>NC_139240.1:34087677-35287677 GCF_977018435.1 Lepisma saccharinum | reverse complement strand
ACTATTTTTGCCTGGAAATAAGGTCTGAATGAAAGAAAATATTTAAAAAAGAACATGCACTAATAAATAATGGCATGACGGATGTAGAAAGTTGTTATCTATATGCGAAATATTATTTAATTATCCTGAAAACTAGGCTTTTAAATGAGGATCGTCGACCAAATAACTTTTGTATAACCCTGGCCAATTGACTTCAAAAGAAAACCGATTATGACATTCGAAGCGGGATTTATAAGATCACTTTGCCTATGCATTCTTAAAATTTCTTTCTGAAATTCAAGTCTAAGCTTATTTGCTCGATGCCTGACTTTTACTATTAGTAAGCTCTCTATTAGAAGGAATGATAATTCAGTCATCTGTGCTTTAATTTCCCAAACCGTATGTGCACAACATCAAAGAATGATTTTCCAATAATTTCCAATCTTCAAAATATCATTAAGATTTCTTGCTGTTATTCAACCAGCATAAGCATGTGTTCTTCCACAATAAACTTCTTGTGGGTTACTTGAAACAACAACAAATAAGCTTCTTACCTCCAGAAGAATGAATCTCTCCCGTGTCTCCAAGATACCTGAGATTCCTAGAGCAGCGTCCCTAGAAGTGATCCACAAGATTTGCCCGTCACCAGGAGAGTTGAACACGTTCAACTGCTCCGCCTTCGTGCAATGAAAGATCCAAATAAAGCTGGCACATCTGCATACACATTGGTGACGCGGTGCAACTCACTCAAAAGACTCGGAACAGTGATTTTGCCAATGAACTGTAGTGATCACCACTTAGTGAAACAATTACGCACGATTGAATCGCTTCTACAGGATCGCGACATTTAGGCGTACATCTTTAAATGTCCCCCACGCAATACAGATCCACAGAAACTAAATTCACTACTTTGAACTGGGGCCTTTTCCCTAACGAAGCTGCTATTCTGTTTAAGTCTTTACATTGAATGACGACTTTTCTTTTTCATGTTCGAAAAAACACAATTGCAGGAACTCATTGTTGAAAGGCTACATTTCTGTAAACACTGATTGCAACGCCGCTATTGTTTCCTAGCGCTCCAAGGTGGAAGATCAAAAGAAATAACGGTGATATATTTTCTTTGAAATCTTGTTTCGGAACATATGGTTCCCGTAAAAAGGCAAGGCACATGCACTTCAACTTTCATTGTATTCTATATCATGACATAATTTGAAATTCTTTCATTAAGTGTGATTGCCACACAACAAGAGTAACACATGAAAGTTTCATGAGATTTATCTAATTTCTGTGTGCAGTTTCTCTCTCCTTAATTATTCTATGCATATGTCACATATGTTTGGGGGGCTAATCCTAACTACACCTATGACTTCAACTTTACTTGTTCAGGATTAAAAGAAACACAACTTTGCAGTGACAAGAGCAAGGTTGCCAACGTGCACTGTAACTGAATTACATGTTGTCATCCCCAGTGACTGTACTTTAAGTGGTGAGATGAGCATCTCAGCACATGTTTCCTCTGGTCTATATGCATGACTATGGGTGTGTTTCTTCAGTTCAGTTCAGTTGAACAAATTCAACGCAGATAACTGAGCTCCACAATATCTGGATCTGGATAGAACAGCTTTGATGAAATATGAATATGATAAATAAAAGAATATGTGGATAGTCCATAAAATGGATAAACAATGAAACTGTCCAGATAATGCACACATTCTGATATCCAGACATTGAGGTAATTCGGATATCAGAATATCCAATATCCAGATAGAAAATTATCCAATCTGTATACAATTTTATCCGGATTTGGCCATCCGTATTTATTTTTATTTGTACAGATTTGATTGGTGAGCTCAAGAGTCTGGAATCGCTGACTTCCATGCATCGTTTAGTGCAGCTCATCATTGAATGGCTCGTGTCATTAACATGCCAGTGCTGATCTGATGTCTGCTTCTGCTGGGTCCCCAATAATGTGGGCATCGAAGGGAATGAAGCAGCCAATTGTGCTCCCAAGTCTGCTGAAGCAAATGAAGCTGTTTCAGTCTACCTTCTGCCTGCCAGAGACCTGCAGAATGTGTTTCGTTGCTCCCTTCTTGACATTTGGCAGGAATAGTGGGGTGATGTAACTGGGAACAAGCTTTACACTATCAAGGCCAGCATTGCATGGCATTCCTCATATCAATCCTTCCTGGTGAGAAGAAGTACCATATTTGCCAGCGTGTGAGGCACACCCTCTTTTTTTCTACACTTTTTGAGGAAAAAGCTTTATCACTGAATATTATATTGAATTTACATTATTTCAAATATAAAGTAATATTCATGGTGGTTGCGGTAAACGCGGTTTAAAATTACTTACGTGAAATTTAAAAGATTTCGTAATTCCGCGTTGCACAATTTAATGGTTCAATCCTATTAATTTCGAAGATCCACTGTCTTCATTCACAAAAGGGTACGGCGTTTGAAGCGGAGATGGTACCGCGTCAGTACATTGTTTGTTCCCGGGCAGCGGTGGTTGCGATTTTTCCCGTTCGGCAGCACTGGCGCGTGCATCTTGGTTTGCGTCGTCTGCTTCCTGTTGTCCGGTGGCGTTGCAAGTTGGGGGTTGGGGGGCTGGGCCGTGTTGCTCGGTAATGTGCCGTTCCTGTTCCCCGCGTGGCTGGAGGGGGGTCGAGTATGCGCATAGCATCTTTTCTTTTTCAGGTCGGGGATCTTTCTGAGGACAGGGTGCCAAGTTGGGTGTGCTTGTCCATTGTCTAGGTTTAGTGCTGGTTTCTGCTGGATGATAGCATGGGTTTCTTTGATGGTGTTTTCTATGACAGAGCCCGTTGGGTGAAGTATGGATATGGAGGAGATGGTGTGGTTAGTGGAGTGGAGGTGTTGGGAGAGGCCTGATTTAGGTGTGTCGTTTTTGGAATCTTTTACATGTTCGTTAATCCGTTCTTGGACGGTGTCTACAAGACCACATGCCAATGCCACAACACCTACATTGGCAGAACCATCCGCACCGTCCAAGAACGGATTAACGAACATGTAAAAGATTCCAAAAACGACACACCTAAATCAGGCCTCTCCCAACACCTCCACTCCACTAACCACACCATCTCCTCCATATCCATACTTCACCCAACGGGCTCTGTCATAGAAAACACCATCAAAGAAACCCATGCTATCATCCAGCAGAAACCAGCACTAAACCTAGACAATGGACAAGCACACCCAACTTGGCACCCTGTCCTCAGAAAGATCCCCGACCTGAAAAAGAAAAGATGCTATGCGCATACTCGACCCCCCTCCAGCCACGCGGGGAACAGGAACGGCACATTACCGAGCAACACGGCCCAGCCCCCCAACCCCCAACTTGCAACGCCACCGGACAACAGGAAGCAGACGACGCAAACCAAGATGCGCGCGCCAGTGCTGCCGAACGGGAAAAATCGCAACCACCGCCGCCCGGGAACAAACAATGTACTGACGCGGTACCATCTCCGCTTCAAACGCCGTACCCTTTTGTGAATGAAGACAGTGGATCTTCGAAATTAATAGGATTGAACCATTAAATTGTGCAACACGGAATTACGAAATCTTTTAAATTTCACGTAAGTAATAAAGTAATATGTTGCTCTACCTGGTCTAACTAGGAAACAATACATTTTAATCTTCTTTGTCAAATGCCAGACATTCATCTCCAGAGCTAAATGAAGAATTAGTCTTCATACATGTGCATT
The DNA here is from genome assembly GCF_977018435.1 of Lepisma saccharinum. NCBI lineage: Eukaryota > Metazoa > Arthropoda > Insecta > Zygentoma > Lepismatidae > Lepisma > Lepisma saccharinum. The sequence goes on along the minus strand of NC_139240.1, from coordinate 35,283,976 downwards.
AACTCTATGTGACTGGAATGCTCTCGCAAACAGCAAGGAATCTAGAAAGAAATTGTGTAACTCAGAATAGATAATATTTGCAGAAATAATGGTAATAAAAAACTGAGTTTGTTAAAAACAATTAAAATCACACAATAAAAAACACTTTAGGAGTTCTTCCAAGCTTTCGATTCCATCTCATCTCTCGACCAGCCCTGATGATGATTCCGAGATCGACATCTTCCGGCAGACACAGCGAGTAGTGTCAGCGGAACTTCAACCGCGTCACTTTCGTCATCTCTCGATCAACCCTGATGATGATTCCGAGATGGAATCAAAAGCTTGGAAGAACTACAGGGTTTTTTATCGTGCTGTTTGTGTGATTTTAATTGTTTTTAACAAATATGTTGCTGGTACATGGCGTAAGAAGTTTCTTACTGTCAAAAATACTGAGTATCAGCATGTAAAAGTCACCCTGTTTACCAGACCTATTTTTAAAGAGAAAGGATCACTTGCTGCATTTGGACCATCCAATGTGCCATGTAATGTTATTTTAAGTGTACTCAATCTACTGATTTTACTTCCCTCAAACAAACTTTTATCTTCCCAACTGTTTACTATCCATGTTGGGAGATGTTTTAACAAATGTTTTTAGCTTTTTGAGAAGAGCAGGCTCCTTACACTGTTTCTGAGGAAGTTTTTTAGTCTCTCCTTACCATTTTAATGTGGTGTGTTTGTCGTGTGCAGGCCTTTATAACCTTGCACTTTTAACCTTGTTCAAAGGGGCTCTTTACACCCCTTTTTGAACTTTAAGGTAAGGGTTTTAGATAAGAGGATTTCCCCTTTTATACCTTAATGAGTGCAAAATGAACATATGTACCAGCACACCCAATAATTTTAACTCATTCATTTGTACGTCGAGGCATTAGCTGCTTTTAAAATTCAATTATGCATGGCTAATTACAGGAATATACAAATTTATGATTGCATACTAAATTTATTTTGCTTTTCTTCTTGACAGGGTGTGAAGTTCATGTACGATTGTGTGACTGGTGTGAAGATAGAAGAGGGCTTTGGGTGCATCATGGCAGATGAAATGGGTCTCGGGAAGACCCTTCAGTGCATCACCCTCATGTGGACGCTGCTCAGACAGAGCCCAGACTGCAAGCCCTTGATTGACAAGGGCATCGTTGTTGCACCCAGCAGCTTGGTTAAGGTGACCATCTTGTACATTTATTATGACCAGCTCAAATCAAAAAGCAGTGTGTAACATCTGAAAACCGAGACATGTAACTATGTAATATGATTAGGGCTAATCTGGTACTTTTCCAGGAACTGGATGTCTTGTGGCAATTTTGCAAGGTGTAAAAATTCTGGAAATTATGCTCACTGAATAATTGTAATTATTTTAGCAACAATATTGTGTGGGGTATGAATTTTTTTATTAAATGGATATCTTATGCGAAATCAATATTTTCGAAGTAAAATTCTGGAGGAAAATTCATATTAAAATGTATAATTTTTGTAAGAAAAGAGTATTGGTTTCAGTTCAAAGTGCTATTAACTCTGCCCTAAACACAATGTACTGGCACATTTTTTTGTTAGTTGGAAATATATACACTATGTTGCCATTCGTCACCTGACACCCCATACCATTTCGTTATTCCGGTCGCAGCACCACATCAGTATCGTGTAGGGCCACCTTTCACCGCAATGACGTCCGCAACCCTTCGAGGAAGACTTTCCACCAATTTGTGATACGTGTCGACGGAAATCTTGCCCCATTTCTCCTGCAAAGTGGCGCTCCAACTCATCCCAAAGGTGTTCAATGGGGTTGATATCTGGACTTTGGGCTGGCCAATCAAGTTTTTGTACACCCATGTCCTCGAACCACGTGTTCATAATGCCTGCCATATTACATGGAGCATTGTCGTGCTGAAACAGGTATGGGCCAATACCGAATTGTTCCCACAATGTCGGTAGCGCAGAATTGTCTAGAACTTTTTGGTACACATCGGCATTCATGTTTCCCCGAACTAAAACAAGAGGACCAACACCATACCACGAAAAGCAGGACCACACCATGACGCTACCTGTGCCGAATTTCACTGTGGGTACGATACAGCCCTGTAAACAGCATTCACCGGGCATACGCCACACCCACACACGTCCATCGGACCGCCACATCTGGTAGCACGATTCATCACTCCATAGGATGGATTTCCATTGTTTGAGAGTCCAATGGGCAGCGTTCCTTGCAGCACTGTAACCAACGGGTCGCATTGTAGACTGTGAACTGCTGCATGATCATGAAAACCAAGTGCGACGATCTCCCGGCGGACAGTATGATCACTTGCAGTATTACTGGAAGCCGATCAAAACTCCTGTGCCACCATCTGTAACGACGTCTTCCGGTTTGACTTCATCACACGTTTCAAGCATCGACGGTCACGATCTGTTAATATTTTCAGTTTACTGGGTCTGAGTAAGCATGTCATGACCCCCTCTCGCTTCCACTTCACGATAACATCACTCACTGTCGACCAAGATATCTGAAATATGTTGGAAATTTCGCAGGTCGAATGCCCAAACCTGTGAGTTCCAATGATTATCCCTCTTTCCGCCTCACTCAGTTCGCGTCGTCTGTCCATATTGACTGCTGTAGCTGGTATGAGTGTGTTCTCAATTGGCTGTATGACGTGTACAGACAATCCCGAGCACTTTTTGAGGGGTGTCCGGTGACGAATGGCAACATAGTGTATATTACATAGGTGTTTTCTTTAAGGAAAATATAGTGTAGAATGCAACTGCAAGTGTAAGTATGTGGGTAAAACTAACCATCCAGTAAGAGAGAGAGAATTCTAGATGTTATAGGATTTTATTGGGTTTTGCAGGGCATGTAATGGAAATACAACATGCAGCTTCACCTGACAATACGAGAAATCACTTTAATAATAATGAATTTGGGAATCTTTATTTCATTCTGGCATCAACAGTCTGTAACTTCCAGTGATGATAAATATATAATTACACCCAGGAGATCTGGCAACTGTTTGATCGTAGGTATTGTCACAAATAAACTATTCAACATCTTTAATTTGCATTGGGTCTAAAAAGAAATTGTGAAACTTCTCCACTTGTAATAAGAGATGATGCACTGTTATGAGAATAGAATAAAAACATATTTATTCAGAAAGCTGGTATAAAACACCCAGACCTTGTCCCTCCTTCAAACCACTTGGGTTTAAAGAGATGAAATCAAATGTTATGTTAGGACAGCATGCTATGATGCTAGGGGTCCTGGGTTTGAATCTTGGCCTGGTTATGTGTGTGCTCCGTCAGTGTCTCTTCATCATTCATCCTCGTCTTTGCGATTAGTCAAAAGTGGCAGATAAGAGAAGTAAAACAAATCAATACATCAATCAATCAAAACTTAGGTGTGTTTTAGTACAGGGTGCAACAATGAATTGGGCAATTTTGCAACACTGAATATAGCTAGGAATTGTGGAAAGGGGCACAGCTCACATTCGCTGTAAAAGAGTATTACAAAAACAATAGTTACATGTCCACACAGTCTTTTTGGTAGCTTACACATTACATTGCGAAGCTTGATTACCTCTTCCCGGATCTGATCTTTAGAACACGTTTCCATGAAGATTTTTAATCAATATTTTGATGATAAGTGCAGAAATCACTGGATCATGACTTGGAATATTAAAATGTTTCCAAAATGTACACTGCACAGACACGTACCTATCCTGGTTTAGTAGTACGATTTTACAATGTGACAATTATTCTGTGACCTGTTTCACGACTCCATCATAACTGAATTGTAAGACTGGGGCTGCAATGTGGCAGTAGTGATGTTACCGTTGATGCAACAACTATTCCACACCCAGTGTTGCAAAATTGCCCAATCCGTTACCGCACACTGCATATGCCTACATTCATGCATAATGTAACTAATATTAATGTCATTCCTCTTTCAGAATTGGTACAATGAGATCAACAAGTGGCTTGGTGGACGTGTGAATTCCTTAGCGATTGACTCAGGGTCAAAGGACGAGATAGACAGAAAGCTCACTGCATTTATGAACACGTATGGCAGGAGGCCTGCGAATCCCATCCTCATCATCTCATATGAGACGTTCCGTCTTCATGCACACGTCTTGCACAAAGGAGAAGTGGGGCTTGTTTTATGTGACGAGGTAAGTTCTGCATTTCTTTGACAGCTCAGAAATTGGTCACATTCACATTTGGATGTCATATTGATGCTGATTATTTTCATTGTATCCTTTCACTGCATTAATGGTGTAGTGGTAATGTCGTAGCCTTGTATTCAATGTTCGATACCCGGTGGAGGCACGTAGTTGCTCGGATTCCACTTTAAACTCTAAGTCCAGTCCTGATTCGCTTATCTATGAATAAAGTGAACTTAATTTAACTCCACTATATTAATAATAATGATTCTGAATGTACTTACCAATAATTTTTAGGAACAGATATTTAACTGACTTTTTAATAGAAACTAGGAATGGATTGCTACAAAATTGATGCTGTTAAAGTATCAATATAAGTGAGTGAGTTTGTGTTGTAAGTCTACTTTATGCTTACTTTTTAAGTAAGGCTAATCGGGCTGGACCCACAGTTCAAAATGGGATCCAAACCACTACATGCCTCAATCAGGTATCAAACCTTGGACCCCTAGATTACAAGGCGACAACGGTTATCACTATGCTATGACCAATCAGCATTGGGCATACATGCCCCCACACAAATAACCACAGGCCAACCTAAGTACAAGGGCCATTAGGTTGGCATCAGGGAAAGCTTGTGAGAGCTATTTTCCCAGAAACTTATACCCCCCACCCCCAATTAGAATCATGGGTCATGTTTACCAACCAGTTGTCACTCATGGGAGGGGTAGAAATGCTTTATTTATAAAGAACCAACCATTGTTAGGCTAACAGTAGCCATTTTGGAGAACAAAAACCATGTGCTCCAAATCACATGTTTACTAAATCTTTTATTCTTTACTGAAAATCAGAGATAACACTCACCCATAGGTAAAATCATGCCTAATTTATTAAAAGTAAACTCATTTGCAATTATCTGGCATAACTAAGCCAGAAAAGCTGAAAAAACACTTTTGTTTATGCTTTTTAAGCAATTGATAACTCTGCCATCTGGTGGGAGAAAGTGGCAATTCTCCCAAAGACAAGGAAAGATCTCAAAGGACACAGACCCACCTGAGAGCAGGTCAGCTTGGAAGTTGCTGGTAAAATCCAGTGTGTGAATGGCCACCTGTGCCAGCAACAAAGGATACATAAAGGGAAAAGGGATCTAAGGTCCTGTTACAGTAAACACAGGCCTAAGTGTGTGTGACCAAGTGGGATATTGTGTCCACAAGTGCATTTAAGGATCCCAGTGAAAATTCAGCAAAATAGCGAGTTTTGTGTCCCTCATCCCATGTGGAAATCCAGACCACATGGTCGGCAGAACTGACGCCATAGAAGCATCCATAGGATATCAGAGAATATCCAAGTTGTTCTTAGCCATCCATCCAAGAAAAGCCAGGAAAACTCATTTATCACCCCCCAAAGCCTTTGTTATACCAAGGAAGCACATAATCTTAAATTTTTAGTGTGGTGTACCACTAATTTGTCCATGTGTCGGGATGTGGCGATAAAGAGTGAAATAGTGTGTGTAAGGCCCCAGGTATGATTGATATAGTGTGAAAACGGCTGATATGTAAGTACAAAATCTTTTGTATATCTTTTTTGTGTCTTGTACAGTGAAGTGCTCATGTTTGGTGGCAGCTATGCCACAAGCGATGTTCTTTTCAATGAATAAATATGTCGTTTAAAGGTGTCTGACCTTCTATCATTTTAGTGAATCATAAGCCTATTAAGCCCTCCTCTAGTTACCGATTATTAAAGTTAGGCTAAAGTTCGTCTGTTGCTTAACAGATATCTCAGGGGATATCTGTTACTATACGGAACACCACACGTGGAATAGGGTCTGCGTGTGGCCGCGTAAAGCGTGGTTCTCTTTTGTTTTTGCTGTTTTTGATATATTATATATTTAAAGTTAACCTTTTGTAAAACCAACTTTAAAGCAACGTAATATAATATAAGCACTCCCCCAAAAACTGATGAATGCAATAGATTTGGCTTACAAATATAAACTGCATACTTTTATAAAACCAGTATATATGAATTATACCTACCAATTTGACTATTCAGAATACCGTATTTACACATGTATAGTGCGCGTGTGTGTATAATGTGCACTCTGGTTTTGGATGGGTAAAAGTGACAAAAAATTATATCTCGTATATAATGCGCAGTACAATCCAGTTTCAAGAAATGGCTTTCTTAGTTGTAGGTCGTAAAGCTGTTGCTATGCTCATCAAGAGTGAATGACATCATACCTATTCAATTGCTCATTCCTTTATTTTCAAAATATATACTTTTTCTTTCCGTGACTAATGTAACATTTATACGAGGCACATTCAGGACCTTCCAAATAGAAGTTAGCAGCACAAGATTTCTTCCATTGGAACTTACACACTCCATGTATGTCATATTATTTGGTCAGTAATATATTTTAATTTTTATTATCTTCTTCCTTATGTTTTCTTTCATCCAAAGTACCATAAAAATCAGAACGTTTCTTCATTTTTTTATGAACTTACTTCAATCGCTTTTCACATTAGTGTCGTTATCTTGTATGGAATACTGTTTCCATATTCAGAAACTGCAGTATTCAAGCTATACAACGATATATAACATGATATGGTTCCGTAAACATGAAAAACCAACACAAGTGTCCCAAAATCATGGAATTGACCCTGTACGGTTTCATATTGGCTGTCTGAATTATTCCATGCATAATACGCACCTCAGTTTTTGGGGGCAAAAATTTTGGAAAAAAGTGTGCATTATACATGAGTAAATACGGTATATATTAGCTATTATCTTTGCTAAAATGTTACCTTTAGTGACATTTTCTGAAATTGAGTGGAAATGTGGACATAGAACTTAAATTTCATTATTTATCTAAAATTATTTTGGGTGTTCTTTTGACCATTGTTAGTTATTCTAGGTGATATTTGTTGTTCTTGTTGTTAATACTATTATTATTATTATACCAGGGCCACAGACTGAAAAACTGTGAGAACCAGACATACCAGGCACTGATGGGACTGAATGCCAAGCGACGAGTGCTTTTGTCTGGAACACCAATTCAGAATGACTTGCTCGAGTACTTCAGCCTGGTGCATTTTGTGAACCAGGGAATCTTGGGAACAGCACAGGTTTGATGGCTTTTTGTTAATTTATAGCTATAATTTTTAGGACTGAACTGAGTTTGATGATACCAGGGTGGCTACTCACCGGGAATTCTGGAAATTATGCATGAATTATTGTTTCCGGGAATTATGCGTGAATTCTGCTTGAATTTTTCTCCATAGACGTGAAAAATTGCAACTTTTATTAATCCAAATCCAATTGAATTTATACATATTTAATGATGCCCCGAGGAAAGTATTTTTACAGTTTAGCTTTTATTTCTATCAAGAAGTGAAAGGAAAAGAAAGCTGCGTGGAAAATAAAACAGAATTCTCTCAATCCGTTTGGTTTGTTAGTATTCTGAGAGGCGGTAATACATAAGATTGAAATAGATAAAACATTTGCTTGTATACCCTTGAATATTTGGAAAGTTTGCCTTGAAAACCGGGAATTGTACTTGAATTTTATCATAGTCCTAGAGTGGTCACCCTGGATACTCTTATTGATTCACAATGATACTGATGCTTAAATTGTAAATTGTAACAATTCAAAGAAGTTCAGAGTATTTATAAGTTTGGAACTATGTCATATCAATCTTTAAAATATTCTATATTTCACATGAGATGCTCATTCAATCACAAAACCCATTTCCCCGCACAGTTGTTTCAAAAATAATGAAAATTATTCATTTTGTTTAACTTCCAGGATATTTAGACTCCACAGAAGTGTTCCTTGGCATTTTTGTGGAGCCTACAAATTGATTGATTGATTTTGTTTCTATTATTTTGCTTTTCTGCCACTTGACTAATTGCTAAGACAAGGACGAGTTGTGATATGATGAAATTGATGGAAGGACACTCACAAAGAACACCCGTGCGAGAATTTGAACGTAGGACCCCTGGCATCCTATCATGTAATGCTAACCACTCCACAATGGAGGATGGCCTAATAATTTTGGATACTGATACATTCATATTGTCTTAGCCCAAATAATTTTAAGTTCTTGAACCGTCCAAGAATGTGTATCAGTTAATTCACAATGTTTTAAGTGCAACAATTAAAAAGTATACAAGGACAACATGACCTTTACTTTTCTTACTGTGCGCAATTTTCACTGACCCTGTGAAAGACAAAAAATTCTGGAAGGGTGTCGGGAGATATTCTATAAAACAAACTGATATTTTCCGATACCAATGCATCGGCTCTATGTTTTACACAGCAGGAGCTGTATTTTAGCTTAACATGAAAATGTTCATTCATGTACAGGAATTCCGAAGGAAATTTGAGACGCCGATCCTTCGTGGACAAGATGCAGCCGCAACGGAAGGTGATCGAAAGAAGGCTCAGGAGCGTCTGGAGGAGCTGGTGGGAGTGGTGAACCGGTGCCTCATCAGACGAACATCTTCCCTCCTCTCTCGATACTTGCCTGTCAAGATAGAGCAGGTGGTGTGCTGCAAGCTCTCTCCTCTTCAGCAGAAGCTCTACAGGAACTTCATCAACTCTGAAGCTGTTCGCAGCACTATGAGAGGTAAAGGCTTTTGATTGCCATAGCGTTAGGTCAGTTGTTCATTTTTTTTGTTAATGATAACCCGTGGCGCAAGAGCCGTTTGAGGGCCCGAGTCTACCTACAGACTGCCAGCCTCACTCCCATCTGATTCTACTCATTCACTCACCCAAAGTGGGAAATCATCCAACCTGTTACGGGGTGACCATTGGTCAGCACAACGAACCTCCAGTCATTGCAAGTTTTCATGATCAGGGTTATTGAAGGCAAGTATGCCGACGTGTGCATCCAGTAGGTATGTAGTGATTTCATGTTCATAATCGGGGCTTGATGAATGCTAGTGGTATTTTGTTTTTGATGGGACAGATTAGTCGGTACTCTATCCGTATTGGTTGATATTGGCATATCGGTAAAATTATCGATTATTTTAATGATTCGATATACCTATAAATATCTTGTAAGTTAGTGCAAATTTGTTTTTTATAATTTGTGTGAATGATCTCCATGCCTTACTTTGTAAAAAAATAAATATCTAAATATGCAACTTCTGTTGTATTGCAGTCACCTGGAAACACATTTAATAAGGATGTCAATGAACCATTCAAGTTCTTCAAGGACCATTTGCTATTTTAAATTGGTTATTGGTATCAGTAAATTTAATATCAGAACTTGATCAGTATTGGCCAAAATTTCATGTATGGATATAAACATAGCACTCTCCATTCCGTATTTTTTAAAAGTGTCTTCTTTTGCATTGTGAAAGATTGGTTCATCTATTATTTATTAGGAGGTTAATGAACCATTTAGGTTCTTCAAGAACCTTTTGGAATTTTGTTTCAGTTATCACTAAATTTTATGACAGTAGCTTATCAGTAAAGCCCGGATTTCTATGTAATTACATATTTTTTCCTTTATATGTACAAGCGTGGAATTAAAATATATTGACGAATTACGTCAGTAGAGATGTCACAGTGAAGTTTTATATTACATATTTTTACATATTTTACTAAATGTTACATATTCCTAAGATATGAAATATTTTTTACATAAAACAGTCCTTAAGAGGAAAATCCAATGAACTTTTGGCTTACTAGTTAAAAAAGTATCTTCTCACTTCCCGTCCCCATTTCCAGGTCTAAAAAAATATAGTACCTTAAAAGTGCGATTTGCCTTCGTTGTACGTACATAGCAGTTCGTTGATTCGCCGCATCGTAACAATTACATCAAGATTCGACAGTGTTTCAGTTTCCAGTTTGTAACATGGAGCGGCAAGCAACACACAGCGAACGAAGAGAACCAACAATGGAAGGCGGCAAGTACAACGCTGAGAGGCACTTACCTTTCATCCGTACATTGTTGTGATCGTTTTGATTTTTGCAGCCGGCAGCGACAAATCTTGAATGAAGTATTGTTAACTCAACCGTAGAATTTCGTATATATATTTCGTCGCCTTTTCATTTTAACCATTGGAGTTTTAAGAAGAGCTTGCCTCAGTATTTAAACAGTGTTTTAGCTGTAGAAAGCTGGAATGGCTCCGCCTACCTCCTCGTTATCTCAAAAGTTGCGATCTTGGATAGCAGTCGATGATGCATTTACTACGGATGGTAAAGTTATTTTTTGTCGAGTGTGCGATAAAAAAGTTGGGTGCAGTATGAAGTCTCAATTAGATCAACATGTTCGCACTTCACTTCATGTGAAAAACAAACAACTACGGAGTGAAAAGAAGCAAGTTTTACTAACCCAGATGCAAGAGGATTCTTCATTCAGTGTGTTTTTACAAGGAAATGTGCGAAGCAATGATTGCAGCAAACATCCCTTGGTATAAAATTCAAGTACCGAAGTTCCGGGATTTTCTGGAAAAATATTGTGGCCGTAAACTTCCTGACGAGTCAACCCTTCGAAAGCGATATCTTCCACATTCCTACAAAGAAACTTTAGAATCAATTAGGGCAGAAGTAGGCAGTTCCTATGTGTGGATTTCCATTGACGAAACAACTGATGCTTTGGGACGGTCTGTAAGTAATTTCATTGCTGGAACGCTAATTGCTGATTCTCCATCTACACCACATCTCATTGCATGCAAAGTTCTAGAGCGTACTAATCATTCCACCATAGCACGATTTGTTAATGACAGTCTTAAATTGTTGTATCCGGATGACGTACAAGAAGAGAGAGTTCTTCTCATGTTCACAGACAGTGCGTTATACATGTTAAAAGCTGCTACGGCACTTAGTGTTTTATCTTAACTTGATCCACTTTACTTGCTTGGCACATGCTCTCCAACGCATTGCTGAGGAGGTGAGAGGCAATTTCCCGGAAGTCAACCAACTTATTTCTTCCACGAAAAAGGTGTTTCTGAAGGCACCACAATGTGTGCAAGTTTACAAGGAACAATTGCCAGGTGTACCACTTCCTCCGGAACCTATTCTTACTAGATGGGGCACTTGGATCCGGGCAAGTACGTTTTACAACGAACATTTTGAAGAAGTGAAATTTGTGCTTGACTCATTTTCGGCGGACTCAGCTGTATCGGTACGCACTGCTCAAAATCTCTTCAAGGACACCAAACTTGCTTGCGATATGGCATACATAAACAGCAATTTTGGTTGGATTGATACAAGCATAAAAAAACTTGAAACTGTTGGGCTTCCTCTCCTGGAAGCCATGGATATATATGAGGATGCAAGAAAGAAACTGTCTGCTGTTGGAGGAGATGTGGGAGAGAAAGCTCGAAGAAAATTTGACGCAGTGACTGAAATAAACCCAGGTTACGTCAGCTTATTTACAGTGAGCCACATTCTCAATGGTGAAACAGTTAACCCTCCCAATGATATTTCCCCCGACCACATTCACCTCCTGAAGTACGCTCCGGTTACTTCTTGTGACGTGGAGAGAAGTTTCTCTGCGTACAAGAACATATTATCTGATCGGCGACAAACATTTACTTCTGAACATTTGGAAATGTACCTGGTAACATATTGTAAGTTAAATAATTAAATACAGTGCATGCCCCAAGATCAAAGGTAACCTGAATTTTTGTAAGTGATTTTTGAGTGAAAAATTTGGGCAACGAAAATTTACTACTGAACATTTTGAATGGTACCTGCTGACATTGTATATTAAATATTGAATATATTCAAATTGTGGTTAATATTTTTGCTCTATAAGAACATAAAAAATACTTAATGTAGGCATTGTAATATTGTAACTTCAATTTTTGTAAGTCTTTTTGAAATAAACATATCCCTTTGTGAGGAAAAAATGTAACAAAAATAGGAAATAACGTTTGAAATAAATATTTATAGTACATATTTCATTATGGATTTACATATTTTTTACATATTTCAGACATTTTTATTACATATTTATGTACATATTTTAGGGGTTGATATTACATAAAAATCCGGGCTTTACTTATCAGTATTGGCCCTTTCCTTAAATATTTATGACCTTAATATCTCGTAATAAAAATAATAATAGCCTCTATGCCTTCAGTTTGAATGAAAGACTTTGGTTTTAGTGTGTATTTTTTGCTTATTGGTTCTTTTTCATTCTTTTCCCAGATATTTATTGAATTTGTGTCATTTTTACAGGTTTCTTAAATGCATTTTGCTTCTTTACAGAGCCATTTTGGCCTTCTTGGTGTTATTTACTTCTACTAGATTTAGGGCTTAGCTAATGCCACTTGTAACCAATTTGAATGCTGATATTTGTACTGATTTCCAGCAACAAATATGGTGTATAGTGATTAAATGAGACATTATTGAACTCTTTCTGTAGTTGAATGATATGTAACAATTTCGGCTAATTGCAATTCTGTAAAGCATTATTGCTATTGTTGTACATATTGAGATGTTTTTCCAGCTGGTGGAAAAGAAGGGAAAGTGAGTCTCTCAGCCTTGTCGTCCATCACGTCTCTCAAGAAACTTTGCAACCATCCAGACTTGGTTTATGAGAAGATCCAGGAGGAATCCGAAGGATTTGAAGGGGCTCTGAAGTGCTTGCCAGAGAAGTATGATACCAAGTGAGTATACATCTTAAGGGTTTTCTATAGCTGTACGTGTCATATTCATCTTATCTGTGTCAAAAGTTTCTGGTGCTGTTACCTTAGTAGTTTCATTGGTTGCCTGCCACCTTTGTAGTTTTCTTTATGTAAATAAAATTTTGGTTAGTATTATTTCAGCCTACAATTTTTTCTCTCTGTTGTACTTGATAGTGCTTTGTCACAAATTCCTGACTCATTTAAGCTTATGGCTTTCCCCAATGAATGTTTCCACTGCATGTATCCACTCACAATACCAAAGATTGTCAGCATCATCTCAAGTCAACAAATTCATTCTCTCTCTCTCTATCTCTCTCTCTCTCTCTCTCTCTCTCTCTCACTCTCTCTCTCTCTCACTCTCTCTCTCTCTCTCTCTCTCTCTCTCTCTCTCTCTCACACTCTCTCACTCACTCTCTCTCTCTCACTCACTCTCTCTCTCTCACTCACTCTCTCTCTCTCTCTCTCTCTCTGTCCATTTCAGTATCAGCCAATACCAGTGGTATCGGTATCAGAAAGTATCGGTTGGAATTCATCTACCAATACCAGAGGATACTTTTCTCGCATATTGGTCTTTCAAGGGGTCCGCAAACATGCTACGACACTTTTGTGGAGTCTAATTATCCCTGGAAATTATGCAAAAATCACTTCTTCTTTTTTTATTTTGCAAGTACATTATATCTATTTTAATATTTGATGTAATTCTTGAATATTCTAAAGCAAGTTTCTTGGTGAATTCATGCATATTTTTGGGGAGAAGAATATTTACACACCAGTATTGAACGTTTTGAACAAATTTTAATTATTGCAATTTTCAAGAATCAATATCTGTATCTGTGGGAATTGCTGAGAGTATCGGTATCTGTTCAAAGTAGTATCACCTAAGCCCTAATCATAACTCATCCTCATCTTCCCAATAGCCCAAAATTGTCAGAAAAGTGACAAAATAAATCAGTTATGTAAATCAATCTTTCCTCCGCTTTTATCTGTTCCCCCTTCCCCTCTTTATTGTCTTTCCCCTCTTCTGTCTCCTCTCCTCTCCCCCCACACGTACTTACATGCACACATGCGTGCGAAAGATACACTACCATACAGATAAAACAGCAACAGCAAAAAACCATGTGAAACCAGGACTGCCTTGGTTCAGCAATGGCATAATGTTCTAGACAGATGTATTTGAGTCCTGGTCGTAAACTGATTTTTTTGCTGAAATTTCTACATGTTTTTTTTTTCCTTAAGGACAACTGGTTAGATGTACATTAATTTAGGAAATGAATTAAGTTATTCTGGTTTTTATAGAATATTTGTTCTAGATTTCATTTCAATTGCAAGACATTATCTTATGTCAAATTATATGTTCCAATTACACTGAGTGAAAGAGATACAGATCAGAGGTCCTCCATGATTTAACACACGTCCAGGATATTATATGAACAAAATAATTTGAAAACACATTTTTAATGCCTTTGTATTATCTCTGCAGACGCGTCCAGCCTGAACTGTCTGGGAAGTTGATGGTGCTAGACTGTCTGTTGGCCATGATCAAAACCACGACATCAGACAAGGTGGTCCTTGTATCCAATTATACTCAGACGTTAGACCTGTTTGAAAAACTGTGCAGGATGAGGAGCTACCAGTATGTCCGACTGGACGGAACCATGACCATCAAGAAAAGAGCAAAGGTAAAGTGCTTCTTGGATTTTGGAGTCACTGTCATGACTCTAGAGCATCCATGCCAAGTGTTTCTTGTGGATAGTGTTTGCCTGTGGTTAAAATTGCCACTATATAAACTTTGTAGCTTGTAGTGAAAATTTCACTAAATTTCTTCTCGTTGGAGGTAAATTTTGTATTTGGCAACAGTGTTAAAAATTTGTCCACAATAATGCTTACTTGTCCATGAGTTCATAAAGTGTAAGCCTACTACAAGGTAGCAATCCTGACGATCCAGATGATAGATATCATGATATCCCATATTGTAGATATCCAGCTGATTTGGTTCACAAGAATCTGAATAATTCTGGTATCCAGATAATAAATTAAAAAATGGCAAAAATATCAATGTAATCCAGTTGATGGTTATAATATATTGTAATGCATAACTAAATAAGCAGAGGATGGATATCCAAAGATTTGGACAGGTATATCCAGATAATTGATTGATATTGTATTTCCATAGTGACAGGATTTGGACAATCCAAATGTCAGACACTCAGAGAAAAATGTACCAAAATATCCAAATTAAGGATATCCAACATATAGATTTTACATCATTCAAATTATTAAGGAATTATTTTATATTAATGATGGCTATCTGGATACTAGTTACCATAATTATCTGGATATCCAGCATGATCACGACAATTATTATCCTGTTGATCTGGAGAGTTATTTTAAATACCAAAAGTCAGAGAATTTTTTGTGTGGCAAAAAGAGTAGGGCATTTTGAGTTAGTGCGTTTACTCACTGATTATATTTAAAGAAAAATATATTATAAAACACTTACGTGAGTGAGTATAGTTGTTTAAACACTTTTTGAAAATGATGTTTTGTAGACACAGCAGCTATTCAATCCATGTGGGTAGGATGGGAACACAGTTCTTTTAAAATATTGTCAAGCCCTTATGGCATTTTAACAGTCATGTAATTTTACGTTTTTAACCCAAAACCTTTTTACCTAATCCTGGATTTGTTTTACTTGAGGTATTTTATGTGCTGATAAAGGAAACCTGAAGAAGTGGAGCATAGGTCTACGAAACATCGTTTTCAAGAAGTGTTTAAACAACTATACTCACTCACATAAGAGTTTTATAATATATTTTTCTTTAAAAAAGAGTAGGAAATTTTGTTATTAATTTTTAGCATGTGTCGTGGAATATTTTATTAATGCCTTAATTATAATGTTTGTGCAAGAAGGTAACTTTAGTGTTTGCTTTTGCAGGTTGTGGAGAGGTTCAATGACGTGGCGAGCCCAGACTTCATCTTCATGCTGAGTAGCAAGGCAGGGGGGTGCGGGTTGAACCTGATTGGTGCAAACCGTTTGGTGATGTTCGATCCTGACTGGAACCCTGCGAACGACGACCAGGCCATGGCCAGGGTGTGGAGAGATGGGCAGAAGAAGCAGTGTTTCATCTACAGGCTGCTCTGTGTGAGTGTCGTCATCTTTGATAGGGCCTAAGCAATTTTCATTATCGACATCTGTTTCTGTACTGGACAGATAAATTAAGTTGACTCAGTGGCTGAATACATTAAGTGGTTGACTTTTTTGATCTCTACCCAGGTGTAAGCGGTGACCCTTTTTAAGATACCCAAATATCAACCTCACTTCCACATAGTACACTCTGGTCTGCTTTTTGCAGACTAGCATCAGACTAGACTGGCGTCTGGACATATGGCCAGTATGGGACTTGTATGTTATCCCTTCATCTATTTCATTATATCACTAGAGTTATGCATATTTAGTTTTTGACGAAAACATGAAATGTGAAATAACATGCTGTAATGTTCATTTTTCAAGTTTCTGAAAGGTGTGTCCTACCCTGTTTTGTCACGAAATGATGTGAAATGAACTGCAAAATGCGAAATAGACTCTTAACATGAAATTTAGAGTTTACTTACTGACAGGACACTTTCTGAAGTTTGAAGTGTTGTGAGTTATGCAATTCACGGAAAATTGATCTGCTGTAAATATTTGAGAAGCAAAAATGGACCCCTTTTTACAGGAATAAATTTAATACTCTGGTAACTACATAAATGTGCTATTAGAAGGGATATGTTTATTTTGTGTAATAAGTGCAGTTTTTAAATCAAATTTAGGATAATTTTTACAATTTTAAAACCAAAATGTCATTTTATATACACCACTTTTGAACCCGAAATTGACTGTTTTTGTACAGAAATTTTGCTTTTTACCAAAAATATGTGCCTCTACTTATCACCAGTCATCCACACCTTCACAATTAGTCAAATGTGTAGAAACACGAAGTGAAATCATTCAGTCATTCATTGATCTCACCACTGAAGTTCCCAGGTTCGAATCCCAGTGATACGAGAGTGTAGTTTCATTAATTCCATCTAATCATTACTCATACTCATCATCACAATTAGCCAAAAAGAAACAGAAATAACAAAAAAATATAAATGAATGAACTAGATTATGGCTAAACCGTGGATCGAACCGGGACTTTGGCATTCTGCACCAGAGCTCAACCACTGAGCTACCAAACCTGCTTCTGGCCTCCACAATGTCCACAACTCCAATCTGTTAGCTTATAATGTCCATGTATGCCTCCCCGATAGCATGGTAATAGCATCACCCTGTAGTCAACGGGTCCCAGGTTTGATGCATAGTGGTTTGGATCCCACTTTAAACTGTAGGTCCATCTCCAATCAGCCTATCTGTGCCTAAAAGTAGAAAATGAAACTCCAACTTCAATCTTCTCCCTTATCTCCCTCTCAGGAAGTTTTTGAAAATAAAACTTTACTATTTCAGTAGAACGTTGAGAAACAGTTATCCACTGAAACCATTTGCCACAAATTTTGTTTTAATTCCACTTTATGGTCTGGTAGCCTAGTTGGAAATGAACCTGCAGTTTGAAGTGGTATCTGAACCAATATTCCATGTGACTCTGCACAGAATCGACCAAGTGACAACATTAGCATATATGCTACCAGGAAGACCCATACAAGCCACCATCCTTATCACCATCAAAGTCAATGCAGTGTAATACTAAGTTATTATCTTCTGAATATAGTAAGCACATTTTCCTTTTTCTCCAAACAAGTAATATTTGTTGGTTAACTTTATTTTTTCAGTAATTCTTATTTATTATTCCCATTTCGAAATAATTATTTTTGCCCCCTTCCTTCCCTTATTTTATGTTGCATTTCTGCCCCTTGTGATTAGATGAAATGAAGAAGGGACACTCGCAAAGGAACATCAGGATGTGGATCCTGGGTTCGAATCCTGGCTAGGGCATGAGTGTTCTTTGTGAGTGTCCCTTCAATTTCTTATCATCAGTTATCCTTGTGATTAGCCAAAAGTGGCAGAAAAAAAGAAGTAAAATAAACATTAGGTAATAATAATTGTTTATTTGTTCTTACATTGCTTTCTAATGTGTACTAATCTCATTATATTTTCTGTTCCGTTCTCCTTTCCAGACAGGAACAATCGAGGAGAAGATATTCCAGAGACAGGCTCACAAAAAAGCCCTGAGTTCCTGTGTCGTGGATAATGAAGAGGATGTTGCTCGCCATTTCACTTTGGCCGATCTCAGAGACCTTTTCAAGCTGGAGGAAGCTACGATAAGCGACACCCATGACAAGTAAGTACCGTTGGACGTTGTTGAAAAAAATATTTTCATGTAGTTTTTCCACCTTTCACAATTTTTAATGTGATTGCATGTTGGTACTTGGGTACATGTAGCCTGGGTCGAATGACAAAATTCCACACTGTCAATGTTGCTAACTGATATTATATGCCACTAAAATTTACCAATATACCAGGTGGTTATAATTAAAGTGACGGTGTTCAGAGTGGTACATCACGGTCTGTAATGAGAGTAGCAGTCTGAAACTTCGTAGATATGCTAATGAAGCAATGCACTCGCGAATTATGCAATATATATATGTATAGTTCCAATTCTCACCACCAGGGTAAAAATGGCACTGTAAGCAGTCAAAACGTGGTATAGTTACAGGAAAAAGGCAGGAAAGATCAAACACATGTGAACAATGGTTCTGGCATGTTTATTAGATACTATGGTTACAAGAACTGTTCAAAATGGCCTCCCAATTCAGCAACATGCTGCATTCGTAACACGGCATGGTCGACGGTTGCTCGCAGCATGTCTGGTGAAATCTGAGCAACATGTCGTTGTATGCTAGCCTTCAGATCAGGCAGAGACCGAACATCTCCCTGATAGACACGATCTTTTAAATATCCCCACAGCCAGAAGTCACATGGATTAAGGTCGGGGGATCTGGAAGGCCATGCATCTGGAAACTGCCTGGAGATGATGTGGTCATTAGTGAAGGTTTCTCGCAGCAAATCTTTCACTTGGCGAGCGACATGTGGTGTTGCCCCATCTTGCATGAAAATGGTGGTGTGTTCACAGTTTCGTTCTTGCAAAGCTGGAATCACGTGTTGCACACAAGGTCCCTATAACGTGCAGATGTCACTGTACACCTAACAGGCCCTCGAGGTGTCATCTCCTCAAAGACCAAGAATGAAGGAGCTAGTGAACCCACACCATGCAGTCACGTAAACTGAGTGCAATGGTTGTTCCTGCACAACATGTGGACGAGTGGAACCCCATATGCGACAGTTCTGAGTATTCACTGCACCGTCCAGAGTAAAATGCACCTCGTCAGTCCACAGAATATTCCCCGGCCACATGTCATCCACTTCCATGCTTGCCAAAAACCGATGGGCTAACTCACGGCATTGTGGAATATCTTGGGGTTTCAATTGGTGCACAGTTTGAATCTTGTAGCGATACCAGTGTAAAATGCACGGCAAAACCTTGCGAACTGTTGACCAGGGGAGTGACAATTCACATGCCACAGCTCTAGCACTGGTTGCAGAAGTTGAGGCATGTGCTGCACGGTCAGCTACAGCTACAGCAACTTCGTCCACAACTTCCATGGGGATGGGCCACCTTCCTCTCCCTGGTGCAACGCCCAATTCACCTGTTTCCTCGAATTTCTTCATCTTCTTCAGCCCATTAATTGACATGGGCCCTCTTCTCAGCCCTTTCTGTCGGCGATATTTCCACAGTGCAGCGTTGCTATTGCTCCCATTCTGGTAAAACAACTTCACTAGCAGTGCACGGTCTCTCTTCGCAATAGCCATTGCTTTTTACGCGGAAAAATTCAAACTTTTAATGTTCGGCGAACATTCACATCACTAAAGGAAAAAAAGCAACAAGCGTCACCAACAACAACCAGGGAGCTCACACAACGGTTAGGCAATGTCACCGACTTTGACGTCAGAGTTACGGAAGAAGCATATCTACGAAGTTTCAGACTGCTACTCTCATTACAGCCCGTGCTGTACCACTCTGAACACCGTCACTTTAATTATAACACCTGGTACATTAAGTACTGCACATGACTCCAATTTATTTGCAAATTTCAGAGTAGCATAGCACCACTTTGAATCTTGACCCTGTGAAAATTCCTTCTACCCATTTCCAGAGAAAATAAAAAGAAACCCTCACGGACTTGAGTCATTAATTAATTTCTAGAATTTCCTGTATGGGATAAACTGGCACAAATGTGTTTAAAAATAAATCATTGGTGTGAGTATGTCAGTTTTCATGTTATAGACAATAAAGTTAGGATTATTTCTCTTGTAGTCTACGGTTATTACAAGCATAAAAACAACACAGTTGTGACGTTTCAGGAGAACACACGCTCCCTTCATCAGACATTTATTTTTAGTATTTTTAAAGATAACTGTATCTTTAATCAAACTAAAAATAAATTTGTGTTCTCCTGAAACGTCACAACGAAAAGCTGTGTTTTTATGCTTGTAATAACCGTAGACTAAAAGAGAAATAATTCTTAAATGCAAGCAATGCGTACATACAAGAGAAATTATTAAATATAGTTAGGATTGTGCTACCTTTGAAACACACTATGGTTTGGATAAGAATTTGAGAGCTGATCATTCCTAATACGCATGAGATTGAAACCGAACTATGGTACACCCAACAGCAAAAGAAACAGTAGGCGAATTTTCCATCACCATTTTCATTCAGTTTGTTTTCCACACCATGATATGGAATTAAAATCCAAATGTTAATAACTACAGGCCAACACCTGCTTCGAATCACCCGAATTCCATTCATGAAAATGGAATATTGAGGTGTATCATCGGGAGTTAAAACAAACTTGTGGTATAGAGTGCTGTATGCTTTGAACGACACTGGTTGTGGAATTGAAATATTATGATAATAGTGATGGACAATTTGCCTACTGTTACCTTTGCCGGTGGCTGTATCTGCTGTCCACATGAAGTATTTATTGCCATACAAGACAAGCTTGAAAAGTTTCCTGCTTTCCTTGTAGCAATTAGATCATTGTACATGCAACATATGTTGAGTAGAATGATACACATGTCCTCATGCATATGAATTGCACCGTTTCTTTCAGATTCAAGTGCACCCGTTGCGTGAATCGCATTCAGGTGAAAGGCCCACCAGCAGATTCCGACTGCACATCCGATCTGTCACAATGGAACCACTGTGCAGATAAGAAAGGTCTTGTGGACGTTGTCCTCAAAACATGTTGGGACGCAGGAGTGAGCTTCGTCTTCCATCATCGCTCGCATGAACAAAAAGTCACTCCTTAAGTCAGAAGGCTTGTATGTTGGAAGAAGTAAGTAGTTTGAGTGTACGGGAAGGCAGAGCAAATAGAACATGAAAGTCGAAACTTGCCTAAGCTCAAAAGGTCTGAATGTTAATGATTAAAGCAAGAGGCATAGTACAAATGTATTTTTGACACTAATTCAGAATGCTAATAAATTATAAATATCCAGGAATGAAATTCGAACATCTTGTTCCCAACCTGTAAACTTAAGATCGTTTACATTGTCGAAAGTATATTCTTTTGTTTGAAGAATCGTCCACTTTCTTCACTCATCAATTTTTATTTCAATGGTATATGTCTTTGCTGAACCTGTCTGGCCATAGGTAAACACACAGACATTGTAACCATCCACAGCAGACTGCAGTAATTGTGAGAGTTTCTCAAAAACTTTTTTCTGGGAATCTGTGGGTGTAAACATTTTATCAAAGGTGAAGTCCAATTTTCCACAGCTGCACTTTCTATGAGCACTTTTTACTTCAATACGGATGTTTGAAGGGAATGCAGGATGGGTAATGTACTTTTATCATCTGAAATCAGACCTTCCCATGGGGGCCGAACTCTGCAATATGGGATCTTAATGCCCATAATATCCAGTCATTCATGGTGCGCCATTCGTGTGTTGGTTTGCTTTTTCCGAATCTTCTCAATGATTTGTTCATACTATCCTAAATACTTACTCCCTGTTCTGAAACAGTAACTTTTGCTTCTGACTTAGTAATTGAAGACAGTAGATTAACAACTTTCTATTTCTGGACATCGCATTCTTGTGCCAGAATATTTTTTTGTTTGTTTTCTTGTAACTCATTATCCTTGACAGCAAGATCATTGTTTAACTGGTCAGTTTGGATCTCCAACATGTTGATTATGTGATTTTGCTACTTACTATCCAGTAAGAAAACCTATTGCATCTTCCAAGCTTCGATACCTATTTCATATCTTTTTTTTGTAACAAGCAAACTTGCTCCTGGCAATATTAGACCAGGAATCATTTGTACAGTCACGGACACTTCTGGGATCAATGGGATTGTTACAACGCAGACTGTACCAAAATGGAGGAACCCCAGATGACACTCTTCTAAACTTCATGTATTTTTTTTTAATTTAACAGGAGTATCAATAAGATTCAAATTCAAACTGTTATTTTCCTCACTTCAAATTCAGCACTGAAGTAAATGTGGCCAATGTAATATGTTACGTGTCAACTTTGTTCATAATCAATTTCCAATATTATATATATATCTTCACACTCTTTCAATCAATCTGTCTAATCCGAATTGTGACTATTTCCTTCTGCACTGACAAACTTCCACAGCATACAGACCATGCAAAACAGATTATTGTGAGCCATTAATATTAATTTATATTTACTGTTGGAAAACAACATTTTTAGTGTGCTTCAGATAGCAGGGACAGGCACCAATGAAGGTTGTATCCTGTCACACAGTTGCATACATACAAGAACGAACTTGCCATTTTTTTCAAGGCTCATAAAGTTGAACTAGCAAAATATTTCTAGAAAAAGTGTTGCGCTGTGTGCCTGGTGACATTTATTGACGTTTTGAAGAAGCAATAAATAATATAGAATGCAAACTGGGCAGATTAGATTAAAACATATGATTTGAAAGGAGAATGCTTGTATCTGACGAAAGATATGCATGATTAGGCTCTGGTACTAACGAATGAATCTTACGCTAACCTGAACTGTATTTATTTTTAATTGTTATACATTTTGTGGTTTGTAGGGATTGTATATCAATTGATCTGTATCCACCAGGCAGACATCAAAACTCTATAAACAAAATGGTAATTTAGGTATCTAGGTTATAGATTATCCACCAGATGAAATGGATTACAACATACAGCCTGTTCAATCTCTCACTACTCCATGAAATTGTTTTCGAGGATTTTCTTTCATATGTTTGTCAAGTTCCATATTTTTGTTACTTTTGTGCTGACCATTTTATATAAGCGTGTTTTCATGCATCGTGTTGCAATGGACCAACAAAAGCTTGAAAATTACTTGAGCTATACAGCAAGTAGTTAGTGTAAATAAAAGTAGAAAGAAATGCTATGAAATTTGAAGAAGAAAAAAACAATCATGTTCTTTATGCTCTGCATTTCTGATGCTGGAATTGTGCTGTAATATTTTTGTACATATGTACTTTTATTTTTGTAATAAACTTTCATACAAAATGCATTCAGTTTTTATGGAAGTTGTGGTGTTTCTTGAGTCATTATATTACCCATACAAATTAGTTGCGTCGGTTGTAATTTTGATTGTGTCCATGGGTGCCAACTTTTGAAAAATGTTAGGAGGGCTTATAAATCCTCCCTTCCATGTATCATATTAATGCATCCTTACTTTATTTTTTAAATTTATTATTTACTGATTTCAATAAGTACTTCACCACATATCACAATAAATATATATAACAACATCACAGCAAATTGTGGAAGTGGTTACCCTTTTGGAAGGCACAATACTAGACAACCTTTCTTAGGCATGGTACACCCTAGACTGCGTTTTGCAGACTCGCATGGTTCTGGTGTCTGGACTCGGCTAGTATAATCCTCTGTGAGGCTTGTTTTGTCTTCTCCATGTGTATTTGTGATTGTCTCCTTATCCATTTCATCCTACCACCATTCATTGTATGTGGTAAAAGGATGAAATTAGTAAATCTGCAGTCAATTGGGCTCTGCAAATGAAAATAAACAGATTGATTCCTTACTGTCTTACAGACCTATAAAGACCTGACCACTCTGTGGACTTTACTTGATGTTTCTCTTTTGTCATAGCAGAATGAAAGAATCCAATTTCAGAGCTTTAACACTAGAACAACAAGGAAATAACCATCCTAGAACAACGGAGGGCGGTCATTTTGACCACCATAAAGTTTTAATAGGATTTGAAATGAAAGCTGCAGCATGAAGAGGGAGAGACATTTTCTTATATTGTAGTACGTACCATTTTTATTTTTGCACTCTACACAGTCGTCAGGACATCTGACTGCCATGCAAGAGACCCGTGTTCGATCCACGGCAGGGGAGACATGGGATTTTTCCACCTGTTCAAGCGGCTCCGGTGCCCACCCAGCATTGTATAATGTGGTTACCTGGAGGAAACTGGGAGGTAAAGGCAGCCAGAATCGTGGTGTTGATCACATAACCCCCACCTTCCGCCATGATAAAGAAAGTCGGGGGCCCTAACTCCACACCCCCTATATGCCTTCATGGCGTGGTGCAAAGCACAGGGGAGCACTTTACTTTCTCTACATTTTTTTCCAAACTTCCGTCAGCAGTGCAAATTTGGCGGTCTTTAGTCTTTCCTTTTGAGATGTCTTTTCATCGATACGCAAGTACCTCGATAGTTCCTTGATGCGAACTCTTGACATTGTGTCTTGGAAGAAGCTGACTCCTCAGTTTTGAGACTACAGATTCTCGACTAATATTGCCCTTGCACAGTGAAAACCCCTGAGCCTCGCATACGTCAGAGAGATTGCAGCTTCCAGTTCCTCCAACATTAGGGTACATTCATTTGTTCCAAGCTCACGTATTGCATCTAGTTCTGTACATCTCCGAATTAGACGCAACATGGCTTCATCAAACTATAGTTGAAATGTGCTTGAAACGTCCTCTTCACAAATACTTCATTCTTTTGGCATAGCTTGCAGGACCACCCTGTTCTTTCAGTACATGGATGGCAGATTCTCTGCCCGACACGAGATCATTACCTGTGATGATCTCCCAAACCGAAGTGTGCCTTCCAAGCCATGTCTTCCTCACACCAGCCCGAGCAACTCCTGCTTCTTCTTCGGTGTGTGTGAAGACATTGTTGCCACTGTCTCAATGGCCATGTCGTCATCTTAATCACTCACCACTGCCTCCTCATCGGAAGATGATGACCGAGGATGAGACAATATTTTTGGATCTGACCCTCCTGAATCTACACTCAGAACCCTCCTTCTTCCTCAGATTGCTCGAGAAACAGCCCAATTTGCTACGAAGGCAACCTGCGCTGACGCGACATCCTATCAAGTCAAGTGCTGACTTGTGAATGAATGGTTGAAGAACAAAGGAACATAATAGCTCCAATCACAACAATTGCACAAGTTGAAAACAAAACTGCGACCAAGAATCAAGTAACAAGTAAAGGTAAAGTGCTCCCCTGTGCATAGCACCATGCCATGAAGGCGTATAGGGGGTGTGGGGGTAACGCCCCACACTTTCTTGATCCAGTCGTGAGTGGGAGTGATGTGATCAGTATCACGCCCCTGACTGCCTTTACCCCCCAGGGTTTCCCCCAGGTACCCATGTCAACACTGGGTGGGCGCCGGAGCTGCTTCCAACGTTAGAAAAGTTCCCGGATTTGAACCAGCCGGGGATCGAACCCGGGACCTTGAGCATGGTAGTCAGACGCTTTACCGACTGAGCCACCACAGCCATTCATCAAGTAACAAGTGTTGCATGCAATCAAACATGTTCTTACAATAATATAAGTGTGCAATGGCACGTTATCCAGTGGTTTTCTTATGACAGTCAAAATGACCACTCATCCTTGTTCTAGGGTAAAGACCTCCTAGTTTTGGAAAATTTAAAAAACTGATTATGCCCATCGAAAGAAGATTTAAAATAGTGAAAAGTCAAGTTCTTTCAGAATTTTTGCCCTGAACGTAAATAAAATATATATATGGGGAGAAATAATAAAATTGAAACCGGTTAAAATGACCGCTCCCGTCATTCTAGTGTTAATACCTTTCATGCCTTTCCTTTTTTATTTGCTAAATATAAAACATTTTTGTGGCATGATTGTTTACTAGTTTGTTTTTTTGCTCCTCCATTTAAGGCTGGACTGGACCTTTGGCCGTCACCAAGGCAGCTGTGTTTGAATTTTCCTCTCCTTTCAAAAAACTGCTATCATATTCCAAAATCCGAAAAATTGCATATGCTTAGAATTCCTTCTAGAGCATCCACGTGATCTTCGTGTGGTTTGCTTTCGCTGTTGCCTAGATAATCCCAATAGTTTTGTGGCTTCGTAAGTCTATTAAACTATTGGGATTATCTAGGCAAGAGAGAAAGCAAACCACACGAAGATCACGTGGATGCCCTAGAAGGAATTCTAAGCATATGCAATTTTTCGGATTTTGGAATATGATAGCAGTTTTTTGAACAGAGAGGAAAATTCAGACACCTACCCTGGGGATGGCCAAAAGTCCAGTTGAGCTTTAATATGAATTCAATTGTTTAGGATTCCAGAGATCTGTATTTTTATTCTTCATATCAGAGTATGACAGCCTATGTCTCCTCTATCCTGGGGGTAGACAAAATCTCGTGTAGTATATACGAGGGGGTATCAAAAAGTTCATGCAATCACCTGGAAGGAAACAACTTAGGACAAGTACAAAATCATGGTGGTATTAGTCCTTCTCCACATAGTCACCATGCTTGTTGACATATTTCTGCCAGCGGTCTTTCACCTTGCATAAGCGCCGTTTTTATAGAACACTGCATTTTGGGCCTGAATCCAATGTTCCACCTCAGAAGAAATGACATCATCCCTTGTGTCAAAGTGGCGTCCTTTGAGTGGATGCTTCATTTCCGAAAAGAGGAAGAAGTCACTGTGCCAGGTCTGGGGAATATGGAGGGTGGGGCAAAATTTCTATTCTAATTGAACTGTTTTCGAAATCGATGCATGGGCAGAATGGGCTGGTGCGTTGTCAGGTAGTCCATCAGGATGACTCCCTCACAGTCCCAGAAAATGGACAGCATCACCTTAGCGGCTGACCTTTGCACTCTTGCCTTTTTGGGGGTCAGTGAGGAGCTGGTTTCCACTGCTTGCTCCTCTCCTTTGTTTCTGGGTCATAAAGGTAGATTCAGCTCTCGGCCATTGTAACCAGTCTGCTGAAAAATTCCTCTTCATCCAGTTCATAGCTTTCTCTCTAGTTCTCTTCTAAAAAGGGGGGAGCAATCGTGGCACCCACCGTGCCGACACTTTATGAAGGTGCAACTGGTGATTGATGATATTTCAGATGGATCCATACCTAGCACCGAGTACAGCCAACACACTTTCAATGGTGATTCTCCTGTTTTCCATTATCATCTCCATCAATGTGGCATCATTTATGAAGGACGGTCTCCCTGTCCTAGGGGCATCGGAAATTACCATGTGACCGGTTTGGAACTGCCGTTTCCACTTGGAAACCATCTCATAGGATGAGCTTTCCTCCCCGTACGCTGATTTCATCTCATCGTGAATTTGCTTCGCTGCTTTCCCCTGGAGATGCAGGAATTTGATGATGCTCCGTGCCTCAATTTTGTCAATTATGACACCTTCCTTTATTCACTTGTAAAAAAAGAATAGCAATAAACATCCAAATGCACAAACTTTTTGATAACCCCTTGTACGTTCAAAGAAAGGCTAGTTTGGAACTGCAAAGCCTCGTACCATTTTCTCCATTAAACAGGATAGAGGGGACGTTCCCATGGGAATTGCAAGGGCCTATAAGCATTCTGTCCAGTGATGCTTTCATTCATTTATCCTTTCTGTCTTTATCCCTTCCCCTTAGACACGTGACTGCAGTGAAAGTACAACAGAAAGGCACTTCACTTTAAGACAGCTCAGAAGAGGGACAAGATGTGGCATTGCCTTCGTGAACTGTAGTTTCTGAAAGTGACTTAAGGTTGTCATACCTCAGCATGGAGATTATTTTTTGTTCATGCGATAACTTACGTGATAACGGATAATGGCAAGTTTGATGCAAGCACAGTGTAAAACAACACTGGGTGTTTTTGATATTTACATGGAGGTTGCTTTGTGGATCTTGTTCCTAGTCACTGGTCTTCAACAATTTTCGTACAGTGGGGCATTTTCACATTCCATAGGGAACTGACAAGTCATTCTGTTCCAGAGATAGTGTTAACATTACAAATAATTACATGGGTTGTGTTCAATATGCATTCACTTACTATATTTTGCTCCTGTGCGATGGCCATGAAGTCTAAGGCTGTGGGTTCGAGCTACGGTACGCACACTGTTTCAAGTGTCCTGGGGAGGGGGAATCATAACTTTTCTTCAGAGATTTTGCCCAGTATATGGGACCAGTGGCCAACCACCAGGGGAAGAGCTAAAAATGAGTAGTGTAACACGATCATGGAAACTTTCGATGACTACTGGGTGTTTGTCGTTTGTCACTCTGTAACTGGTTGGATGATTGACCACCTCTGCTGAGGCATGTGGGAGTGAGGCTGGTATTCGATAGGTAGGCTTGGCCTTCAAGGACTGTTGAGCCACTCTTTTCTTATGCAACAATGGGTAATTATTACAAATAACAGTCACGTTCTGTATTGAGGTTTATCACTGCAACACAAGAAAGAAGTATAATGGAGCTACGTATGTTGTAATTTTGTTGTAAAAGGTAAAGTTCCCCTTGCATATATTGCTGCTATAGCACCATGCCATAAAGGTGCATTTAGGGGATGTGGGGATAGGACATCATAAATTCTTAATTTCGGCCAATTTGGAGGTGATGTGATCAGCACCACCCTCCACACATTCTCAATCTCAGGCATTTTGGGGGTGATGTGATCAGCACCACCCTGTGACTGCATTTACTCCCCTCCCCCACGTTGCCCCCCAAGTACCCATTGATTTGAGGCTGAGTCAGCCCCAGAGCAACCTTATGAGGGGACAAGGCTGGAAAAATTCTGACCTTGGATCACCCACCCTGGGAATGGAACTGCTTAGCAGTCAGACACCCTACTAACTACACTAAGTACTTTAACCATTACAGGCTTTAGCAGGCCAATAAATTAAAGCCAGCAGGTCGTTGGTTTCAGACCACTGTTCTACATGAACACTTGCTGTTGAGGATGAAGGATATGGTCAGGTATGTTAAGAAATTACATTTTTCCACAGAGAAAAGTATTTAATTCAAGAAGGTGCTTTAGCATATTTCTGCAGTGTCCCCAAAATTTCTGTAACACTTTTAATAACTGCAGACTCCATGGTAGATGTCGTTGTTATCAGTTGTTGAATGGTGCTTATACTGTGCAAAGGGTGACGAAGGTTTGGCAAATTGGACCTTGTAACTCGCAGCAGAGTTAGGAACTCCAACTTTCATGCTGATGGTTGGTTTTGCCAGTTTGTGGAAGATCGTTGAATGCAATGTGCTACTTTGTGCAAATGGTTTGGATATTGCATGAATATATTTCAGAGGCGAGTCGATTTGAGCACCCAAGGTAGCATGTTCTGACTTTTGAGGATTGAGTATCTCGTAGATTGTTGCAGATTCATCGTCCGCAAGTGGTTGAGGAAGGGTGTTAAATTGAGGTTTGTTCGAAGGGAGGAATCCACGTTTGTTGCGCACCAGTGTGTTTTCGACAGTTGAAAGGATGCTGTTAATACGTTTCATATTTTCTTGTGTTGCTATATCCTTCGATGGTGTGCCTTTTGACTTTACCTCTGAATGTGTAATAATAGTGGTTGTTTCCGGTATAATCTTCTCTGGCTTCTGAATTACTATATTTTTTGTGTCAATTTGTTCCACTTTGTTAGCTAACGGAGAATCTGTCTTTGGCTCCACTTTGGGTGTCTTTTTCGTGTGCGGTTTGGTTGTTGATTCCGTTCCGCTTATCTGTCTTCTGGGAACATCCAGTCCTTGTGTTGTTGAAGTGCCATGCTCAGATGCAGCTTGGGGCATTGTGGTTTCCTTTGCGGTACTTCCCAGAGTTGAGTTAGTCGGAATTTCTCTGGGAGTGGTGGAAGGCGTTTGCGTTGACATTTTGCCATGGTGATGCTTGTCCTCGTCAGTTTTGTGCCACATTGTGTGGTGCTTTGAGAGGGTGTGTTGGGGTAGTGGCAACTTGTGGTACTCTTTTCTACTTCTGCTGGCACTCTTTCTTGCAGTTTTCTTGCTTTCCGTTTCAATCGCAGATTTCGGATTTCCTTCTGATTCCTTGTGATCGCTCTTTGGCGTCCACACCTCAAATTCTCCAGCTTTTAAACCCGTCTGCATATTTGGGAGCAAAATCTTGAACAGTCCCAACATGTCTTCCACCTGTTCCTCCATTTCGAATGGATCGATCGGCATCATTCTGTCAAACTGCTGCATGGATTTCCCGTCCAGACTTCCAACGGGAAAAATTCCATCCACCGTGTAGCTGATTTGTTTTTCAGTTCCGAAAGGGTCGTCAGTCAGATCTTCGTTGATGAAGTTGAATGATTCGTCTGGCTTGTTCAGCTTCTTCACCTGACGACAGCGAAGACCTCTAGCACAAGGATGTCCATACACGTGGCATCTCTCTCCTGGACCCTACAAAGGAACAAGTTATTCATTAGTTTCAGCACAGGGAGAACAGATAAGGAATTATGATGCTCAAATGAATGGAAAGAAGGAACTTGTCTGTGATAACTAAATGGTATGTGTAAAACGGCTGGAAAGCTTTGTGGGCACCAGTAATTTATCCACACACCTCCAAATTATCTACTTCTCCCTAAAAATTTTAACCAGAGTTCACTTTATGGTCCAGGAGCATGCTCATTTATGTAATGCTAATATTACAATCTATTAGTCTCATCTGCATCGAATAAAGTCCATAAGATTTGAGGAAACTGCACGAGTAGTCCAGGAATTGAGAATCCTCTCTCCCTATGAACATTTTCTTCAACCCTACAAATCATCAGTTACTATGGCTGCACCTAATCGGGCACATTCCCTCGCCCTTCGTTAAACAGGCGAACGTATGCAGCATAAATGTCTCGCAGTCATGGCAAAGAATAAGCTGGCTGATGAATGTGTCTCACTCTGACACATGCTTAGCATTTGTCTTGACTTAATTGAATGATAAGTGTCCCGCACTGTGGCCATGCGGTCTAGGGCATCATGCTTTGGGCTCCAGCTACAGGTCGTGTGCAGGTTCGAGTCGGCTGGTGGGAGCATAACAAATTTTCTCCTGAGATTTCGGCCTGTGTATGGAACCAGTGGCAACCCACCATCGTGGGTTACAAATTAGTAGTGTAACCCAGTTATGAAAGACTATAACGACTGGGGTTTGTTGTGCTGAGCAATGATCTTTCACATCAACAAGTGGGCGTGGGGTCAGTAGTCGGTAGGTAGGCCCGGACCCAGTGTTGCCACAATCTGTAAGCTCAATTTCCCTTTGCAAGGGGTAAAATTTCCCTTTTTCGCCCATTTTTTCCCTTCATCTAAATAAATAATAATAATAATAATTATCATCGTTGATCCATGTTCGTATGTATGTATAAAATGTTAAATAATTTAACTTTGAAATGGTACGATGCCAGTGGTCCCGGGTTCGAATCCCGGCCTGGAATGGCTGTGTGTGAGTGTCCATTCATAAATTTCATCATATCATCACTCATCCCCATCTTTGCAATTAGCCACCCACTCCCAAAGCTGGGACATAAGGGTGAATGGTCAATAACCTCCAGCCCCAAACGGTAGCCAGATGTGGACCAACCCAAATTCCACCCTTCCTCTCAGAACAAAGTATACTACGACAATTTTTTTTTTAAAAAATCTCATTTTGAAAACTGGAATCTCTTATAATGTTTAATATAATTAATATTGAGTGTCATAAAATTTCCCTGAAAATTCGCTATTTTTCATAGAATTTCCCTTTTCCCCTTTCACTTAAAATTAGCTCAAAATTTCCCTTCAAAAAGGGAAATTTCCCTTCATGTGGCAACACTGCCCGGACCCTCAATGGGCTTTTGTGCCAAGGGTTATATTGATAAGTGGGCTCCTGCGTAGCCAAATGGTTAGTTCTCTCGCCTTTGGTGCAAGCTGTCCTGGGTTCAATTCCCCATGTGATCCCCCAAAATTTCAGCATTGACCCAGCATGGTCAATAGGATAGCTACTTGATAAGAAGTAGTAGCAGACTCCAGTCTCGAAAGTCTGAAAACAAAGCACTGACTATGCATCATCGAATGAAAAAGCTGGTCTGGCAGTCCCTGGCCTTTAGAGACCTGTTGCACCATGGTGTTTTGTTTTTATTTTATATTGATAGTAGTCTATTATGTAAGGATTCTGTCCATAATAAATTGTGCAAAATATACACTTGTTCTTTCCTTTAACTGTGTACTGAAACTTACTGAACACCCCTTGTCCATGTGTACAGTATTTACTTACAAAGATCTTGTGATTTATCTGATGGAAACATCAATCGTTGAAGTGGAAAACGGACACCTAAGCTACATCTAACTGCAAACACACATTCAAGTAATCCAACAAACTTTACTTACAACCTCCCATCCTAAAACCTTCACTAGATACCAATTTGTCATATTTCCCTCTCCAAATCTCCTTGCAGGTCCTGCAAAGGACAGTGAAAAGTGCCCCATTCCAATTTGAGCCTGGTTTTACTTAATGCTTCAAGCCTTCACAACAGCCATTAATACCTACGTTGACTACAATTGCTATCTTTGAGGGTAAGTACAGTATATGTTTTTTAAAGCTTGTTCATGCATTGTGTGTATGTTCATGAAGTCAATGGGACAACTTGGGCAGTCGCCTGAGGCCTTGTGCCAGATAAATTGTTTGGGTACGGTTCATACAATACTTAATTTTCCAATTAAGCAACTAATTTCATATATTATTTTGACATGATTAACAATATCTCAAATTACTGAAATCATATTCTAAACACAGTACTATATAAAAATCATCATGTTAAAATATTTAAATCAAAAATAGTTAATATCCACTAGTGGTTAAGAATGAAATTGTGTAAAAATATTTTTTTGTATGTGAAACAAGGTAAATTCACCACAGTGTCAAAATTCATTAAAAAGTAAACAAAAGAGAATTATGATACAAAATGTTATTGAATATGATTAAAAACTGCAACTTTCATAGGTAAAAATTATAATTTGATATTGAACACACCTAGTTTTATAATTAAATATAATGAACGTGAGAGTGAATGAAACTATAATTTAGCAACTTTTAATGGCCCCTCATAATTCTTGATTTAACTTTAAAAACGTTCGGCTTATTGCTCTTAGGCAATAATACAAAATAAATTAATTAATTGTAATAGTGTTGAAATTATAATTGAAGGGCTCTGGTGAAAAACATGCTAAGTGACATTTTGGTCTTTTTTGGGTTACAAATAAAAATGTGCCATCCTTCAATTTTGGAGTGAAATTGCCATGTCATTCAATTTGGATTGGACTCAGTGAAGCATTCTGAAATTGGTAAACACAACACGAAAACAATTTATCTACAGTATAGCTTCTAATAACCATTTTTCTTAATGAACTCAGAAATGACCAAAATGTCACCATGTTTTACACCCGACCCCTTCAATTGTATAGAACACCTGTATTTCAGACTAAGGAACAAAAATCTCCGATTTTTCCAGACCTTTGAAAAGCTTACCTTATAGGTCCCTGCCTGAAGTGCAAACTGAAGGTTACCATTTAGAAAATAAATTTGTTTTAGAACCACAGCTAATTTTAGAGACTAACATAAGTAATTTGTAGGGCCCAGGACTTGATGTTATAATATATTTTTTTTAATTTGCATTGGATCGATTACTGGGCTAAGATCTTCACGTATCTGATGAAAATCAGCCAAAATAGATGAACTTGATAAGGCATATTTTGATATGTTTTACCAATTTAGCATTTTTACAACATATTTCTTCAAATTTCTCATAATAAGACATATTTATATATAATTTCGTAATTGTCTTGCATATAATCAGTTATTTTATAATTTATTCTTCATACCTTTAGCGCAACAGATAGTTTATATTATTGATGGCAGGATAAGGAAATCATGGACAAAGAAATTTGAAGCAGATGCCGTCATTTCTTACCAACTAGTACAGAACAACAATATGCACCTCCCCTTTTTTATATCAGGCTGACAATTGATAGCCATGCGAACATTATTGAGGAAAAATGTTCTCCGTCATTGTTGTGGGGGCACGAGAATATCAATGTAAACAAGTTTAAATTGTTCTCATTTCTTTACCTGTTTTTTGCTTCTCCTAACAATCAGTCGAAACTAAAAATAACATTCGGTAAGCTTCCTGCTCTATCGCCAATCGAGTACAGGAGTTTCCAGATCACTTGTCGTTTGAGCCATGCACGTATCAGTGGGTATACTCTGTCCCAACTATCTCTGGAGCAGGCGAACGGAAACAATTCTCTGTGCAAGTAGTGCCGCGAGACGGCTCCACCACACAGTTTCCACAAATGTGTAAATCTGGCCCTGGAAGAGACTAACTTCCCGTATAATGAGAAATTTGAAAGTACTGTTGTGCATATTTTTCGCTTTACTTGGAATATTTCTG
The DNA here is from genome assembly GCF_977018435.1 of Lepisma saccharinum. Classification (NCBI taxonomy): domain Eukaryota; kingdom Metazoa; phylum Arthropoda; class Insecta; order Zygentoma; family Lepismatidae; genus Lepisma; species Lepisma saccharinum. The sequence goes on along the minus strand of NC_139240.1, from coordinate 35,249,471 downwards.
AATTTTTGTGACATATTTTTCAATTTTTAGGACATACGTAATTACATACATACTTCACAGTTTTATAGGACATAAAGTCCCGGGCCCTAGTAATGTGTTATATTTCCTGTACTTGCATTACAACGCATCCTTTCTTTGGTACTTGAGTTGGTAACAAGTTACCAAATTTTGACAAGTAATTGTAATAATACTTATGGTAGTTACTTGGTATTACCTTGATAAATTGAGAACTGAAGGATTTATTTGCCAAGGTGAAATATACTTTGTTGCATTGTTTTAATAGACATGTAAAAGTAGGAAAAGATGTGATAATTGTGCAAACATTTAAATGTCCTTATTGCATGACAACAATAACAAGTTACTTCTGCAACCAAAGTAGAGTAACAGGATACTGTTTATTGATTAACTTACGCAATTTTGACCGCAGCAGTAGACAATAGTGCTAATCTGTTGTGGTGGAGATCAACTTGTCTTTAGTGAAAATTTAAGGATGACTGATGGGTTTTCTGCCAATTCTAAACACACTTATGTTGCTACATTCACACACAGTCTGACAATTAAGTAATGAGATGGTCGACTCGTAGTACATCCCTCCTGCATTGATACAGCACGGTTGGCCAATGATTGAAACGACATCTGCAAGTCTACCAAAGCAACCAAAAGTGGTTGGGCCAACCGTACTGCAAATGGTGGCCAAACGTAAGAACATACTGTTGAGCAACAGTAATTTTGACTGTGGTTCCAACGTGTGATTTTTACGTTGGGCCAATGTACTGAAAACTAAAGTAGAGATAAGGTTGTGTTCCGATATATGTAATTTATTGCGAGGGCAAATATAATCTCTAGTACAAATTATTTGGGTAAAATAAAAAAATACGCAGCACTTTCTCATTCATATGGTATCATTGTTTTAAATGTATCTTCAAGGTTAGTACAAAAAACTTTTTCCACCTTTCATGGAAATTTAGTCTGGACATAACATTGTTTAACCACCTTCACAAACAGTGGTGTGCCCAAGGGGGGGGTTGGTGGGGGTTATAACCCCCCCTCCTTTTGGTCCAGTATTCCTAAAAAAAAAGAACATCAAAGGTAGGAAAACATGACAAAATGAGAGCTGACTACCAGAAAATGTGTACGTAACCCCTCCCTTTTGAAAATCCTGGGCACACCACTGTTCACAAGAATACCTGTAAGAATGTTAATTTTCTGCCACAGCTAAACAGACAAACAATAAGCAATTCCCAGCACAGAGATATCTCCCATCCTTGGCGTCTGCCATAGGACTAGTGTCTAATTTCATTAACAAAATATTATATTCCAGTATGTGATGTGACTGAAATATTCGAAAATAAACACTGTTACATATCACTTACTTTACACTCAAGAATCTACAGCATACTCTTGAAAGTTGTCTTAACAGGAGAAAGTAGTTTTTAAAACTGATTTTGACTCACTTTTCCATGGTTGGACAAGAGTTGGCAACAACAGTTGGCCCATCGCAGGACCAACTTCAATTTGCCAACCTTCCCCACATAAGAACTGCAGTTGGTCCAACAGTTGTGGTTACTTGTGGTGATGTGGTACAACTTGAAGATTCGATGTTGCATCCTGTAGGATGTTCCTGTGTTCATCAAAAGTACACAATTTCAACAGGAGGTTCATTTTCAGAAGCAGGAAATAATCACAGGGGATAAATCTGAGAAGTAGGGGGGATGATTTGAAACCCTCAGTTTTTTCAGGCAAAGAATACGTGAACAAACACTGCCCGCTAGCACTGTGCATTATCATGGAGCAGGAATCAACTACCCGGTTCATGATACTCAGGTTGGATACCGACAGTTCTCTTTCATAATCACTGAGGGCACTACGATAGTAACAGCCAATTATAGTTTTATGCTCTGGAACAAGTACATGATGAATAAGCTGTCATAAATAAAACACAATATTGTCTTGCCCTACACTTTGTCATTTCGTGAGAGGACTGTAGCAAAAATGTTCCGTTTTATCCTCCACAACAATGGAATTGAAGAAATGTTTAGATTATGGACCACATTTCACACACTGGCATACACAGGATTTTTATTTCTGGAGGAGCTGAAATTGTAAATGAGGATAGTACGTAGCTGCTTTCTAGGGGGCGAGAATGCAAAATAAAATATCTTGTATTTTTTATAACCTTCCCCTCTCAAAAATGGCAATGAGGGGTTATTTTAGGGGTGTTTGCATCTACCACTCTGGTCTCCCCCCCCCTCATTGGTTTATTCACTTATTTTGTTTGAAAATGTTGATATTCTCAAAATTTTGGAGTGGGCTGTAGCCTCATCAGTACCCCCTACATACGCCAGTAACACTAGAATTTACACAACATAAAACTTATCTTATTTCTTAATTGTCAGACTGTGTAGTAGCCACAAGGATAGCTTCAACTTACGTTAAACTTTCCTGACTAATTCCATAAAGTGAGAGTTTAGTAAATTGATTTGGTATAGTACATTAAGATGAAACTACTGTAATTACCCTTGCACACATTCTGCAGCATCCACAAACATCATAAACAATTCCATGTGGGCAGAAACTGTCTGATTCAGTGGGGCAAGAAACATCATTGCAGTCTGGGCATTCGCCTGATACACTGAAACACAAAAACAGTAGTCAACGCAGGATTTTTTTTCAGGAAAGGGCAAGCAAGGTACTTCTTTCCTGCTTCAACGGACAACGAAGCATATCCTCCCCCCATAAGCGTCAACATCTTAAAAAAAACAAAAAAAACTTCAGTTTGAATTTATTACCAGGGCGTTTTGAAAAGTTTTGCCTCCTACGCAACAACGTCAATAATATGCAAGATACTTACATGAACTATGTCTTCTTAAAGCTTGTAATGTCCTCTACCAGGATGTCACTACTTTTTTCAAATAGCCACACACAAATGCCAACGTCGGACAAGTTGTTGCATCCCTTTGGCGAAGAAGTCAGGCGTCTTCTCCCGGCAACAGCGACGCACATCTGCTTGCACCTTCGCATCACTGGTGTAACCGTGTCCCTTCAGATGATCTTTCAGCCTCGGAAAAAGGAAAATGTCACAAGGTGCGAGATCTGGGCTGTACGGCGGGTGGGGTAAAATCTCGTAGAATTTGAGACGCTACGCTGTGTTTGGCGACTCGTGTGTGGGCGAGCATTGTCATGTTGAAGAATTGCGTCCTTGCCAGGCCTAACTCGCAGTAATCGTGCGCGGAGTTTCTCCAAAGTCTTCACGTACCGATCGGAGTTTACTGTGGTTCCATGCTCCAAAACTTCTGCGTGGATGAATGTCAACGGGCGCACAACCCTCTGCTGTGAGGAATTCAATAACAGCACGTTTATGTACGTTGCCATTTTACTCACTATTGTGCGCATGCGTGATGTTACATGCGAACGCCGATAGATGTCGCAACAGTCAGTGAATCAACGATTATTCTCGCACCAATTTCGCGTGTCTCTTAGCAATGTTGCCAGAGTTATTGCATAGAAGGCAAAAGTTTCCAAAACGCCCTCGTACATCCTGCAACGTTTTTTCAATAATTAACATAACTGTGACTGACATGATATTATATACGTGAAATATATAATTTTAGGTTGACATTCATTTCCTGGAGGGGGGAGTGACTCCCTTGCCCCTCTTACTGCCGCCCATTCTCGAAATTATTTATTATAATAACCTCAAAAATTGATCAGTCGGTTTCATATTTTTAGCTATTGTAATATGTAAAAATATTTTTAAAAAACTAGTACTAATACTAATTATATATTAAAATCTTAATATGACACATATTATATGCAGTGGCGGCTCTAAGGGGAGAGCCGCCGTGCGATGGCTCTACCCTCAGAAAAAGCACGTGCTTCACCAAAATGTACTTTAATAGTTAAATTAATACATTTACGAACAAGGAGATTCGAATCTCGCAAGCGTTCGAGCTTACGGCCGCCTCAATCCCTGCGCCGCATCCCCAGCTGTTCTCTAACTTGCTCCGAGCTAACCGGGCCAACACAGTGTGGCCCATAAGCAGAGGCATCCGCGGAGGCATGAAAAAGTCTCCGCAGGAATCAGGGAAGGAGGTGGTAGCCATGGACGTCCGCAGGATTTTTTCCAGGGAGGGGCAAGGAAGGTTTTTTTTTCAGGGGGGGCCAACATGGCATATTTTCCCCAATAATAGTGTTCATCCCTCAAAAAACATTGCTTAAATTTGAATTTATCATGTTCGTGCAATAATTAACACACATTATTGTGGCTGAAATTAAATTATACGTGTGAAATATGTAATTTTAGGTTGACTTTCGTTTTCCAGGGGGGGGCCACCGCCCCCATTGCCCCCCCTTCCGGACGCCCATGGTGGTAGTCATAAGACAACCAGCCGTGCCCATTTTCGGCTGGCACGACGCGAGAGCTTTCGCATTGTGTTGACATAGTTGCAAACTTAATAGAGAAGTGGCTAATCTAGGGAATGTGTTTTTCCCTCCCCTTTACCGTGAGGGTTTTTCACACATCACAATCTAGATGAAGCTAATGCAATTCAGACGCAGCCGAGGTTTTTGCTGGCTCTCCCCGGATTTTATGCTCGGAGGAAGCATGATATCCGACATGCTGTAGGTAGTTAGCTACTAGTGCATGCCTGCATGAATGGAGGTCTCCTCAAAGGGGCCACATCCAGCGCTAAACCTGGATTTGACTCTCCGAGAAGGGCAACCCCCTGGCTGCGACCTTAATCAGCTTTCGAGGCAAAGTTAAGGCCAGGCGATGTTAAAAGTTTGAAAGGGGTAGTTGCTGGTTGACTGAAGTCAGGTCATCAGGCGAGAATACCGTGTTCGACTCGGTGTCTCTAATTGTTCCGTGTTTTTCTTTTAGTGAAGTCAAAGTGGCCTATGGTGTGTGAAAGGAAGGGCAGTGAGTGAAGATGAGTCACATTAGAGCATTATTACATACACCGTTTTCCACGATATTAAATTAAAAGTTTAACAATTTGGCCGTCCCACGCCAGATTTAAACATCAATTTTATTTAGAAAAAGAAAGTGGTAAAGGTGACAGGCGTCGAATTTTTAATAGTCGCTGTCGCATTTATTTCCTGGAAACTTTGGCCGACCTCCGTGCACAGCATGCTAAGACGCCAGGGATCACGGATTCGAATCCCGGCCTGGGGTCCTAACTATTTATCTATCAATCTATCTAATACACACACAAGCACAAATTCGAACCCAAATACATTAGCCAACAATCAATAAATTTGGATTCATCGAGAACATTAAAAGGCTATTGATATTGAAGAAGTTAATTTATCCATTCATAGATGGCAGCATAGTACATATCTATATATTTGGATTCATTCAGGAGAAGAAACTAAAGAAATTTGATGAAGATTTTTCATAAAGTATTAATAAGAAATAAAAGTAACGCAACTGGTTTACATAAATGAGATATTAACTTTTAAATACAGTGTGAGAAGCCTCAAACTTAAAGCACGCTCAGGACTAATTGGATAAAACTTATAGATCCTTTTCTATAATCAGAACTTTTCTGTAATCAGAAGTTATCATCTCAATCTTCTGTTCTATAAACAAGATCAAGTTTAAACATCCAAAGCCTAAACGAAGGGAATTAAAATGCCTGGACGTATCCACTTTTACCAGGGGGCAATACTTTGGTTTGAAGTATTTGAAAAGAGAATAACGTTTATTTTACTTCCCACGTAAATTGAATAATTTATATTGTATTGTTATTATTACATCAATATGTAAAAAGACGGTACAAGAATAGAGATATAATAGCTTATATTTGTATAAAAACAACTGCTATGGCAAGGATATCAATATCAAATAGATAAAGAATTGAATATTTTTTGAATAACAAAAAAAAAGGATATTAGATTCAGTTGACGAAAAGTAAAGTTCCTGATTAATATTTTATGCATATTATCACTAGTAGTACATAAATCTTCCTTAGTACTGCCTTTCAAAACCGTATGATCCCAATATAACCCTTGGCTTCCAGTAAGTTGAGAGGAAATAAATAAGCATCGATTATACAACAAATGCTATTAAAATTATATTTTCATTATTTAATTTATGTACTTTTTAAGTCTTTCAGGGGGGGTGTCCTTGATTCCAACGTAAAATAAATAAGTAATAAAAGAACAAAGAAGAGAATGAATATTTTCACCACCCCTTTTTTCAGGGTCAGCGCCGGCGCCAGGATTAATCATCTTGGGATGGTGAGAGGAGTGTGGAATGAAATTTAGGGTGTGCGATCGATCATGGACGTCCCACTGGAAAATATCTAAAGGTATATATTTCACACATATAATTTCATTTCAGTCACAGTATTTTTTGGAGGGAGATTCCCTCCATGAAAAAGTCGTCGTATCTGCACATGAGACACCATGTGCAGGTACAGTGACTGTTTCTTGTTATTTAGGGAAATCCATTCTGTTTTAATATTTCCTTTGTATCTTTTTCTCTCATTAAATACGTGCGTGCGCATGAGTTTGAATATTCCTCTACCGTACAGAAATAAGAATATTTTTCATGCAAGCTATTTGGCCTAAGACTGTATCACATCACGGTGGCCTAGGCCTAGTACCAGTGACGTGCACTGAGGAGTAGCTAGTCTAGCAGAGATAGATCAATCAATCTCACACCTCGAATTATATTCAAATCACAATATTTATTGTCTTGTTAAAGCCACCACATCTCATATGCAACACCTTTTTTTCCCACGCTCTTCTCGTTCATCGGTGTTCTCCGCGGGCAAAGCTGGCTGGATACCCTAGCTCGCTCTTCTTCCGCCTGACCAGTTTCCAGGTAGAAACGGCCGCCTGAAAGAAAAGGAAGATTTCTACCTCTACCTCCCTTGCCCCCTCTCCCCGCTGCAATGGTTGAAAGCCCGTGCTTTCAGGTCCCCCAGTCTATCTCCTATAGGACAGATAGGGGATTGGTTTCTCATAGATTTTTTTGTAAATCCTCTAAAGAACTCAGGGTAAAATTTTCTGCAGTTCTGTGTATTTGCACAACATTTTACACGTTGTACAATATGTATGTATAATATGCAATGTAATTTTATTATTTATGAAATGGAAACGTGTTATGTGCAGACAATAATGTTATGCTTTCTTTCTTTTTTTTCAAGTATGGAATATATAATGATTAAATTACAAATATGTGCTCGGGCTCTCTCTCACTCTCGTTTAGTAGAGTTGTATTTAAATATACTACTTATTTGGGCAAGAGAACGCGCGTCCATATTGTTGTTGGATTGGTTTATTTTACTTCGCTTTTCTGCCACATTTGGTTATTGCGAAAGTGAGGATGAGTGATGAAATTGATGAAAGGACCTCATATGAACAATCCAGGCCAGGATTCGAACCCGTGATGAGTGCGCATTCTTGTCCTATGTGTTGTACTCTGCAGTGAATAATGAAATAATTTGGAATGAAAAATGTATCTCAGAACTCAAAAAGCCAAATGAATATTATTGAAGAAACTACAAAAAAGTGTGTTTTGTTTCCTGTTTTGTTTCTGTGCATAAAGTGGACTTAAAACACCAAATCAACCAACTGTGCGGGAGTGGTTATCACAGCGCGCTACGACACCAGGAGTTCCGGGTTCGAACCCCGTCCTGGGCATGGGTGTTCTTTGTGTTTGTACCTTCATTAATTTTATCTTATCATCTTCGCAATTAACCAAATGTGACAAAAAAGCGACGCTAAGTAACAAAAATGAAATCAAATCATTGATTGATTGCTCGATTTGGTTTATTTTACTTCGTTTTTTCGCCACTTTTGGCTAATCGCGAAGATGATACGATAAAATTGATGAAGGGACACACAAAGAATACCCATGGCCAAACTGAGATTCTAACCCAGTATCTCTGGCTAAGTAGTCAAATCAAATCGTTTTTCATTTTTGAATGTGGGTGGGGTTTACATGTACTTTTTTTGTAGTACTCATTCATCATTTTGTAATCTTTTCCTGTTATTGACATTCTTTTTTTTAGGAATACTGGGCCCTAAAGGGGGGAAGGGTGTAACCCACACCAACCCCACCCCCCCCCCTTCAGCACGCCACTGACTGCTACCCCAAGTGTCGACGTCACCGCACGTCACTGCCTAGTACAGTGGGTTCCATGAGTATTCCCATGCAAATTGTCCATGACTATTTTCATTAATTTTTCTCTTACATCCTATGGGTTTTTAAGCGATGGATTTTTATGTATGCTGGTGTAGAAATCAACAGCTTGTTTTGAGTTGTTTTTTTTTTTAATTCTTGTAGCCCTTATTGTTATGATGGACAATTTGCACGGTAATGCTCATGGATCCCACTGTACCCACCTTGTGGCGACACCTCTGCCTGACATCTAAAATTAAACGTTTGCACTTCTCCGAGCGAGGATTATAAAACTAATAAACAACTTGAATGAAACTAGCGGGGGTCAGATAAAGAAAAGAGTGTCATCTTGGCTCGCCAAACGAGTTTCTGTGAGTTTAGAGTGACAGACTCGTACTCGAGAGGTTGCAGTCGAGTCCTGCAGCTGGCATTTATTGAGTGAAGTTTTACCGCGATTTCTCTCAATGATTTTCCACGTATTCGACTCGTAATTTCTTGACAAGTTTAATTCATAATCCCAGAGCATGAGCGTACAATAATAACTCCCCATTAACCTGGTTTTCAATATACACAAAAAACGAGAAATCTTGAGTTTTCAATAAAATTTACTGCCAGTGGCGGCGATTAGGGGAACGAGGGGGGCATTTGGCATTCCACTTTTTGCCACTTTTGATTCCGCACTACGCTAAACTTTATCTACCAAGGGAAAGTAAACTGTTTTTGCACCTTGCCCCCTAGTTTTGGAACCCAATCGCCGCCACTGCTTGCTGCTATTGCTTTGTAGCTGACCTACTTCTAATGACGTCATTTCTCGTAAACCAATGCGCCTTCTTTTCCTGTAATTAACCCACCTGCATGTACCCGTCTTGAGCAGATAGGACTCGGATTTTTAGACATAAATTTGTACTTGAACTCAGCAACTTTGGCTAGAAATCGCAAAAATTTGTTGTGTGAGACAACATAACGACGACGACGATTTTCATACTGACACAAATACTTACATGCTGATTATTATGCTCGCTCCAGCGAGAACGCACAATGGCTGCAACCGACTAAACATGTTCCTCAAATGAAGTTTTTCAACATATCCTACGCAATGCTCTTTCGTTTTATCGTAAAGTTTACAAACTCGACGACAATGGTTCAACTAGTCTTGAGACTTGAAAACATTTTTATGTATTGTGTTCAGGCATGGCTGTTTAACAAAACTCTGCATATTTAGTAAGATAAGAATGACTACTAATTTGTTGCACTTCCATGACGATAACATTTATTATATCTTGGAATGAATCCAATTATTTTCTTCCCTTTGAGTTTTGGTGATATTTATAGAGACAATGTGCATCTTTTGCTTTTTTATTCTAAGTTTGTCGTCGTGTTTTCTTCATACAAGTGTTGAAGAAATTACGTGATGAAGATAAGATGTACAGGCAGGGGCGGCTCAAGATATTTTCATCCGGGCGGGTTGGATTTTAGGCGCCACCTACCCTCCCCGCCAATCTTTGGATCCTTGTCCTTCTGTTTTTTACTTTCCTCCAATAAAAACATGGCCATGTTATCTGTATTTACGGTTTGCATGTTGAAAAACAATAGCCTTATTTTCAAAATACTTAAAGAGTTACTGTTAAAGAAGGCAATACCCACATAACGACCTAAAAAGAAACAGTAATCTCTTAGCTTAAATTGGTACATGATTTTGCAATAAATTTATTATGTTATGCAACAGTAACTTCAATTAATTCTTGTCAACAATAAATACAACTCTTTTTTTAAAAAAAAAATAGCCACCAACCCTGTGGAGGCTCATAGTGATTCGGATCTCATTTTTTAAAGTGTAGGTTCAGTCCCGATTAGCCTTTTGTGCATAAAATGGACCTAAAAATAAACTCAAACAAACAAACAAATATCCAATCTTATGCAATCAGAATTAAATAAGGCTTTGGCACTAATCAAGGAAGTTTTGGCACCATATGATATACGAGGGCCACTATTTATATTTTGAGCCTTGGCAACACTGATTGAAGTTAGGCGCGATTTGACGTTTGCACGGAATCGTCTGGCATTATGGACCATAACGTACTTCAAATGTTTTGTCAATAGCTTGATTTGTATTGTTTATGTTGCCTTGGAGATTGCGCGACAACAATAAAATGGAATTAACTCGTGAATATTTTCGTGCGATGATTTTTTACGATTTTCGACTTGGATTATCAAGACAAGAGTGCATCGATCAACTTACTTCCACATTTGGCGATGAAGCCCCATCCTTTGCCACTGTGAAACGCTGGTATAACGAATTTAATCGTGGCCGCCATTCGCTCACCGACGAGATTCGCGAAGGTCGTCCAAAATCAGTTGTTGTTCAAGAAAACATTGATGCTGTGCAAAACCTAATACTGCAAGATCGTCATGTGGCATACTGTGAGATTGAGGCAACCATAGGCATTAGTTCCACCAGCATATATAAAATATTACATGATCATTTAGCTGTGAGAAAGGTATGTTCTCGTTGGATCCCACACAATTTGACAAAAACTCAAAAAGACGCTCGCGTCAATTGGTGCAAACAAATGCTCAATAAATACAATCGTGGTGCTTCAAAAGACGTATATAAGATTGTAACAGGTGACGAATCATGGATATATGCATATGAGCCGGAACGTAAACAGCAGTCGACTGTATGGGTGTTTCAAGATGAACCCAATCCAACAAAAGTTGTTCGCGCTCGAAGCACATCGAAACAAATGGTCGCCTGTTTTTTCTGGAAAACTGGTCATGTGGCAACTGTGCCTTTAGAGGAACGTAGAACGGTCAACTCTGAATGGTACACAACAATTTGTTTGCCAGAGGTCTTCGGTCAAATACTGAAAACAAACGCCGTCGGATCATTCTTCATCAAGACAATGCCAGCTGTCCCACATGTCGTCTAACAACCGACTTTATGAACAGTCAAAAAATCGAATTGATGGGTCATCCACCGTACAGTCCTGATTTGGCACCCAATGACTTCTTCTTGTTCCAGAATGTCAAGAATAAATTGCGTGGACAACGATTTTCGTCGGCGGAAGACGCCGTTGATGCTTTCAAAACCATATTATGGAGGTGTCTCAAGAAGATTGGAAAAACTGCTTTGACAAATGGTTGGAACGAATGCAAAAGTGTATTGACCATAAAGGAGAATACTTCGAAAAACAATAAAGCAGTTTTCAATGCCAAATTCCTGTTTTTTCATTGTTAGGCTCAAAATATAAATAGTGACCCTCGTATTACATGATTAAAATTAATAAAGTAGCGAATTGAGGAACTTTGAAATAAAATTCAACTGTGTTTTGTAGTTAATTACCATTTGGGTACTTACGTTAGTAAGGCGTTTGCCAAAATTATATAGGCTAACGCTACTTCGATACATTGATAAATGTATAGGATTTAATTACCAGGACCGGTGGCTGGGATTTGGGGAAGGTAGTTGCCCCCAGCTTTTGCCTCCATACAGTGGCGGCGGTTGGGTTCCAAAACTGGGGGCGAAAGACAGTATATTTCCCTTTGTAGATAAGGTTTAGCATAGTGCGGGTGCAAAAGTGGCGAAAAGTGTGGGGGGGGGGGCAACTGTCCCCCCTAATCACCGCCACTGCCTCCACGCTATGGCCTCTTAATGCTAAGGGACAACAGTATGTTGTTACCTTAAAGTGATGGTAACTGTAGCGCGTTATTCTTTTTTAGTAACTTGCCGGCTCCTGTGGCGGAGTAGTTAGCACATCGCGCTACGACGCCAGGGGTCCCGGGTTCGAATCCCGGCCTGGACATGGATGTTTGTGAGTGTTCATTCAATTTCATCATATCGTCACTCATCCCCATCTTCGCAAATTAGCCAGAAAGTGGCACAAAAGCGAAGCAAATCAATCAATTTTTGATTAACTTGTTTAATTTCGCAATCATGCTTGTGCGCTTACACAAGCCAATGAATCTTCCGTACCTTTTATTCCAGGGTAATTTTGACATTGAATGGTACTATTAGGAAATAAATGATGACGCACAGAGAAAAGAGAGAAATATACTGGTTACCAAGAACGTATTTGGAGGGGGTGGGGTTGGAACTTTACAAAAAGGTAAGGATATAGATTGTGGTTATTACAGCTTTGCGTCGACAGTACCTGTGAAAACTTATGCCAATACTACCAATAACATTACGAAAAAATAATGATCAGGGACTTTTCATTAGCTGAATCTAACAACTTTTTTTTAAATAATTTAAAATTTTTTGACATTAAGATATCAATGCTGGACTTTGATGTCATCATGCAAATTCCTTCGGAACTGCAACAAAGGTCAACAGCTCACAAGTTTTGGGAACGAAAGGGAGTTTCATTGATTCGGCGGGGGATGGAATGTCCTGTAGACACTGTGATTGAATATTGTGCATTTTTTTGTGTGATATAAATATCTGTAACATCTAAAGCAGTATGGAGTGTGTAAGGGATGATTTCAGTACCAGTCAAGTAACACTTAAAGAGATATTTTAAAAGATGTAGAAAAATGTAGTATTTGTGTTATATTTATAAATTTTTTGTAACGTAATGGCCCCTCCCCCCACATAATTTACCTTCATTTAATACTGTTATTTTTTTAAAAAAAATTGGAATTGGTTTACAAAGCCCCCTCCCCCCCGCCCTGATAACCCATGAGCCCCCTGGAGATCAATGCTAGCTACGGGCCTGAGCTGAAGAGAAGCAGAAATTCAACAGAAATTGGTTGGGTCACTGGTTGAGAAGAAACTGTATCCTAAGGAATGCTATTGAAGGAATGGTCAATGGAAAGAAAATCCGTGAAAGAAGAAGATACCAAATGATTGACGACATTAAAATAAATGGGTCATACGTTGCTACAACGTGAAGGGCTCAAAATCGAATAGCATGGAGCTTGCAAGGAAAGACCTGCCCTTGGGCAGAAAACCATGAACGAATGAATGAATTACCATATTTGCCGGCGAATAAGACGTACAATACTCCTTTTTGGTACACATATCACTGAATATTATAATTAATTTATAGTATTTCAAATATAAAGTAATGTGTAGTACTATTTTCAACAAATAGCTTACCTAATCTAACTAGGAAAGAATACATTTCAAAACCAAGACATTCATCTCCAGAGATAAATGAAGAGTCACTAGAAACCTCTTCTAAATCAGAATATGAGTCCTCATACAACAAATTGTCCTCTGTGCTATCCAGTGCATCATTACTAATGTCACACTTCTTCAATGAACCACCGTCTTAGTTTTCACAGCATACCATGAACCTTTGACCCATTCACTTTCTTTGAAGGTAATAAAAAACTGAGTGTCGGCGTTTAAGACGCACGCACCTTGTTTTCGAGACCTATTTTTAAAGGAAAAGTGCGTCTTACACCGGCGCTACGGTACTTTGGCAGGACAGTTGTTTTTATACATATTTTAGTAATCATAAGCTAGATAATAAATATATATCGTTATTTCTATATTCTCGTGTCATCTTTTTGTCGGCCTCCGTGCCGGAGTAGTTAGCACACCGCGCGACGATGCCAGATCCCGGGTTCGAATCCCGGCAAGGGCATGGGTGCTCTCTGTGTGTCCTTTCATTAGTTCATCATATCATCACCCACTCTCATCTTCGCGATTAGCGAAAAGTGGCAGAAATGCAAAGTAAAATAAACTAAATCAATCAAATCATGTCATTTTTTTACCCATTCATGAAATAATAACGATAATTATAATTATTAATTGGTCTATTAATATTATTATTAATAGACTTAGAAACTTTACTGTTATTACATGTGAAACACTTGGTTCGAACCCCTCCAGAAGTATTGTTCTACATACGTGTCTACTGGCTTCGTAGTACGTTCCACTGTCTTTACTAACGCCCTCTCCCCATTTCATCCCTACGTAAGTTTGGGTCTATTCTATTTTGCTCAGGGACGAGCAGATTTTTTTCCTCGGCGGTGGTACGGGGTGCAGAGTAAGATTTCCTATTTTGCTCTTCAATCAGATAAAAGTTATATTTTAGCTTTTATTTTTTTCAAATCAAAAAAATTGTTGGACAAGTCAGTAATTGATGTAACTTAAAACCCTGTCACACAAAACAACATTATTTGTAATAAAATATCGCTACAATTTCACCATTCGAATTACGTGAACTTTTTACAGATATCTCGGACAGGGGGACAAGTTCCCCTAGCCTTCCCCTGTGGGCGTATTTGATTTTGCTCTCGGCTCATCGTGGCGATGAGGATAAATTATATATATATATATATATATATATATATATATATATATATAATATGGTACAGTGGGATCTATGAGTATTACCGTGCAAATTGTCCATCGCCATGTTCGTGCACTTTATTTGACCCAATAAAAGCTTCAAAAACTAAAAGAAAGCTTAAAACAAGCTGTTGGCAACTTCTGCACCAGCATACATAAAAATCCATCGCTTAAAAATACATAGGATGTAAGAGAAAAATTAATGAAAATAGTCATGGACAATTTGCACGGTAATACTCATGGATCCCACTGTACACACGAGACAACGATTCGTACCCAGGATTCGAAGCAAGGGCCCTAACTTCGACGCCGGTTATGCTAACCGTTTCACCAAAGAGGCTGACAAGGTCGAATCCCATTTTAAGTATGGAAGTTTAGTTTGAATGTCATTCGCCAGATGAAAGACAAATATATACGAATCTTTGCCGGAGTGGTTATAACATCGCCCTAAGGTGTCCCGGGTTCGAATCCAGGGTTGGGCATGGGCGTCATTTGTGCCCATGCCAAGATTTCACCACTCATCGTCATCTTTGCGATTAGTCAAAAGTTCAGAAAAGCGAAGTAAAATAAACCAAATTGATTGTTTCACTTCGGAACTGTAGACTTCAGGACGAAACACGCTGAAAAGGAAGTATACAACATTTTTGTATGAAATATGACGTGTGGTGTGTTACCGGAACTTAAAAAATAATAAACTTTTGTAGCTCTCGGAATAACATTTTGTTTAATAAAAAAAGAGAAAAGAAAATACTTCTGGCTTTCTACACGGAATTTGTACACAAATTACCGTTATCACAAATTATGATCAGTCTTTTTCTTTTCGGCACTTAAGCTTACTTTGCAGTTTATTTTTCAAGAACAGATGACAACTTTTTTAAGCGTCATGTACAGATTCCACTTCTACATTATCCGCTTGCAACAACCCCAACCTCAACTGCTCGATTTTTAATCGCTTTTTCTCGACTTTCAACCTCTTCTTCTCTACGCGCAACAACTTTTCCAGAACTTGCAATTTCTTGTACTCCAATGTTTTCATTTCTGAGCGTTCGATTTCACCAATCACTGAACTTAGGAACGAAGGTTGGGCTTGGTTTAAGCCGTTCGCATGTTCGATTCCCGACCTACCGCCACTACGCGCTTGTTTCTGCGTTGAGGTTTCGCCAGCTGATCGGTAACTAGCGCCACTTGCGTCGTTCTGTTGAACTATCTTCTCCGGGCTCTCGGGGTAGAGACTGGTGCTGCCTTCTACCGACGTTATGACCAAGCTGGTGCTGGGAGAGGCGTCAAGACGTCCGTTGGCTTGAGGTATTCTTCTAAGGGGCGGTGGATTTAGGTGAACACTAATTTCAGGCAAGGCACGGACTTGCGGGAAGGAAAATGGGGCATCTTCGTCCATTATAATGTCCGGCTGGACCTCCAAATCAGTAACATTAACCTCCACGTCTTCGGGTTCGTCTTTGACCGTAATTTCATTCCCAGTCGCGCTCTCTTCGTCCACACTAACCACAAGACTGTCACCTCCTGGAAACTGTCCTTCAGGAACTTTCAGCTGCGCTATGATGGCTTTTCGCCGGTTGGAAGCTTGGATATTCTCCCATTTTTTCTTCACTTCTCGTAAAGTACGCGGTTCCCCGGAGCACACTTTATTCACGCACTCCGTCACGGCTATCCAAGCAGCTTGCTTAGACTGCATTATTAGCGAATCGGTTTGCTTACTCAGCAATATCTCGCCCCTTGCCTCCACTTCGCTCATCAACATGCCGATTTCCCTGTTCGAGAAATTTGCCTTCCTCTGCCTCCGGAAAACCATGGTTTCCTTCGCGGGCATATGCACACTGGATAGCTCAACGCGCACTAAAACCCACTCGCAGCCGGATTTTTCCAGTTCGGAACCCTGCCCGGTTTTTGAGGGCTTCACTTAAGTGCTGTACAGCGTTGCCAAGTCTCCAGCTACAATCGCGCCGTCTCTCTCTCTCTCTCTGAGTGATTCCCTATTGAATCTTTTTAACGTCTGAAAGCTGCATCAAAGGTCACGATTTCAAACAGACGAAATGTGTGGTTTTGCTTTGTAAAATATGAAAGATATATTACTACAAACAATCATAATATGCACGAATTCCATTTGCAGAAATTCTATAGAAAATCAATAGTTTTGGTTTAACTCGCATCAGTGCGAACGCAATGAGTAGGCTCGTTTTTTTATTGGAATTGACTACGGTGGAGAGGGCGGGGTTTACAAAATCAATTTTCTAATAACAAATTGTACCTGCTTCATTCGTAACATTATCTAGTTACATACGATTCATATACTTATGCAGAAATTTCACATCTAATTTTTAGCTGGTAGAGTGGGACATAAATATTACCAAGCAAATTGTCCATCATAATGTTTTTTTTCCCCTTTGTTTTATGCAATGAGAGCTTCAAAAAGTGAAACAAAGATCTAAACAAGCTGCTGACAATCTCAGTAGCTACCAGAACACATAAAAACCCATGCCTTAAAAAGCACGACAGGAAAGAGAAAAATGAATGAATCTAGTCCTGGACAATTTGCTGAGCAATACTTGTGCATCCCACTGTCGAGTCCGAATGCAAAGATATATCAGGCATACTGACCTTGACTATCTTCATTCATTCATTTTCATGGAATTCGAGATTCAAGAAATTAAACAGCAAAACAATTGACATCCTCTTCATCAGACCCAGACACGTACTCAAGATTTTTTTTAGAGGAGGGAGGGAGATCCGAAAATGTGGAACAAAGGAAATATCCGAAGTGCTATTGGATTGATTGAATTAGGTTATTTTGCGTCGCTTTTCTGCCACTTTTGGCTATCGCTATGATAAGGATTAGTGATGATATGAAATTGGTGAAAGGACACTCACAAAGAACACACATACCCAGGTTGGTATTGGAACCCACGACCTCTGGAGTCGTAGCGTACTGTGACAACCAATCTGCCATGATGGTCGGCGAAATGCCGTTGGATATTTGATGTGGCCACCAGCTATAGAATTAAACGGTCAATTGTAGAATTGCAATATTATGGTCCAAAGTAATGGAAAAATTCAACCAAATGATAGACCTCCCTCCCCCGCCTCAAACGATAATCAGCAACACAGTCGCTTACAGACAAAGTCTGAAACAATGTGTTAAGCTTGGTGCCTATTGTTTACATTAAATTCTCAGTATTCGAATTGTGTTCGAGTAACAATGCTTTCAAATAGCCTTTATTTTTTTATGCGGGGACCACTGAACGAACAGTCATGATAATTACATGTTTCAAAATAGGTTATATTATATTTTTAAATTAAGTGAAACGTGTTAGCAGTGATTATTAAAATAAGGCACATGTCAACAGTGGCGTGCCCAGGATTTTCGAAAGGGAGGGGTTATGTATACTTAACAGTGGCGCAACCACAGGGGGGCATTGCCCCCCAACCTTGGACTAAAATGAGTTCTAGGGGGGCCAAAATTAACGGCCAAGTGTACCTGCAAGGGGCAATTACCACCCACAACTTCACATTTTATGCAAATTTTCGTAAAATTTTCTTGCTCGCTTCGGCCCTGGGCGCCGAACGATCTCAATGAAAATAAGTTGTAAGATTGATTCATTGATTTTTTGTTTTAAGTCCAGTTTACGCACAGAAAGGCTAATCGAGACTGGACCTACAGTTTAAAGTGGGATCCGAACCACTGTGATATGTGCCTCCACCGGGTATCGAACCCGGGACCCCTTGTTCACAAGGCGACTATTCCATCTCTCACCATCGGAGAGGCCCAAAAGTTGTAAAGAGAGAATGCATTGGCATCCCATGAAATTATTTGTGCTCTATTAAATCAATATTGATTACAGCCTGTAAAAAAATTTGATCCAAAAATTTTCTTGCTCGTTTCGCTCCCAATTTATCATTGTTCTCTGTAATGCATTGTAGATTTCCAGACAGAGAAACAAGACTTGTCTTAATTGATTTTGTTTAAAATGCATGAACAATTGCTTTGAGGAAAGGGAACGTGCACATTTGAAAGACAATTTATGTATTTTTTGCTGTTGGTTTATTGTGAGGTGGATGAATTGGATGTGTAAAGTATTTAAATAATGTATGTTGTATATACATGTATTAAAGAAACTTTGAATACGTACACAATTTAATGTCCACGTCGCTCCATGTTGCATATATGTGAAACATATATCGTGCATGAAAGTTATACATGTTAATGTAAAAAAAGGATTATATTTGAAATGCACTTATCAAGCATTTTCTGTCTTTCAAAAATAGTTTGTGTGCTTGTTTTTCATTATTAATGTGAAATTGAACGTGTTGAAAAAATAATTCAAATCGTTTGTTCGAACACAAATGCTATGGCACCAACTTCTACCCCCTTTTTGCATAATTTACGGGGGTAATAACGTCTTTGATACTACTGCTGCTACTAATAATAATAATAATAATAATTTTGGTCTCGGCGGGTTCGAATCCCGGCTTGGACATGGATGTTTGTGAGTGTCCATTCATCATATCATCACTCATCCCCATATCTTCGCAAATTAGCCAAAAGTGGCTCAAGAAGCAAAGTTAAATAAATAAAATCAATAATAATAATAATAATAATGTTATAATAATAACATTATTATTATTAACATTATTACTACTACTACTACTACTACTACTATTACGTATTATTATTATTATTGGTACGTTTATCCTGGTACTTGCCCCCAGACAAAAATTCGTAGTTGCGTCTCTGTGCTTTTTCTTGGTAATCACCCTCATTTTGTCATTTTCCTACCTTTGACGCTCTTTTTTTTAGGAATACTGGGCGAAAGGGGGGTTATAACCCCCCGTCAATCCCCCTTGGGCACGCCACTGCATGTCAAAATGTGAGTTAACAAGAAAAGAGGAGTAATTTTCGCATCACAACTGCAGTTCGAAAAATGTCGGGTCAGGCATAAAAAATAATGGACTGTCCAGAACAAGCACATTCATTTATGTAAGGTGATTGGTTAATTCATTTATTGTTTTAAGTCCACTTATGCACAGAAAGGCTAATCGGGACTGGACCTACAGTTTAAAGTGACGGAGTAGAAATACTTGCAAAATTTCAAAAGAGTGTCGATGTTATTTTGGTAGGTTTTTATGAGTTCACATTAAAATAGTTCATAGCTGGAGGGGGGGGGGTCATGGCCTCTTCCCTGGGTATGCGCTTGGTCAGGCCATTGATAAAATTTTAACAGTAGAAATAATAACAATAGTAATTATTGTTTAATCATGGTTATGATTATTATTATACAAAAGAATAACAACAAACCAATTTCATATTAAATTATTTTTATTATTATTATTTTTTCCTTGCGGCAGACTTTCTACTCGATTACCACACTATTTTTCTTCTTCTTATTTTTTTTTACATTTTCATACAGTTATAAAAATATAATAACCCGTGGTGCAACTGGGCCTACCTGCCGACTCACGGCCTCACTCCCACATGCCTAAGTATAGGTGGGAGATCATCCAATCAATTGCGAGGTGACGCGTGGTCAGCACGACGAACCCGCAGTTGTTGTAGTTTCCATGACCGGATTATGCTACTCACTCATAGCTCCCTATTTCCTCACGATGGTGGGTGGCCATTGGTCTCAAACACTGGCCGAAATTTCAGAGAAAAATTGTTACGAACCAGCGCGTGTCCGTAGCCCGCGCCCAAAGCCTGGCGCCTAGACCGCACGGCTTATACCGCGTTTGTTACAACCTGTCCCGGTTCCCGCGCTAGCTGGTCGCTGGCTTTTCTCCGCGCTGGGGAAAGTCAAAGCCAGGCAACCAATTAAAATACGCAACGTGGCAACAGCGTCTACATAAGCGCCTCTCTTCTGGCTTCCATTCGCTCCTCGCTGCCCAGCAAACAATTTTTTCCTCGTTTCTCATTCGCACCGAAACTGTCGAGCGATCGCTAACGCGGGAAACGGGACAGGTTCTAACAAACGCGGTATAGATGCGGGACATTTTCATGCAGTTATTGTACTGAAATACAATTATTTTTCAATTATTAACTCTTACACAGCTCGTTCAAGATAGAGTTTGAAAAGTTAGGAAAATTTTCACTCATGAAGTTTTCGTCGCATCAGGCACGTAGGCAGAATTTTCTTTCGGAGGGGGGGGGGCTAGCTCCCCTCAAGAGCAGCTGCCATCTAAAGCCAAGAAAGTGGGAGGTAATGAAGATGAATTTCTCAGTATATTACAACCAGTGGCGGCGATTGGGTTCCAAAACTAGGGGGCAAAGACAGTTTACCTTCCTTCGTAGATTAGCTTTAGCATAGTGCGGGGGTAAAAGTGACAAAAAAGTGAGCGGGCAACTGCCCTCCTCGCCCCTCTAATCGCCGCCACTGATTGCAACTTATTATACAAGATGTTTAATCCTGCTAAGGAAGTGAAATTAATTACCACTATGCACTATTTAAATTAGATATTTGTAGGATTGGGGGGGCTTCAGTCAAGACCATCTGAGAGGTTTTCAAGATTGAGAAGGTGATGGTTGCTTCAGCCCCCTTAGCCTTCTCCCTGGCTACGTGCCTGTGTTGAATGCGTGTGGAATCACGGTAGCCTGCCTGATTCCTGCGTTTTGCACTCGCGTTTTTATTATTATTATTATCTAACACCGTTCTTTCTTTGGTTCTTCTATTCGAATACGAACTAACTGTACTTTATTTCAGGTTATTAATAAAAATAACAAGCTTTCTGCTTTTTTTCGTAACATGAATCCAACGATGTCGGTTTTCAGGGCCGATTTGGCCGCCCTTCCCAACACGCCCATGATCAAGGACGTATTTAGGGGGGTACAGAGGGTCCGCACCCCCCCTCAAAGACTTACCAAGTACTTAAATAAAATAATGAAAATATATTTCAGCATAATTGTACTCGATTGTACTATAATCGATGGTTATTTGTTTGCTATGAACTCAGAAAGCAAGGGTTATTATAATATTTATTATTATTATTATATTTTGATCATACTGCTTTGAAGGACAGTACTAAAGAAGATTTAAACACACTACTAACTAATGATAATATGCATAAAATATTAATCAGGAACTTTACTATTCGACAACTGGATCTAACATCCTTTTTTATTATTATTTGATAAATATTCACATCTTTATTTATTTGACATTAATTTCTTTGTTTTTATACAAATTTTGGCGATCTTAAGTACACACAAGCTACATAATAGATAGCTAAATGGTGTTACATCTATATTCTTTTTACGTATTCGTGTAATAATAAAAATGCAATATTAATAAATGTACATATTTTAATTAATATTTACATAATTGTATCTTATTTGAATTTAAATATTATTATTATTATTTAAATATTATTATTATTATTATTGACACACTTGGTTCTGACTCCCCCCCCCCCCGTAATATATTTCTCGATGTATGTCACCTGGAAGAGAAGTTTAACCGAAAACGAATTTAGTGAAATCATTGCTATGAATTGAAAAACATTCGCGTTAGTACAATATTAACGCAGAATGGTTTTATTTAATCCTCCGAGCTGGATACTTTTTCTTTGATGACTGAAACATTAATGAACACTAACAATTGTTCAGTTGTGTTTTGTTGCATGGTTAAAGAAATGGTATACTACATGCTTTCAGTTCCATTTTGTTGAGGAAGAGGGATAAAAATAATATTCTTTTGCCAGGGATAAGCTTTTTTTGTTGGGGAATACCTTCCCCCTACCCCCCTCTCTCTAAGAAATAGGATGGACTTGAGCTGAGGGGGATGAGGAAACCGCAGAAGGTTTCATTGATGATGTCATCAACAGATATGCTGTACAAAGCCTAAACGCCTTAGTGCTGAAAATGTTTGCCCTGCACTAATATTATTTTATTGATTCTAATCATCTCTTTATTGAAATGATAGTTAATTATACCTAATTACACTTAATTTAATCAAATTAAAAATATTAGTATTGTTTATTGGCATTATTTTTTGATACCTATGATATGCATAGTGTGCTAGAGGCGCTTACAAACCAAAACCAACTGTAATGAATATTTTTAAATCAGATGTGTCTATATTTTAAAGTTTACAAGTATACAGAGCACGAAATAAGTGGAAGTGAAGTGATTAATAATACGGCAGTATGTCTCCACATTTTTTTTTTTACATCATTGTGAAACACGTTGGGTTAGGTTAGTTTAGGTAAGGTAAAGAAAACATACACACCTTGTTTTTTATCTCTTTTTTTACCTACCCTTGCCTAACCCAACCTAACCTAACGTGGTTAACAAGAAAATAAAGTGAAGAAAAGATACACAAATAAAGAACTTGAAACATACATACATATCACACCTACAGGGTGGGAAATAACCTTTTGCTAGGGGTCCACAGTAAAAAGTAACAACAATTAAGAAATTATGGTAATACCAAATGTTTACTACGACAATTGTGGTTACAAAAACAAAATTAAAAGTTAGTATGTCCGCCGTTTGCTTCTCTCACAGCACGAAGACGATCAGGGTAGGAGCTCAGAAGATTCGCAAACAAGTCCGTATTCCATTCCATGTCACGGAGGACTTGTTCCAGATGTGCAAGGAGTGTTGGCCGGGAATAGCGGTCCGGTCCGCGTTCCACTATCATCAAGGACTCAACTGCGTCCTTCAGAATAGCCCCAAAGTGCTCCGCTGCATTCAGGTCCGGTGATGCACCCGGCCATTCAGAACTGCTGAAGAAGTCAATGCCACTTCGCCGAAGAAGGTCTTGGTTCTAGCATTTGCCTTGAAGCAAGGGGCTTTGTCGTGAACTAACTTTTAATTTTGTTTTTGTAACCACAATTGTCGTAGTAAACATTTGGTATTACCATAATTTCTTAATTGTTGTTACTTTTTCCTTTAGACCCCTAGTAAAAGGTTATTTCCCACCCTGTATATTCTTCCAATGTGAAGAAATGCTACACCTATACGAGGGTCACTATTTATATTTTGAGCCTTGGCAACACTGATTGAAGTTAGGCGTGATTTGCGTTTGACTGGCATTATTGACCATAACGTACTTCAAATGTTTTGTCAATAGCTTGATTTGTGTTGTTTATGTTGCCTTGGAGATTGCGCGAGAACAATAAAATGGAATTAACTCGTGAACATTTTCGTGCGATGATTTTTTACGATTTTCGACGTGGATTATCAAGACAAGAGTGCATCGATCAACTTACTTCCACGTTTGGCGATGAAGCCCCATCCTTTGCCAATGTGAAACGCTGGTATAACGAATTTAATCGTGGCCGCCATTCGCTCACCGACGAGATTCGCGAAGGTCGTCCAAAATCAGTTGTTGTTCAAGAAAACATTGATGCTGTGCAAAACCTAATACTGCAAGATCGTCATGTGACATACTGTGAGATTGAGGCAACCATAGGCATTAGTTCCACCAGCATATATAAAATATTACATGATCATTTAGCTGTGAGAAAGGTATGTCCTCGTTGGATCCCACACAATTTGACAAAAACTCAAAAAGACGCTCGCGTCAATTGGTGCAAACAAATGCTCAATAAATACAATCGTGGTGCTTCAAAAGACGTATATAAGATTGTAACAGGTGACGAATCATGGATATATGCATATGAGCCGGAACGTAAACAGCAGTCGACTGTATGGGTGTTTCAAGATGAACCCAATCCAACAAAAGTTGTTCGCGCTCGAAGCACATCGAAACAAATGGTCGCCTGTTTTTTTCGGGAAAACTGGTCATGTGGCAACTGTGCCTTTAGAGGAACGTAGAACGGTCAACTCTGAATGGTACACAACAATTTGTTTGCCAGAGGTCTTCGATCAAATACTGAAAACAAACAAACGCCGTCGGATCATTCTTCATCAAGACAATGCCAGCTGTCACACATCTCGTCTGACAACCGACTTTATGAACAGTCAAAAAATCGAATTGATGGGTCATCCGCCGTACAGTCCTGATTTGGCACCCAATGACTTCTTCCTGTTCCCGAATGTCAAGAATAAATTGCGTGGACAACGATTTTCGTCGGCGGAATACGCCGTTTATGCGTTCAAAAACCATATTATGGAGGTGTCTCAAGAAGATTGGAAAAACTGCTTTGACAAATGGTTCGAACGAATGCAAAAGTGTATTGACCATAAAGGAGAATACTTCGAAAAACAATAAAGCAGTTTTCAATGCCAAATTCCTGTTTTGTTTTTCATTGTTAGGCTCAAAATATAAATTGTGACCCTCGTACCAGGATAGCCTAAGAAAAATGTTAGGATTTTGTTAGGACAAGAATGTTGGTGGGGGATCCCCAATGTCCCACCCAGGATTTCGGACCCTGAAGTGATGTTCGTTGTCGCATTCTTTCTAAAAGCGTAAGTTTTTACTTTACAAATACATTGTAGCTACTAACGTATCTGAGGTCTCAAGTCCACACAGTTATATAGTCATGCGTGCTAAGAGATAAGCAATGGACGATAAACAAATACTTATTCAATGCTCCTTCGTGCTTTTAAAACTATATTTCGAGTTTTGTGATTTGTGTGTTTGCTTTACATTGCCGCATTACTTCATCATACGTATTACTATACATTATTTTAGAAAATAGCGCGAAAATATACCATTATATTTGTACTGCTTTACAAACATTAACTGTCATTCATCCCAGTAAACTAGCACGCAGAAGTTTTGTTAGTCACCTGGTTTAAGTCAATAATGCCACAATTCGAACCTTGAAGCCTTGCATTGTTTGAGGCTTTTTCTGAATATAAACTTCCAGTGTTTATTACTGCCGGCAAATTTTGCAGATGTATCAACAGTCAGATTAGGCTTGCCAACTTGAAATAAATTGCGGGAGATTTCTTTACAGTCTTGAAACTCTTTTGATTGAAATGTTCTGGTAGGCTAATGTCCTGAATATCAGCTGTTATCTGTTTGTGGTCTTCCTGTGAATACAAAATTACATCAACTTGAAAGAAACAACCTGGCAACCACGATTTGTTAGTTGACTATCTGAAATTAATTAATAGTTTATTTTCTTTTCTCGCGACTCAGAACTGGCCCATCAACTGAAACACTGAAAAAAGGGCCTCCCCGATGGTGCAGTGGTAGCGCCGTCGCCTTGTAATCAAGGAGTCCCGGGTTCGATAACCGTTGGAGGCACATAGTGGTTCGGATCCCACTTTAAACTGTAGGTCCAGTCCCGATTAGCCTTACTGTGCATAAAGTGGACTTAGAACTCCAAATCAATCAATCAAACACTGAAAAGCACTTAATCCCACTGTAATACACTATGATATATGTAATGAAATAAAATTGGGTGGAGAGAAATAAAGAAGTCTCCAGACTTTGACGCAACAATGCATTTATTTTCATTTTCTGTAGCTCCTCTGTCTCCCTCTTCCCCAGTGGCGACTCGTGGTTTTTTTGGGGTGTAGGAAGAAGTTATTGTAAACCGAGGAAGGTTTGAAAAATGCGTTCAATTACATTCACAGTATCGCTTCTACTATCCATTGCATTTAGAATGTTAGCTAAAGGCCCATGCACAAGGTAGAGCAAGGGGCCCCTGCCCCCCCCCCTTGAACTATAAAATATTTAAATCTGAACCTATAAAAACCCACGAAAATAACATAACGATATTTCAGATTTTGCAAGAATTTCGAATTTGGCCCTCCCCTCTTCCTGTTGTCCTGTGGTTTGAGAATTATGATAAATGCTTCTAAATTGTGCTAGGATTTACTTTTTTTTTCAGATAACTAGTTTTGAACTTGCGTTACTTATTGACAGTTATGTAATATTGTAAATTTCCCCCCAAAATTGTTTACAATGGCTCAACAAACGAAATGACTTTAGCATAGAACTTAAAACGTTTTGAGAAACCTGTTTGCTTACCCCTAACTTTCTACCGATTTCGTGCCCTAAAATTTCCTCACGAACAAAATCGGGCACGATAAAAGAAAGATAGAGAATGGATCGTTGCATGGTTGTAAAAAACTATCGCTTGATCAGCACACTCCCTTTGATTTTAAACATGTCCGCTGGTAAAGTAGAAATAAGATTTGGACATAATATAATTTTTATTTCCTGAAAACCTATTCCTTTGAATTCTATTTCCCTCTCCCAAGGACTGGCATTTGCAGATTATGCTAGATTTTACCATAATCTCAAAAGCAGGGTGCTAGGTGCCAACGAAGAAAAGATCGAACTGTGCAAGGTTTAGAACTATTTTGCTGGGGTTGGCATCGCTGATTGTGGGAACTTTTGATGGTTTCTCGGCCATCGCCGATCTTCGCAACCTCCTCCCTACCCTTGCACTCCTCACCCATCTGTCTGTAGGTTGACCGCCGATGTTCCTCAGCGAGCAGCAGCAAGCCTGTGACCATCGTCTTCTTTGGGCTGCTGCTGGAGGGAGCGAGAGCAGTCAACTCTTGACAGTAGCTAAAATAGGCAATTGTACATACGTACATTGCGCTCATAATTTTATAACGTGCATTAAACTCTTAAAAAAGTAGAGAACTAGAAGTAAGTGTAGAATGATCTGTAGGAAGTTCCTCACTTCCTACATGGAGGAATCGCCCCTGCTCCTCCCACTTACTTCAACAATGAATCATCTTTAACAAGTCTTCAAGATTGTGAAGTTTAATTGTTTGGTGCGCAATAACAATTTTCTTCGTCCGGCAAACATACCAAAAGAATAAAAAGATAATAATACAAAATATTCCGGGAGACCATTAGTCTGTGTTCGATTCAGGTAGACTCCCAGCCATTCCTTGCGGGTTGGCATATTAACTCCATAATCGAGATTTCAGGTTGGTTTTATGAAGCATTCCATCCCGACCTCCGTGGTGGAGAGGTTTGAACAGCGCGCTACGACTCCCGGCCGTGTATTTACAAACCCTACAGTGCTGCAGAACCAGAGGTATATAACGCTTTCTTATTGGCTGTGTGCACCGGAAGTGTTTCTGTTCCGTGTCCAATATTCCTTGCTTCTTAATTTACAGCAAAAGTATGGAAAAATAAGCCTTGTGATTATATAGTAATAAAGTTTGTAATCAGATTGTCGAAATTATGTTAAGAAATATACGTTTATATAATAAAATATAATGTTTAAAATGCTATACGTTGGATATACATAATTCTCTCAATAGTCATTGGTAGTTACAATGTTTGCACTGATGTGGCTTTAAATAGAAAAATCATTCACTTTAAGAAGAGTTCTGATTTCTGTCTTCTAAAACATTAATTTAAATAATTTTGCTAAAATATCAACCTTAGTGTAAATGGATTTCTTATCTAGTTGGGATGGGTATCTGAAATCTACACTGTTCATTTGAACCCTGCCATCTAGCGTTAACTTGAAGGAACGCTGCATCAACTTCCGGAATGGCAGCCAATCAGTAGCCAATAGGGTTTGTAAATACGCCTCCCGGCCTGGGCGTGGATGTTCTTCGTTCCTTGACATCTTCACAATTAGCGAAATTGGCAGAAAAGCGAAGAAAAATAAATTAATGACTTAATCTTTTGATGTTTTCCACAGAGTGTTTCAACAGCCGCGCAGCCCTAAATTCGTTCTCTTATCACATGAAAACTGTTAAGAGATATTTACACCAGTTTTTCTACATTAAGAAACCTTGTCTATTGAGATATTTTAAATATATTTCATCTCCCATTCACTTTATATGGTGAAATTGGTGAATGGCTCGAACCAGGCTGGATTTCTTTGTCAGGCTGAGGCGAAAGGGGGTAAAAAAAACTGTCCCAGTTTCGTGACTGATGAAGGAAAATTCATAAAAAACACCCGTGCCCATATCTTTGTGAATTTCCCTTTCTAAGTTTCATCATCACTCATCCTCAATCGTCGCGATTATACAAGAAGCGGATGATAACAATCAAATCAAATGAATCGTGGTTTTAACTTGGAACATTACTTTCGATTGTAAATTTTGGTGTAGTTGCAGCACTACTTACATTATGAAGTGTTTTGTGTGGAGTGTAGCATTGTATGGTGTTGGACGCTACGAAGATATGAGGAAGAGCAACTAGAAGCTTTAGAAATGTGACTAAGGCGAAGAATGTAGCGATTAAGAACTAAAACCGCGTTGTTGGAAAGAGTTGCTGAACTGAAAGAAGATCAAGAAACGGAAAATACATTGCTTTGTTGAGACACTGGCTAAGAAGGAACTGCCTGCTAAAAGAACGCCACGAGAACAGCCCAGTCAAGGTCGGAGCTTCCCCTTGCCTCCTCCACAACCCCGGCCCTCCAGGGTTGTCACACTTTTTCTAAGCTGCTCAGTCGACACTTTGGTCGTTGTACGCAAGCGGTTGATTTCGTCGGTTGAAATTGTTTCTCAATGGCAACACTGTAGGTGGGTAGCGTGACCTTGACTGGACTATTTTCGTGGCGAGAGCTCTGCTGCTTAAGATTCACTTTCATCAGCCAATGAAAATGTACAAATTTCTGACTTCGTTGAAATGATTGTTGACTTCACTCGCTGAAATTTCCCAGCTGAGTAAAAATTAACTCCCTTCAAAATATTCGGCAAAACGGGAGTTTCCAGCATAAGTTAATTTTGTCTCGATGTGTTATCGACAAGGGTCACCTTGGAGATGAGTTACTGCCTTTTCCCGAGCTCTGCGAGATAAGATAAGCAAAATAAGAATGTGGCACATTTAAGATAGGCTTTAGGAAGAAGAAAAAACATTGACCTTGGAACTGTGGTTCTCAGCAATCCACGACTGATTGATTTGCTTTTTGTCCAAGTTAGGCTAATCGCGAAGATGAGGATGAATGTTCAAAAGATGTCACGAATGAAAGGACAATCACAAACAAAAACGAACGAGACAATACGTGCTCCACAGAGGATTATGCTCGCTGAGAGTCCAGACGCAGACCATTGCTAGTTTGCAAAATGCAGTCCAGGGTGTACTACGTGCAAGGCAGATTGTCATAGTAACGTAAT
The DNA here is from genome assembly GCF_977018435.1 of Lepisma saccharinum. NCBI lineage: Eukaryota > Metazoa > Arthropoda > Insecta > Zygentoma > Lepismatidae > Lepisma > Lepisma saccharinum. The sequence continues at coordinate 35,220,074 of NC_139240.1, read as the reverse complement.
GTGTGTTGCTTGATGAGATTATCGGTGTATTACATCATGAAGGTCCTATTTAGTCGGGAACACTGGGGTACGCAGCGGGAGCTGATGAGTGATGAGACTACGTATGAAAATTTTCAGAGAAAAGCAGTGAAGAACTCGGGAAAAACCAGAATGGTAAATGTACATAACTACATACACACCCCTTAAAAGGACCTCCCGGTTACCATCTTTGTCTTTGAACAACTTTTAAAACGAACGTTAAAATGGTAACGGAATATTTTATAGTGTATCTCGTCCCCACTAGAATGCATTCAGTATTCACCAATGCAACAATTCCCGCTCCCTCCGAGAAAAAAAAATACTTTCTTCGTAGTTTTTGTCCCGACAATTTTTCGACTGCACTTGGTATATGGAAATGTTGCGATTTTCTCTTACTTATCCACACAGGAACAGTAGCGTACCCAAGCGGGATTTGTGGGGGTCATAACCTCATTGACATAGCATTCCTAAAAAAGAACGTCAAAGGTAGGAAAACATGAAAAATCAAAATGAGGAATGACTACAAAAAAAGTGTTCGTAAAGCCTCTTTTCGAAAATTCTGTGCACGCCACTGCGCAGGAGATACGGGTTCGATTCATGAGTGGGTGATTTCAAACGGTAATTTTTCCAGTGATATCCATGTAATTAGCGGCCTTGGGGTTTATTTAAACTCTGATAAAGGAGTACCTGAGGGCAAACCTGGAGTCTAATGCGCTTAGAGCGTGTTGCTGGTGATTATGCGTTCACTATTAGCCGAGATTCTGAATCCGTGGATCCCTACCTCCACATCACCCAGGGCTGTAGTCGAGGTTAGCCTAATTCATTAGCGTCTTCTGCCACAATGTATTTTATAGCTTTTTTTTTTACTATAATTCAAGGACAATCATATTTACTATAAAAGAGGTTAAAAAGTGCCTTACTTTGGAATTTTCTGTATACCGCACTGTGAATACTATTCGAAATAAATAAAATTGCTATTAAATCATTATGGACATTGGCGTACGCAGGATTTTTCTGGAGGGGCTGGAATTGTAAAGGTGGATAGTACAGATTGTTTCAAAAGTCGTGCAATCCAAACTTTGAAAATTATATCATGAAAACCATGTCCCAAGAATTGCACTTTTTCACTCAACCTATAAAATGGCAAGTCATAAATACATGAAATGCTGCACATCATCAATATTGGTCGCAAATGACAGATTGGCATGGCATCAGTCATCAGACGTCTAATTATGAATTATGGCCCTTTGATAATTTCTCATATCTTTTTCTCACTCAAAAGGGAAAAAAATTAACGCTGCCTTCCGCCAGTTATTAATTTATCTGATTTTCTGTATGGAGTAAAGCGATAATGTTAAGCATTGAAAAATATGTATAACACTCTAACTTTCTTTATTTCACTTTCTACTATATATAACACTCTACGTACTCATGTAAATTCATCTCATTTTCCTTTGATGTAGCTTTTGTATATTTTTTATTACATAGGGCATCAAGCCATTACTTGTATTAATATAGTTCTAAATTAAATGTTGTATGGCTTAATTGTAACCCTATTGAGATAATAAATAATAATAATAATATCTCAATGTGAGGCTTTATAATGCAGAAAACTCGGTGTAAATATATCTAACGGTTTTCATGATAACAATTTTCAAAGTTTGGGTTGCGCAACTTTTGAAACACTGCATTATACATAGCTGCTTTCTAGGGGGGCACAATAAGGCATTTCGTATAATTAGAACTTTCTACTCTGAAAAATTGCAATTTTAAGGGGACTTTTGCAATTACTACTCTTTGTTTCTCCCTAGTTCTTCACTACTTTTATTTGAGAATGTTGATTTTCACAAAATTTCAGAGGGGGCTGTAGCCCCATCAGCCCCCCCGGTGCGTACGCCAGTGATTATGGATATCTTGCATATATTGTAATACCGACTTCATAATTCTGTATTGAGGTCTTCTGGTAATAATCTACATTTCAAAACAAAATTAAATTAATAACAACCCTAATACCTTATACGTATAATATTCCTGGCTCAACATAGGCAACAAGAGTCTAGAGAGCCCTTCTTACTTCGTAATGTTTCGCCACTTTTCGTCGCATCTATATATCGCTAGGCTTATTACAACAATGGAAAGATACCATAACAGAAGAAAATAATAAACATATTTCCTTATCTGGATTCGGACCAAGTATCCATATTTTCATCGTGTGTACAGTGGGATCCATGAGTATTACCGTACAAATTGTCCATGACTATTTTCATTAATTTTTCTTTTCCATCTTATGTGTTTTTAAGCGATGGATTTTTATGTATGCTGATGCAGAAGTTGTCTACAGCTTGTTTTGAGTTTTCTTTTAATTCTTGAATAAAGTGCACGAACATGGTGATGGACAATTTGCACGATAATACTCATGGATCCCACTGTACGTTAATCCTAATAGGCCACGGGGCGTGCTATGTATTGCTTACATAAGGCCTCCCCGATGGCGCAGTGGTAGCGTCGTCGCCTTGTAATCAAGGGGTCCCGGGGAAGCACATAGTGGTTCGGATCCCACTTTAAACTGTAGGACCAGCGGCGGCGCCAGGATTAATCATCTAGGGGTGCTGAGGGGGTGCGAAATTAAATTTAGGGGGTGCGACGTTGAAAATAAAGAAAACATGAAATATGCAGGCAGGTTTTTGTCCATAAATCAAATATCAATCAACTTTTAGTAGGCATCTATGATAATATGCTAATGAAACTGAAGAATACTAGTGACTTGCTTCATTTTAGCACAACAAAGACGTTTGGAAATTTGAAAATAACAGCTTGTTCAAGGGAGGCCAATGACATATGGACGAGTGGAGGATTTTTTCCATGGAGAGGCAAGCAAGGCAAGACATTTTTCCACAGAGAGGGGTCGATATATTTTCCCCCATCTAATAGTGTTGCTTACTCTCTCTAAAAGAATCCGTCAGTTTGAAGTTCCTGCAACGCTCTTACAATAATTAACATAAATGGACGTGACTGAAATGTACAATTTTAGATTGACATCCACTGTTTTAAGTCCACTTTATGCACATATAGGCTAATCGGGTCTGGACCTACAGTTTTAAGTGGGATCCGAACCACTATGTGCATCCACCGGGTATCGAACCAGGTATCCCTTTCATTACAACCAATTGAGGTACAAAATTCACTTATTAATCAAATGTCAAATACGTTGTATAGATGACAACTGCTGAGAATTCAGTTTGTGTGCGTTGGGTAAAAGAAAGAAATCACTAATATGCAACCTAAAGCTCTGCAATTTTAAAAGGGAAATAACACAATAAATACGAAATCATGTAGTCACTTTATGTAATTATCAACTCACTATTTTTGGACTGCTTCACTTTTCTGAAAATGTTCCGTTGCTTTGTGACTCCTCTTTTTACGTGCGTTTGTTTTACATAATACATTGTCAGGACAAAACGCTAAGTGTACAGCAACTTCATAGTTAAAAATTCCTTGGGCCGCACTGTAACTTTTCTTCACGATTTTTTGCCTCTTCGTAGCAGTCTTTGAAAAAGTCTGAAATGGTACGTCTACTATAGATCGAATTAACAAGGAAACTACAGTCACCGATTCAACTCGCGTTATATAATTTCCCGAGAACGACCTGATGATACTCGAAAGCAACTGAAAGTTTTGTTCCAATGCGACTTGAAGAAAACAGGAAGAACACGTAGACGAACAACAAAATCGTGCATCAATAGTGCAAAGGAAAACACAATAACTGACACTGAGCTACATACATTTATCGAAAAACGCAAACAGACTACTTGAAAGACAAGAAGAAAGAATTCTTAACAACAATTGTGAAGAAATAAAGACAAGGGCCGCTGATATTTATAGACTGCTGACAGTACAGGAAAATAAATGCAGAATCTCTTTGAGAGTTGACAATGCTTGCCTGTTGTAAATAATAACAGCAGTCTCACACCCATACATAACGACCCTCAATATGACAACGACATGACATATCGTATGACACTGTACAAGGCAATGTTTTCGGCAGACTATAGGTTTTGGATAGGGGGTGCGGAAGAAAATTAAGGTGTGCGCAAGGCCGCGATTCGAACCCGGGACCCCAAGCGCGATGTGCTAACAACTCCGCCACGGGGGCCGGCAAGGATAGTGAAATAACAGCTCGTATTCATTTAGATTACGTATAGTTAAGGTCTGCAAAATTCGTAAAAGAAGCAACTGGCAAGGAAATTATTGTCAAATAGATAAAGAATTTAATATTTATTGAATATCAAAAAAGAATGTTAAATCCAGTTACAAAAATAAAGTTCCTGGTAATATTTTATACATATTATTATAAGTAGTAATAGATCTTGATTTAGTACTGTCATTCAAGTCGTATGATCCCAATCATTGCCTTCTAATGTTCAGCGGAAATAAATACCCTCGATTAAACAACAAGTAAATTTTCATTATTTAATTTTAGTTATTTTATTATTTCATCATTTTTATTTTTTCATTTTAGTACACAGTCTTTCGGCGGGGTCAGGACCCCCTGCACCCCCCCCCCTAAATACGTCCTTGATTTCATCATAGGCGTGCGCAGACACTGATTAGGGAGACAAAAACCTTGATGAAAGTTCAGTCGGGAAAAGAAAAACCTCATTGTTTTATTGCATTGATGTGTACGAAACACGGACGTATGTAGACATTGGGTGAGTGCGGGCGGACTTATCGAAAATCACTGTGTTAGAAGAACATCATCTTCAGTGGCACAAACGTACTCTTCAATCCCTTATTTCCACTCTCTGTGGTTCTGAGACTAATTTACTTGTAAACTATTTCGATACTGCAGATTCAAAACAACTACACATAATTTATTCATTTCCAATATATGGGCAATTTATTGTGCAAACACACAACTAACGAATAAAGTATGTGGGAGTGTTAATATCAAGAAATTTGCTATATAACATAGTTCAATTCTATAGGAAATAATGCACACCATCCCCCTTCGTATTGCTTGGAACTTTCGTCGGCTTGAAAATACTTAATTTTTCTCTAGAAGTACAATATTGTTTAATAACCGTGTTAAGATTCATCTACCCTAAATTCCTGATAATATTCGGAGTGACTGCCCCCCCCCGGTCTCCCTCCCCCCGTGTTAAAACAAGTTCAAAACTATGGGATAGTTGAGAACTAGATATTCATATTGCGGGTTCAAAGTCAACTTGGAACCCGCCTTTTATGCAACGGGTGCAAAACTTTTTATTTGTGGAAAACCAGTGCATGAATGATGACAGGTCACGAAGTCTGGTAATCGGGTTCGAACTTCGACGGGGGCTGTAACATTATGTGACAAATGCAAAATGCAACACATGCCAGATGCACACAAGGAAGCAGTATTCAGGTACACAGCTTCCTCTATTCTCCCATTCCCAGGTTCGAAAATAAAGTTACCCTACTTTGTTGTCATTTTAATTATTTTCCCACCATCTGCAGTGCCGTTAGATTGCAGCGTATCATTCTTTCACTTCGTGCTGGCAGTTGGCGTGACGCGGGTATTGATCCATTGCCAGACGGCTCTAGCCTCCCAGCAGGGTCCCTGAAAATTCAGAACGGCTCGCGAGAAAGGTAAAATGAAACGTAGTACATACATTCATCACAGAAATATGCCCTTGTGTCCGTTCTACGTTCTATTTGCATGCTGAAGCAATTAGTGCATGCAACTTACCATCGAATAGGAAAGTTGTGGAAATATTATTGCTATAGCGGAATGTGCATTATTTGGAACGATTTACTGTTCTATCCTATCCAGTATAACCTATCGAAATTTTCGTGGTTGATAATGTACACTTGTTATTTTAGTTGACTCTACTTGATATAAATTAATATGTTAAAATAATCGACAGGATATGAAATGAAATATCTCGCTAACTCAATGCAGGTACAAAAGTTCCACTATTCCGCTAAAAATATTATACTGTAATAAAGAATAAAATTCCGAGGGATTTCTTTACAGCTTTCAAGCTTCAAATCAGTGTTCTGAAATAATAATGTCCTGAATATTATTTGTTATATCTGTTTGTGGTCTTGCTACTGTGAATACAACTTGATCATAACAACGTACCTGTCACAATTTCTAAGTAAGCAAGACAAAATCAATATAGTATAGACGGACTCTTTCCTAATACTATAACAAAAATCTTCAAAATAAAATAGCACAATTAAAAAATTAAGATTTTGCATAATAAGTGAACACGAACTCAGAAACGCACTTAATCATACTGTAACATAAACATAATGAAGCAAAATTGGGTGGAGGAAAATAAAGGAGCCTCCAGACTTTGATGCAACAATGCTTTTATTTTCATTGTCTGTCTCTTCCGTAGACTTTTGACGCAACAATGTACTTGAACTTTGTATTTTTCCCTCTCCCCACTTACTTAAAAAATAACTCATTTTTTCTCGAATCTTCAAAACAATATTGTGAAGTTTAATTGTTTGGTTTGTTATAATAGATTTCTTTGACCGGCAAATGCATAACCAAGATAAAATAAAAAGACAATAATTATAAATACAATAATACTAAATCTCGTCATTCCGGGAGATAAAGTTTGTCCGGGAGACCGGGATAGTGAGTTCGATTTCAGGATTCTCCCGCCATTCTGGGGACCAAGGTTTATTCTCTTCATTTTACGTAACAAAGGCTTCAAGAATTGAAACAAATCGCGAAACAAGCTGCTCGCAACTTGTGCAGCAGTGTAGTATATTAATATACCGTGCGTCCATTTCCTTGCGAGGCCGAGAGATCGGGAGAAGTGTGGCGGGCGGCGCCAGCGGAGATGCCGACATTTTCGACCAGTAGCGTTCAGCTTATTTTTATGGACATATCTTTAGCATGCAGATATTTATGTTAATATTGCAAAACGAGCACTAACCTGTGTTATAAGAGTTGTTCACAATGATGTCCACCTACATTTGCACATTCCTGGCATCGTTTTAATACAGCTTAGTGGCTGTATGTGCTGATGATTTCGACACACCCAGCTCCTGTGAAACACGGCGTAGAGGTTTGTTTTGGGAGCGTTCTAACGCTGCCCTAATATCACCAATATTACTTTTCACTACCCAGGAAGTAGAAAACGAAATAAGCAGAATGAAAATGAAGAAGTCCCCGGGACCAGACGGAATTCCTGTGGAAATAATACAAGAAATCACCCCAGTACTTACGCCTTACATTACTTAAACTATTTAATGAGTGCCTTATTCAGAAGATATTCCCAGAAACCTGGAAGGAAGCAAACTTAATAATCATCAAGAAACATACAAATAAAGATGAAACCAGGGTCAATTCATACAGACCAATATGCCTTCTCAACGTTTTGGGAAAACTCTTCGAGAAACTTATCCTAAAAGGACTCAAAGAATTTCGCCTGCTCAAACCCATATCAGGGATACAATTTGGGTTCACGAAAGGTAAATGCACTGACGATGCATTACGCCTGCTATCGTCTACAACACAAAACACTCCAAACAAGTACATGGTTGGAATTATGGTGGACATCGCCGTGGCATTCGACAACTTGTGGTGGCCCAGCCTTTTTCAAACACTTAAAAACATGAACTGCCCAGGTACACTCTTCCTACTTCTGAAAAGTTATTTCTCTAACAGAAAAGTTAGCATCAAATATCCGGATCTACAAATGAGTAAGATTACGTCAAAAGGTTGTCCTCAGGGTTCCATTCTGGGACCCGAGCTTTGGAGCCTGCGCTTATGAAACTACAAGACCATCCAGACATAGACCAGATCATAGCTTATGCGGATGACATTATCATGCTCACTTCCGGTAACTCAAGAAGGGAAATCGAAGATAAAGCATCTACTGCAATCAATATGCTATCCGATTGGTGCGATCATGCTAAACTCAAAATAGTTTCGGAAAAGACACATTATATTATCCTTAAGGGGAAGTTACAATGAAACCCTCAAATCAAACTCGGAGAAAGAAACTTAAAAAGAGTAAGAGAAGCTAAATACCTTGGTATTACTCTTCAAGAGAAGATGTTTTTTAACAGACACATAGTCCGGGCAACAACCCAGGCCGAAACAACTATAAACAGTCTAGCCACATTGAGTTCTGCAAATTACAACCTTCCACTATCACACAAAAACATATCTCGTTACCATATACAGGGTGTCATTTTAATGGCGCCCACGGACCACAGATTTGTATAGAGGACATCAAAACAAACAACATTTCCCAGTAACATTTTTCTCGTTGGTGCGTCGATTCGACGCTACAGCCGTTCAAAAAAGACCGTTTTGCCGCCTGGATGCTGGCAACCCAACACAACATTTGATCGTATCTGTGACCTCATATCCTGCGGCGAAACAGCGCACGGTAGGGTTGCAAGGAACACACAAATTTTGTGAAAAATGACAAACTACCAACCACATTATTAGCTGTAAAACGAAGCGAGAAACACGTCCAGCAGACCGAACACCATAGCCTACCAGCCAAAAGATCAGCAGTCATCTCAGGGGAAGGGGGAAGTGAACCAACGATATGAGAAATGGTAAACAACGTATTCGAAATGAAATGTCAATGTCGGATTTTGTCTCGGTCTACATCTAAAAAATCAACAACAATACATTTTATTGGACTTACAGCTTACACGTGGCTGTTTACGCCCAACTACATGTCAAATATTTGCAAATCTCGTTGCAAGGTTGATATCTACAGATTTATGTCCAGATGCCATGCTGTACTTTTGTGCTGATAACGGAAGTATCCGAGGTTCACTTTGTTACATTACGGCTAAAACAAGTACAGCCACAGTAACAATCTAATGATGAATCAGTACCGAATATACTGCCCTGTTCACATTTGCAAACTATTACATGTGTATCCGGTGCATAGATAAACACATAGTCGTCTTAGAGCTTGTATTACTACTACTTATATCCCTGTATTTTCAATCATTTTTGACACTTGCCTCATAATGCTCTGAATATACATTATATTATCTGTTGCTTACCTTTCGAATTTTGAGTTATTTCATTTCTATTTTGTCATCTGTTCAGTGTCACAGACAACTAGTATCAGAAGGACGTAGTGGATAGACTAAATTGTAGATGCCAACTTGGTAACTAGATTTGCAAATATTTGACATGTAAGCTGAGACAAAATTCGATATAACCACTTCCACTTGAATTATATTTCCTTTCTACTATTTTTCGTATCGTTTGTTTACTTATTGTTAGGTTAAAAAACGCCTTTTTTCGTTTTCTTTTACGGTACATAATGTGGCTGATTGTAGCTATGTCATTTTTCACAGATTATGTATGTTCCTGGCAACCCTGGAACGCATCGCTTCACGACGGGATATGACGTCACAAATGCAATCAAATGTTGTGTGTGGTTGCCAGCATTCAGGCGGCAAAACGGGCTTTTTTGAACGACTGTAGCTCCGAAACGACGCACCAACGAGGAAAATGTTACTGAGAAAAGTTGTTTGTTTTGATGTCCTCTATACGTTTCCGTGGTCCGTGGGCGCCATTAAAATGACACCCTGTATAATGCTATTATTTCCTATGGCTCGCCTCTGTGGGCCATGGAAACCAGTAAACAATACATTAAGAACAGATTGAGATCTTCACAACGCAAAGTGATTCTTTCTTCGCCTTACGGGTGCATTCAGAACAACCTCGACCCTGGCTCTTCTCATGATAGTCGGCCTACAGCCTATTGAAATTGTCATTAAAACTAGAGCATCAAAATATTACTTTAGAAATGGACAAGAGGACGAAATCTATAAACTAATTGGAATACGCCCTGCCACGGTACCAGAAATTTACCACCACTTGCTTAGCGTCTGGCAACAGGAATGGACACAAGCTACGCAAGGAAGGAGACTTCACAGCTTCCTTCCAAACATAAAAGAACGACTATCGATGGACCATTTCCATCCCACGAGAGGTCTCATACATTTCCTAACGGGACACGGTCCCTACGGTCAACACCTAAATAAGCACAACCTCAGACAGACTGATAAATGCCTGAAATGTAAAACCGAGACGGACACACCGGAACATAAAGCCTTCTTTTGCCAGACATCAAACAAACAAATCGAAGATTTAAGACAAAAGCTACCAAACTTCAACACGTACCAGTTAATAAGAAATCCCGAGCACTTTACGTCACTAAACGACTTAACAAACCTGGTGTCGAAAGAGGAACATTCCCTCTTCAAATCCGGCATCACTCACCTCCCCATTCAAACCCTACCTCCGGAATGTAATATACCCCCCAGAAGATCACAAAGAATCCACCTTCGACAACCTCAACAACAGGACATCCCTCCTTCGGACTAAGATCACCAAGAGGATAATGAAGCAGAACCTCCCACAGGAACATCAAGAAGGACACACTAATATACAGGACAGTGAAACGCCAAAACGAAAAAAAGGTTACGCCTCCCCGGAGAAAGGCAAAGGATAACACTGCAAGGATTCGACCCAGGAACCAACCGAATTTAACTCAGATTTTTCTTTTTCGTTTCTTTCTTAAACTGTAATCTTACACCCCCTTCTTTATTCTCGTTACTAAACACTCTGCAAACTTCTCTCACTGATTCTTGACAATTCTCCATATTTCCACTACCGAACGTACTAATGTACCCGATACTTTTCAGGAAATCTCCCTACTTCTTTCCTTCCTGATGATGTCCCGGGTACCAACCGTCGTACCGATGTTCATCCCAGTCCGACCAACTCTTGCTGGTCTCCCGCAAGTCTCCCTGTATCAAGCACCACTCGCTCTTTCATATCCCTTCCTAGTATTAATACTTACATCTCAAAGCCAATAATATTCTCACTATCTCAAACATAATATACTAGATTATAGACCCTGCTTAACATTCATAGAATCGTGTTAATGTCTATTCCTCATCTCATCCATCAACACTAATGCACACGACACACAATAAAACTTATCCTAAGAAAACATTACCCACCCAATTACACACTTATGTAATTTCGAATCTGTGATCATAATAATATTAATGGTAAACACTAACACTTATTTACTTCCTACTATTTCTAACCTTTATCTTAATCTTCTTACCTTGTAGAATGATGTAAAACCAACTTTGTTCAGGAAAACCGAACAAATTTGGTTCTTCACACTGGAGCATTCTTGCCAATGTCACAGTGAATTATTGTAATAAAAAAATTGTAAATAAAGGATGAATCAAAGAAAAGCGGGGGAATCCGTAAAAAATTCGCGGAACTGACGCCCTGGGTTAATTTTCAGGTACCAGGGCATAAGCGCATACCTCCGAAAGTAGTTTGACTACTTTTATCCGTATACATAAAATAATAATCGTTCTATGTAACCATACCTTGTATTACTGTTTAGGAAAATAAAATTCTTTGTTTTTTTTTTTCGTCGAGTTTTTCTTCTGTTAGAATCCGTCGTTTTTGCTTAGGGGTTCTAAAATTTAACGATCCAGTTTCTCTGAATTTAAGGACAAGACGTCTAACCGTCTCTCGACGAGGCACGTATCCAGGAATTCCTTTCGAGGGGGGCTGAACACCATTTTTTAAAGGGGTATATTAAGAACCTCACAATTGTATGTTTAAGACCAGTGGTGGCAATTGGGTTCCAAACAGGAGGGGGGGGGGGCGGAGGGCGGTGCAAGGAAAGTTTACTTTCTCTTGGTAGACAAGGCTTAACATTAATAGGCCCCATAATGTTGAGGCAAAAAAATGGGGAGCAACTATCCCTTAAATCGTTGCCACTGTAAGGCTATCATTTTAATCAGAACGTGAAATCGGAACATTTTTTTACCACTCGACTCCTCTGTTTCCATGCATTAATATTGTGTGCAGGAACCATCTCAGTATGTGGGTTTGTCCATTTCTTCTCATCAGGCATAAAAACATCTATGGTGTATTTGAGTGTTTTTACGAAGCTGTTACACATGCACGGGATGGACAATCCACTCGACAACGCGAGATTCAAATTGTGGGCTGCGAACTGAACGCAGACAGCTATCGAATATGTATCTCTGATTCGAGCCTGAACACCACTAACGTGTCTTGTCCTCCCATGCTTGCAGCTCTTATAAAAGCCGAAACCCACCAAATTGTTCAGATTCAGGCCATAGTACTCACAAGTGTTCAAAAATGCCTGTCACAGCTTCCGCTGTCTTGTCAAATATCGGCACGAAACAAAGGAAATCTTCTCGAATACAGCTGGGTCACGAAATAATTAATGCACAATGAAAACCCTTCCGTTCCCATCACATCTAATGTGTCGTCTCCCACTATCATCAAATGCTTATTCATTTACCTCCAGTGATGTGCCCAAGGGAGGGTTGGTGAGGTCATAACCCCATTTGACCCAGTATTCCTTTTTTAAAAAAAGAAGAACAAGAAGAACGTCAAAGACAGGAAAAAAATGGCAAAATCAGGACTGACCACCAAAAATAATATGCGTAACCCGTGCTTGTTCATTATACAGGCACCACGATTTGATATACACAGGACATGTACTATGTAGACATTTTAATGAAAAATCGGTTGAAGTCAAGGATGGCTAGGTGGCTCAGTTGGTAGAGCCCTGATTCGGGTCCTGGTAGAACCTGCAATTTCCACCTGAAATGTCTACATATGCAAAATCTTCTTGCTTTCTCTTCTCGACATTCATAAAATTTTAGGCTGTCTCTGTATGGTAGTTAAGTGTTTGAATGTATTTTAAGCCCAGTAGGCTTAAACAAAAGTATTTCTTTATACCACGAAATTCTCGGACTGCATATACGAAATGTAGTTCTGGCAAAACTAAATCATCACTCAAAACTTTGATTTTCAGTTGATCTATGCAGGTTATTTCTGTTTTATTAAACCACTCCAATATCCGGTTCTGGTGAAATATTCACGAGAGAGAGAGAGAGGCGCGTCTTGATCTCTTCGGCCCTCAACCCGAACGAGCACTACATTGAGGCCCCGCAAGTTCTACTGTCGTCAATGTCTTCATTTTCGAATCACTATATCTTATAAAGCAACCAGAGGACGCTGACTGATCACTAATCGACTGTATGAATTGTCGCACTTACCTCTGAAATTTCATTAACCGATTCTTTGTAGAGATGAACCGAAAAATTGAATTCGCGTATTCATATTCTCATTATATTCTAGAACGTTCCGCAGATAAAACGATTCTTTAATATTGGCAGTAGTTGACTCCTTTTCTCATTCAAGAACGTACCCTCTCCCGCCTACAAGAGATTAGAAATTACAACGAATCGCCCTACGTGTGGCGCTACCTTTGTTGTGCAGCTTCCAAATGCTGACAATTCTCTACATAGTGCTCAAGTGCGCTGCGACAACACCGGAAGCGCAAGAATCAAGAAACGTTTACGTACAATATTATCAACAACAGGGTTATAGAACATTCTCCGTCTTGCCTCGATAATTTTCTATCTCCTTAAATCATCGTCACATTATTAAAAAAGCCAAAATCCTAATTTTATCTATTGTAAACAGAAACATTTCCTGAAGGGGGGCTCGAGCCTCCTGATTCCCACCTTGGATACGTGCTATTGACAATAATAGGGTTTTGTGTCGATAATTATTTCTCTCAGATTTATAAATTTATTATCTTGACATTATTCAAGACGCCAAAAGTCTAATTTTATCTAGTGTAAATTGAAAAATTTTCTGAGGAGGGGGGCTCGAGCCACCTCATCCCCACCTTGAATACGTGCTATTAACAATAACAGAGGTATAAAACATTCTCAGTCTTGCCTCGATAATTATTTCTCTCCTTAAATTATTTTCACATTATTCAAGAAGCCAAAAACCTAATTTTATCTAACGTAAACTGAATAATTTCCTGGGGAGAGGGTCGAGCCCCCTGTGCCCCATCTTGGATACGTGCTATTATCAATAACAGGGTTACGGAAATTCTCCGTCTTGCCTTGATAATTATTTCTCTCCTTAAATTATTGTGACATTATTTTATTTCACACCACAAGAAACCAAAAACCTCATTTTATCTAGTGTAAACCTAAAACTTTCGGGGGGGCTCGAGCCCCCTAAGCCCCCCTCTGGATACGTGCCTCGACCTGGAGGTGAAACACCACGGAATTTCTGTGCAAATTGCATACACACATATCTCGACACGAGTCTGTTTTCACGTAAGTGTCATACATAAAAAATCTTTGTTCTAACGTGAACTTTGCGGCTGGCATTTCAATCGCCTCACACACTTCAATTACACAAAGAAGTAGGACCAGTGGCGATTTCTCTGGGTGTGTAAGTCGTGTGTCAACGGCCAAAGGAAAATGAAATAAAGAAGAAAGTATCTGTACTTTTATAAATTACGATTTTGAACGTTTTTCTTTAATTGTCAGTTTCGAGCGGCCGGTAGTTTTCGAACGCGACGCAGCGCGCAGTGGTTGTCAGGCAGGCAGATCGGTCCCTCACTGCCAGGACGTTGGAGTGGAATACAACGTCTTACCACTGCCGAAACATAGGATGACCGCGCATGCACACCGTGCCACCCACCAGCATGGTTACCTTCTCAAGGCGTTGTATTTGTTCCCAACGATTTGGCTTTCATTCACCCCACGTTCCGCGTTGTTTTGCTCCTGATTGTTGTGCATTATTTTTTAAACGTGTGGTGTGAAGTGATGTGATTATTTTAAGATGGAGAATAGTGAAAGTGTTGTGCAAAAATATTTAAATAATTCCTTTTCTTCGCTTTCGTATTCAGAGAAGAAACAAGTGATTGACAATGGTCGACCATGTACGAATCTCACGATGTCAACATGTGTTAAAGGAAAAAGTGGTGCTGGAAAAGGTTTTGAGAGACATTTTCGATAAGAACTCTATGACATTTCAGACTGGCTTTGCGAGTGTGATGTGGTGAATAAATTTTACTGTTGAACATGTTTATTATTCTTAGGGGAGTGCGGGATCCCGAAAAGTCCGGACCGGGAGCGGGAAAAAATTTCCCCTTCCCGATCCCGACTTCTGGAAATGACTTCCCGACTTTTTCGGGATCTCGAGCAGTGCGAAATACCGAATGGTCATTTTAAAAAGTTTTTAATTCTCGATGTTTTCGGCAGTGTAAATGTCTGGAACTTATCGGAAATTCTTAGTTTTTGTATCAGAAATGCAAAAACAATCACTTAAGGTGAAAATGACGTGTATAATTAGATTTTTCAAGAGCTTCGGAAAATTTCGAACATTTCCCGTCCCGAAAATTTCCCGACTTTGTCGGAAAATTGAGAATTTTTTCCGTGCCGAATGTCGGGATTTAAAAAATATCATGTCCAGACTCTCGACTAAAAAAGGTGTTTGGAATTATCAAGGGTATGCGGATTTGAATCATCTCAATACTGCAGTGAAAAAACACAGTGAGTCTGAATTGCATGTTTCTAGTTTCTTTAAATTTAGTAGTTTAAGTTTAGTAGTGTTTAAATTTGCCACCCCTACTAGAATTGATGTTTTTTGGATACTCAACGAAAATCTGAAACAGAGCTACACAATGAAAAAGTAAAAAAGAACAGGGAAATATTAAAGAGGTCGATTAACGTCGTCTACTATTTAACAAAGCAAGAACTGCCATTCCGAGGCCTTGAGGAAAATGCAGCATCTCTAAATAAGGGCAATTACATGGAATTCCTTATTGCAAGTGCCGAGTTTGATTCCTCATTAAAAGAACATTTATTAAATTCTACAGTTTTTCGCGGTACTTCGGCAGACAATCAAAATGATTTAATAAATTCAGTTTCGATGTTCTGAGAGATGATGGGAGTTCCACGAATCCCTCTGGTTGCAAACTCGTGCTTTAAAAAATAATTGTACGGCGAAGTATTCAACATTAATTTTCTCGTTTAAAAATCCTTGCTTGTCCTTACCCTTCAAAAATATTAATATTTTAAATGAAGTATTTACTTCATTTAAAATAATTTATGTATTTTAATGTTTTTCTAAATATTTCCAAATTTACACCAAAAATGTTCGGAGAAAATTAGTAATATTGGGTCACAGAAATGAGAGGGGGAGGGGTTAACATTCCTTCTTTGCCAACGCCTTAAGTTCAGGGTCAGGAGACGCCACTGAGTAGGACGGCAAGTAACCAAAAACAGAACTCTTTTACACAGTACGTAATTAACACGCTCTTGGATCAAGGTCTGTTCCTCACTCCATTCGCAGCTCTGTCCAGGGCACCTGTAGTCGCGAAGGAAAGAAACAATTCAAGCTCGGAGCTTTCAGATTACAAACAATGCTCACGAAAACCATTGACTTTTAACGGCTTAGTCTGCAACGTAATCTTGATACAGTGTTGCACATTCGAAACCTCCAAACGATTCCGAGCAAAGCAAAACGCTTTCGATGGTAAACTTAAGCGGGACGTTACTGGTCTAAAATGTCGGCATCTCCGCTAACGCCGCCCGCCACACTTCTCCCGATCTCTCGGCCTCGCAAGGAAATGGACGCACGGTATAGCTATTCCCAAAATACACGTAGAATAGAAAACAAAATTCATAAAAGTAGTCGTGGAAAATTTGCCGAACAATACTTGTCCATCCCACTATACGTATGCAAAGTATTGGTGATTTAAATCTTGCAATTTTTTCTTGTTTTTGTAATAGCGATTAATGGGATTGAATTTCTGGGGGGGGGGGCAAATACCAGGATAAACGTAACTATAATAATAACAGTAATAGTAGTAGTAGTAGTGGTGGTTGTTGTTAGTAGTAGTAGTAGTGTCAAAGACGTTATTATCCTCGTAAATTACACAAAAAAGGGGTAGAAGTCTGTGTTAAAGCATTTGAGTTCAAACAAACGATTTGAATTATTTGTTAAACACATTCAATTTCACATTAATAATAGAAAACAAGCATACAAACTATTTTTGAAAGACAGAAAATGCTTGATAATTGCATTCCGAATATAATTCTTTTTTTTACATCAACGTGTATAACTTTCATGCACGTTATATGTGTCACACATATTCAACGACGTAAAATAAGAAAATACATATGCAACGTGCCAACACTAAATTGTGTACGTATTCAAAATTTATTTCATACGTATCTACGCAACATATATTATTTAAATAAATACATTACACAATTAATTCATCCACCTCATAATAATACAACAGCAAAACTTACATTAATTGTCTCTGAAATGTGCACGCTCCCCTTTCCTCAAAAGAATTGCTTATGCATTTAAGACAAAATCAATTAAGAGAAGTCTTACTTCTTCGTCTGATAATTTACATGCAGTACAGAAAATTTCCAACTTTTCTCATTTCGATCGTTCGGCGACAGGGCCGACTCCCACCTCCCCCTAGCTACGGTTCTGAACTTGATAAGATTAAGAAAAGCAGGTATTGCGAGCAAGAAAATTTTACGGAAAGTATTTTTATTTACATAAAATTTTAAATTTTGGGTCGGTAATTGCCCCCTGCAGGTACCCTTGGCTGTCAATGTTTGCCCCCCACCCCCCCAGAACTCATTTCCGCCCAAGATTGGGGAGGCAATGCGCCCCTTGTGGTTCCGTCACTGGTATGTATTGTGCTTGCAATGGCTAGAAATTAATCTGAGTGAAATACAAGTGATTCATAAATTCGTTTCTTTCTACATGCCTCAGAAATAAATTTTGGACCTAATATTGGACATTTATGATGATTTTATCAGAGGACAGAGAAACATTTGTTTTCGTTATATTTATTCAATATTTTACAAACTTTTAGTAATGTACCACAGTTCTTATTGGGGATAGTATCGAGGTTAGACGTTGGCAGTCTCGGTTTCGATATGGCGTTGTGATAACGTCGTTGCCTTGTAATCAAGGGGTTCCGTATTCGATACCCCTTGGAGGTCATTGTTGTTCGTATACTACTTTAAAATGCAGGCCCAGTCCCGATTAGCCTGTCTGTGTATTAAGTGAACTTAAACTCTTTGACGTCTCGTTTCAACGTTACAAATCTTAACTTTGTCTGGAAACTATGCAACCACGGAGCACACGTTCTCATTTGTCACTATGGGCTTACTTTGTAATTACTAGGATGGCCCAGAGATTGATGACCTAAAAAATGTCAAAAAAAATGACCTATTGAATGGCCTAAAGTGGTAAAAAAATGATTTGAAAATAATTTTTCGCTCTTTAAATGAAAGCTTGATTTTTCATAAATTACAAGAGAGTAGTTGAATATTTCGATGAAACCTTTTGGTGGTTTAAACTACTGAAGCAAAGGGAGGAAAGAAATTATGTGCTAATGTAGTTATCTTTATTTTTCCTTTATAAGTCATTCACCTTCTTTTCGAGTGGGTCTTTCCACGATGCAGTGCAGTAGTCGGTCAGCATCTGAAAATATAATTGTGTTTCGCGTACATCAGGTTGTATTTTTTTCATATTGTGACTAATTCTACTTTAAAACTACAGATTAAATCGATAATAGTCAGTGTCGCACCCACAGGTCGGATATGAGTTCTAGGGGGGGGGGGCAAACATTGACGGCCAAGGGTACCTACAGGGGGCAATTATCGCCCCAAATTTTAAATTTTATGTACAATAAAAATTCATTTTGAAAATTTTTCTTACTTTTATCGAGTTCAGAGCCATGGGGCGGTGGGAGTCAGCCCTGGGCGCCGAACGATCTAAATGAGAAAAGTAGGAAATGAGAGAATTCCATGGCGCCCCGTTAAATTATTTGCGCCGTATTAAATCAATATTGATTTCAGTCTGCAAAAAAATTTGGATCTAAATATTTTCTTGCTTGCTTCGCTCGCAATATATGGTTGTTTTCTGTACTACATTGTACTTTACCAGAGAGAGGAGTAAGACTTCCCTTAATTGATTTTGTCTTAAATGCATAAACAATTGTTTTGAGGAAATGAAGAGTGCACATTTCAGAGACAATTTATATAATTTTTGCTGTTGTATTATTATGAGGTGGATGGATAAATTGTGTAATGTATTTAAATAATATATATTGTGTATATATGTATTAAAGGAACTTTGAATACGTACACAATTTAGTGTTGGCACTTTGCATATATATTTTCTTATTTTACGTCGCTGTTATGTTGCATAAGTGTGAAACATATATCGTGCATGAATATTATACACGTTAATGTAAAAATAATATATTCGGAATGCATTTTCTGCTTGTCAAAAATAGTTTGTGTGCTTGTTTTCCATTATGAAATTGAATGTGTTTAACAAATAAATTCAAATCGTTTCTTCGAACACAAATGCTTTAGCACCGACTTCTACCCCTCTTTTGCCTAATTTTCAAGGATAATAACGTCTTTGACACCACTACTGCTACTATTACTAATAATAATAATAATAATGTTATAAAATAATAACAAGAACAATAATAATAATACTTATTATTATTATTGGTACGTGTACCCTGGTACTTGCCCCCCAGACAAAAATTCGTGGTTGTGCCTCTGATAATAGTAGCCATCAAGGATACCTCAAAGTAGGTTTCACACAAAGTATTCTAAGTTTGCTGGAGGAAAAATAAACCGAACACAATTAATTATTTAATCCATTGTTAAACATTTCTGTTAGAAATAATATTGTGCTTTGTCATTGACCGTATTTTCGTTTAACGGCGAATTTACTAAGAGGACTGACTATGCCAGGAAATTTTAATATGTAATGGTACCAAATACATTTAAAATTCACGAAACAACAGGGGAGGAGAAAAATAATCCTAAAAAATGAAGAGGAATGCAACAAAAACGCCAAAAAAATCCCGAAAATGCAAAAGAAATGCAAAATAAAAACAACATTTTCTGTTTCTAACTGAAGGAAAACGGACTGATATCAGGTTTTGCATTGTTTTCAAGGATCAGAAAAAAATATGATTTCTCTTCAACTTCCGAGCCTTAATAATTACGCTGAACATAAGTATATGCTTCGTATGTCGGAAGAAGTTGCATAGAAAAGTAAACCTAGAAAAAGGTATAGCTACCTAGCCCCCAGAGACGAGGAGGCGTCCGGTCATCGGCAGATGCGGCGATGACTTAGCAAAATTATAAAAATGCTGCATTTTAAATATTTTAGAGAAGAAGTAATAAATAAGTCAGAATATTCTCATATTTGTGCGAAATAAGCCAAGCGACACCATGAAACGCATCGAAATGAGAGCCCAGTACTATTCTTCGTGGCCAACACTCGCGCTACATTTCCTATTGATGGTGTTCGCTGGTCCAGGTCATCGCAGAAAATGTGCGAATCTCTCTACCTGCTTGGAAGACACTCGACGACCGCTTGAATGTCTGGCCATAAAATACTTTTTTTTTTCAGCTCCCATGTTTACGGCAGGGTTTCTCTGACGTCATCAGGATTAAAATTTTTCCGAGTGCTATTTCCATCATTGTAAAGCATGCAATGCAATGATGTAATACACGCAATTAATGATGTGAGTGATTTTTTTTTTTTTAATAAACTGAAAAATCAGACTTTCTTTCAATTATGTTAGACGAAACATCTAATGTTAACAGTAGGTCTCAATTGTCAACTGTCTTGATATCTGTGCATAAGGAGGAGGGTTTATTGGTTTTAGTGATGTGAGTACCGATTGTATATCTGACAGGTTATTTGTTCATGTAAAAATTGTCAATAAGTAGAAACTGGAGGATAAATTTATTATTGCTCAAACTTATGACGGGTCGGCAGTTATGTCGGGGCATTTAGCGGATTTGCAACAGAAGGTTCAGGACGAGTACCCGAAGGTGTTAGGTACGCATTGCTATGCTCAAGTATAGATTTAGTGCTGTCCCAGGAAATGAACGAAATACCATGCATTCTTATCCACCTTGCCACACAAGAACGTTAAAAGAAAACCATCCCATCCCTTTCACAACCCAGGTGGTGTTATAAATCACGCTTAGTTAACACAGTTGAACAGTACAGGGAGCTAATAATTGACTTTTTAAAAAAAAAATTTAAAAAAATGATGACAACTGAAATGGATCGGGCAGGTGTGCACAGCGTATGGATTTGTGCACTTTTTGCAATGCTTTCAAACAATATTTTTACTGAAGAAATTTTCTCCTTTGATGAAAAGTTTCTCTCGGTTATCGACCAGGTGATTTGTGGAAAAGATTCCAAGCTTTCGAGAGCTAACGTCACTCTCATCTTCAGGGTAGAAGTTAGAGTGACGTTAGCTATCGAAAGATTGGATTATTTTTGGCGTTTACTGGTTACTGGTCTTCCAGGTTGGAAAGATCAACCCTGACGTTTGACAAGTCTTGCGATGACTACGGAAAAATGTCACGCTTCGCCACTGCCAGCCCCCCTTTCGAAAATCCTGAGCACGCCACTGTGCTCCGCCTTACCTTGGTGCAAGCACACATAAATTACAAATTCCAGATTATGGAGAACAACTGGGATCTGGTACACCTTGAAAGACTTTCCCTTGTCTACAAATACCCTGAAAATCGTTACACAACCAATGGAAAGAGAAGTGTTTCGGCCTGATAAGATCATCGCTGGCGTGCAAGGGAAGCTATCTGGTGGGGCTACAGTAATGTAATTCGTGATACGTAATCTAGGAGGGTGCTGTGTGTCAATGAGAGGTTTAGATTCTATAACCATGTAATAAGTAGGTGCTGAGTGCCAACAAAATAAGAAGTCTCTCTCTATCTATTTTAACATTTCATGTCTGGACTCTTGCGTGTTCGATTCTAGTAGCCGAGTCATCTTCATTTAAATTTTCGAACCGGTCCGTCGCCCCTCCCCCCCGGAAATTGACATTGTTCATTTCAAGTTACAAAAAAAGAAGAAACAATGTTGTTATTTTTAATTATAATAAACGAAATAAGATTCAATAAATAAATAAACATATCCAAAATAAAAAATGCGCCAGATCGAAAAAAATTGAGTGCAAAAAACAGGTACCAGGTTATGTTTGTTTTTTCTTATTCTACCATTTAATCTAAAGAATGCATGGTTCGTCTGTTATCAAATTTGCAAAAATTAGAGTTTCATGTGATTAGTCACAAGGCAACAGCAGCCTGGAAAAGACCGGAAGAGCATTCTGCACCGAAAGGTCCCAAATGCAGGCTTGAGGTACAGTCTTGTCGGAAGTGACGTCACCTAGTGCAGTTCGAAGGCGCCAATTAAACGAGCAATCGAGCCCGCAGCACGCGAGATTGCGGCCTTCTTTACTATATTTCTGCACTGGTTGTTCACTTGTTGGAAATCGTGGAAGTGAAAATCTTCTAATGTGTGGAAATGTAAGTACATGAACTTTTTAGAATGCTACGAGATTTCTATGGTGAAAACCAAGTGTTTAAAAGGCGGGTAGAAAAAAATGTGTTCTTTGTTTTATCTACCGATCATATTTGGCGCTGCAGTCGAAGTGTAATTCGATAGATTTCTGCTTCCAGTCCAAGGCGTCGAGATCATTCTTGCACTTTTCGAACACGGCCCAAGTATGGGGTGAAAGTCAGACCACAGCAAGACCAACATAATATGTCAAACAATTTCCAATTTGATAAGGAAGTTCGAACGACGTGGAAGTGTAGCGATGGGCTTATGGGTAATTTTATGTGTAGACTAAATCACGTGATTACCTGTGACGAGAGGTCTCAGAGAAGAAATAAAGAAGCAAGAGGAAAAGATAAAGTTGACAGAGAGAGATAATTCAAGAAAATAATAAAATGGAGAAGATGAAAGAAGTAAGAGAAGAGAAAGAGAACTAAAGAAAGAAGATACCAAGAAATACAAAGGTGGGAGAACTAAAAGATCAATATATAGAGAAAAAGAAAAGTGGCAGAAAATTGGAGAAAAAACACAGAAATGGGAATTATCAAGAATAGGGTGATAAAGCACTACGCCGAGAAGTGAGGAAGAAGATACAATAAAATTACAAGATACAAATGAAAGGAAAGTGGAAAGAATTAGTAAGCATTCCGACCCTCCCCGTGGACGCAGAAACCCAGGGGGCACCCTCCCCCAGAATCTGGTCTCCTCCGGGAATGGTGCAACATGTTCAATGAATTTTATGTTTCATGTTTTTCCTTTGAATGATAACTGTTACAACTAGTTAACAAATTATAATTTTGTTCAAATGAATGTTTGATCATTAGCGTTCCAGATTATCAAGCAAGTTCCACAGTATTTAATATTTGGCGTACCCTAGCGGGAGAGCTGATGGGGCTCAAGCCCCTCTAAAAATTTTGTGAAAAAAACAAAAAGAACATAATTTTGAAATGAAGCAGTAAAAAAATGATATTCCCTTTTAAAGTGACCCCCGATTATAATTTTTGTCTGAAAATCTTTCAAAACGAAGGTAATTACGAAATATTTCTGCATCCCCTAAGAACGCAGGTATGTAATATCCACATTTACAGTTCCAGCTATTGTGGTATTAATGCATATGGTTTCGATACAACTCAAGAACGAGCATATATAACCATGATTAGAGTTCCCAGATTTTCTGAAACGAAAAGCAGGACATCCATCTAGGAGGGTCACGCCCCCTCGCTTTGGACGAAAGAAAGTCGTGCTACCTCCATGTCTACTTAAATATTACACAGCTCCCTTTAATCTGTTTTCTTCTCATATATTTTCATTTTGCTCATTTCTAGGGCTGTGACGAAGCTGAAAATTTACCGATGCCGATGTACTCGCCGATAATTTTTGGAACCGATACCGATGCCGATATTTAACCGATTCCGATACATAAGATTATTAAACAGAAATGGGATGTTATTTTCAGCATGACAAAAATAAATTTGCTATGTACATTTTTATTGCATATCATATGTATATACATATATATTCTCAAGAGATGCGAATGTACATTTGCATCTACAAAATGTTATGTGAACCTTTAAGAAGAACATTGATTCTCAAGAGATTAAACATTAGTACACAAGCAATTCCTGTTATGCCAGATTCAACTTCAGAAACACGAGATTTGGAAGCACTTCAGGAAGTAACCTACTTCTTCTCTTATCTCAAATCTGTTCAGCAACACTGAACACTCAATCACTGAATACTGATGCAGCAGGTATGCCCAAGTATTTTCTCAGGACTTGCTTCAGGTTTGAATATTCATTTTTGAATTTCCAATACAACAGCAGATCCTGGTTCAGCAATGTACTGTTTTATTTCCGATTTATAGTTAGGTCGATCCTCTGAATGAGAGTTTGCAATAATTTTATTACAAAAACTCTACAATAATGACGAATCATAACCAAATTTTCAATAAATCTTACAAAACTAGAATATAAAACTTATTAGAAGGTAAAAACTCTAGTATAATCTGTACCGGTTTAAATATAGGTTTTTTGCCTATTCCGATACCGATGCCGATGTGTCAATTTCGGCCGATTTTCATACATCTGTAATTGGCTTCGGCACATCCCTACTCATTTCTCTATTTTATTTTCTTCTTTTCGTTCCTCCTTTTGCTTTACATTTTTCATTTTACAGTTTACCCTTTCTATGTTTCTCGGTCTTCATGTTTTCTTTTTTGTGTATTTTTACTCACTTTCTTGTTCCTAGTCTTCCTCCCCCGATCTCTCATTTTCTTCCATGTCTTAGGGATTTTTGGATGCACTAGACACTATTATTTATTGTTATACATAATTTAACTAACGTTTCTTTGATGCAAACCCAAAACTCATTATTATCTCTGTTCATTGTGATTTTGACCTTAGATTTTTTGGTTGTACAAAATGTTATTCATTATTGAAAACACGCAATTCAAACCCTACAAATTATCACATGGATTTCTGCGTTCAAATTCTATGCCCCCCCCCCCCCCGCTCTTTATTGAGACAAGTGTTGTTATCCTAGCTTACACGTCTTTTGTAATATTCATGCTGAAACAGCTTCCCGATCCCGTAAAAGAAATATCCATACATTGTGAAATAATATTAAAATAATATTAATCAATACTGAGAATATATTTGTCTCTTGTCCCATCTGTACCATATTCCTCCATAATCACCTCATGAATACATCAAAAAAATTTAATTCTCCAAGCGCTCCTGCATATACTTTTAGTCATAACTTGAAGTACAAATCGAATGCTCTTATCTGTTTTTAAGCAATAAGTATAAAGATGAGAGAGCAGGCCCAAAACTGCGAGCTAAGCGACCTTGAATTTTTTTTTAGATGTACGACTATTTCTTTGGGGATATCATCTCGTATAAACACATACACGTGTGTGTGTGTGTGTACATGTATACGTATATGCCATCAATTTATATGAAAAAGTTTATTGTGTATTTGTGAAAGGGAGGACTTTATTTGCAGGAAATTTCGCAGGACGCTGTTGAAAAAAGGGACATACAGTATATAGCATTGTTATTCGTACACATAGAATTTCCGAGGAAAAAATGTTATATCTACTAGTAAATATAATGTTTTCATATGTACCTGGAAATTAATGTTAATGAAGGTTTCACAAACACATGTCAATAGAAATGTATGTTGAAAGTATATAAACAGAGCATATAATTTGTGTGAAAAGAGAAAAACACGCTGTTTCATGCAACATTGTTATTCGTACAGGCAAAAGTTTCAATCTTCCTCGCAAACAGCGCCACCGCTATTCGGGCGATTTCGTGCAGTTTGCAACTTCGTAACAAGTTTGAACATGCAGGCGCGCTCCCCGTCAAGCGGAATGCTGGCGTAGGTATTGTTGTAGGCCTATCGTCTATATATCAGCGTGTTCGAAATGGGCAAGGTTAAAGAACTTAGTTCTGATCTGAAGGATGTTATTATAAATTTGGCCCTTAGAGGTTATTCGTTAAGAAAAATTGGACCAACAGTCAATAAATCACACTCCACAGTAAACAAATTTAGAGAGGAAGGTTCAACACAGAATGTGCCGAGAAAACGAAAAGAGAGACGGTTGAATAAACGTGATGAACGCTTTATTTTAAAAAGAGTGCGAGAAAACCCCCGACTAAGTGTTCCTCAGTTACGTTAGTAGAAAATGTTGCTGGCAAGATGATGTCCGATCAAACTGTCCGACGTGCCTTGTGGAGACATGGATTTCATGGCAGAATACCACGAAAGAGGCCGTATGTAAATAAGGTGAATCGCAGGAATAGACTTTCATTCGCGAAAGAGCACATCCACAAGGACCAGGAATTTTGGGATAGTGTGATATGGTCAGACGAGTCCAAGATTAATATATACGGGTCAGATGGGATAAATAGCAGTGACGTGCACTGAGGAATAGCTAGTCTAGCAGAGATAGATTAATCAATCTCACGTCTCTAATTATTTTCAAATCACAATATTTATTGTCTTGTTAAAGCCACAGTTCATATGCAACATTTTCTTTTTCACGTGCTTCTCGTCCCTCGATGTGATCCGCGGACAAAACTGGCCTAGCTCGCTCTTCTTCCGCCTTAGCAGTTCCAGGTAGAAACGGCCTCCCATGGGAAAAGGGAAGATTTCTGCCTCTACCTCCCTTGCCCCCCGCTGCAATGGTTGAAAGCCCGTGCTTTCAGGTCCCCCAGTCTATCTCCTATAGGACAGATAGGGGATTGGTTTCCATTCGATTCCTTTGTAAATCCTCTAAAAAACTCAAGGGAAAATTTTCTGCAGTACTTATGTTCTCTGTATTTACACAACCTTTTTGCACGTTGTACAATATGTATGTATAATATGGGATGTAGTTTTATTATTTATGAAATGGGAACGTGTTAGGTGCAGACAATAATGTTATGCTTTCATTCCTTCTTTTTTTTTTTTTTTTGAAATATGGAATATATGATTAAATTACAAATATTTACTCAGGCTCTCTCTCGCTCTCGTTTTAGTAGTGTTTTTTTTAATATACTAATCTCTTGGCCTCCAACGGATGTATTTATTTGGGCAAGAGATCGCACATTCATATTGATGTTGTTTTTGTTGTTTTTTTTACTTCGCTTTTCTGGCACATTTGGTTATCGCGAAAATGAGGATGATGTGATGAAATTAATGAAGGAACCTCGAACAATCCAGGCCGGGATTCGAACCCGTGATGAGCGTGCATTCTTGTTCATGTGTTGTACTCTGCAGTGAATAATGAAATAATTTGAAATGAAAAATATATCTCAGAACTCCGTCACCAAGAAGCCAAATGAATATTATTGAAGAAACTACAAAAAAGTGTGTTAAGTTACTTGTTTTGTTTCTGTGCATAAAGTGGACTTAAAACACCAAATCAACCAACCGTGGGGGGAGTGGTTATCAAAGCGAGCTAGGACACCAGGAATTCCAGGTTCGAACTCCAATCTGGGCATGGGTGTTCTTTGTGTTTGTCCCTTCATTAATTTATCGTATCATCTTCGCAATTAACCAAATGTGAGATAAAAGCGACGCTAAGTTATACAGAATTTGGGTAAGATTTCATGTTCCTAATGATATTAGTTATTGAATTGTAAAGAAACAATTTCAAAAGAGTGTATTTCCTTTCAGATATTAAAGCATTTTCTTTGAAAATCCGTGTGTACAACGAATAAGAATGTTACATACTGTAGTTTTTTTTGTTTTTTTTTTAGTGTCATCGCAGACCGCATGACATGCCCTCAAAAAAAGGACTGTCCTGCGAAAGTCAGGACGTCTGGTCCACCTAAACCAAATTGTAAATTGCATACATACTTATCCTGAATGTATATTTCGGGAGAGGTTCAAGAACATCAAGTAAGATTCTCTCCTGCAATAATACAATATGTCTAATAATAATAATAATATTGTTAATATAAGTTGTTATTATTATTATTACGTGAATAGGCAAGAAAGATGGTGTAATAGATATAACAGCACACATTCATATCTAGTTTATTTCTAGTTAAAGTCACTAAGATTTGTTCAAAACTATATATTTTCTATCAAGGAAATTACTGTCATAATAGAAAAATGAAATATTTATAAATAACAAATAAATTAATAGTTTGAGCTGTGGTGGTTGTGCTATTATTATGCACTAATTTTCGCGGATACTGTCAATACAAAACTGATGCATATGAGTTCAATCATCGTCATGTAAGTTCGATGGATATACGTCCTTGATTACATGCTACGTAAATGCAAATGCTACATTGGTTTTTATGCATAACCAGGGTGCGAAATCCTCGGGGGGGACAGGGGGTATTCCCCCACCAACGATCTTGTCCTGAAATCCCCCCATTAAACTTTTCCGAGGGAGAGAGTTTTGGTTGTAACAAGAAACATAAACAATTAGTTTGGGAGTCGAATATACTATACTGGAATAATATCTAAGACACATAAAGAACGGACAACAAAGAGCCTCATCTCTAAGGGCACTTCTGAACCCAGCAATTACTGGAATACAGAAATTACGACTTGTTATTTCTTCTCCATTTCTCATCGCCTTTCGTTAGCTAACACAAAGTATTGTATATAAATATATTATTAAAACACGTAATAGAATTTAGATGTGAATTTTATACAAGAAGCAATTAGTCACGCAAATCATTGTTCATTGCATTGGTATCTACGTATATTATAATCTGAAATTTGTAATCGAATTTTAAATGGACAGTGTCGGTATAATATCATAAAATAATATGATTATTCAATAATTGATATGTATTTACTCCCTCCTACCTTCGCCACGGAAGTTGCGAACAGTGATGTGCGTCTACGCGTAAACAACGATAATCTACATTCTACACGTAGACTATTTTACACAAGTAGATGACGTAATCTATGGAAACAACAAGGCGAAAGGTGATAACTTAGCAAAGGGCGCCGTGGAATAAAAAGACAATTATACTGCGTATCAGTTGCTGATGTGTGAGGAGAACTTTTCATACTCTTTCTTCCAAATTCGAACAATTTCTAACATAGGAAATATTCTAGTGTTTTATGGGAAAAAGACCACTCTTGCCTCACGACTGCCATCTGTTGTTTTTTGCATACTATTTATCTTCTTCCATAGTTGATGAGAGAAGAGAAGAGAAATTTTGTTGTAAATAGGATTGTTTTCATTTCGTTAGGAACCAATCAAGTTGAAAATGTCACTTTTCTTTCATGAAACCCTTGAAAATTAATTGTAATGCACTTTAGATTGTCTACATAGTCTATGTAAACTACAACCCAATGTATTCTACGCGTAGATTACGTGTAGACAACGTATGTCTACTTATAGTACGTAAACTTATAGTCTACGGCACATCACTGGTTGCGAGGCGTTAAACGGCAGAGAAACACTCTTTCAGTTCTACATACTCTCCACTTCCTACTCACTTTTGTCTTTCTCTCCCTCTTTCTCTTTTCCCATTCTTCTCTATCTCTCTCTCTTCCTACTCTTTCTCCCTCTATTTGTCCTTCTTCCCAATCTTGCCTTTCTCTCTCTCTATTCCACTCTTGTCTTCCTCTATTTATCTTTCTTCCTCTTTTTCATTTTTTCTCACTACTGTCTTTCTCTTTTTCTCACTCTGGTCTCTCTTTCCCGCTCTTTTTCTCTGTTTCCCCATTCTTGCCTCCCTCTATTTCCCTTGTATCTAGTTCATTTTCCACCCCTATCTCTCTCTATCTTTTTCGCACTCCTGTCTCTCTCTCTTTTTCACTCTTGTCTCCCTCATTCCTCTCGTCATTTTCTACTTTCCCCACTACTGTCTCTCTTTCTTTCTCTTTTTCCAACTCTTGTTTCTCTCTCTCTCTTTCCCACTCTTGTTTCCCTCTCTGCCACTCTTGTATCCCTCCATTTCTCTTTTTACCCACTCTTGCCTCTCCTCTTTCTTTCCCTTGACTCTTGTTCTTGCTTTTATTGTCCTATCCGAGTTGCTCCAGAATCCCTGGCCCGGTGACTACCATAGTGTCCTATAAAGGCACATCGAATTTTGAGCATTGATTGATTGGTTTGATTGATTTTACTTCGCTTATCCAGCACTTTTGCTAATCACAAAGATGAGGATAAAACTGATGAAGGAACGCTCATAAACAACATCTTATAATGAAAGGGTCCCAGGTTCGATACCTGGTGGATGCACATAGTGGTTCGGATGCCACTTTAAACTGTAGGTTCAGTCCCGATTAGTCTTACTGTGCATAAAGTGGACTTAAAACACCAACTCAACCAACCGATTAGCCTTTCTGTGCACAAATTGAACGCACAACAACTATTCAAAGAACGCCTATGCAGCCCGAGATTCAAACACCGGACACCTGGCGTCGTAGCGCGCTGTGCTAACCACTCCACCTCGGACGTCGATAGGAATTTAAAAGATTAAAAAGAAAAGTAAACAATCCGCTCCCTGCCAAATAATGACATGCTACTTATTGTACCTAACTCTATGTCAATTAGCATTGGCAGCAACACCAATATATTATAACTAGCGCTCGGAAGTTGAGGAAGAATCCTTTTTTCCCCAGTGTCCGAAGACGAGGCCCAACATAATATATGTTCATTTTGGGTCATTGTAGGCCAGAAAAAGGCGGGTTTTATTTGTCCTTTTTTGCTTTTTTTTGGCTTATTGGTCCTTTTTTAGCCTATTTTTTTAGGTCTTAACGGCTTTTTTTTTTGCAACTTCACCTTCTTTCGACTACGTTTTTACTGCCCATTCTCAATTCGAATCATCATCAGTTCATCACCTCTTAAACATCCTTTCTGTAGTAAAGAAATACAAAAAAAGGGAAAAATAAATATATTTGAACCGATCCCTGAAACTGAAACGAGAGAAACATTTTTGGACGACTGGTGGTGCAAGATCCGTAACTTGTCTGGAAGGTCGCGCTGTTGGCAACTTTCTCTTGTTTTAAAGCTTTCAGCACGGTGTATACGACCAGACAGCACACGCCTGCAAAGATCTCAAGGTGCAGCGCAGAGGGAGGGGGTGGGGATGTTAAAACTGAAGTTATTAATTAATTTGGATCACATTTATACGTCCTTTTTTTATATTTTTAGGTCTTTCTTTTGCAAATTAAAGGTCTTCAACTTCCGAGCCCCAATTATAACTTTTACTTGGTCTTCAAACCCTCCGTGGCTGAATTATTATCATAGCGCTACGACGCCAGGTGTCCCGGGTTGGAATCCAGACCCAAGGATGCGTGTTCTTTGTGAATGTCCCTCCATCAGTTTCATCATATCATCAATTATCCCCATCTTCGCGCTTAGCCAAAAAATGGCAGAAATGCGAAGTAAAATAAACCAAATCAATCAACGTTTTGGTCTAACCCTGTGTAGTTGGTACACGTGTGAATATACAGGCTCCATTAGACTTGTTCGCTGGAAGTGTCTTTCAAAGAGACTTTGAATGTCTTTAGTCCTAATCTAAAGAAAGTTTGGGGGTATAAAATAGCTCTGGGCTGGGTTACTGGTGGCCCCATAACCTCCTTGTCGCCCTCCCCCCAACAACCGCTCTTCCCTTCTTCCCTTTCCGATGGCCTTGGCTGTTTTCTTTCTTTCTTGCATTCTTTGGGATGTATGCAGTGTTGCCACTTCCTAAGGGAACATTTTCCCATGTTCGATGGACAAGTTTTCCCTCCGACAAAAAAACAATTCTGTACTATTATTTGTGCTGATCCACATTCATTTGTATGGGAAATATCATACGTACTTAAGCTTAAGTGTATGATTAACTAAATAAACTTGAGAATTGAGTAAGAGAAGATGAGAATCATTAATTAAAAATTGTAGATTGCAAAAAAAAATATCCGGAATAACAAAATTTTATGACAGTATTTAATATTACTTTTTAAGAGCCATGTCATTGCAACAATGTTAAAAGGCAATGGGGACGTGGTTGAACTCATTAATTGTTGTTTCAATCCCCATTGAAGTAACTGTTGTAGAAAGAAAGACAATATACTTCCATTCACCACACTTATTATTTATTTTGTTTTAGCCATTTAGCTACGTCCCACTCGTGTTAAAAGAAAAACAGTTATAATTTTGTTACAATTTCATGCTTTTATAACACAATCTTTATCTTCTAATATAGTTGTTATGCGAATATATTATTTTATTGTCTGAATTTTGAGAAGTGTAGACAAGGCATTTGACATTGTAACATATTTGAAATCTCTGAAGAAACAATCGCGTTATGTTTTGATGAGGCCTCCCAGATAGCTTAGTGGTAAAGTCGCCGCCTTGTAATCAACGCGAGGCACATTGCATAGTGGTTCGGATCCCACTGTAGTTTTAGTCCCGATTAGCATTTCTGTGCATAAAGTGGACTTAAAACAACAATTCAATCTTTAGCTACGTCACATTTATAACAGTCTTCTTGCTGTAAAAAAGGTAGGACATGATATACGAGACCCATATTGTGAAATTCCCCTTTTCACTTAAAATGTATCTGAATTTCCCCGCGTCAGTAAATTTTCACTTGATATGGCAACACTGGGGATATGCTAGGGGAAGGTATGCGAGATCTGAACAGGTTTCGGAATTTGGTCGAAGGGGGAGAAAAAGCTTCTTCTACCCTTCCTAAAGTTCAGGCTGTTTTTCTTGAAAACCTTTGTGGGATGCGAGCGGGGCTATCCGCCAGTCAGTAGGGATGACGTCACGCCTAACGTCACAAGTACGTACCTCCTCCCGACAAGCTGGGCTCGCATAGCTTGGCTTGGTCGCGGCGCGGTGGTGGTCCGTGCGGAAATTTTTTGTTGTTCTTTAAGTTTCGTTATGGGGGACGGCGATAACTCCTTTGAGTTTTCTGGTGCGGCAATGTCTCCTGAGGAGTATGAAGAAGAAGACAACATAATATCCGACCTGCTAGAGAAGCCATTCTCATCGAGAAGTCACGAAGAAAAGGTGGCGATCGTGTCACGTGGGAGACCAACGCTAGAGATGCCGAACCTCGTGCAGAAGAACGATAACTTCACCCGCCACTTCACCCTGGCCACGTACCGGAAGTACCACTGGCTGACAGGGTGCACCGAAAGGAACAAGCTCTTTTGCTGGTCCTGCTTGCTCTTTTCCGAGAACAGGAACAGCTCGTGGACGAACACGGGACACTGCAACCTCGGTGGCTTGCACAAGGCGGTGCGCGTTCATGAAATCTCCATGGCGCACATCAGGGCAGCCGTTTGCCTGGTCGATTTCACGGAGCGCTGGGTGAAGCGCTCCGCTGTCGTTTCCAACGTGGACATTTCAGCCCATAACGAAAGGGTGCTCAACAATCGCAAACTGATCAAGCTGCTTATCGACGCTGTTCTCTTCCTCACCAAACAGAAGCTACCTGTTGACGAGGCCGAGTTGAACAGTGGAAAGGGGCTGTATCAAGAACTGTTGCTGTACACATCGAAACTCGACCCTTTGCTGCACACCAATCTGAAAACAAACTCCAAGTTCCTGGAAGAAGTTGCTGACGTTTTGGTGGATTCCATTGCCAATGCGCTGTTGTCAGATTTCCAGTCGCAAATCAAGACGTCCTCCTTCGCGTCCATGGTGGTTTGCGAGGTTGCCGATTCTTCAAGGCAACCACAGTACGGTGTTGTCTATCGGTATGTGTTTGAAGGACAGCTGTTCGAAAGGTTCGTTGGTTTTGTGACGGTCGAAGACGACAGAACTCCCGAGAAAGTGGCGTCCCTGTTCGTCAAGCATGCCAAGACCTTCAACTGTAACGGCAGACTGGCGTCCCAAAGCTACGACGGCGCCATCTTGGTCTCCCCAGATTTATACGAGGTGCAGTCACTAGTTAGGAAGGAGTTCGAAGAGTGCATTCTGGTGCATTACGCTGGCTTCGATATGAAGGATGTTCTCTCGCAAGCATTATGCTCCATTCCCGAGTGTCGAGTGTTCTTCTCGTCCTTGCGAAATGTCGGTGACTTTTTCAAGGGCGACGCGAATCGCACGGCTTTCTTGAAGGACTTTATCCGTCGCCATTTGCCTCAAATACCGAACGGCAACCCGACCGGGTGGGACTTCGGAACCAACATCGTGCGAACGGTTTACGTCAACAGGGAATGGCTGCGCGTGGTTTTCAACGAGTTGGTCGACTTCCCCGATGAGGTAGAGTCCCAGATACTGCAGTTGGTGCAAGGTAACTCGAGCCTCATTGAAGATTTCGAGTTCTGCTTTCTCCTCTGTGTGTTCAACAACATCTTCAGGCGCTTGAACAACCTGATGGAGTGTCTGGGAGCCGAAATCCGTGACTTCGAAGCCTTCCAACTGACCTTCACGAGAGCGACCAAAGCTTTGGGAGACTTGCACGAAGTTTTCGATTCTGTGTACGCTGAGACGGTGAACGACGTCGGGCCGCCTAGAAAGAGGATGAGGGTACGCGATCCGCTGTCCAGCGAGCCGGATAACCCCATGACTCGCTACAAGGCTCTGCACAAGAAGATACTGGACGGCGTTCTGTACCAGGTCACAACGAGGCTCAAGAACTACGACAGACTGAGTTTCGTGAACCTAGTCGACAGCAAGAAGTTCACTAAGGACAAAACCAGCGTTGAGGAAGTCGACTTTAACTCACTCTTCTACACGTACGGGAACCGTTTCGATGAGACCAGGCTAAAGAACGAACTGAACGTCGCGTACGCCAACAAGGAGTTCCGGAACAAATCCCAAGAAGCATTGATGAAGTATTTCGTCCGCACCGATCTCCCCATGGTGATGAAGCAGCTGTACATGTTGTTAACAGTGACGCACGTCATTCCCTTGCGTCCTGGCAACCCTGAATCCAGCCGCGAAAGATTTCAAAGAATCAAAACGTATTCCGTGAGTAACTCCGGCCAAGCCCGTTCCACGAACGTGGCGCTGCTTGCAGTGGAATCGGATGTTTTGTTTGAAGAAAAGGACAAATTGAACTTCTTCGAGTCTGTGATCAAGAACATCTGTGAAGTAATCCCAGAATTGGCATCGGAGTTTACCTCCCTGTAACACGAGCTTGGTAAGTAATTAATTATCAATATTATTAAATTTAATATCAATGGACAGTGGCGTATTCTCCATGTTACCGCGTTTACTGTCGGTAAACCAACTTTTTTCCATGTAGATTTAGCTTTAATATATGGGAAATTGCTCATTAACTAAATTACTTTAAAAAATATAAAGGGGAAACGTGGAGTGATGCTTTCCCCAAGTGAAGAAAATTATCATAGAGCATCACCACTAGGATAATTTGCATTGCCACTTAACCTTACTGTCTTTCACGGCACCCCATCGTCCATGTTTTCACGCTACAATTTCACTATTCAAATTATATTAAGTATTTCCAGATATCTCAGGGGGGCAAGTGCACTCCCCTATGCGGCGCCCTTGTAAAGAGGTTCCACCGCTGGAAAGAACGTTAACGGGAGGAAAGCTTCCTTTCTGCTTTCTGTGCCGCGCTTGGCAGAAGCAGTGTTGCTACATCAAGGGAAATCCAGGTCCAAATTTAGGTAAAAAGAGAAATTGTATGAGAAATATAGAAATTGCAGGAAATGTTGAGGTTGTCCGACTTCTGTGTTTATATTATTTGCATGCCTGCATTCATGTTTTATTCATATTATATTTAATATAATATATATTGGGTATATAATAAATATATACGATAAATAAGAGTGGTTGCGGTAAACCGGATCAAATTTCAGAATACGCCACTGTTTAATATTATAATAATAAGCGGGATTTTACAATTTTTGTTAAAGATGGGGATATATTAAAAATTATCTGAATATAGTTACATTTTTGGTCTACATTATCGCAAGCGGCGTTTCAAGATAAAAAAATTTGCCCGAGCAAGATAGATTTTTGACGCCCATCCAACAATGACTGGGTGTTCGTCGTGCTGACCACACGTCACCCCGTAACTGCCTGGATGATTTCCCATCTCGGTGATGCCGGCAGTTGGTAGGTAGACTCAGGCCCTCACAGGCTGTTGCGCCACGAGATATTATTTATATTCTGTTCTCCTCCAAAGAAAAAGTTCTAGATGCGCCTGTGATTATTATTGTCCGACATTATATGTTGATTTTTGGTCCATAAGTGTCGCTAGGCATTTTGTTGGAGCAGGGGGTGGGGGAGATCTTTGGTATAAAATTCAGTAGTAGTCATCAGGTAATAATTAGATTTAGATCTATATGCAAATGCATGCGTTTATTGAACACTCATATCTTATCCGTTTCGAACCGGCCTCCATGCACATCGCACTACGACACCGACCAGAGGACCTGGGTTCGAATCCCGGCTTGGGCGGGATTTATTTGTGTGTTCTTTCATCACACATCCTCATCTTCGCGATTAGCCAAAATTGGCAGAAATGTGAAGTAAAATAAACCATATAAATCAATCAATCAATTATCCATTTCGATATAAATTTAACTAAATGGAAGAACATTTACTAACTACTAACTAACTAACTCCCTAGCCTTCTTAAACCCGAAGGTTCATGGCTGCAGCAACACAGGCCTTCCATCTTTCCCTATCTTGAGCAAGTTCTATATACTCTTTTCCATCCCTACCGATTTCCCTTAGGTCCATCTCAACGTTGTCCCTCCATCTTCGTCTTGGCCTTCCTACAGGTCTCTTACCATCAGGTTTCCCAACAAGAATCCTGTAAACTCCTCTTTCCTCTCCCATTCGTGCCACATGGCCTGCCCACCTAAGTCTTCTTGATTTAATTATTTTAGTAATATCTGGACATGAATACAAATTATGTAGTTCTAAATTATGTAACCTCCTCCACTCACCTGTCTCCTCATCCCTTTTAGGTCCAAATATTTTCCTAAGGATCTTATTTTCAAATACTCTCAATTTAAGTTCCTCTTTCAATGTAAGGGACCAAGTTTCACATCCATATAATACTACAGGCAAAATTACTGTTTTGTATATTTTAACTTTTAGTTTCTTAGGTATTAAACGAGAAGACAAAAGTTTATGAAGAGAGAAGTAACATGCATTTCCTGAATTAAGCCTACTTTTTATTTTCTCTTTAATATAATTTTCATTTGTTAATATTACTCCTAAGTATTTGAATTTGGAAACTGGTTCAAACGAGTTGTTATCAATAATTAGATTTTGATTATTACCTAACACTTGGTTTCGGCCTGTAAGCATATATTTAGTTTTCTCCTTGTTAACTTCCAAACCTATCTCTTTAGCAGTTTTGAAAAATATTTTAGCATTATTCTTAATTGTATTCACATCATCCCCCAGTAAGTCTACATCATCTGCATATGCTAACAACTGAGTCACACCATTTAATTTTAGTCCTTCTTTAGTTTCTTTTACCTTCCTTACAGCATATTCTAAGGCAAAATTAAAGAGCAATGGAGATAATGCATCTCCTTGTTTTAACCCATCATGAATTGTAAATTTGTCAGACATATTAATACCCACACGAATTTTACTTTCTGTTTCACTGGTGCATATATTTATCATACTAACAAGCTTCTTAGGTATTCCAAACTCTACTAATATATTATATAATTTATCTCTTTTGACCGAATCATATGTTTTTTTGAAATCAATGAATAGCTGATGGACATTTTGATTATATTCCCACTTTTTTTCAAGTGTCTGTCTGATGCAAATTTTGCCCATAAATATGGGTGTCCGCAGGATATTTTCCAGGTAGGAGCAATCAAGTATTTTTTTTTCAGGGTGGTCACGCGTATTTCACCCATAATAGTTTTTCCCTCTGAAAAACACTAATTTCGCCTCAACCGAATTGCGCACAAATCTCACTGACCTGTTTTGCGACAGATTTTGATCTCACGTTGCCACTGAAAAAAAAATATTTTTTTTTCTTTAGACAAGAAGAGAGAGAGAAATTATGTTATGTTAGGTTAAAACACAACAGAAGTGAGGCCTCCCCGATGGCGCAGTGGTAGTGACGTCGCCTTGTAATCAAGGGGTCCCGGGTTCGATTCCCGGTAGAGGCACATAGTGGTTCGGAACCCACTTTAAACTGTAGGTCCAGTCCCAATTAGCCTTACTGTGCATAAAGTGGACTTAAAACATCAACTCAATCAATCAATCAAACAACAGAAGTGAGAACGGCTTGAGAACATTTTACATCTGACAACATCGCCTCATTTTTTTGTGCGCAATCCTGTACATTGTGACAGCTTGTCAACGGCTTATCAGATACCACTGATAAAACCGGAAAAGTGTGCACTATCCCGCTGTAGCCACTAATTTAGTTTGAAGTTATCATGTTCCTGCAATGCCCTTGTAATAATTGACAAATTACTGACAGATAGTTTTGAGTTTTTGTTTTAAGTGTACTTTGTGAACAGATAGGCTAATCGGGGCTGGGCATACAGTTTAAACTGGGATCCGAACCACTGTGTGCTTCCACAGGGTATAGAACCCTCTACCCCCTTTATTACAAGGCGACAACCTTACCATTATGCCATCCCATCGGGGAGGTACAAGATTATCACTTTAGATCTCAAACCACCCACCCTCTCCGTTTAGAAACACTGAATAAATTATGATCAGGGTGCAACATCATTGAAGTCTGGTGGGGAGAATAATATCTTGGTGTGTGTGTTTGTATTATTATATGGTTTTTATTTATTTTGTTGTTATATATAAAAGTAAATTACTAAATATATATATTGTACTGTACTGTACTGAGTCACACTTCAATATATATATATGTTATTAAATATATGTAAAGGAATTAACACACACACACAATATATATATATATACATATACATATACATATGCATCAAGTATTTATAAAGTACCCAATGTTTTTAAAAATGTCAAAAAATTAGAAAATGCTTGAAATGGTTTTAATGCGTTTTTTTTTTAAATTTTGTTTTCTATTAATATAAATCAATGATATTCATACTTATTTGTCTTGCATTCTTTTTTTTACTTTTATTGTGCATATATTGTTATTTATGTAGAGCTATTAATGGTCTCTTCAAAGAGATAGAGAGAAAGGGAGAAAGATAATCCTTAGCAATATTTTAAGTCAAAATTTAATTGCTTATCTTAGTTTTTATAACAAAAACTCTTTCCCCCCCCCCCGAATTTTTTTGGTGGACGGAATTTTTAGGGCAAGATTGTTGGTGGGGGAAAGCCCCCCCCCCCAGGGATTTCCCACCCTGAATTTATGATTGACTCAATACAGGGTTTGCGAGAATGAATGGTGGGACTTCATGAGGTCTTTGCATCGTGCAGCCAGCAGACACCATGTCGCAGCTCACCATGCAGTCATCATCCCGCAGTTCAACAGTGTAGTATGTGTAATGGATGTAAAGTTCTTTTACTTAATTCAGTCGCTCAAGAAGATTGCGTGGTGGTGAGTTGGTGTTTTAAGTCCACTTTATGCACAGTAAGGCTAATCGGGACTGGACCTACAGTTTAAAGTGTGATCCGAACCACTATGTGCCTCCACGGGGAATCGCACCCGGGACCCCTTGATTACAAGGCGACGACGCTACCACTGCGCCATCGGGGAAGCCATATGTCAAAAACGAGGTTTACAGTGAAAGAATTGATAATCTTCACCACCTCAAGAAAAGAACTGACAAGCAATTGCAAGTATTACTCCTGACGTTCTTGCCAGAATCTCGCTATGACGTGTGTTGTACGTACTGTTAATGGCGCGCATGTTGAAACTTACTAATGTTTTTTGTTATATTTTTTGAATGACTGAATAAAACAAAAGCACTGACAATCCATTACAAATAATACATACTTCACAGAGACTTCATGGAACCCCACCATTCATGCTCGAAGACCCTGTATTATGACCGTCACCGTGGACATATTTCTAGAACATAGATGGCAACAGTGTAACTACGAGGGAACAAAGCTGGCGGCATTACTTCCTTCTGCGAGAATCGTTGTAGGATCACGTGACCTGTGGCGCTTTTCTCTTTATCTTGTCGCGAGGATTAGCTACGTAAAATAGTGCTTTTAACGCGGCCAGAGTCTCAATACATAGAAAGTATAGAAAGAGCATTTATTACGTCACAATTGCCTCATGCCTGTAATCTCTGACTTTGTTATGGGGAAAACTCATTGCGAGCAGTGGCGTGACCACGATTTTCGAAGGGGCGGCACATGTGGGGCTATTCACCGGATGTTTACATTTCTATGCTTCCTTTGTACGGGCGTGGACTGCACTTTCGGTTTTGAAAAGAATAAATGGATTTCAAAGGTGTAGAGGCAGTGTAAAATGCGACAATCATTGTATGGCTTCTGGTTTCAACATGAGATAGGGAACAAACATAGGCGCCGACTCCATGGGGCTTGGGGGGGGGGGGCTCGAGACCCCCCCAATATTAACGATGTGGGGGCAGAGCCCCAAAATAATTTTGCTTTAGAGGATCTAATGTATTACTTTGCTTCTCTTGTAAAGTTTACTCTGAATTGTGCCACATGAACTTAACTTTAAATACACATTTGAAATGTTCTAGACCATCAATTTGGGGGTCTGAGACCGCTAAACCATCAACTTTGGGGAGGCTATGACCAGAGACAGCAAAACACATGACTTATTACTGTAATTATGAGTATTGTTTAAATTTTTACTAAAAAGAGTTTCAAAAGACGATGTGCATGAACTAGGAGAGTTGATGGGACGTGTGGGCGACAAATGGTTCTCACATGACATTCAGAACGATATCATTGATATATTAGGGAGATCTGTTTTGCGCTCCGTGGTAGCAGATATTAAAAGTCGGGAATATTTTGCTTTTATGGTTGACGAAACTTCTGACATATCCATCCGTGGACAATTAATATTCTTCATTAGAACTGTGAATAAAAATTTTGATATTTTTGAGGAATTCGTGGCCTTTTATGAGATTCCGAACTCTGAAATGCGCCCGGGAAAATTGCGCTCTCGCAATAAAAGTGGGAAAAATGCGCCCTCCCAAGAGTAACCACAGTGAATAGTGGGAAAAATGCGCCCAGCACACACGACCTTCACCAATATGATAATAGGTTGATTAAAACAACCTTGACGTAGCTTCCCCTCACATTTAACACAGGTTTGGGACTGTCAGGAAAGATATTTTTTTTTAAAAAAAAAAGTACAGTAAAAATACTCTCTTTTCTGGCGTGTTTAGAAGTTGGAGATGATGTCCTTCGTCATACTTTTTTTTTTTTACTTTTGTAATTTTTATTTAATATGTTGTAATTTTTATTTTATTTGATTAAAGTTTTTATTTACATTTGTATTTCCATTTCTTGTGACCTCCGTTGACGATCTTTTCCTCCATTTTTTGGATGTACGCCAGACTTCTCAGGCACTTGGTAAGGTCCTTGGGTGTGCTTGTTTTGTAAGTATGTAAAATTTTGTAAATCTGTTCATCCTCTTCGTTCCTTCCAAACCGATGCTAGCCCTGTCATATTTGTATCCGCTGTATTCCGCTTCCTGCTTCAGCGTCTTCAGAAGGGTGTAGAATTTGGGATGAAGTCGAACTTTCTCCTGCAGCTTATTGTTCAACCCTTCGACAGCATTGTTCGTTCGGTGCTTTGCATCTCCACAGTGCCACACATCAACTGGCGTACTATGGATTAGGAGCCACCCATCTTCAACGTCCTCGCGGGGGATCATTACCAGACCACTGCACATGCGGACATGAAGCCTTACTTCTTCGTCATTCTTGTAGTCCGGTACCAATCCAACGTCTTGAACTTTGCGCCACAGACACTGATTAACGATGTTCTGTCTGGAATTCGGTCTCGACGATCTCCTTGTGCCTGCCTCCTCACATAGTTCATGCTGCGTTTGAAGCTGGAGTACACAGGAACTTCCGCCACGAGGTCGAATCCTTGATTAAACAAGGGACCCATTTCTTTCTGGTAGAGCTTAGACATAGATTCGTCACCTTCTCTTGCTCGCTTCTTAGCTGCCACTCGCTCAATTGTGTGCTGGGCGCATTTTTCCCACTTTCTAATGTGGTTACTCTTGGGAGGGCGCATTTTTCCCACTTTTATTGCGAGAGCGCATTTTTCCCGGGCGCATTTTTCCCTGATTCAAAAAAGGGAGAGAATGAGTCATTCATTTATTTATTTCAGTGATCAGAGGGCCCCCCCCCAATAATTTTGACAAGTCGGCGCCCCTGGGAACAAATTATTGTTCTCAGGAATCTATGCATTGTTTTGAGTCAGACCCGAAATGGAAAAATCAGTGGATTCATGGCCGTGTGCACGAACGAAGATCAAATTTTAAACTCGGATCGGGAAAGGATCACTGGAAAATTCCATTGCACGAAGACGGTTCAACACTTGATCGCAATCTAGGAACATCAAAACGAGTTTATCTTCTGATCGGCCATTCGCCACCGTTTTGGTGTGTGATCCTGGTCACGATACTGACGCTTCGACTGCAGGCAGTTGTTTTTTAATATATAAAGAGCGGAAAGTGATATGGAGGGCGTGCAAACGCTAGAGATGTTGGATGTACAATGCTGATAATTCGAGAAATGTGTAAAGTAAACTAAATACTGCCAAAATAATAATAATAATTTGTGGTTCTGTGGTGCAAAGTCTTAATGTTTCTAAATACTGTACTTTCTATCCAAGAACACAAAACATATATAAATGTCATTTATTATGTGAAAGTGCAAGGTAAATTAGAACAGAGCAATGTTACGATATTGCTACATGGTGTTGGAAATATGATTGTATAAATTTACGAAAATACATGTTACTGGCTATTTACAC
Organism: Lepisma saccharinum; assembly: GCF_977018435.1. NCBI lineage: Eukaryota > Metazoa > Arthropoda > Insecta > Zygentoma > Lepismatidae > Lepisma > Lepisma saccharinum. The sequence goes on along the minus strand of NC_139240.1, from coordinate 35,177,463 downwards.
GACATGACAATATAAATATATAAGAATTAAGAAATGAAAAATTCAAATACTTACCACAGTACAGTAAAAGTAATAATAATAATATATCTTTATTGAGCGGGGGAGGTTCAGCGTACGCTGTTCTCTCAAAATCGAATGCATTTCGTAAGGCATTTAAGTCCCGTAGAAGAAGGTTCCATGCTTTCTCCTTATCCTTTTGTCTTGTGCCGTCAGTTTTAATATTATTATTTCTTTACACTCCACTACATCCTTGTACTCATCGACAAGGTTGATCAGTGCATTTCTTAAATTCAGATCAGTTTGCGGCCCGAATTACTTTCTTCTCCTACACGTTGATACTTTAACACATCACACTACTCTGTGGGGTTCTTGATTGTCATTTGTTTTAGCCAACCAATCAGGTATAGCCTTACAAAGTAATCTCGGATCAGTTGAACGGAATCTCGTGAACGTCGTTTTTCGTTGGTGCAATTCAAATCTTTAAACCAAATTCATTTAGAGTGGATTAAAATTGATCTCGTTCATCTGAACTTCGAAATAATCGGCGTTTGTGCACGCGGCCATCAGGCAGTGAAGCGAAAATATAGGACCCAGACACGAGGGAGTAGGCTCTGCAGTCGGCACTTCATCAAATTAAATGAAAATATTTTACGTGTTTCGAAAATTATAATTGTCTACAGTGGCGGTGATTGGGTGCCAAAACTGGGGGGCAAAGACAGTATATTTCCCTTTGTAGAAAAAAAATTAGCATAGTGTGGGGGGCAAAAGTGGCAAAGCCCCCCCTAATCGCCGTCACTGATTGTCTAACGCATATGTGTTGACTAAATTTAAAAGTTGGAACTACATTTGCCTTTTGTTTGTTGATAAGCGCTCTGTCCATGGGCGTCGAACGATGCCGTCGACCCCCCCCCCCCCCTGGAAATTGGCATCGTTCATTTCAAGTTACCAAAAAGCAGAATTTTTTTTTAGCATATTCAAACAAAGTAATCAATGTTAAAATGCATTAGATCGAAAAAATGAGTGAAAAATACAGGAACCAGGTTATCTTCTCGTATGCTGCCATTTCATCCAAAGAATAAGTGGTTCCACAGTTTTTAGAATTCGAGAAAAATATAATTTTAGATAAGGTCGCACAATATAAACTTTATACGAACGACACTTGCAAAAGTTAATAACAAAATACAATAACTGTGCCTTTCAGTGTAGTAACTATAAAATGGAAAAGAAATAATGGAAAATACTTGTGTTGAATATTCACTCGGCTTGTGGATCGAATAGCATGATCATAATAAACAACAATAATAATAAATTTCGAATAAAATTTATTTAATTAGGTTTCGCCTTATTCCTTATCGGTACATAAAAAGAGGTTTATCTACAGTGGTTAATTTAAGGCGAAAAGGAAAGTCCTTTTCCGCCATTTCCCGTTTCGCCTTATTCATTCAAAAACAGGTTTATCTACGGTGGTTAATTTAAGGCGAAGGGTTCGATCCCCGGCCGGTTCAAATCCGGGAACTTTTCTAATGTTGGAAGCGGCCCCGGCGCCCACCCAGCGTCGAATGACATGGGTACCTAGGGGAGAACACTGGGGGGTAAAGGCGGTCAGGGGCGTGATGCTGATCACATCACCCCCACTCACGACCGGATCATGAAAGTGTGGGGCGTTACCCCCACACCCCCTATACGCCTTCATGGCGTGGTGCTAAGCACAGGGAACACTTTACATTTTTTTTTACATGTTTAGCATTTTTGTTGTATTATATAATCGATGGTTATTTATTTCCTCTGAACTTATTGTAATGCAATTATTGGGATCATACTGCTTCGAAGGACCTCAACCCCTGAAGATGAGAGCGGCGTTAGCTCTCGAAAGCTCGGAAGTCTAACCGGAAATCACCTGGCTGATTGTCCGAGAAAACCTCTTCAATACCAGATTTGTGCACGCTCCTACGGTACTATACTAATGATAATATGCATAAAACATTAATGTAAAATTTACTTTTCGTCAACTAGATTTAACATTCTTTTTTGTTTTCAATTAATATTAATTTTTTTTATCTATTTGACATAAATTTCCTTGCCAGGCTACTTGTTTTTATACAAATTGTGTCAATCTAAGCTAGATAATGAATGCGTGCTGTAACTGTTATAACTATTCTTATAGGTTACGTCTTTTTACCTATCCATGTAATAATTACATTACAATATTAATAAATTTGCGTATTGTAATTAATATTATTTTAATTTAAATATATTATTTCTGAGAAACTTGGTTCGGACTCCCCGAAATATGTTACTAGATGCATGCCTGTATGAGGGATATTCCAGAGATGGCTTTTGCCGCTGAATTAAACACCAAATATAATCAATTATAAATATAATAAACGCCTACTTATCAAATCAGTTATTCACTTGTACACCCTGCGGCAAAATAAATAATATTTGCATTGGTCGCCCATTCGATTCCTGCAAAACTTTCGTGAAATTAGAGGAAACGAATCCAGCAAGGGTTTACTCGATCCCCTTTCCTCTTTAAAATTTTTGAGGTACCCCCCCCCCCCACACACACACACTTGTGTACCCGTCTATGGGAGTACCAGATTCGATTCCCTTTGCGATGGCCTTTGGCGTCACCTTGGCTCCCTACCAAAGTTCTTACTCTACAATGCAAGTTGTGTGTGAAAAAGTTGTATTTTTTTAGAAGCATTTTGAGGTGATGAATTCGAAAAAATGACAGTAATTATTCTTGATTGACTTTTGATTTTTTCTTGTTATGCAAGTTAGGGGACTATGATAATCAACCACCAAATGTTATATTTCGTATATTCTAGCAGCGGATTTGATAGTTTCTAAGCATTCAATTAATTCTGTTATCTTTTTTTTATTTTGAACTAGCTGATTACCCGGCGTTGCCCAGGTATTTATTTATCCCAATCTTGTATTAGACAGGAAAATAATGAATTCTAACTATAGTGTAAAATGTAACTAATTTTAAATGTGATCGTGAATGAGCTTAGCGATTCCGAAAACTATGGATTCGACACTAATCTAGGTCGTTTGTGTCATTTTATTTTTCACTCCCTCTCCCCCCCCCCCCCCAATGCCGATAGGTGATAAACTTTGAGTTGAACCGCATTGGAACAATGGATTCCATTCGCAACACAGCCTGAATGTTAGACAACCCGAGGAACACTATCGTTGTGCGGATTGCATAGAGTCACGGATGTCTGTCTGTGCGGAATTTAATATCGGTGGTTCTCGATTATTTTTATATGTCACCCTTTCCCACTCCACCCCTAGGGGTGTCTTACCCCCACAGTATTTCTTCCCAGATTGCAAGTGATATGTGTACCAAGTTTGGTTGAAATTGCTCCAGGCGTTCGAGAGTTATGCCGGAAAAAACAAATATACACACCCACACACACACACGTTTTAAGTTCACTTTATACACACAGATAGACTGAGCGCCCCTTTACAGCCTGAGCTTTTAAGTAGGTATAGTCCTCAGACAAGTGTTGATTTTAGTATGGTAAAGGACTGGATCCCGTATAGTGTGACGGGTACGAATAGCCTAAGTACTGACGCACCCAACATTTTTATTTCAATCAATTAACCTTGTTTGGAGATCTAGTGATTTTTTTTCGCATTCCATTATTTCCTTCCTGTCTATGTCCTGTAATATTTGATTCACTAATTGCAGTGTTCCCTTCCCAGGTTCATCCCAGTCCAATTTCGTACAGTTTGTCTCTGATCTCTTTCGCCCATGTTCCCTTTTTTCCCATTGCGACTGTGAACACAGACGCCAGAGCCTCGCTAGTCTACTGCACTCGCAGGTTGTACTACGTGGGCGAGAGGTTGACATTTGTGGGGCAGTTGCCCCCCACCCCACACACACTTTTCGCCACTTTTGCCCCCGCCCTACGCTAAACCTTATCTGCAAAGGGAAATATTCTGGTTTTGCTCTCTCAGTTTTGGCACCCCCCCGGGTTTTGGAACCCAATCGTCGCCACTCTTTTGTAATTGTAGGAATATTATTTATGTATGCTGTACATGTGTGTGTATAATCTCGTCTTCTATCTTTATATCTCTCTTGCAGGACTGTGAAAGTGACTGCATGAAGATGCAAAGGAGTGCAACATGTGATCTGCACATATGAAGAGAAGGAGTGATTGTTTCTTTCTTCTTTTTTTAAGTATTACTATACATTGTACACTCTTGAATATAAGACTGATAATAAACTATTTCTAAAACTTTGTAGATTTTCCTTGTCACAACAGCCATTTGTAATTCAGTGACGTGGTGTAACGTTCTCGAAACTCAAGTTTATTTGTTAAAGTTCTTGTTATGTCTGAATCACACGAGGCTAGATTTTTTGCTGGATTTTCCAGTTGGACTTGGACTAGTTGCGTGGTACTTGCTCATCTGCTAGGTTTCGCCACACACGGTGCTCGTTACGGTAACCGTACTTGTTTTAGACTTTTATTCCCACAAGGCTTTGCGCAGTCGAGGTACTTGAGGAAGAACTTTAAGAAATTGGCTGGAAAGATAAATATGGTACTCGACATGCTTTTAATAGCCTCGGACATGTATTCATTAAAAAAAATTATGTTCAACTAAATATTTCAAACATTTTAATACAGGGATGATAATGATAAACATTTTCATTATCGGCTAATCACATCTGAAATGTACAAATCTCACTGCTATGGATACATTTATAAATATTATATTAATAAACACGACTGCGCCTCATTTGTTTTGTTCTTTTTATCGAGAAGCGAACAAAAAAAAATTCAACCAAGACTCGAAAACTACAAAAACCGCTACCGCTTTTTCTTGCCAAACTCACAGATTATCTTCACATATCCAAGCGTTTACTCTGATTTGTTGTTACCACATCATCTAGCAGAGAAGCAAGATGCAAATAGAACACGGTCTAGTCGTAAAAACCAGTCTAGCAGCCAGCCAGGTAGCCAGTTCAGCGCCAACCAGGGCATTCCTACTGGAAATCATTTCCGTGTGATTGGGCCTTAAGTTTACTTTTATGCATATATATGCTAATTGGGACTGGACCTACAGTTTTAAATGTGATCCGAACCACTATGTGACTCCACCCTGGGACACTTCGATTAAATGGCCACGATGTTACCATCGGGGAGGTCCACGAAACTGTAATCAATCCCAGCATTCAATGTTAATTGGACATTATCCATTGTCTAGTGTTTTTACTTATACGTATTGTAACACAACGTTTCGAGATAGCTCGTCTTCAGGTGAACAAATGTATTTTTTCCGGTGGTGGGGATCGAACCTACGACAGTACTACAAATCCAGTGTGCTAACCAACTGGCAGGCCCGTAGCCAGAATTTTATTTCGGAGGGGCTCATTCCTTATCAGCAGCCGCCATCTAATGTGGGGGAAGAAGAAACCCTGAAGATTTCTTAGTATATTGCAACTTATGTTACAAGATGTTTAATCCTGCTCAGAAAGTAAAATAAATTACCACTATACACTATTAAAATGAGATATGTAGGATTTTTGGGAGAGGGCTTCAGCCCACTTGCCCTACCCCTGGCTACGCGCCTCTTAACCGGGTAGAGGGTGCCATGGAGAATTGATCTCGTAACTCGTGTACGTACACCCAACGGCGAAAGAAACAGCACGCGAATTGCCCACCACCATTTTCATTCAGTCTGAATTACACAATGTGATGACAATGAATTGAAATAATGACGTCAACAAGCAGAGGGCAATGCCTGCTTCGAACCAACATAGTTAATTCCTTAAAACAACACAGGATGTAGACTAAAAAAGCAATCACAATAGCGGTGAACAATTTGCCTACGATTATCTTTGCCGTTGACTGTACAGTACAGTTACGGACACTTCTGCTGTAACATTTCCATTGATATTCAATCGTATTATTACAACCCAGAAGTGTCCGTGAGTGTACAATGTGAACTATTAGTAGTAGTCCCGCACCATAGAGCTAGGGAAGAAAAACTCGCGGTTAGAAAGTAATTAATGTTTAGTGTTGGTATGGAGCATTCAACAGAAGTTATTATCCGAAAACTACTGCATCCTGGAGACAACTTAAAATGAATAACAAATCCTTTTATCTTACAATATTCAGGTGATCTTTTCTGCTCTGCGGTGCTGGACAATTTACTACGTTTATTGTTTTCTGACACTGTACACGTGCCTTGTACAGTGGGATCCATGAGTATTACCGTGCAAATTGTCCATCACCATGTTCGTGCACTTTATTTCACCCAATAAGAGCTTCAAGAATGAAAAGAAAACTCAAAGCAAGTTGTTTACAACTTCTGCACCAACATATATAAAAATCCATAGCTTAAAACCACATAGGATGTAAGAGAAATATTAATGAAAATAGGTGCATAGCACCACGCCATAAAGGCGTATAGGGGGTGTGGGGGTAACGCCCCACACTTTCTTGATCCGGTCGTGAGTGGGGGTGATGTGATCAGCATCACGCCCCTGACCGCCTTTACCCCCCCAAGGGTTTCCCCCAGGTACCCATGTTATTCGACGCTGGGTGGGCGCCGGGGCCGCTTCCACCGTTAGAAAAGTTCCCGGATTTGAACCGGCCGGGGATCGAACCCGGGACCTTTAGCATGGTAGTCAGACGCGTTAATTTGTACGGTAATACTCATGGATCCCACTGTACAGCCAACGGTAAAGATAACAGTAGGCAAATTGCCCATCACCTTTTCATTCTTTTCTGTGCTACACCCTGGCGAAGCAGATGTTTTTCTCTGCTTATTGACGTTCTTATTTCAATTCAAGATCATCATATTGTGGAAAACAGACTGCAAGAAAATGGTGACGGACAATTCGCGTACTATTTCGTTTGCCGTTGGGTGTACATGAGAAGGTGTTGGCTTCTCGGGAGGCGTCGTTGCCAGATAAAGACTAAAGGAGGAACTTGGCTTGATGCTTGTATGAAAAACAATATCCCCTACGCACCCGCAACTAAAACATACGCTAGCCGTAGTGGGTAGCGCTATCGTCTTGCAATTAAGGGGTTTCTGGTTCGATTCCTCGCCTATCAAACCTCATGCTACCATATGAAAGGATAGTTATAGCATGCCTGCATCACTTCTAATCAAGGACGTATTTAGGAGGGGCCGAGGGGTCCGGACCCCCCTGAAAGACTTACTAATTATAAAAAAATAATGAAATAATAAAATAACTAGAATATAATAATGAAATAATAAGATAACTAAAATTAAATAATGTAAATATACTTGTTCTTTAATAGGATTATTTTGTAGTCATACTAAGAATGACAGTGGCAAAGTAGATTTATGCAAGATTTATTACTACTTATAACATAAAATTCATAAAATATCACCCGGAATTTTACTTTTCGCCAAAGGATCTAACAACCTTTTTTATATTTAATAAATATTCAATTCTTTATCTAGTTGACATTGATTTTCTTGCCAGGGCAGTTTTTTCTTTTGTACAAATTTTGCCGACCTTAACTACACGTAAGCTATATAATGAATACGTGCTGTTATATCACTTTTCTTATACCGTTCTTTTACCTATTCATGTAAAAAAAATATTTATTCATTTGAATATTTTTAATTAATTTAATATAATTACTTTTGTTTGAACATTATTATTATTATTAGGTTTGAGACACTTGGTTCGGACCCCCTCCGAAACGTATTTCTAGATACGTGCCTGCTTCTAAGGGCAGTGAGTTTAAGTCACGCACAGAAGGGCTAATCGTGACTGGACCTACAGTTTAAAGTGGGATGCGAATCACTGTGCCACCACTGGGGTTCGAATCCAGGCCCCCTTGTTTACAAGGCGACATCATTAACACTGCGCCATCGGGGTGGTCTTGCAGTGATTTAAAAACTGCGAAAGTATAAACAACATATTCTACGTGGAGTATTTCAGATAATTTTTGTGTTAGTAAGTAGGATATCTCCGAATTTTCCCGGGTCTAATTGCATAATCTGAATACATATTGAAGAGTTAGGCCTTCCCCCGGAAATTTAAAAAAACAACTTAAAAAGACTGAGTTTTAGGCCTTTTAGATTTGAAAATGTTAAATATTCTTGCTTAAGTAAACAAATATTAATTAGTATATTGGTTATCAGTTTTAAAAGAAGTAAAACAGTACGATTATTGCATTTTGCATTTCATTATTTTTTTATTGATACAATACTCGTATTACTTTAAAAAAGTTACGGTACAATAGTAAGCTTCAGAAATTTTAGAAAAATTAAATTGAAAAGTTCTTTTGATGCCCCAGCAATACCTTTTGACTCAACACAAAGTCATTTTACGTTTTTCTTTCTTCAAACTGTACACATCAATCAAATCGTCTAAGACCCGCTATTGCGGCGCAATTACCGCACATTCCATCATGCCAAACGTCAAGATTTGCGGTATGGCTTTATAACAAAGATGTAGTAACAGAACTTAATCATGTGTTATTTTTAAGTCTCTTTTAAATTGGGGGCGAGGCCCCCCTGGCCCCTCCAGAACTCCGCCTATGCCTTCAAGTGAAATTACCATGTCTTGCATTCGACTCAGTGAAGCCTTCTGCAATTGATAAACATAACAAGGAGACAATTTATCTACAGTATAGCTTCTAATAATATGCCTTAATATGTCTTAATGAACTCAGAAATGACCAAAAGGGCACTTTTACCATGTTTCACACCCGAGCCCCTCAAAAATGATTTGTGCTGACTCGGTGACGGTGCACCTTCGTGAACTGTTCACCGAGAGTTTCGGATTCGAGTTCCTGGTTCTTCTTTTTTGGGTGCTCCTTTATTAATTCCGTCTAATTAGTATTTATCCTCATCGTCCCGATAACTCTTACCATCATAGAATGTATTGCAAAGGTTCAAAAAGTGATTTTGTATTTCACTACATCGTTCAATAAGACTGCAACGGGTGTCTGAATGTTTACATTCTATGACAACTGGAGTGTAAGACGTAGTATACATAATCGTGAACTTCCAGAAAAGGGAGGGACAAGGTGGGCGACGGCTCCCCTGGAAAATGGGTGTCAATCTAAAATTATATAATTCGCAGTAATTTATGTTAAATATTATAAGAGCGTTGCAGGAATATCATAATTCCAAAGTGAAGGAGTGTTTTTTTTAGTGGAACATTATTAGTGGAAAAAAAACTAGCTTGCCTTTTCCTGGAAAAAAATACTCTGGTCGTCCAGTATGTCATTGGCCCCTCTTGAACAACCTGTTCCTTTCAAATTTCCAAACATGTGGTTGTTGTGTTAAAATCAAGCAAAAATGAAACAAGTCTAATTTTCATATGCATGTTTTCTTTATTTTGAACATCGCACCCCCTAAATTTTATTCCGCACCCCTCAGCACCCCCAGATGATTAAGTGTTAACCAAAGTTCTTCAGAGGTCTGAAAAAATCAGGGATTTTTGTTTCTTAGCCTAATGTACAGGTGTCTTATACAGGGTGTCATTTTAATGGCGCCCACGGACCACAGATTCGTGTAGAGGACATCAAAACAAACGACTTTTCTCAGTAACATTTTTCACGTTGGTGCGTCAATTCGACGCTACAGCCGTTCAAAAAAGACCTTTTTGCCGCCTGGATGCTGGCAACCCAACACAACATTTGATCGTATCTGTGACGTCATTTCCTGCGGCGAAAGAGCGCACGGTAGGGTTGCAAGGAACACACAAATTTTGTGAAAAATTACAAACTACCAACCACATTATTAGCTGTAAAACGAAACGAGAAACGCGTCCAGTAAACCGAACATCATAGCCTACCAGCCAGAAGATCAGCAGTCATCTCAGGGGAAGGGGGAAGTGAACCAACGATATGAGAAATGGTAAAATCGTATTCAAAATGAAGAGTCAATATCGGATTTTGTCTCAGCCTACATGTCAAATATCAACAGCAATAACTTTTATTGTACTTACGACTTACATGTGGCTGTTTACGCCCAGCTACATGTCAATTATATTTGCAAATCTCGTTGCAAGGTTGATATCTACAGGTTTGTGTCCAGATGCCTTGTGGTACTTTGTGCTGATAACGGAAGTATCTGAGGTTCACGTTGTTACAATACGGCTAAAACACGTACAACCACAGTAACAATCTAATGATGAATCAGTAGCGAATATACTGCCCTGTTCAGAGTTGCAAACTATTACATGTGTATCCGGTGCGTAGATAAAGACAGTCGCCGGAGAGCTTGTACTACTACTATTTATATCCCTGTATTTTCAACCATTTTTGTCACTTGCCTCATAATGCCCTGAATATACATTATATTATGTGTTGCTTACCTTTGGAATTTTGAGTTCTTTCATTTCTATTTTGTCATCTCTTCAGTGTGTCACAGACAACTAGTATCAGAAGGACGAAGTGGATAGACTAAATTATAGATGCCAACTTGGTAACTAGATTTGCAAATATTTGACATGCAAGCTGATACAAAATTCGATATGACCACTTCCACTTGAATTCTATTTTCTTTCTACCATTTTTCGTATCGTTTGTTTACTGCCTGTTAGGTGACAGAACGTGTTTTCTCGTTTTGTTTTACGGTACATAATGTGGCTGATTGTAGCTATGTCATTTTTCACAGAATATGTGTGTTCCTGGCAACCCTGTAACGCATCGCTTCACGATGGCATATGACGTCACAAATGCAATCAAATGTTGTGTTTGGTTGCCAGCATTCAGGCGGCAAAACGGGTGTTTTTGAACGACTGTAGCGCCGAAACGACGCTTCAACGAGAAAAATGTTACTGAAAAAAGTTGTTTGTTTTGATGTCCTCTATACGTTTCCGTGGTCCGTGGGCGCCATTAAAATGACACCCTGTATAATCACAATACAAACATTTTAATAAACAATTTATTTATATATTTTGTATAATTTACCAAACAGCAATTAGCAGAACATGTTGAAGGTAAAAATCCAAGAATTACAGGAGGCTAAAAAAAGTTTCAATTTTTTTCTACATTTGCGATATGTCACTGGTATGACGTTCATTATATTTTATTACAAAACTGGCTGAGTTCAATAACAATTATTTTACCTATCGAAATGACAATTTTTAATAATTTCCAATAGAATTATCTATCATAATTGTCTTTTGTTTACTTTTTATTGAATTTTGACGCTGTAGTGAATTTACATTTTTTCATATAAAATATTTTTTCCTTCATTATTTCATTCTACAGGGTGTTTCCAGGCTGATGATACAAACTTTCAGGGATGATGGAGAAGGGCACATGTATCAATTTGAGATAAGGAACCCTGGTCCGCAAACGACTTACTCAAAAGTTATAAGCGAAAATCGGTGTATGAAGATGTAATACTTTTATTACCTGCACAAGTTTCACAAGCTGTTCCGTAGCCAGCTCGGTCACCTGATCTGATCCCACTTGATTTCTTCTTGTGCGGTCATGTGAAAAGTCTTGTGTACGAGTCACCTGTAGTAGACTGAAGAGGATCTCGTGGCAAGAATTCTCGCTGCCTGTGACAACGACCCCGGGGTTGTTCCAACGGGTACGCCAGAACTTTGTGCGACGATGTCATTCCTGCAGCGAAGCTGGGGGACGCTACTTTGAAAAACTGTGTGAATGTAGCAGCTTGTGCAACTTGTGCAGGTAATAAAAGTATTACATCTTCATACACTGATTTTCGCTTATAACTTTCGACTAAGTCGTTTCCGGACCAAGGTTCCTTATCTCAAATTGATACATGTGCCCTTCTACATCATCTCTGAAAGTTTGTATCATCAGCCCGGAAACACCCTGTATAATTAAACGAATAGTGCATATTAACTTTTTTATTGAAATATTTGAACACGATATCTACAAGCATTACTTTCTTCAGAATGTGATTTCGGTCATTTTGAATATTTTTAAGTATGTCAAAACAATTCAAAAGGTGATGAAAAATCAAATTAGTTGCTGTAAATTGGAAGTACCAAGCAGCGTATCAGTGTTGCCAACAGTACGAGAGAAAAACGGGCTAAATCGCACCCAAAATGGAGCTAAAATTCACATCCAAGGGGCTAGATTTACAAAGGTGCGGCTGCGTACTGAAAAAAATCTGGTTCTTAATTCTTGGGTGTTTTTTGGTGCAAAATTTCTGAAACCGAAGCACGCACGAACTAGTCTCTGGTCGAGCCTCACTGTTACGAACGATTCGTCGATTCCGCACCGCATTTCTGTGAACTTTCAACGACCAGATGCAATGCAACTGAACAAAGATTGGCATTTCCTGGAATCGACGCTATCCGTAATTCGCCTCGGGCTGCACAGCATGCCAAAACAAGGGGATGTGAGAATGTGCACTTGCTACCTGCTCCCCAGGAGGGGTCGCAGGACGAGTTTGCAGGTGCAGAGGAGGGTCGGTTATGTGAATTCTTCCTTGCGTGTTGCAATGGTTCTTATTAAGCTGAAAATATGAGTTTACTTTACTGAAAATACCAAAAAAACATTTCATTACTGAAAGGGCTAGATTTGTAGCAAGATTTCTCTCTGTAGGGCTAAAAAGCCCCTTGGGGCTTTTGCTGAATTTTGGGGCTGAGTACGTACTCAAAGGGGCCAGTTCTGGCCCCAAAAGAGCCAAGTTGGCAACACTGCAGCGTATTGTATAAACTCGTAATAAACCGTACACAATTATTATCTGATACGGAGCCTCGGTCGAGTGCCCGGGTTGCCCCCCTAGGACCCGGTCCGGAAACAAAAAAAAACTACATAAAATAAGAACGATAATGAAACATTTCGCAACATTTCTTAGGTGTGGAGAAATATATCTATGGTTGGAAACACTGGACGCAGCAGCTGTGCAAAAGGTAAGTGAGGCAGAGGTCAACCGAACAGAACGTGACGTAGCGGTGAGGAGGCCCTGCGTAAGGTTCTGGTTACAAGGACGATGCGGCGAGCATATCTGGTTCGGAAAGAACCTTTTCACAATCACAACATCGCGTAGGCGAACATATTCACAATAGAAACAGATAATTGTGCAATAGTGTGACAAGTAAAATTGTTATGCACAAAATGTACAGTTTAAATCCCAAATATTTACTTGTACATACAGTCGGTGGCAAATGTATTCCCAGCAGATGCTGATCCACAGGGAAGACAGTAGGGGCACGGGGGATGTTCCCTCCCAGCAGCTATATTTTTGTATATATCATTATGCGTAATACACTGCTCCAGCTCCACAAAAATTAAGGAACACCAAGGGATTATGAGAGCAGTGGAGTATTAGAGAATATTGTAAATCTTGAGAATAACATTACAATAAAATATCTGTTTTGCACATCATCGTCCCAAGTTTATTATTGTGCTTTATCACGCTACACTGGCATACGCTGAGAGGTTGATGAGGCTTCAGCCCCATCCGAAATTGAGAAAAACAACCTTTTGCTTTCATATGTTCGCAATTTCCGTGGAACATTTAGTCCAGAATTCCTGTTTATGGATGACAATGCTCGCCCGCACAGCGAACGTATTGTCACAGACCAATTGGTCTGTGGTATTGTGTTGGAATTCCTGGAAACAGAAGACATTGAGTGGCCTGAATGCTCACAGGACCTCAATCCTATCGAGCATGTTTGAGATGCTCTTGATCATGGCTTATAATAAGACATGTCACCGGAATAAGACATAGATGCATCATGTCTTATGTCATGTCATGCAATAAAAAAGACCAGCAACATTGCAAAATGGTATACAGGGTGAACCCTGTTTTTGTGTTTGTTTCCTTCTGTTCCCTTGGTGTTCCTTAAGTTTTGTGGAGCAGTGTATTTTTGAAGGCTTGTGTGTGATCACCAAGTTTAACAGGCTTGAGAATATTTTTAAAAATGTCATTTAAACCTACGTTAGGCTAATATATGAACTGGACCTACAGTGTAAATTTGGGTCGGAACTACTGTGCAATATGCATGAAAGGGGGATCGAACTCTAGACCCCTTTAGAAATTAGATTCATTCACTTTAGTTTTCCTCTGATCGTTCAGTTTGCTGACAATTGGAGGAATTATGGTAACATACATAAAAGAAAGTTACTAAATATTTTAAATATATAATTTACACATAGATAAACGAATTCATGTAATACTTTTATACATATCATATATTTATAAAGTAGCAAACTAATTCCTTTACCAACTCTTAAAAATGCCAAATTACAAAATAGTTGAAACGGTTTTATTTTGTTTAGTTTTTGTTTGTATTGATTAAATCAATTATATTTCATATGTTTATTTGGTGCAAATCTGTTAATGGTCTCTCGTAAGAGAGAGAGAAAGAGAAAGCAGTAGACGAACACGCAAGGGATAATCCTTCATTGTTAGTGTGTGTTCTTGATATTATCCTTAGTCAAGTCAAAACTACTGTAATAGCTTATATTTGTTATTCTAACAAAACAAACAAAATATCTCCCCCGAAATCTTCGGGTAGGGGGATTTTTTAGGATAAGATTGTTGGTGGGGGGAAATCCCCCAACCCCGGATTTCGCACCCTACGATGGAGGCAGGAGCGTATATTCCAGGCTAGCTAGGCTATCAGCGAAGCCTGAAGCCTAGAAAGTAAACTACTGAAGACAAATCTATTAGAAACTGTGAATAAACCTAATTTTCAATAAGAAAATAATGGCGATTCTGATGTTGGCAACCTGAATTCTTAGGAGTTGGCAACCGGAATTCTTAGGAGTTGGCAACCTGAATTCTTAGGAGTTGCAACCGGAATTCTTAGGAGTTGGCAACCGGAAATCTTAGGAGTTGGCAACCTGAATTCTTAGGAGTTGGCAACCTGAATTCTTAAGAGTTGGCAACCTGAATTCTTAAGAGTTGGCAACCTGAATTCCTAAGAGTTGCCAACCTGAATTCTTAGGAGTTGGCAACCCGAATTCTTAGGAGTTGGCAACCGGAATTCTTAAGAGTTGGCAACCTGAATTCTTAAGAGTTGGCAACGTGGCTTCCTTGAAGACGTCAAGAATGAGTCTAGTCTTCTCCCTTTCTCCATAGCCTAGGACCAGGTGTCATAGTGAGCTAGTCTAGGTCTTAGGCTCAGCATACGCCACTGGATGGAGGCATAGATTCGGAACCCACTTTAAACTGTAGGTCCAGTTCCGATTAACCTATCTGTGAAAAATGTGCATAAAGTGAACTTAAACAAAAAAAAAATCAAACTGAATCAAACACGATTGAAAAATTACATTTTCTTTCAAAACAGTTTATAATATTTTAATATTAAATTTTTAATATCGTTTACATTGTCTACGTAGATTCTCACTCTTTTCCAGACTCCCGTGCTAAGCTTTTTGAGCATAAAGACTATGTTGCTTTGAAATCTTCCAAAATTTTCATTCCCTCTCCCTCTCTCACACAGAGACACACTTTTCTGTCTTCTTTCCCGCCTCCCCTATCTCTATCTCTATCGCTTTCACTCTCTCCCTTTCTTTCTTCACTTATGGGCCTCCCCGATGGCGCAGTGGTAGCGTCGTCGCCTTGTAATCAAGGGGTCCTGGGTTCGATACCCGGTGGAGGCACAAGTGGTTCGGATCCCACTTTAAACTGTAGGTCCAGTCCCGATTAGCCTTACTGTGCATAAAGTGGACTTAAAACAACAAATCAATCCAATCCAGTTTCTTCACTTATTTTCTCTTCCGCCCCTCTCTCTATCTCTGCCGGCTTGCGTGACGAAGTTGTTAGCACATGGCGTTCCGACACCAACTATTCCGGGTTCTAAATCCCGCCGCAACCGAATTGCGCACACTTTAGATCCAGGATTGCGCACAAATCTCACTGACCTGTTTTGCGCACAGATTTTGATCGAACGTTGCCACTTTGATAGCTTTAAAGTCTGTGCACAAAACTCTTTTTTTCTTTAGACAAGAAGAGAGAGAGAGAAATTAGAAATAAAATAGTAAATCATACCAATTTACTCAAACTCAAAAGTTAGGTTAGGTTAGGTTAATGACTGCAAGAGCACGTGTAAGTCCACACACACAACAAACACAACAGAAGCGAGAAGGGCTTGAGAACATTTTACATCTGACAACATCACCTCATTTTTTTGTGCGCAATTCTGTACATTGTGACAGCTTGTCAACGTCTTATCAGATACCACTGATAAAACCGGAAAAGTGTGCGCAATCCGGCTGAAGCCCTAAATCTGACCCACTTGCCCCCTCCCCGATATTTCAGGAACGAGTTAATGCAATTCGAATGGCGAAATTGTAGCGATATTTTACAACAAAAAAATACTGTTTTCTGTGACTTACAGGTCCTAAGTTGCAGCAACTATAATAATAATAATTATTATTATTTTACAGTACCCCTTCGGCACGTAAAACCATAGATCAAAGGTACATTGAAGAACAGTAGATTAAGCGGTCTCTGACTCTTGATTGATATCTATGCATTGTGACGAGTACAAAAAAAAGAATTGTTCTTCAACAAAGTGATATATGTTTATTGAAAGGAAGAAAGGTGAATCCTGTTTCTATCTAAATAGTAGATTCGACTCTGAACTTATACAACGCCAAAATATTTTCAATTCAATTTGAATTTTATGATTTGCAAAATATTAGTAACTAATAATAATAACAACAACCATAATAATAATAAGTTTCTATGACTTCCAACCCTCATTTGAAACCTCAATGCGAATCGATACAAAATCTTCACGAATACGTCAGTCAATAATCATATTTTGAGTTGTTGTTTTAAGTCCACTTTATGCACAGTAAGGCTAATTGGGACTGGACCTACAGTTTAAAGTGGGGTCCGAACCACTTGTGCCTCCACCGGGTATCGAACCCGGGACCCCTTGATTACAAGGCAATGACGCTACCACTGCGCCATGGGGGAGCCCCAATAATCATATTTAAATAATAATAATAATACATTACTGACGAAAATTATATTTAATAATTTAACATCCTAAAAATGGCGTACTTGCAATGCAACAAAGACAAACAGAAAGCGGTACAGAGAACACTGTGCCTGGTTGTAGTTCCTTTACTGTTATCATATTAAAATCTGAAGTGCAAGATCAAGAGAAAGGAAAAGAGAAGACAATAAGTGTTTCTTATTCAAGAAAAGAATAAATGGGTAAAAAGGGTCAAGCAAATTATCGTGAATTTTTGCGTAAATGTTTCACATGAGAAATTCTAAAATATTTTTTACTTTTTCCTGGCCCCTTTAGGCGCCCACCCGCCTGTGACGTATTCCTTCAAATTATAACGTTTAACTAGAATTTAAAACCAGATAAAAACATACTGTTTTAATTTTATTGCCCAAAAAAATCATTTTCCATCTATTTTTTACTTTTTTTATTTCATTATTTGTATCAAACCCATGAAACGCGATCAGGCCCCGGGCGGTCGCTCACTTTGCCCACCCCTGCTGCGCCACTGGAAATACGACGTTAAAGTAATGTTCGCCAAAATTGCTCATGGAAAACGAATACAAAATCCTAAATACATGCTGTGTTTTATTTTTAGAAAAACGTACCTCGAATTAATTTAAATCGGTTACATCGAATTTTGTTATTTTTGTACAAATTCACTTTCTGTTCTCTGGGGCCATCTCATGGACGTCCGCTAGATGTTTTCCAGGTAGGAGCAAGCGAGGTATTTTTTTCCAGGGGGAGGGGGTGCAAACGAGGCACATTTTCCTTCATTTATCAACCACATTGCTTCGGTTTGAAGTTTTCATGTTCCTGCACTTTCATTTTCCAGGGGGGGGGGGGCATGGCCCCCTTGTCCCCTCCCTTTCGGACACCCATGTCTGGGGCCAAATAAAGCAAGTTGAAGGGTTTGGAAAATAACCGCGGAATATGTGTACCTACATTTAAGCACCACACCCAATCAACATCTAAGTCTTTGAGGTCAGTGTTTCCAAACGGGAAACACGAAATGTCACTATAATTAATCGAAATTCCTCAAGGCAACAGTCGATTTGATTCAATTTTTGTTATTTAGCGTCGCTTTTCTACAACTTTTGGCTAATCGCAACAATGAGATTGAAATTGATAAAGACACCCATGCCGGAATTCGAACCCGGGTCGAATGTCGTAGCGGATCAAGATAATACTAATTAAAACAGAAATGAAACAAGCAAATTAGATTACTGTGGAGATTTGGCTTTTTGTTCCAAAATGTACACACACACATGTTTTGTTATCGCACTTGCCCTGTTGTAACGTAAGTTCATTGACACAATTCAGGCTTTAAACTCAACAGTGCAAGAACGCACACACTCACACACACATTTTTAATTTCATAATTGTTGGGATTCTTTTGCATCAACCCTTATGGGAGATTGATAGATGATTAGGTATGACACATGAAATTCATTGTTGTTAGATATCCATGTGCACACTCGTCGTAGTTTGTCAACATCAGATTTCTTGCAAATATTCGAACACAAATGCGATGCAAATATTCGCACACAGCAAACTGAACTGCGATTTTAATATATGGCGCGATAAATTGTGGTTTATATCGCATTTCTATCACTTTTGGCTAATCGCGACAAAATTAGTGAATAGACGAACTATGTAATTTAACCTACAGTAGTTTTGCTTTTTTAAATCAAAGAATCGTTACTTTTTCTTTTATTCCACGTTTTACATAAAGCAAATAGAACTCATTGCTTCTAGCGATAATAGACTATAAAGTAAATGCTATTTTAAGTTTTGTTTGGGATTTTCCTCATGTTGGTAACGAAAGCCCTGTGCGCAATTTGTGATTAGTAATGCAGATAAATAATATTTTATCTCTCTTTTTCTTTTGTCTTGTTATGAGTCGCAGGACAGATTTGTCACGAAAGCTGGATCTTTTGCTATCGTACTACTTCCCAACGTAAGGAAAAAAGCAAACACAATAGTACCCCGTGCGAGGCTACAGAAATGCACTTCCGAGCGTGGGTCAAGTGAAAGGCTGTTGGATGGAAAAGGCGGAGAACATAGAACGAAACGGAATTATTCGTGCTTGGTAAGTTGCATAGTGTATGGGAGAGCGAGCGTGGGAGCAAACGAACGCGATTGGCCCTGAGAGCGTGCTGTCCGTAATACATCTGAACCGGTAGCTCCACCTTTTCGAGCTCAACCGTGGATGGAATGTATATGACGTCAATGATATTGTGAGCACCAACTTGGCGTCCTCCATTCGTGTAGAAGTCGTGCTAATATACACTGCCGAAGTTGTTTCATCGACGTGGTACCAACGACAGGAGATTATGATAGGCATGAATGCGTAAGAGTTTGCTCCTTTGCATATATCCAAGTGTCATACGGCGGATATCCAGCCCACAAACTTGCTTTATTTTTGTGCAAAAATGGCCCTCGAAAGTGTGAACGCGATTTCCCTGCCCTCACGCGGGGATAATGAAACACATAAACATGGATATGATAAAAGGTTGAGTACATATTTAACAAACGAAAGCTGCTTTTTTTCCGATAGGGAGCTGCAAATTCAAGATTTTGTTTTTAAGTTCTTTTAATCCACATATTGGCCGGTAATATGCAGGAAGCCATGTGCTGGTGTAAGGTAACAATAATTTTCGGGCCGTCCGTTGAATTCAAATAGGTAAGATGGACGGCTTATTAAGGTATTAATAATGAAAAGTCATAAATTGCATGTGGTGTATGGTACTTCTGTTCATTATCCGAAAGTCTTGAATTTTTTCCCATTATTATTTATTGCATTTGCTCAGGCATCAAAAATTTTCATTTTATTTTTTCTTATAAAAAACTTATTTCAAAGTAACTTTATTTTGCTGGAAATACCTGCTTGCTGATTGTATAATCTCGTGATCATACTAGTTTGCTTACGTAGTTAAACCTCTGCTTAGGTGACCTTACTCGCTCTACACCTCCCCCCACTTTGTCCCCCGATAGGTTATTGTAGTGTTGCAACAATGGTGAAGAGCACTAGTTCTGTGGTGTAGGCTATTCCTCACAATAATAAATAGGGAGGGACATTTTTTCAGTGCAAAACAATAATTTATTCGCAAGGGAATAACTTTGTTTTTACGTAACCGTATTCAATGTTACAATCTGTACGTGGGGGGGGTTTGTGTCTGCGCCTGCGCGTACACTTGTGGAAAATTTTCCGATAGTTTATTGTAATTTACAGTTTGTTTTTTTCTTTGAATTTACGGGTCATAATGCAATCGCTTCCGTATGCAGATGTCTTTCAGAAAAGTGGAATAGTAGGCCTCAATAGGCCTACGTTACGTGACAATTTCTGATTTGTCCACGGGTATGTGACGTCATAACGAAACTAGTTCGATCTGGTCATGTGTACAGAAAGGGACGTCTGCTGCAAGGTTTCCTGTGTCGTATACATACGTTAGCTTGTGTGTGAATGTGAATGTGTGTGTGTATTGAATGGGGAAAAAAATAAATGTGAATATGTTAGGCCGTTGGAAGTAAGCTTTTTTGCACAACACATCAGGAGAGGAGACGGGATGGTATGAATGTAAATGTTTTTCTGTTATCCCCTCTTTTTTTCCTTACGGTAAAGTGGAAGGGGGTTAGCTGGTACTAAGCGGTACCTACACAATATATCAGCGCGTTTGTAGAGAGGGGTGGGGGGAGTGAAAGCTGGCCGAGACAGCTGTTCCTAGAACGAGTTGAAACGGTTTTGGAAAGTGATCGACTCTAGTATCTTTAGCAAGGGAAAGGGGAGTGAGGAGGGGAAATTGGTCACGTGTCTACTTGCAATGATGTATCAGGCAGCTTTACATCTGCCACGTGTATGAAGCAACCAGTAGTAGCCTTGTCAGCATTGTCTTTTTGAAATTCAGCTTGCGTACGTACCTGAGCAAATGACGTATCGATCACGTGATTAATACGCGATAGAAAGCGAGACTTACACCAGCACATTTTCCTGACCAAACATGAAAACAGTGTGATCATTAGTTTTGTTTCCGCAATTGACGATACATTTATTCTTTGTTTTATTTTTTTTTTTGTCATTGCGAAACACGAACACACATTTAAAGTGCAAGTATATTATTTGAATATCATAGGTGTTTAAATTGTTAGGATATTCGAGATCCTTAACGTGGGCATTGTTATTGTTTGGGTGGCCTTATACTGATGACGTCATGTGTTTTCCAATTAAGAATGTGAGGATAGGTTGAACAAAATAAGCCTTTAGTTAAGAAGGTGAGGATTCCTTTTTTACTTATAACCACAAGTATTATCGGTAATTTTAGTATGCGGGAGGGAAATTGCCTTCAGCTTGTTTTTGATTGGTCATGGTTCACTTCCAAACTTTCTTTTTAGTGATTGGGCTACTTTCCCTCCATTCCGCAGCTTTTCTTCCACAATTGTTCCTTTATGAAAGTTTTAGGACTTTGTTTTTCAAGGGGGAAAGGGTGATTTGTAATCGCACGTTTATCGGGCGCGTCACGCATCGATCGTTAACATAGAGGCTACTTGCCTCTTCATATACGATGCTGTTGGTTTAAAACTAATTTCAAACTTAGAGGAATGATTTCTGTGGCGGATTAACGATCTCTGGGAAGGTAGGGTCGATCACAGACTCGTGTGGGTCCTTAATTAGGTTTTGTTAGATAAAGAGAAATGATTGTTGAAGCAATGAGGCGCATGCTTGTTGAGCGGAAGACCCGATTAGAAGAGAGTTGACGGAGCTTGGGTACCGTTCACACAACCCTCCCCTCCACTCAGCAATGTCCGAAGTGGATATGATTGATTTAGTTTATTTTACTTCGCGTTTTGTGCTTCTTGGCTAATTTGCGAAGATGGGGATGAGTGATGAAATGAATGAATGTACATTAACAAACAACCAAGCCCGAGCGGGATTCGAACCCGGGACCCTTGGCGTCGCAGCGCGATGTGCTAACCACTCGGCCACAGGGTCCGGCAACGATGTGGATATGGTTGGGGGAAGATTGTTCAGGCCTTTGATAGGTTCAGACTTGAATAGTTCAACATAGTGGACAGGTTCCTCCACGAGAGGAAGGGGTTCTTACTGTATGACATCCTACTCGTCCCTCAGCAAACACCATAGCGACCAACTCGTTATTCGAGAACCTTACAGTTCGTTGGTCAGGAGGAAGGGGGAGGACTGTACTTTTCATTTTGGAAGGCCAGTTATTTCGCTACTGTCCTTGAGTTTTTGTCCTCATAAATGGTTCAAAAGTAGAAAACCCGTGGTAGCGCCATCGAAGGTACTGTGTTCGAGTCACGACATGTGCATGTAATTATTATTCATTATGATTGTCGCGATGAGCGTAAAAATGGAAGCAGTGGCGTGCTTTAGTAGTCTGCCCTCATTTTGCCATATTTTCCTGCCTTTGACGTTCCTTTATATATGAGTACTGGACCAAGGGGGGTGGGGGTGGGATATGATGTTATGATCTGCACTAACTTCCCTTGGGCACGCCACTGGATATAAGCGACGTTAAATAAGAGGTATACAAAAATAATTAGGGGCTACCTCGGGAAGATAGAGCCCAAAGACTAGTTCACTAGTAGCCAAAATTTAAACACTTGCCAAATGCGTACATTAGGAGCAAATAAAACAAGCAGTAAAACTGGAAAAAGATACTGAACTTATTGTACAGAATTGGCGAATCTGCACATTGCTCGGAAGATCCGGGATAAGCATGGTTCACAATTGCGTAAAGGACAGCCATGGTGGTCTTGTCGGGAGGGCGTCTGACTGCCACGCGGGAGACCCGGGTTCGATTCCTGGAGTTCTTTGTCCCCGCATGAAGCGGCTCTGAGGCTCAGCCCGCCTCAAATCAATGGGTACCGCGGTGCAACCCTGGGGTGTAAAGGCGGCTGGAGCATGGTGCTGATCACATCGCCTCCAAAGTGGCCGAGATCTAGAATGTGCTATATGCGCGGGGGACTTTACCAATTTTGAAAATTGAGGGTAGATGTTCTTTAAACTGTAGAGTTCTTATTGTGAATCCAGTGGACGCTGTCTCGTTGTTTCGTCTATATTTGTAGCTCTGGCCTGAAAGTTGTGGCGCTAGTATCGCATCACGGGAAAATCTGTAGTTTGCTTATTTTTTCCGAGTGCACATAACTTCGCACTAGAGTAATCATGGGGTCCCGGTAAGAACACAGTGGTTCAAATGTTATAAACTGTAAGCCCAGTCCCGATTAATGTGTTTGTGCACAAAATATGTCCGCCCCTGTCCCCCCCTTTGGCGTTGCCATCGTCGTGTTGTGGTTATCTCCCCCAGGGTTGCCAACCATAGAGATATACACCTACATTTGCTGGGGATTCTTCATCAAGGGCCGCAGATGTCCTTGCGGTGTGAATATAACTGAAAATAGAATTTTGATTTAGAATAAGAATTGACGGTGCAGTTTCGTGTACAGGTATTTTGTAAGGAATTTTTGTGTTCTCCCTCAGGGTTGCCAACCGTAGAGATATGCATCTAAATTTGGTGGGATCCAGTTATTTGCCCTTGGTGTGCATATTTCGAATAAAATTGAATTTTGTAAGTTTTGAAAAATATATTACAGAACGACTTCCTTTTTTCGGCAGTCTTGTGTTCTCTTTTCACGATTGTTTTCATCTGGGGGAGGGGGCAATAACCTTCACCGTGTTGCCGCCAGTGGCGTGCCCTCATTTTGCCATCCTTTCCTGCCTTTGACGTTCTTCTTTTAAGGAATACCGGGCCAAACCCTTCCTTGGGCACGCCACAGATTACTTCTGTGTAAAGTAATTTCAACAAAGCCTGTTGCGTGTTTATAATTAAGTCGGAACTATCACGGAACCGGCTAACCCGTTCTCATTTAGAAATGCATTCAAATGCACACGCAGACCATGTTAGAATCCTTAGAATTTCATATAGCGCTTTTTGAGCTCCATGAGTTGCAACACTGTCCGACAGTGGTTGTTCTCGATGATGAGGTGGTTCATAACTAATGTTTTAAAATTGCCCTTACCTCCTCTGATATGTAATTGAAACAAATAAAACTAAATTAAGTGTAAACTTCGATAACACTGCACATGTACGTCACCACCTTTCACCTTTCCACTATTGACTCACTAACTGTTAGCTTCAAGAAGTTAACATTATACCAGCCAGCCATGCGCTTTACACGTGTCCATTGTTGAGTTCCAATGCAATAGAATTTTATTATATGTTTATTACCAGTTAGCAGTTATCAAAACTGATCATAATTTAAATTCGTTTATTATATTGACTTTTAATTATAATGAGGACTGAATGTGTGCTTATTATCACGAAAAAGCCAGAAAAATTGCGTTGTACGTTAAATTAAAGCGAATGAAATAAAGCTATAGTCGGGCCCGTAGCCAGGATTTTATTTCGGGAGGGGCTCATGCAGCCGCCAATGGCGTGCCCAGGATTTTCGAAAGGAGGGGGTTAGGTATATACTTTTTAGTAGTCAGCCCTCATTTTGCCATCTTTTCCTGCATTTGATGTTCTTTTTTTTAGGAATACTGGGCCAAAGGGGGGGGGTTATAACCCCCACCAACCCCCCCCCCCCAATTGGCACGCCACTGGCAGCCGCCATCTAAAGGCGAAAAAATGGGAGGTAGAAGCCCTGAAGATGAATTTCTCAATATATCACAACTTATTATACAAGATGCAGTGTCGTATACTGAGTCAAAGGTGTGGGCTATCTCGCTATGTCACAAAGTCCTAGGCTATGAGTAGAAATCAGGTTGCCAACTCGTAAGAAATCAGGTTGCCAACTCGTAAGAAATCAGGTTGCCAACTCGTAAGAAATCAGGTTGCCAACTCGTAAGAAATCAGGTTGCCAACTCATAGGAAATCAGGTTGCCAACTCATAGGAAATCAGGTTGCCAACTCATAGGAAATCAGGTTGCCAACTCATAGGAAATCAGGTTGCCAACTCATAAGAAATCAGGTTGCCAACTCCAGAATCGGCATCATCATTTCACTGATATGAATAATTTTATTTACAATTTCTGATCGATTTTCCTCCTGTATTTTATTCTCTAGACTTCAGGCTTCGCACATAGCCTAGCTAGCCTAGAATTTACGCTCCTGACAAGACGTATAATCCTGCTAAGGCTGTAAAGTTAGTTACCACGATTTCGGACTGGCTACGTGCCTGGCTATAGTGAACATGGTTACGAAATTTCTTGTCTATTAGCTAAGCACTGCCAGGTATTGAAACTTCCGGGGGTGACCTTTTTTCTATTTATGGAGGGGATTTCCACCTCTTCCCCCTTCCCGGGTCATACCCTGAATTCATCACTACTTATCTGCGGATTTAGCTTCTTCCAGCTCATTAGTACAGCTATTATTTAAACAACAGTGATAAATAGCTTCCCCAAGACCAGTTCCTTTTCGCCAATGACTAACATTCCCACCAATTTCTAAAACCGGAATTTCCTGTGCATGTTTATTTAAGAAAGGCCGGGGGAATGAATCATGGTGCAGTGAAGGCTATTGGAGGTATTCTGTTAGTATTTTGACTGATTTAGTCACTGCATAACACCGATACTCTTAGAAATGTATGCCTCCTCGATGGCGCAGTGGTAGCGTCGTCGCTTTGTAATCAAGGGTCACGGGTTCGATACCTGTAGGTCCAGTCCCGATTAACCTTACTCTGCATAAAGTGGACTTAAAACACCAACTCAATCAATCAATCTTAGAAATATAGGCCCATTCAGTAATACGGAGCGCCAGGATTTTGGCCAAAAAAGGCATCTTAGGCATTCACTTTCAATATTGTAAATAATGAAAGACTCCCAAATCCCAATTGTCTCATACAAAATTTGATAGTTCCATAACATTGACGGTTGCAATTTCATAATGTGTGCACAGGATTGTAGAATTGCATTTTTTTTATTCAAAGGTAATTTTCAAAACTGAAAAAATGAAAAAAAAATATCTGTTCTAACCTCAAAGTTTTACAGTGTATAAGATTGCGCGGGTCGGGATTCGAACCTGAAATCGTCGATATCGGGATTGTTGATTTGGTTTATTTATTTCGCTTATCTGCCACTTCTGGCCAATCGCGTTCTAGATGAGTGATAAATATGATGAAGGTACGCTCACAAAGAATACCCAAACCTGGGACCCCCAGGCGTCGTAGACAGTATGGAGATTGTAGGTCGAGGGACAGACTTTCTCTCGAGGCATGCGAGGATGAACTATTTCTAGTTTCCACCTACTAGGCTCGGCACATTGAAGATGACATCAATGGAGCGATCGCTCTATATTCTCATTTTTATTGAATATTTATTTCTTAAGTTCTAATCGTCAAAAGGAGGGGAAACCTATTCCTGTGCTCCCTGAAGCCCTCATGTAGCGGCAAATCTAAACAAAAGGGCACAAGGCCACTTTTCTTACTTGTAATATTATTTGTCCCCCTTTTGAGACGCTTAGGCAGTAATAACTGAAATATACGCTTATAAGCAGTATAGCATTGACATTTAATTACACTGAAACTCGCTTTTCTGACCCTTTTGGCTAATCGCGAAGATGAGGCTGAGTGATGAAATTAATGAAGAGAAAGCAAGAACACTCATGCCCAGGCTGGGATTCGAAGCCGGAACCCCTGGCGTCGTAGCGCCCTGTCCTAACAATTCCGCCACTTCTGTACTGAAGCAAGGAACAAAATTAGCATTCGGGGAAATATCCAGGCTGTTGTAATACAAAATAAGATTCACTTTCTCAATATATGGTGCACGAATAGACGAACCCTTGCATTACTAAGGGAGAGTGTCAGTGCCGTGCACGGACATTTGATAGGAGCGATTGTAATTTCTTTGTTTTCCTTGGTTCTCATCTTTTCACGAAAAAAAATAGGAGGGAGGGGTATAACCTCACCAACATACGCAGTGGGCACGCGACAGAGTTGAATGTACTTTGCTCCCTCATGGTATACTGCTGCCACTGTCGCCATATCCAGGGTTCGGTCCCAAATGAATAAATCTGCCGGCCTCCATGTCGGAGTGGTTAGAACAGCGCGCTATGACGCCGGGATTGGCATGGGAAATGGGTGTTCTTTGTGAATGTTCTTTCAATCATATCATCACTCTTACTCATCGTGTCGATTAGCAAAAGTGACAGAAAAGCGACACTAAATAACAAAAATCAAACCATACCAGATGGAGGAGATACATTGCACAGTGGTTTCGGCTCCTACTTTAAACTGTAGGTCCAGTCCCGACTAGCCTATCACCGCATAAAGTGGACTTAAACTTTCCTGCTTTTCGTGTATTTGTGACCTGTAATTCAGATAGTCCTATAGTGAGTCCAGGGTTTTATGAAAACTGCGTTGAAAACTTGTTGCAAGAAAAAACACTGAAGTAACTAATCAAATATGTAGCACCTGCCACGTGGCCAGAATGTCATCGAAAATTTCACAATTGTTCCCGTCTTGTTTACAGAATACCTGCCAGATGTATTGAATTTTGTGTGGAATACTAAAAAAATCACATCACTACTTTTGCATTATTTCGTGACTTAGTATGCATGAAAATATGTCTAGTATGTAATTTTATCCACTTTTACGCAATGGAACTGAACTTGTATTGTGGCAACACTGGTCTGAATATTGCATCATTTCCGGTCGTTTTGGCATGCACTCATCGTCGTAGCTGACAATCGTTGCCTTCATATGAGGAGGTGGGTGGGACACATTCGTCAGGGCACGTAGCCAGTATCGACTCCTTTACTATGCCCAGTGGCGTGCCCGAGATGGGTTGGTGGGGCACATTACCTCCGCCTTTGGCTCAGTATTCCTAAGACAAGAACGTCAAAGGCAGGAAAGAATTGCAAATTGAGGGCAGATTACTAAGAAAATGTATACGTAACCACCCTTATCGAAAATCCTGGCTACAGCAGGATACTTTACGTATATTTATTTTAGTAGTCAACCCTCATTTTGCGATCTTTTCCGGACTTTGACGTTTTTTAATTTTTTTATAAGGAATACTAGTGGAAAGGAGGCTTACGATCCCCACCAACCCTCCTTGAGCACGCCACTGTTTGAACATGAGACCTACAGAAAGAGTGGATCAATAGAGCAGTTTGCCAAGGCTAGTTGAG
The DNA here is from genome assembly GCF_977018435.1 of Lepisma saccharinum. Taxonomy (NCBI): domain Eukaryota; kingdom Metazoa; phylum Arthropoda; class Insecta; order Zygentoma; family Lepismatidae; genus Lepisma; species Lepisma saccharinum. The sequence continues at coordinate 35,149,401 of NC_139240.1, read as the reverse complement.
AGCTACAGGACTGAAACATGTTTTCATACTTTTATTTTTTCTTCGTTAATGCCCATTTCTTTCGAGTCACCCTGTACTTGGTCCAGTTCAAAATTATTGTCTGCACAGTGGCGGATTCAGAAGTTACAGTTGGGACCTCACCTCACTGAGAATCAATTTTAACCTACACTTGCTCTGTTTTATACATAGTCTGGCCATATATACTGTTCTGCACTATTTTGTGAATAAATTGAATATGGTTTCAGATTTTAAAATGTTCTTTTAATATGTTACACTTGCTTATATTCCACGCAAATAGCACCAACCAGTTTTGAAAATGTACACTTTTCGCCTTCACACAGGCTCGAAGTCTCCCTGGCCAGGAATCTATCTTTCTTCTTTCCTTCTTTTTATCTTTCCTTTATCACTCTCCCTCTTCCTCCCCCTTTTCTCCCTCTCTCCTCTCTCTCTCTCGCTCCGGAAGGAAAGAGAGAGAATTTCCTTTCTCTTTCTCTCTCTCTCTCTCTCTCTCTCTCTCTCTCCCATCTATCCTTATTTCCCTTTCTCTCTCTTTTTCTTTCCTTTTCTCTTTTCTTTCTCTCTCTCTCCTTCTTTCCCCTTCTCTTTTTCTTTATCTCTCTCTTTCTCCCCTTCCCACCCCCACCCCTAGGGGTGCCAGGGGTAGAGAGAGAGGGGGGACAGCGAGAGGAGGATAGGGGAGAGAGGATGACCGAAAGAAAGAGAAAGAAGAATAAGAAAAGAAGAATATTGCGGCACGGATAGTCTTGATGGGAAAGTCCACCCCTTCTGCTATCAAGCAGCGCTTTTAACTTTCAATTGTAGGGTGCCTCTTCTTGCAGACAGTCCCCTCTAGCTCTGGGCACAGTTTGTAGTCCAAGGTACTGAGATCATGGCTATCAGATGGCCAATCAAAAATGGAGATTAAATCGAGTAAACTGGTCTCCAGTCACCGTCGCGTCATCCTTGCCTTATGAACTGGGGCAGAATATTTCTTTAACATCCAGGTTTCATTGTTTGGTTCAACAGTGTTACGAGAGCGTCTAGGACACTTTCCACATACATTTTCGCACGGCTTTTAAGTCCGTTTCTCAAAAATTAGGCCTGGTGGAACTCTCATAGCTCACCCCCTACCAAACCGTGACTGAGGAGCATTTTTGATTTTTGGAAACTCTCTCACAAACTCGTCGAGAGTTTGAAGCATACATCCTTTCATTTAGGCGGTTGAAACTCTATTCAGTGGTGAACAATTTCTTATCAGTGAAGAGAACCCTGCAATGTCCATTGGCAGGGGGCGTCTCGATTTCAGTTCCCTCTGCTTCTTCAATTGTGTCGTAAGGAAATTTCCAGTACTCCACCGGTAAGCTCCAATTCCAAGGTCTTCATTAAGTACCCTGAACATTGATTGTTGTGAAATGTTCAGCTCCTGAGCCATTCTCACTTGCTTCCGGATGGGATTTCGGCGGATACGAGCCAGCATTGCTTGAACAGCTGCAGCTGTTCATACGGTGTGAAGTCGACCAACTCTTGGGCGATCTTTCATGCTATAGTGCTAGTCTTGAACTTATCACCAGTTCGGCATTTTTGACAGAACCCCAGAGGAAGCCAACCGGGCCCGTATCTGGTTTCAAACCACCACCTGTTTTTCTGTAAAGCGATGTTGCCACTTTTGCCTGCAGTGTTTCGACATCCATTCATTCACTACCAGGTTATACTCCCAAGGTCTTTATATTGTATAAAAAAAATAGCAAAACACAATAACACAACCTAGCAAAGACAGAGAACCACAACCTCGCGTTTAGAAATCTAAAGAAACAGAATTAGCAACATCTCATTTAGTCCACGTGGACTTCACGGGAGCTGTCATTTCTTGCACGAACGCTATTGGTGGGAAAGGTTTCAGGGGACGATTTATTGGACTCCACGTGGACCTGACATGTGGTTGTTAGGGGGAAAACTGATCGGAACTTTCTTTGATGTAAAGTGAGGTTGGAATCAGGACGAGGAATAAGTCTCGGTGAATCTCTGGATTGTCTAATACACAAACATTTTGCTGATCTTCGGGATTTTTAGGTGCTGGAAAACCTCTGTGAGTGACTTCCCAACCATATGCAGAGCAATTACGGCTACTCTGTTTTCATATTCGCCCCACTCCATGCTAAGCACAAGAAGATACACGCTTGCTCTTTTCCAGCTGAACTTCAGCACAAGCATGGTTCATAAGCCTGACTAACGGATGTACAGTCCAAGCCGAAAGTTTGTAACAGTATTTATGGGGGGGGGGGGGGGGTCGGCGGCTAGAACTTGTTGCGAAGCAAAAATAGTTGAGGAAAATTTTATAAATTACAAAAACGGAACTCCTATCTACGTAAGCTTGTAATGGCAGAAATATACATGTAAATAGGTTAGGCAGGAAATGTTTGGGCTGCTGTTTCCATGTATTTCCATTCCTAAGGCTGTCGCTAGCCACTCGTGCAAAACTTCCCCCTGACTTTCGAAGATGGTAAAAGCTATAACGAAATATGAGAACTAACCTGCTGCAACCCCCCCCCCCCCCACCTACAAAAAATTCTGGCGATACGTAAGAATCCTAATTAGAAATTACCAATATGCATTCAGACATTTCACAATCTATTTGCTATTTCTAATGCTCACATTTACATTCAAGTGCCTTTGTCTGTCGCGCATGCGTGATATCCAATCAACTTCGCGTACAGTTAAATGTATTGATGACGTCACTTTTCAGCTGGGCTTTTCGATGTCGTCGTGTAAAAGAGCTTGTGCAGTGACTGCCTGCAACGTCATCATTGACTTCAGCTACAGTTCATTTGTACTGCTGTGTCAACCGCGTGGAAAATTGCAGTACAATGGAGACGAAGACAAGGAAATGGGAAGAAGCGGACGTGGCCTTCGTTAAAAATACTCTCAGCATTTGCCTGGGAAGGACTCTGCAAGCCTACTCACCGAACCATCGGTAATGGTTATGTGGATGATGCACACCTCCTTGTATTTGTATTTTTATTTTCTAGCGTCGCTTTCGTCACGTTTGGTTAATCGCGAGAATGAGGATGATTAGATGAAGTCTGTGAAGAGACATCCGCAAGAACACTCATCCCCAGGTCGGGACTTCGGTGGCGAGAACGAAGGGGTACAAAATTCAACTTTCACACATACACACATTAGTTACCCCTTTTCAATGCAAAATGTCATGAAGGCACATTGGGGTACACTATTTCGGCCATTTTGGAAGGTGCAGTGGTCAGCACCACGCTCCGCCCGCCTTTACCCCCTCCCCGTGGCTGTCACCAGGTACCCACCCATTTCTTAAAGGCTGGGTGAATCCCAGAGCATAGCGTAACTGCCGGGGTACGGAGCCCCTTAACTTACAATCGGTAATTCTCATTGTATAGTCACCTGCAATAAAAAGGGGACACCTAGATCCTGAAATACTCGTTTCCCTGCAAGGCGTCATGCGTTTTGCCTAACTCTACGGCGGTGGTAGAAGTTGTCATTGGAAATTTACTATTACAATCTACTCATTGCCGTAGAGTTAGACAACACACATAGCGCCTCACAGGCAACTAGTGTCCCATTTCTTTTGCCGGTGACTGTACATCGGAAGTTGTTATTTCACGTATACTTATCACTTAGACCTCCCAGAAAAATAAACTTCTATTTACGCTAAGATCAAATGTAGTGTACCAAAATACTATGTAAATTAGCATTTTGACTCTGGGGATAAGTTACGTGAAATTCCAAAAATACAAACTCTTATACTTAAAATCCATTGCAGAATTCTGAAATCCTTCTCTGATCTAGGACTACAACGCAAACGTATTCTAGGGCCTCCACGATGGCGCAGTGGTATCATCGTCGCCTTGTAATCAAGGGGTCCCGGGTTCGATACCCGGTGGAGGCACAAGTGGTTCGGATCCCACTTTAAACTGTAGGTCCAGTCCCGATTAGCCTTACTGTGCATAAAGTGGACTTAAAACAACAAATCCATCAATCAATCAAACGTATTCTAAATACTTCAGTAGCAATCAAATATAGTTCACATATACTTCTAAGTTCTAATTGATTAACGTTAACGTTTTGTGAAACAAATGTAAATTCATTGAAGCATAAACACAAGACAATTGTTATTCAATTACTGGTTACAAATTGATAAGTTGGTATGTAAATCATAAAGTTTGATATTTGTATAAATATAAAAATCACCATTTCAGATATAGAAGATATTTGCGATAACGTTTTTTTACTACGTAATAACACGGAAGATACATTTCTTCACTAAGACTAGGACATAACAGGCTTCACATTTGGCAAAAGGCTCCTCGCCTCTACCTAGAGCCCCAGACGCCTGCTTTTCCCTACAGGGCGGACATTGGTGGCAAGTTCAAGTGCGGAAGCTGCGATTTTAATTCATCTGATCCGGCGAATTTGATGTCTGGGTGCAACCTGATGGGTGACGTGGTTAAACTTTTGCTTGGCGCGTGGGGTGAATACCAGGGCTGATACTTCACGGGAATTATTATTAATAATAGCAATAACCAAAGAAAAACTTTATAAGAAGAAGAAAAATACACATTAGTCACTCTTTGTTCTGGCAGCGCGGATCCAATGGTAGGTCGAAAGCGGCGATAGCCGCTTCAAACTGTCAGGTTTTTGAACGTTCAAATGTTCTGTCTTTTATCACGAAGTTTACAAAAGCTAGAGAACACTTTTTAACGTTTGGTTTAAGCCTACTGTGTACTCAGGATAGGCTAATCAGAACTGGACCTTCAGTTTATGTAAATTTTGATTCGAACCCCTGTGCAATATGCCGCGAGGTGTACGAATCACACACCCCGTGATCAAATAGGTTTTTGCTTCTTTATTCACTGACCGTCCAGTTTACAATAGCAATGGGAGGAATTATGATAACGACATACAGTAATACGGTGAAAGTCAGGTTGGTTCCCGTTTAGAGTAGGCCTACTACACGTATATATTGTTTATATAAAAGTGTAAGTGTAGTTTAGTCGTGATTGTCGGTGAGATGAAGTAACGGACGGGCCGAAATTCGTCCCTCCCAACAGCAATTTTTGGATCCGCCACTGTTTGTTGGGCGACGATATCGAAGCAGAGAAGAACGGAGATGTAAGTTTGTGCGCGTTTCACCAGCATTTCAAGGTCACTTCGGTGCTACGAATAAGCAACTTCCCCTCCCCCGCCTCTTCCATGTCTGCGTGCAAAGGATGAAGAGTTTTATGTCCATAGTCGCGGGACCATGGTCTTTTCTTGGCAACTTCTTTCAATTCATCGAGGTCACCTTGGAGGCCAAGAACGTTCAGTTGCCCTGGGTTAACAATATCGTGGGCCCTATTGTATACAATTTCAGTTGTAACTTATCTACCAAGTTATGTAACCACATTTCAAATATCTAATTTTATTTCATTCCGTGGCCCTTTCAGCAAAAGGGCGACCCCCCCACCTGAGATTAATGAGTTAATGTAATTCGAATGGTGAAATTGTATCGATATTTTACAAGAAAAAAAATATTGTTTTCTGTGACTTACAAGCCGTAAGTTACAGCAAGTATTATTATTATTATTATATTTTACAGTACCCTTCGGGACTTAAAACCATGGATGAGAGGTACCATGAAGGACAGTAGATTAAGCGGTCTCTGACTCTTGATTGACATCTGTGCATTGTGAAAAAGTACAAAAATACAAACTACTGTTCATCAACAAAGTGATAGATATTTTTTGAAAGGTAGCAAGGCGAATCCAGTTTCTAACTAAATCAGGGGTGCCCATCCCCCCAAAGCCCATGACGCACTCCCCCCGTTTATGCCGAATTAATTACTCAAGTTATTTTTGTGAGACAAAATTTGTGGAAAATATAATACCAGAGGTGCAACCACGAATTTTGTCTGGGGAGGAAGGGGCAAGTACCAGAATAAACGTACCAATAATAATATAACATTAATAATGGCTTTATTATTATTATTACGGCTACTACCAGTAGTAGTAGTAAGAAAGACGTTATTATCCTCATAAATTACGCAAAGAGGGGGTTAGAAGTCTGTGCTAAAGCATTTGCTTGGAATAACTATATGAAACATTTTTCAAAACCCTCAATTTCACATTAGGTAATAATGGAAAACAAGCACACAAACTGTATTTTTCAATGGCAGAAAATGAATGATAAATGCATTCCGAAGATACATGTGTAACTTTCACGCACAACATATGCTTTACACATATGTGACATAAAATAGAAAATACATATTCAACAAGCTAACACTAAATTGTGCACGTATTGAAAGCTTATTGAATCTACAAATATACAACACATATTAAATACATTACATTACAGAAAAGAAGTAGAATGCGAGCGAAGCGAGCAAGAAAATTTTTAGATCCAATTTTTTCAATTGAAAACAATATTGATTTAATAGGGTGCAAATAATTTCACTGGACGCTATGGCATTCTCTCTTTTACAACTTTTCTTAGATCACTCGGCGCCCATGGCCGACTCCCGCCGCCCCTAACTAAAGTTCTGAACTTGACGAAAACGAGAAAAGCAGATAATGCGAGCGAAGTAAGCAAGAAAATTTTACAAAATGTATTTTTATTTGCATAAAATTTGAAATCCAAGAGGGTGCTCCCTCTCTCTCCTCTGTGCTCCGCTGCAGGTGCCCTTGGCCGTCAATGTTTGTCCCCCTTGCTACCCTAGAATTGACTTCCGTCGAAAGGAGGGGGGGGGGGCAATGATCCCGTGCCACCCCTATGGTGGGGGCACCCCTGTGGGGGCACCCCTGTGGGGGCACCCCTGAAATGAATAGTAGTCTAAACTTGCCAAAGTATTTTCAATCCAATTTGAATTTTATAATTTGCAAAGTAGTAGTAGTAGTAACTAATAATAATATTAATAATAATAATAATAATAATAATAAGAGTTTCTATGACTTTGCCCCCCCCCCCCCCGAGAGAAAATCGATTCTAAAGGCATAAGAGGTAGCGTTTTATTTCAACCCTATCGCCGCGATCACCCACAGGTAGATAGAACCGCCTTTAGCGGTTCAAGTTCGTACAAGTTTGTCTCCCCAGACCACACACTCCTCGATTGCATTCAAGTTGTGCAGTACTTGCACAAATTTTAATAGGCGAATTGTTTCGTCGCATTTTTCTTGCGTGTTTTGAATAATTGTAAAGTGGGATCCATGAGTATTACCGAGCAAATTGTCCATCACAATGTTCGTGCGCTTAATTTGATCCAATAAGAGCTTCAAGAATTAAAAGAAAACTCAAAACAAGCTGTTGACAACTTCTGCACCAGCATGCATACAAATCAATCGCTTAAAAACACGTTGGGTGTAAAAGAAAAAAATAATGAAAATAGTCATGGACAATTTGCACAGTAATACTCATGGATCCCACTGTGCGAGTACTGGTGGTGTTGCGGAGATTGTCAGTTGTTTTGTCAATTGAACCTCTCGTTGCTTTGCGTTTTTTTTGTGTGTTGTATTTTTCCCGTTTGATGGCGCTCATTGTACACTCGGCCTCAGCACTTTAGCATTTCGTTTCTATATACAGTGTATTTGCAAAAGATACAATTCAACCTTGCTTCAAGATTGCTTGAAAGCCATATTTCTACACTTTCGTGCAATATATTTTTAATTCTTATTAATGAATATGAAAAAGCTTGAAACCCTGTGTACAAAGAGTGAAAGATATGTGTAACAATATACACTGTATAAAACACACTTTATTACTAAATTAGTTGATCCTGTATGTACAGAGGTATGCACAAGTATTGCTCGGCATATTGGCCATGATTATTTTCAGTAATTTTTCTCTTGCATTTTACGTGTTTTTATGGAAAGTAATTTTCACATATGCTGATGCACAGGTAGTCTGTCAGCAGCTTATTTAGCGCTTTGATTCAATGCTTGAAGCTCTCATTGAGTAAAGCAATGTCCATGGTTATGGACAATTTGCTTTAATACTTATGCATCCCACTGTACGAATTTTGGCTAATTACGACGATGAAGATTAGATGAAAGTGATGAAGTTACACTCACCAAGGAACACTCATGCTACAACAATAAAAGTTTCATATCTTTATAGATTTTAGTGTGCTGAACTCCAAAATTACATTATTTTTTGTTGAATCTCTCATCCTTTCCTGTTATACAGGGAAATTTTACTGAAACACCACACAAATGTTGCATTGTCACAATCAAGGTAACCCTGAGAAAAGTTAATCGTTACCCGATACTGCTTAAAAGTAGATAAATGACACACTCAACACACTTTTGTTTATAATAAGTCGCGAAATAATGTAAAATTAGCATTTTGCGTGATTTATATTAGTGTTTCTTGTAGATTTCACCACAAAAGGGAAAGTAATTTTCTGCTATGCGAGTTTAATGCTTTTGTTAAGTTTGGCAAAAAGCATTTTGTAGTATTCACGATTAATATACACAGTGACAGGTGCATTCATAGGCGTAACTTGACCGGGGCAAAGGGGGCACTCGCTACGGTATCAATTCAGCCATAAAAATAACGATAAATTTTGTTTCTTAATTCTTGCTTATAACTATTTGGGATATATTGGAAACGCTATTCCGTATCGGCGACGGAAGACATGTCTAGAGCTAATTCAAATCTGCTTTGACCCAGATCTATCGATTTCTGGGCCGTTGCCAAGGGAACGTAGCTTTAGGTCGATCCCACGTAGACAGGCTTCCCAGTTGCAGAACGTTGCCAGGAAAAACTCTTTATTTTACTAAAGTGCTTTTAATTTAGAATCACTTTTGACATGACTCAAAAATTATTTGTACGCATCGCAATTATTTTGAAGGTAGCTTATCATGCATAACAAGCGCTTGCAGTTTTGTACAACTTTGCAAAAGGCTTTTTTCTCAAATGATGTGGCTTGCGTAAAACTAAGAAACCTGGTGTTCTAGGCCCCATGAGAAAAAGTTGTAGTTTGCTGTTAACGTAGTTGCATACAAGGCGTAACTAGCCGCTCCCTCCAAATTTTCAGCTTTTTTAAAGTTACCAAGTTGATTATACTTTTGCGAAATCAGGTTCAGAAGGTTAACAAATGTAACGGTTATTTAGCAAATGACCTTGAATGCTATTTTTATGAGATGGAAAACCTTTCGATTCTGCCTCCCCAAAGTTAAGCCCCAAGTGCAATTCTGCTACCCCTCGCTAAATTAGGTCCCAATGTATCGAAGGGTTGGTGATTATATTCATTTGCATTTCGCATACACACACATAGAGTATATGGCAAATTTGCAGGTTGTAAAGACGTACTAGGCGTACACTTAATGTTTTGAAGTACATATTTTTAAAAACAATTTCACAATGCTGATCATTTTAACAACGTAATATTTATTGATAAGAAATCCGAGATGACTCACCTGTATACTATCTTCTTCACAGTAAGAATTCATTTCAAGATATTTCACAGTTGCGGAGCATACATTCACATAGTTTGTGTATAATTTGAAAGATCACACAAGAAAACAACCTGCAGAACTTACTCCGAAACAAGAAGTAATAACAATAGCGAAAGAATAAAGAATGGAATAAACATAAAAGTAACAAAACAGATATGTAATTGCCTATATGTAAATGAAACGAAAATAACGAATAAGTATGTAGGTATATGGTAAAAATCAGTTGATGCATCTCTTGATTTTCGAACTCCCAAGTTTATTCCACATACTTTAGAGAGAGAGACAGAGCAGATATCCCAGTATTTTTTTATTTATTTCCTCAATGAGTCCCCCAATAACTAAAATTTAGATAGGATATATATTAACAACAATACATAGTTCTGTGGTTCGAAGGATCATAAGTTTATTTTCTTAATTGTTTTGAAAAATGCAGCTATTCGCAAAATGACACATGCGATTAAAGATGGCCGTGCACATGCCCTTCAATCTATCCACAGGCATGACGTCGGATCTTGAGTTGCGTCAGACCTTGTTATTCGGGCGCTATCTAATCTCATTTGTAACGTTCAGTTTAGCTTTCTTTTGTTTTGAATTAAACAAGGTAGACATTTTGCCTTGGAGATATGTTACCTGCTTAGTGGAAAGAAATATAATTTGCCTCAATTGACAAACAGGCTGTGTATCGAATATTAATTTGCTTTTCTAACGTTAGAAGGACTCCCGTAGATTACATTGAATCTGAATTCCACAGACAAAAACCAGTACAAGAGTACAAAAAAGCGCTAAACTTTTTCGCGGACAGTTTTCGCATAACTCAATGATGCTAATGAACTGTTAGTGAGTAAAGGTTTACATAAATTGATGTTAAATATTAGGATGTCCAGCGATTTCAACTTCACGGAAAAAGTTTATTAAGAACCTATCAAGTTTCATTGTTAGATTCTTTGTCACTACATACTCAAATGTAACATTCAGCCTAGGAAAGTTTGAACCTAATTCGAAACGCATGTGAAGTTACAGTCGTTGAACAATAGTCTATACGGCATTAGATTATCAGATAATTATATACGTATATATATTACTATATAGTTCTTCAATGTTAAATACACTGAAGTAACTTCTTAATAATTTATTGTTCTTCGTAAAAATTGTGTATGTAATGATTACTACGCCTATAGCCCCCTCCCCTTCATAATATCACGTGAGAATGTAACTTGCGTATACAATACCCGGAAAAAGTGTGTTATACTGTGTGGGGCCAAACTATTTATTTTTTAATAACATAAACACCATGAGAATCGATAGAAACTAGTGAGCGCTACAATTTCAGGAATCTCGAGCGAACATAAACAACTATAGTTTTACTGGATTGTTATTAAATATTCAGTATATTCAGCAATATTTTCTCTTCTTCCTATAACGACCTGTCCATTTTTGTTTCTCGTTATTACTCGTAGGGGACTCTGTATCTCTTTTAGCACCTGTTACATCGCAGAAACACACAATATGCAGAAATATGGAAGAGAGACGATCAGTTTGGGCTCAAATGATGATTTTCGTGCACAGTGTTTCAAATCTAACTCTCGTGGTGTCAAAGCTGGCTTTTTTTTTTTTTTTTGCTCGCAGTTTCTTAGCGAAGGCAGGGTACGTCAAATTATCACATTCGCATACAGCTTCCAGTTTTTGTTAAAGAAAACTATATATATGGCGTGTTCGTTATTTCTGCTCATATTCAAATAATGCGAAATATTGCTACATTGCATTTGGAAGCTGTAATCAAGGCAAGTGCATAGTTAACTTAATGGATAACGTGAAAGTGCAACCTTTTCTGTTCGTTACTCTTCTGCATTCAAAAGGTTTGTTTGAAAAGATGGAACTGTATAGTTTTGACAAGTTTAAGAAATTCACTCAGTGGCGTGCTCAGGATTTTCTAAAGGAGAGGAGGGGTTACGTATATATACTTTTTCAGTAGTCTGTCCTAATTTTGCCATCTTTTCCTGACTTTGACTTTTTTATGGATACTGGGCTAAAAGGGGGGGGGGTTATGCCCCTCAACCTCCCCGTCTTTTAGACGAAATTTGTGGGAATGCTGCTGTGTAGACCAATTATGTGCAGTTTCATAATTTAAGTGTTCGGAAATTTGTGGGGAACCTAAATCGAAGAAAAGTGTTGTCGAGAACTATTTGAATGCTAAATATGTCTAACTCCCGCCTAGAAAGCAGAGCCGAAAAAATAATTGCACAAACTGCTTCTCAGAGGCCATTAACACAGACACTGCCCTAGCATAAACTTTTCTCCCCTTGTGTCCCCTCCACATCGCCGCGGTTAACCGATTGGTACATATGTACAGTCACCGGCAATAATAATGGGACACCTACATCCTGAAATACTCGTTTCCCTCCAATGCGTTGTGTGTTGCCTAACTTTACGGCGGTGGTAGAATTTGCCATTGAAAATTTCCTATTAAAATCCACCCACACAACACCTTGAAGGGAAGCGACGTGTCCCATTTTTATTGTCGGTGAGTGTACATATAAGCAGTGTTAATTGACCATCCAATCGGCACAATTGATGTTAAGCTTTGTGTATTGGGTTTGAAAGATGCAAGAAGCCCTGTGTGCTGTTTATTTTATTTGAGTGTCAGATGTTTCCATGCAAAAACTTGTGTGCAAGAATAAACACACATGCAGAGAGACACGTGTAGTATTACCTACCTGTGGATAGGTATATCTCTCGCTCCACACGAGACGCAACGCAGCTCTCGTCGTAACACGCTGTGTTACTGGTTTGCATATGTCGTCCTTCCGACCCTGAAATGGCACGTTCTTTAAGAAGTCAATAAAGGGAAATCGAATCAATCGCTATATGTGTGTGTATGAGCTACTCCCCGCCCACTTGGCTGAATATTTTATTGCGTACACTTTCGTATTCCAAACAGACGCGCCCCCAAGATCGAGGTAGGTGTCATCATTAGACTGAATTGCTGTCTTCATCGGTTTTACAGGCGCAGTGATGATGTAATAAAAATTGTCCACCACCATACTCATGTGTCGAGTTCTGTCTTGTCTGGAGATCAGTGTGCGAATTTAGTAGTCGGTCCTAATTGTACCATCTTTTCGTGCCTTTTACTTTTTTTTTTGGGCACACCATTGCCGGGGGACACCCCACAAAAAAGTTTACCACCGACATAAGAAAATTATTTTCATCTCCGCCAGGGATGTTTATTTCCCCCTCAAAGAAAATGGAAAGCATATGTTAGGTAGTTTACCATTTCTTAAGTATGAACAAACACATTAGAAATTTGGCCAAGTTGTCGGTGTTACTCGTTCGATAGTTCTTTTTGTACATGAGTTTGGATATTCCGAGAAAGTAAACATACTAAGTGTTCGTAAATTACGTGTCAATGTTATAAGATTTAATGATCTACGTTAGAACCAATGTTCTAAATTACTTACAACCACAAATTTAGTTTACTGACTGTTTACGTCGTTTTTCTGCCATTTTTGGCTAATCGCGACGACGAGGATGAGTGATCACATGATGCATTACACATGCTGAAGGAACACAAACACCATTCCCAGACTGGGATTCGAACCCGGGACCTGTGGCGTCGTAGCGTGCCCCTCCGTCACTTAACGACTGGTAACATATACAAATTTGCATACCCTAAAATAAAATACCTACCTCCCGAAATGCAATTGCAAATGCGCCACTGAGAGAGCATTCACCCCCGCCCCCAATGCAAAAAGCTTAATTTGTACAGTGCTCGAGATGCATAATGTTAATCAGTGGCGGATTAACTAATGACACCTGGGAGGGTCGATTTTCCCGCGGAAGGCCATTCTGACCAATATTTACATATTTTTTACGTAGACAATATATATCACCACAAGTGGTCTATAAGCAGTAACATACACAGGTTGAAGAAGGATTCCGCATAAGGAAAGGATGTTTATTATTTTCTTCATTCAGTACTATATCTTTCAGTTCTCGTGATAAACCTAACGATATAAAGATACGACGAAAAGTGGGGAAACGAAGAAACAAATAGCTTTTCTCTAGTCTAAACCTATTGAGTCAGAAAATGAAAAAAAAAAAATACTTGCATAAAATATTAAGGTCGTTACTTATTTAATTTTGATTTGAAATGTAGATAATCAACAGAACACCTCAATGCAGAATTATGAATAATAATAGTGATGATAATTGACATTCGGTATTGCAATATTTACAAAATATCCATAATAACCATCCATAATGTTTTACACGAAAGAAATAAAATATAGCTTACATATATAATACTGAGATACGAATAAAATATAGATTAGATATAATTAATGCAAAACCTAGGCATTTGAGAGGAGCTATCGCCCCCGCGGATCCACACCTGAATCTAAGCAACATAAATTACTGTGAATGAAATAAAGCGCGCCACTGCACAGACGTTTCAGGGTTGCGGAAGTCATTGGATCATCGAAACATATTTCATTGTGGTCAGAGAACATGCCGTTGGTGTAAAATGTCCCAGATCCCAAGTTTTTAATCTCTCGCTCGACTGCAATGACGTCATCAAATTGACGATCATGACGAAACTTATGGTTCTGAAGCCTGTTACTTTATTACTGTTATTTATATTTCATGGCATCTTATATTCAGCCAACTTGGCTGTTAGAACTCTCATTATGAAGAAATTAAAGAAGATCTATTTTATGATATATGGCCGCCAGATTCTAAGAGTAAAACCTTTCAGCCATGTTTGTAATCAAGCTCTATGTTTTGGAGGCCTCAAAATTCAGAGGCACCAAAAATAGTGTCAGACTAGTTCATGAAATATATATAGTTGTCTTTTTGACAATTACATATATACAGAGTGATCCAAAAGTCGGACACTATGGGACAAACCCGTTATTAGGGCAGATAGCGAAGAAGGGAATCACAATCTAACGTGTTTGAATTTTTAACGTAGAATGAATGCACCGTTGAGGCTGTACAGTGGTACTACAAGCTTCAATGAGGGTACGAACCCTCTTAAAACTTAATGTATGGAAGTAGGTATTCGTTTTGTGTGAATAATTGCCATAGTGAAGTAATTTTGTGGTTTAGGTAAAATGTCCAGGATCATAGTTCACGAACTTTCAAGCGAGAATGAGAATCCGTCACAGTTTTCGGTTTCGTCATTGGTTTGGTCTCGTTCTTCTCTCGATCTTTTTAAAAGCAGGTCATGGGGGGGGGGGGGGGGGGGGCAAACAATCCGCGCTTTCCAGAATCCACCGGTGGACGCGCTGGTGCACCGCTGATGCACGCTTTGGCTTTCCGTATTTTACCGGGGCGCACCAAAGTTTTCACCAGGTTAAACCATGACGTCATCAATTTACACCAGCCTCAAGAGTTGGTGCGGCTGGTGAATCAAAATGGCGTCGTCTGCACAGAAGCTTCTTCTGATTCGTGATATGCGTTCTGTAGGCAATAGTACGGAATGTCGCACCAATTTTGTTGCACGGACTGAATGCAGACATGAACTGTCGACATTTTAAATAGTACTACTCCTTCACTTCCACGCAAAGTGACATAAAGTATGCCGATGCATCAAAACATGTGTCCATCTTCTGCTGCAACATGCAGGAAAGCATCTATTTGCAAAATTCTACATCATCACAAAAGAATACCACTTAAATTCGTACTGCACATGAAAAATAAGATAATGTTAAGTGAAAATATATAATATTTATGAAATATCTTCTGTGATTTAGTCACAATCAGTGATATTTTCCCTAATAAACATGAATATGCGCGCGCATTCTGAATCTAGCTTTCACTTGGTGCAGCATGAAGCTTTCCGTATTTCACTGAAATCGACGTCATTTTTGGTGGACCAGTAGTCTGATGCACGCTGGTGAAATCTGGAAAGCGCGGAATACATATTCTCTCCCATGACGGTGCTGACTTTTCCTTACTTTTCCTTCAGTTTGGAGTTATTATTTTCCTCTGACGCCCTTGAAATAATGAACATAAATTTCTGTGAATGAAGTGAAGGTATAGGTGTGAAATATATTTTGGGATGATATTAACTTTAGTCGTGGCCGCCTTGCCCCTCCTCCAGACGTCCAGACGCTTATTATATCGTATTATCACTTTCCCTTCGGTTAGAATCAGAAAACATTGCTTTGAATTTTTGGGCATTTTTCACTTTCTTGAGGGGGTTATACTCATTCTTCAGTATTTTGAAAGGTTTTTATTGCATTTTTGAAATACATTTTTAGGTTTACTGCATTTTGTTAGTTTGTTTTCGTTTCGTGGAATTTAGCTTTTGCCCACGCGCTTTTCATAGAACTCTACAGCTGAAAATAAACCTATTTATCTAGATTCGATAAGAAATGAGACATCAGGCGTCTTTTTGAAGCCCGGTCTCAGATAAAGACAGATATAAGAAGAAATCAGAGACTTATCGCTTCACGCAGCTGTAAATAACAAATGCAATTGTACTGAATTTTCCTTAGTTAAAGTAATGTAACACTAATTATCCCGTTTCATCAAACTATTCACGTACTGTCACTTATGAACAATCATGCTTACATATTAATATCTATAGGTCTTTCTAAATATATTATTTAGGTCAGAACCTCTCTGATCCTAGTTACAGTCTTTCAGAAAGCCTTTTTGCACCGATAAAATCGATCCTGATTTTCTTGGCGTTTTCCGTAGCAGAACCAATCAGAAGCAAGCTCTGCGTCATGTAATGGCGGCCATATACTTCACAAATTAAGAATCCATTGCCATAGTGCTTTTCTTGTAAGCAAAGAAGGAATAATTCGTTATATTCTTCCTAAATGTATACCCCGTGCATGAGCGTGGAGAGGAGGGGGGGGGGGTCGAGCAGTTCCGTCTACCCGACCCCCCCTCCTTGAAAGTGGCATCGTTTATCTCAAGTGTTAATAACGGAAATAAAGTTCAGTTAGTTATTATTCGAACAGAATAACGAAGTAAAAAACAATACTTTTAATCGAAAAATGAAGTGTAAAATACAAGCTTTACTATTTAAAGCAAAGAGTAAATCGTTTCAGAGTTTTCAAAAATTAGTTTTGTCACACATCATAAACATAGTGGCTAAAATTTCTCCCAAAATAACAAAATAGAATAACTATACATTTTAGTACACTAACTGTATGTGCAATAATAATAAATTTGAGTGTGTTTTAAGTCCATTTATGCGCAGAAAGGCTAATCGGGACGGGACCTACAGTTTAAAGTGGAATCTGAACAACTATGTGCCTCTTCTGGGTATGGAAATAATAAAAATATCGGTTGGGGAATAATAGTAGAATAATAAAGGCGGGGGGGGGGGGCATGGGTGTTCCGAGCATAGGCATGTCCAGAATTTTCGTTAACGGTGGGGATTGCGTCATCTTTTATTAGTAGTAAGTCATATTTTTCCTGCATTTGAGGTTCTTTCTGCCGGAACAGAAAAGAGAGGTTATATTTGTGAGTGTCCCTTCATCAATCTCATCTTAATAACCATTCATCCTCATCGTTGCGATTATCTAAAGCGGTAGAGAAGTAACGCAAAATAATAACTTTCAAAACGGAGGCTTAAACCCTACTTTTTTAATGGTTCTGAAGTTTACGAAGTTTTCAAGTATCCAATATTATTTTTTAAAGGGAAGACTAAGCCACCAGGCAAGCGGAATTAGTCTCACCAACTCACGTTGGGTGGGGAACATGACACGTCAGAAACGCCACGTCATCATCTATTTCGATGGCTTGAGTCACGAAAATTGCATCACTTTTATATCTGCAAACTTTATGTCCTGATAGTTTCGGTTCTGGCAAACAGATTTTTCTGTTATTTAGCGACGCTTTTCTGCTAATTTTGGTTAATCGCGACGATGAGGATGCGTGATGATATGGTGAAATTGGTGAAGGACATTGGCAAA
The DNA here is from genome assembly GCF_977018435.1 of Lepisma saccharinum. Classification (NCBI taxonomy): domain Eukaryota; kingdom Metazoa; phylum Arthropoda; class Insecta; order Zygentoma; family Lepismatidae; genus Lepisma; species Lepisma saccharinum. Next base: position 35,132,009 of record NC_139240.1, on the reverse strand, counting down.
GAACACCCACGTCCCGGCGCATGTATTCGAACCCGGGTCCCCTGGGCTCGTAGAGAGCTGTGATAATCACTCTGCCATGGAGGTCGGGGCTCTACAAGTGACACATGTCGCTTGGGAACGAGCCAATCAACAGCAACGTTTCACAGCGTAGCGGCATGGCAGGCCACACAAACCTGCGTTCGATTGGTGACATCCTGAAGCGACACGTATCGCGTGGCACTTGTCGCTTTGATGTGAAATCTCCCTAACATTCGGACAGAAAGAGGACATTGAATCTTTATCTTATTCAGTGCCGGCGTAAGGGGAGTCGTAGGGGCAGTGTCCCGCACTATGTAATCTTAATGACCAAGAGAAAGTAAACTCCCCCTCCCTCAGTTTGAGACCTAATCTCCGCCACTGATCTTACTCATGATCCTTGTGCAAGCGTGAAGTGACAATTGTCCAGCATTCAACTCACCCATGTTGCCGATTTTTGCCAGGCAGTGGCATGCCCAAAGAGAGAGGTTCGTGGTGTTATAAGCTTATAACCCTCACCATTGCCCCAGAATCTAAAAAAGAAATGACTTTAATTGTTGGAAAATATGGCAAAATATAAGGCAGACTACTAAGAAATAAGACAACCCCCCCCCCTTTCGAAAATCCTGGGCACGCCACTGTTGTCAAGCGAGAGCTCCCATGTAGTCTCCTTCGATTCTGCACAAAATTTTCAACTTTTTCAGCGATGACATTGAGGCCAGCGCTTGAAGTGGAAATTCCTAGCTGGGGGATGCTTGTATGTATCAACATGGACACAATGTGGGCATGGGGGAGACTTATACAAATTACCCTAGGGGGGGGGATGGTTTATTCAACTGTTGGATGGCACCCCCCACTTAGAAGTGACAACACTGGACACACAGTTCAAAGGTATATATATCTCTGTCCTGGACTATCCATGAGAATAAAGGCAGTTGAAGCATGGTGCTCACCATACCACCTCCATTATTAGGGGGATGGAAACAACTAAGAAAGAGGAATGAAGCAGGGGAAACGATATGTCCTTTGTGCGAGGGGGAGGATACGGATAAGCATATCCTACTGAACTGCCCTTCTACACGTGACCTAAGGGACAAATGGATGAAAAACTTAACAGGCAGGGAGATGATAGAAGTGGTAGAGGACATAATAAAGATAAAGGAAGCGGGGCAGCAAGTGGGGAAATACCTGGGGGAAGTAAGAGAACGGTGGGGGGAAAGCTATTAGAGAAGGCAACGAAATGAGTGATCATGCTCCAGAGGAGCCATCTTTATAGTGTAAGTGTGTGTAAAGCAAAATGTATGCATGTTTTGGTGAGAGTGCAGGAAAAGAGGTGAGGAGAAAAACTGGAAGAAGAACTGCCGAGGGAGGGGAAGAATGTGTATATAGGGGACAAAGTAAGAGACAGCTTAAACGAAAACTAAATGTAACAAAATAGTGTAGAAAAATCAAAAATATGTAGTGCGTACAGCCTATGGCTCACACAAAAAGAAAATAAATCTAATCTAATCTAATCTTAGTTCAAATATAAGAGATGTATGGGGCTCTAACACTACACACCTAATATGCAGCATCCTTTTAATAATAAACAAAAATGACTGCGACTGAAATAAAATTACATGTGTGAAACATACTTTTAGGTCGACATTTATTTTCCAGGGGGTTGCACTGTTATCCCCTGCTCCCCTTCTGGACGTCCATGCCATTCATCCTCATCTTCCCTATTGAAAAAAAAGTGGCATAAAATCGAAGTAAAATAATAATAAAAATGAACCAAAATTTCTGTGTGTGCCCAGCACCACAAGACACACACTAAAGGCCCCTCCTACTCTAGAAAACTTGATGTCATCAATTTTCGCCTTAAGAAGCAAGATAGTAATAGGAATTCCTACGTCTTTGGTGATGGGTCAATGAAAAATTAAAGGGTTTCAGTTAAATATTTGAGTGCCTAGGTTGTTGAAAACAAAGAGTTCAGAGGCCGTGTCCAAAAGGTGCAAGACTGTACTTGATGCGAACATCGTTCGAGAATGTTGTTGCAGTTCAGTCTTGAAGCCTAGACTGGAAGGGCAAATCTTTCAGATTGCACTTTCACTGCAGCGCCTAATAAGATCAGTAGATAAAACTGTTTTCCCCACATTATAAACACTTATTTTTTTCACCATAGAAATGACACAGCACTTTAGAAAGCTCGTATACTTACATTTCCACAAAATAGAAGAACCACAACCAACACTTGGCTGACTTTTGACTTCCGTCATTTCAAACAAGTGAACAAGTGTAGTAAACAAGTGTGCATTGTAGGCACGGATCCACGGGGAGGGCGATATGGGCAATCGCCCCTCCCAACTGCACGCTTTTGTATATATTATTATGGTAATACTTTTAAAGGCTCCAATATTCTGTCTTTTATCACCAAGTTTAACAGACTCGAGAATATTTTTTTCTTTTACATTTGATTAAAGTTCACTCTTTGCTCGTAACAGGCTGATTGGAATTAGACCTACAGTTTAAATTTGGAACCGAGCTACTTTGCAATATGCCTGAAAAGAGGATCGAACTCGAGACCTGAGAGAATAAGGATTTGTCTCTCCGTTTATTCATTTTACTCCTAGTCCTATCGTCCAGTTTACTGCGACAATGGGAGGAATTATGACAACGGCATACAGTAGTAGGGTCTAACCATCCACTCCAGCTCTGGATCCCAATATTTGCAAAACAACGCTAGTCTCTAGAAATGGAAGTCAGCTTGGTTCCTGTTTACAGTAGTACTATATCTTGATTATATAAATCAGTTCAAGTGTAGGTTAGAATTGATTTTCGGTGAGGTCAGGTACTCGAATGAATTTGCGCCTCTGGTGCATTGTCACTTACTGCATGATACCAGCTTGATTGCTCATTTAATTGGCACTTTGGAACTGCAGTAGGTGACGTTACTTCCGACAAAACCAAAATTCAAGCCTGTTTGTGGATCTTTTGGACACAGCCAGACATGGATAAGCATACATGATTGGTTTATATTTTCTATTGTTATGAATATTTTAGTGCGAAAGTTCCAAATTTTTATATTATATACATGTTATATTATGAATAGTAATACAAGTAAACTTGTAAAATATAACTTTATTCATTATAACTTAACAAGCATTGCATCTTTTTCGTTGTAGTCCTGAGGATGATGCCGATTTGGAAGATGGAGAAATCCTGGATGAGGAGGAGATGGGGATGGAAACTGCAGGCGTGGATACTTCGGGAGGAAAAGCTGAGAGTGAGAAGAAAACTGAAGCCAAAGCTGCAGTAGAAATCAAAGGAAACATGGGACAAGAAGATCCTTCAAGAAACAGGCCAAAAATCCAACGAAGAAGAGATGAAGAGAATGAGAGCGAACCAAAGGTTAGCTTTCTCTTTTCCTGTTGGTGTTTCTTGTTTACCTGAAAATTTCACCTCATTTACTGCAACAATTCTTATGTATTGTATATATTTACTATGTACTCTATCTAGATTAATTAGGTGTAAGTAAAACATTCAAGTCAGACAAGAACAGGAGTTTGACAACAATTGCTATATTTTTTCATAACATCTCTGTTTGTACCTAAAACTGGACATACATTTTGCTGCACCAAGGAAAATTTCCCTTCATGTAGCAACATTGCCTCTGCCAAGCATGCCACAGAAAGCAGGAAAGAACAAGCAATTTTCTCCATGCAATGCTGTTTACAGAGGCGAAACTTGACTCCGCAGGCTGCTTGTTTTTAAATGGCCACTTCCTCATCAACTCTCTTGCCCTCTGCAAGGGTGGACCCTCTGATGTGCCGTCTCTGTAATGTCATTTTATTCCTCAGACAAAGTTTTAACATTCCCAGTGATTTATCATCCATGTTGGGAGATGAGATGTTTAACTGATGTTTTTAGCTTTGTGAGAAGAGCTGGGCCTTTCCACTCTCTCTGAGGAAGTCCTTTTAGTATGACTTTACCTTTTTAATATATTGTGTATGTCCTGTGCATGTCCCTTTACAACCTGCATTTTTAACCTTTCTCAATATTTTTAACTCTCATGTAAGGATTTTAGATTAGGGGATATTTCTCCATATCATGGGTGTTGGGAGAGAAGGTTGAACAGGTCTGTTGAACTTCCCCTGGAAATTGGCATCATGCATTTCAAGTTACAAAACATTCAGAAAACTCGTTAATTCTATTGTTAATATCGGAAATAAAGTCCAGATAGTTATTATTTGAATAGAAAGTGAAGTAAAAATGCATTAAATAGAAAGAAAAATTACATGAACCAGTTTGTGTTTTCATCTAAGAATAAATGCTTTCAGAGTTTCAAAAATTCCACGTTTTATGCGAGAAATCACACAATATAAACACTAAGGCAAAAATTTCCTCTCAACTTTTAAATCTTTTTCTTCAACAAGATGTGTTCAAGTTAATAACAAAATAGAATAACTATGCACTTCTGTAAACTAACTGCATGAAATGTAGAAAATTAAAAAAAAAAAAATTGTTGTGTTGGATGGATATTCACTCATCTGGTGGATCGAGTACAAAAAGTCTCCTCAAGGATATAATAATAATAATAATAATAATAATAATAATAATAATAATGACAACAACAACAACAAATTTACAATAAATCAATGTATTGTATTGAGTTGATAATAGTTATTATTTTATAATAATAATCATAAGCATGATAATAATTATTATCTCTAGTATTCAAGTTTGATATTGCCTGATACCCTACCCCTTAAAAAATCTCTGGCCACACCCATGTCCCCTCTACATTGAACCCTGAAGGGTGCAAAATGGATTTGCTGATGCATCCAAATATTTTAATTCATTCATTCATTCCTCGTAACAATTTACATGAAGAAGCAGGAACAGGATGTAGATTTTAATGAAGTTCTGATATTAATACATGCAAGGAGAATGAAGGATATGCTTCTCCTAACCTGGAATCAGAAGAGCCGCTATTTATTACCACATATCATGCATGATTCACTTGAACCATGCAGTGAAAGTTGGCGCTCACCGAAGCGTGCGTGGGCAGCTGGTCACTTTGAAGGCTGTTAAAGGTGAAGTGCTCGCTCTCTAAGAATGGATTTGGTGGCAATTAGTGGAAAGGTAGAAACATATGACACACTTTCTTCTTTGCCTGTCTTTGTTGCACACAGGGAGTCGAGAATATTTGATATTTGCTCAACTTTTTTGCTGGGAGTAATATGTCTGATAGTGAAGTCTGAACAAGAAAGAACAAAATTGAATTACCAATATGTTTATTAGTAATCATCGTGCATAGTGCTTAATGTTGTCCTCTTATTCTCAAGGGCATCTGGGTTTGATTATCAGTGGCAAACTCTCTCCCCCCCCTCTATCCATCCATTTATCCCCATCTCTATCTGTCAACATATACAGGGTATACACAAATTAATAGTGTGGTTTTATTGACATTTATAACCACACCATTCATTTGTGTGTACCCTATATATTAAGGTTGAGCTGATACTGATGTCAATGTATCAGTATTGACAAATACCAGTGGTATCGATATCGGAAAGTGTTGCGTATATTGTAATGAACCTTGCTATACTTAACAGGTTATTGTTGACGATAATGACATGTAAGGGCCAATAAATAATATCCATACTTAAAAAAGGAGAAAAAGAAATAAAATTGAAGAATAGTAATGAAACTAGTTATACGTTCTGAAGACAGTAGAGGAATCTTCTCTCATTTTCTGTTTATGTTGCAGATGTTTGTACTGTTCTGGCAATAGATATGGTTCCTGTCTCTCCTCTTATGTTTTTGGTCTGGTAATTTAAATACGTTAATTACGGGGCCTCCTTGATGATGCAGTGGTAGCATTGATGCCTTGTAATCAAGGGATCCCAGGTTCGATACCTGGTTAAGCCACATGATGGTTCAGATCCCACTCTAAGCTAGATCCAGTCGCGATTAACCTATCTGTGCATAAAAGTGGACTTATCAGTCTAGCTTGAACAATGTTAGTGAAATGTGACCTGTTCTTTAATGTATTTTCAGTGCTGTGTACATTTATTTGCTTATAGTACCTGTGAAGGGAACAACAGTTTGCAGTGGTTAGCATGTTTCTATGTAGTGTAAATAGCAGATTGTTTGTCATGTTGTTTGTGTTTTGTTTTTTCAGAAGCAGAAAAGAAACCATCATCATCACCGTCACCAGTCGCAAGAGGAAGGTCTCGCAGGAGAGCAAGATGAGGATGATGATGAAGAAATGATGTTTGTGAGAGGCGCTTCACCAAATCATCGATCATCTCACTTTAACTCCCCTGGTAAGTTTCAACAACAAGTTATAGCTGTACAATTCACTTTTATCTGTGGTTCATTTCTGAAGTAACCTGTTGAGAAGCTCATAAATAATTTTAAATCTCATCATATAAAAATTTAGAGAAACTTAGTTAATGCATTTTGTTACTTTTATTTCATTATCCTGCGTAACTGTGAAAATTTGGCATCACCTGGAAATTATTCATTTCAAATCGAAAAAAAAAAAAAAAAAGAGAGGTCGAATTCCTATGCCACTCACAGAGAAAGAAAGCCTTTTTGTGGATATTTTCAGATGATTGTTGACATTTATTTCAAATTTTGTATTATTTTGTATTAAATAATGTATCCAAAAATGTATTTTTTCATACAGGGTGATTCTTTCGCTATAATGCCCATGGAAATATCTCAAAGGCCATGAATTTTATTTAGAACATACGTATATGAATACATAGCTTTATTCATGATAAAGGAGGTGTTTAAAATGTCCACCACCACTGTCCAGGCAGAATTGATCTCAATGCTGCATATTTTCATGAACACATGCTCTGCTACTGTGTAACCCATTATGCATTATAACTTCACACACTAAGCAAAAATTGAAAAGAAACCTGTATGCCAGTGACTGTGCACTTCACAGAAGCCAATGATACCATAGCGAGTGCCAACTACAGCCGAAAGGAAGATACATTGCTACTCACTGTTATGGCCACTCATTGTTACTCACCGTCAGCTGACTTTATTTTCTTCATTTCTCAAATATCAGGTTCTTTTTACCACATGTTGTTTATTTGTATGCTTTCAATGAGCTGAGATATTCGTGTTTTGCAGGATCTTGCAGAAGAATCATCCTGTATTATACATATTCAAGCATACTAGAAACACCATTAGAACAAATAATTTGTTTCAGCTCAAACTAGTATAATCGGTTTTAATGAAATATGCAGAGAACAAAAGAGTCAATACGTACATTATTTTTTATTGTAAGCAGCTAAAAATATGTTTTTATAGAATTGCTTTCATTTTCCATGACAAATATAAATAATACACAAATACAATTATTATACAATAATATAAAAATACAATAACACACATGTATGCTTCAGGTTTAAACAGAATAAATCTTTCTGGTGTAGAAGTCTTTGAAATAAGTGCAACTCAATGTCAGTGTCGCACAAACATTGGTTTCGAGTCATATTTTGGTTTTCTATTGGGCATGAACTACATCACTTGAGAGCAGACAACTTCCTTACACCTAACTTTTATTTTCTTTTTCTTCTTCTTCTTCCTCTTCTGGTACTGTTTTTGATTTTACTACAGCTAGCATGAACTCAACTAACATGATTGTTATGTTCTCAATGTCTGGACGCCATCCACTACCCGCAGTACATATACTTTAATTTTATGGCACTTAATTTTCAGATTATTTACATGCAGTAGGACCACCTTTCATGGAATGCTCCATCATTTATCCTAATTGTTGTGATTAGCCAGATTGGCACTAATTAACAAAAAATATTATTGAAAAGATTCTCTCGGGCTTTCGACCAGGTGAGTCTGTCCTCACCAGGTCGATAGCCCGAGAGAACCTTTTCATCATTCATCGCCAGGAAAGCTTCAAGACTTAATTTATATTATTATTATTTTAGAAAATGTAACCTTCCACTTTTGTAACTGCAAGTGAAGTTAAAATGTATTAATTTGTCTCCACTTACAGGCCACTACGAGAGTCCATATGATTCGTATGAGAGTGAGTATGAAGAGCAAAGGGGAGAATTCCGGCATTCCGGTGACAGGAGAGGCAGGGGGATGAAGCGGAGAAGAGGCGGAGTGTCCTCCCGCGGTGGCGGAATGAACAAAAGACCTTGCAAAACCCTCATGAAACGGGAGCAGAGAGGGAACGAGTCCATCTGCAAGTACTTCATGCACGGGAAATGCCAGAGGGTAAGTTGCAGAAATTTTACTCCATTCAGAGGAATGTTTTATAGATGTGGTTTGGGCATGGTGATGGATTGTTTGATTGCTCAGTTGAGGGTTGTTTCATTTTTGCATTGTTTCAGGTAAGGGTTGAAGGAGAGGTTCTGTTGTCTTGCTTCTACAAAGGTTCTATTGTTCACAGGGTATTGATATGAAATGTTCAGAATGGGACAGATACATTATCCGCAAGGGTTTATCTAGAATTTTCCATCTGGTGGGAAGGGGGGTGAGTTCACAGTTTAGAGTGTGTAAGTGTAACTTGAGAGCCAAAAGGACCATAAATTGTGCCTTTGTGAAAAAAAGTTAGGGGTTGTTGATGAAATTGTGTGTGTGGATAAATCACTGCCTGATTGATACAACTGATAAAATGATAATGATTAGGGTTCTAATTTCTGTGGCCTAATATATTTTAAATATGCATGCATTAATACCCTAAAATTTATCAAAATATGACTAAAATGTTAATATATAACCAACGATGATACTGAACATTACAAAATGTACTTTTTATTATGCATTTTACAAAATCATTATCTTTGCAGTAAAGTGTCATTTACAACACATTGGAAATAACTACGTTAAATAGTATTGATTAATTTTACTACTTACGTATGTGAGTATGGAGTTTTATTAGGACAACGTTTCGGAGGTCAGGCTGCCTCCTTCATCAGGTTCGTGGATGTTTCTAGGCACCGAGCATAGTGCTGCGTAAAAGAAGTGTTGAATGAGGATTTGGTTAAGGGTTAAGGTTAAAGACACTTACACCATATTCAAACTTAAAAGATCTCAGCATGTTAAAAACTTCGTAAAAATACTTCACACTTATGTTAAAATAACTAAGAAAGGATCCCAAGTGGCCGTTACGAGCCCAGGCTGGTTGTTATTTTAACATAAGTGTGGAGTATTTTTACGAAGTTTTTAACATGCTGAGATTTTTTAAGTTTGAATATGGCAGAGTTTTTGTTAACCGTTAACCAAATCCTCATTCAACACTTCTTTTACGTGGCTCTGTGCCTAGAAACATCCACGAACCTGATGAAGGAAGCAGTCTGACCTCCGAAACGTTGTCCTAATAAGACTCCATACTCACTCACGTAAGTAGTTAAATTAATCAATACTATTTAACGTAGTTATTTCCTTTAATAGTGAGTAACACGCACAAATCTACAATATGTTACAACACATTGTTGACCCTATAAAGAAAGAAATATTTCTTGGGTGGAAAAAGGAATTCCTGGTAATTTGCATTATCTTTCATCACTTAGTCATAACTTACTTCTTTAGAAATGCTGTTGATGGGAAAGAATCAAATAAGATTATTTTGTATTATTGGCTCAAGCAAGAGAGATTTTTATGAACAATATCGGGTGAAATTAAAAAATACAGGCTAACAAGCCTAGATTTAATTGAACTATTTATGAATATGCCATAATTTATTTATTAATATTTAATTTTAAGGGTTAATACTAATTAATAAAAGGTAAAAGGTAAAGTGCTCCCCTGTGCTTAGCACCACACCATGAAGGCGTATAGGGGGTGTGGGGGTAACGCCCCACACTTTCTTGATCCGGTCGTGAGTGGGGGTGATGTGATCAGCATCACGCCCCTGACCGCCTTTACCCCCCAGGGTTTCCCCCAGGTACCCAATGTTATTCGACGCTGAGTGGGCGCCGGGGCCGCTTCCATCATTAGAAAAGTTCCCGGATTTGAACCGGCCGGGGATCGAACCCGGGACCTTGAGCATGGTAGTCAGACGCGTTACCGACTGAGCCACCGCGGCCAATACTAATTAATGTATTAAGTTTTAAAAAATGGGTATTTACAAGTTGAAATCAGGGCATTGACTTTAAAGAAAGAATAATTTTCTGGGCCACGGTCCCATGAAGGTTGACAAACACTGTTTTAAACTTAATGGTGTTGGAATAAACACTAGACAATGGATAGTATCCAGGTGATGTGATTCGAACAGGTGTTCTCGGGTTACCAGCCAGGTTTATGTGGACACAAATGCTGAATTAAGCTGGCTCCTAACTCAGGTCTACAATCAAATTGTAACTAGTTATTGCAATTTTACTATTAACAGTGTGAACTTACGGAAAGATTGTGATGATAGTGTTACATAATGATAATAAATTTATCAAATATGGACTGAGAATCATGCCAGTTGGTATTCTTTCTTCCTTATTCGAACATTTGCGTGTATAATAGGGCAACACAATGGAGGAGGAATATTTTGTGTGCCTATTCTGCAATAAAATCTTTAATGTGTAAATAACGTGGATAAGTAAATTTTGAAATATGATTTTAATTTATTTGAGACAGGAAATGATTAGTTTTCAGTCAGCTGACAAAAAGATCTTCAAGTGCCAATATAATATTTGTGCAGAATATTTCTGTACATTTATACTGAAGTCTAACAAAAATGTGATACACTGTGGTATTTGATGACACCTTACTTCTTCTGTTTTATTACCATAAACCCACAAAAGATATGTCTGAAAGGATCAGGACTCTAGTGTACATCTCTCCTCTCTAAAAAGAGGTCCTCTCACTGAGTCAATGCAAAGTTTCTTTTGAACCATCAAAGAATTTCTAGAATAATGTTGCATCAATAAATATGTCAATAATATAGGATGTTTCCCCAAAAGATGTGTGGTTTTTGATTTGTTGACTGCATTACAAATTGTTCAGTGATAGTAACTGCAAAAGATATCTGGAGTTCCTTTTCTCTATTTGGGAAATGCAATTAGAAAAGTGATGTATTACATCTGGTAGACATCACTGTATGTTGAGTGTCGCACATTGAGACACTTTTTTTTTTTTTTTCCTTTCCTTTTTTTTTTTTTTTTTTTTTTGGTGTTAAGTTTTGTGAGATCACATACACTCGTCATCCAGCATTTATTTAATAGAACATACGTTCTCCCGAAATGCTTGTAACAACCAAAAACTAGTAGAATTCTACAATGCAAGCAATATGTACTCTAGAGTGCTGAATGAGACCACTTTCGCTTGTTCAAACTCGTTAAAGTCTCCCATGCTCGATCATGCTATGCTCAAGTGTACCACACTCGTAGCGGAATGATTGACAACTTTCCGTATTTCAGAGCCCAATAAGCAGCACTGTCAACCTAAAACTTTGGAGTCCGACTGCGGGACGACATTGGTTTGAGTCCCCCTGGGTTCAGTGTCTGGGTTCTCGGCCTGTGTATAGGACCGGTGGCAACCCACCATCGTGAGGAATTTGGGGAGCTACGAGTGAGTAGCGTAACCCGGTCTCGGAAATCTCCTGTAACGGCTGGTGGTTTGACATGCTGACCCCATGCCACCCTAATACCGGTTGAAGATCTCCACACCTCGATGTAGGATTGTGGGAGGGAGACTGGCAGTTGGGAGATCAGCGTAGGCCCTTCAAGGGCTGTCGAGCCATGGGTTATTTTTTATTATTTCAACCTAAAACCCATACATGGAAGGAAATCACTATGCAATTACAATTCTAAATAATAATTCCGTATATTATTATGTAAGACTCAAATACAATATACATGAAAGTATGCAATATCTACAGACCGAAACATAAAATGGATACACATGCTGACACACCTGCCTAAGCAATTACAAGTATCGTATCACAGTGCAACAAGTACGTGTACATCATTGTTCACTTACCGAAAAGTATAATCATATTCTACGAAATAATAAAATGCAGTTACAACATTCAGTCTAACATCATTTTCATGTGACAATAATTGTAAAAACATAAAATGTCAGCCTAGGTAGTTTCAGCCCATAATCATGTATTTCATTTTCACATATCTTGGTAAGATATACAAAACTGCATTGTAACGTGGAGATGATGACTATGTTCACTTATTTTTCAATTTCACTTCGTCTTTTACTTCACGATCCATATTTCAGGGCTCACTACCATAGACTAATGACAGAAATACGAGAATTCGGGCGTATTCCGGTGGATCGAGCGTTTTTTGCTCGAGCGGAAGATCTTACAAATCTGTATGCCATCTAGCATTGCCCGTGCGAACTATTTACTGCTCAAGTGAAAACGCTGATTGCAGCACTCTAATGTACACACTAGAAGAAATATAATTACAGGTATAGAAGATTTCTTGTAAAAAGAACCAACCTCTGTGGTGGAGTGCCTAGCACAGTGTTCTAAAATGCCAGGGATCCCAGGTTCGAATCCCAGCCTGGGCATGGCTGTTCTTTGGTAACATCCCTTCATCAATTTCATCATATTATCACTCATCCTCACTGCCCGATTAGCCAAAAGTTGCAGAAAAGCAATACTAAATAACAAAGATCAAAATCAAATCTTTTGAAGAAAACTATTTGTTTAACATCCCTTAGTTGTATTTTCTTTGCTTCAAAGAATAAGATGGTGCCTTCATCCATAACTGTTGCTTTTCATGTATATTGATAACAAATAATTGATTCCATTGTTGCTACCTAGGTACATTGTTTCAGTTTTTACGAAACCCTAGACATGAACCTGACATACAATTTGTGCATCAAATATGATACATATAAACTAATATCATAATTAATTTACTACTCCACTTCAAATAGAAACAATGATTACTAATATATTTTGCTTTTACGGTAATGTATGAATTGTAATGCTGTTAGTAAGTTAAGAACACTCTTTATTAGTGCTCAAAGTGGATATTAGGGGGTGGGATAATTGCTTCAAGCTTTAAGTCGGCTGGGGGGAATGCGTCCCCATCCACTTCGAGCACTGCCCTTTAGTCCTATATTTGAATTTATGGTGAAGGTTTTTGAATGCATTTCAGCTTGCATTTACTGTTATGTATGAAACTGTGTGGCAAGTTTATGTGCTTTAGTGTACAGCTGTTTAGTTGCAGAATGAAATGAAATAGTTGATTTGGGTGTGTGCTATAAAGGACAATATTTTAATGTTTATTAACTTCTATGTACTATTGTATATTAATTCTGATTATTAAACCATTTCTGAATTGGCTGTTTTAATTTATTTACGTTTTTAGTTTGCATATAGTTACTGTATTGTTATTTTTAGTTAGTGACAGTGGCGGCGATTGGGTCCCAAAACTGGGGGGGGGGGGGGGGGGCAAGGTGCCAAAACTGGGGGGGGACAAAGACAGTATATTTCCCTTTGTAGATAAGGTGTAGCATAGTGAGGGGGCAAAAATGGCAAAAAGTGCAGGGGCAAATGCCCCCCTCCCCGGTCCCCCCTAATCGCTGCCACTGGTTAGTGATATATTTATTTTGTTCTTAATTTTTAGAAATTAGTGCTGTAATGTTTTATTGTAATAAAGCAAATATAAATATATATATATAATATATGAACTCTTCCAGATGTTTTGTTTATATTGCTGGCATACATTTTTTCCCCTTTATATTTCAATAGTCATGTGTCATCTGAGGATGACAAACTGTTGAAATATAGTGTGAAGGGAAACAATATATGCCAGAATTGTAAATAAAACACAGTTAAGTTTTGTTAGTTTGAAAGGCATAAACTTGTTTCATGAATGTTTTCATAGGTGAAGATGAAGAGGAAATATCAGCATGATTTATTTTATGTAACCCTAATGGTTGGCAATATATTTAGAAATGGTTTTCCTCATGATAACACCGAAAAGAAAAATAGTTTTTGGTGCAAAAAACAGCTTGAAATAAGTACGTATTGAGCACGAGCTATGAATGAAAGGTGGCAGAAAGAATATTAGATGTGAAATACAAGTTAGATGATAAAGGTGAGAAATGTCAGACAACAAAATTAAAAAGGACTTAGTAAAGAATGGAGTCCTCTAATTTTTGTACTCATAAACATATTGTCAAAACATTCATACTATATACTATAAAGTAACACGTGTTTATTTAATAGAACAATACATAAAGCATGTCAGTCAAACTGAGAAATTATTTTTGTCTGGGGTGATAACACTGTAATAGATCTGAAATTTCCAAAATCAATTTTATGTGAATAGGGAGAGTATTGAAAGGTTGTTCACAAATCTGATTTTGTAAACCTTCAATTTATTGTTATTGTAATTTGCAATGTTTAAAAAGGCATAATTCTACTTTGCATGCCATATACGTAATTGAAGACTAAAATTGGTAAATGCTGTAAGTGCCACAATAATTCAAACACAGTTTTCCACATTAAACTGTGAAATGTGCAATGCTTTATAATGTGGTAAAAGTGAAATGTGGCTGGTAGCCATTTAAGTAGTTCAAAGGGCATGTAAAGAGGTCACTAGTGTGAATGTTTACCACTTTTAGTCCTCAATTATATCTCTAGGATACAACATGCATTCACAGTGGGGAAAATATTATTGTCTGGAATCCAACCAGAAATATTAGCAAGGCATGCATCTTCAGAATATGTACTGTAAAGATAGTATGTCCCAACACTGTTACATTCCTGGAATTTATTATTATTAACTATCAGAAAGCAATGTGTTCAATGAAGTAATTTGCATGTTCTTACAACTTCCTTTTGTTTTGTTGTCTGACAGTGCTCACTACAGTTTTTCTGATGTTTAATTTTTTTTTTTTGCGGACCTACCTGGCGAGCTACGACACCAAGGTCCCAGGTTCGAATTCCAGCCTGGACATGGGTGTTCTTTGTGAGTGCCCCTTCATCAATCCACTTTCATAATATCATTACTCATCCTCATTGTTGCTATTAGCCAAAAGTGACAGAAAAGTGAAGAAAAGTAAACCAAATACATCAATAAATAAAATATTTTTTTTACTGTGGCGGTAACAAATTATTTGTTCCCATTACTCTTTATGAATGGCAAAGTTGTTTTATCAGGAGAAGTATTCACCACTCAGCGTAAGTATTTTAAGGACATGAGGTACAGTTTCGTTCACGAAGTATGAGGATTCAAGCAAGAGGGATATCTACACATTCCCATGGGTGAATTTTTACATGGGATGTGAAAAAATGTTACTTGATATAAGCACACGGATATTACGAAAATACCGGTGCGATTAGTGTAAACTTTCAGGGAGCTTTTTCGTTCCCCATAAGTACATGGAAATCATAACGCATTTATTAATATTTTCATCATACTCTATCTTAATAATCTATTTTGAGTTCAGAGTGAGGACACATCCGAAATTTAGAACTTACTGTTCTCTTTTCTCTAATGGCTACCTCCATGATGGAAATGGCATGGGTCCCAGGTTTGAATTCCAGCTTGTGCATGATGTTCTTGGCGAGTGCTCTTTAATCAAATTCGTCATATCACCACTCGTCCTCGTTCTTGTGATTAGTGGCGGAAATGCAACGCTAAATAAAAATTAAATCAAATGAAATCTTTTTCCTTATATTGGTGTGTATTTTTACATAATATAAATAAATGTGCATCTTAAGCAAAACTGTACCTCATCTCCTTTAAGGCTCCTTTGGCCGATGCCAGGGCAGCTGTTTTCAAATTTTCCTCTCCTTTAAAGAAACTGCTGTGATATTCCAAAATATGAAAAATTACATATGCTTAGAATTCTTTCTAGAGCATTCACGTGAATCTTAATGTGGTTTACTTTCGCTGTTTAGATATTATCAATAGTTTAATAGACTTATGTAGCCACAGAACTATTGGAAAGGAAACCATATGCTTTAGAAGGATTATAAAATATGTAATGTTTTTGAGATTTTAGAATGTTATAGCAGTTCTTCGAAAGGAAAGGAAAATTTGCAAACAGCTGACCCTGACGTACGCCAAAGGTTCAGTCAAGCCTTAACATAATGTTCAGACATGTTTGGTTGCAAATGGATAGGAAACCAAACATGGTGCCATTTGGACCACTGTGAGGGCAGGATTACAGAGAATACGCTACAGATAAGTTATACCTAGCTTTGTGTCAATTTGTGTCTGTCTGAAAACTAATCTACTCTTGAAGTGAAAAGCGTTTGTTGCTCGTTAGTGCATGCTCTCATGCCTTGGTAGTAATGCATGGTCTGTTGCATGAGTAGATAGCTGCACGCCCATTTTTTTTTTGTATCCTCCTATGCCTTTTTTTCCATTTTCAAAATGGAGTTTTCCTAAAGGGGCTTTCTGTTAAACATGGCATTTTTTTTTCTCTTCCAACTTTTTTGTTTCTTAGGGGGAAAGTTGCCCGTATTCCCACGATGCAGTCCCACCTCGGAAAATGGAACTGTGCAAGTTTTATCTGATGGATTGCTGCGCAAAGAAGGAGAAATGCCTGTACATGCACAGCGACTTCCCCTGCAAGTTTTACCACACTGGTCTCGAGTGTTTTTCCGGTGACAAGTGCAAATTTAGCCATGGGGAGCTTACAGAGGAAAAAAGGATCATTTTGCTGAAGGTACGGTACATGAGTACCCCCTCCAAATCCCCTTCTCATCCATTTCCCATCCATCGTAACAGCATCCTTCCAAGATGTCCTCTTCAGTGTCCTCCCGTGGAGAGGAGAATTACATATAACCCATACTTTCCAATACTTCTAATGCTGGTCAACTTGTAGCATTTTCAAAGTGCTTAAACTTTCCTTGCACTTAATTCATTTTTTTTTTCAGAATGAAATAAGCTATATACACTGACTAACTTTTTAAATGTGAATTACCACCAAAAGCATAATTTTTCCTTACTGTTCCCTTATCCTGTTCCACTATCTGCATACCATCAAAATGTTCATTTCACAACTGTAAATTATCTAAAAAAATATCCTTCATGCTGCAAATCATGTTTGCAATTGATGAAAATAAACTCTATTTTCATAAAAAATATTAGCCAAATTTACATTATACTTTCGGCCAATGTACTGGGTAGGGACCAATTTGTCATCATTTGCTCATTACTTTCATCAGCTGCCTCAAAATGATCAACACTTTCACCTTTAGTTTGCCTTTCTTTCTATTCCTTAAACCTTCCAATGAACTCAGCAGTTCCTATGGGGAATTTGCATTATTTTTTAACGCCAAATATATTCTCAATATTGAAAATGTAGCGAGAAACCATAATGGAAATATTCCAAAATATAGTCAGTACTGCCATCTATTGAGAAATAAAGGAAGCTATAACTTCCTGTGCAATTCTCATGGTTTAACAGGTAAGTAAACAGGTTCTGAAACTCTTATCCTTTTGGTTTCAACTGTTGATTTTATTACAGCTAAGTATGAATCTATTTATCTTCTAAAGCTGCTTCTGTGTTTAAATCTCATGGAGAGTATGATAACCATACCTACATCCAAGTTCTTTTAATTATACACATACCACATCCATTATTTGTTCTGTAGAAAATTTATATCAGAAGCTCAAGTTTTATATGGTTGAATTAAACCTTAGAACTCTTGTCTACTTTGATTTGAAAAATATGATGCGAGAATTTTATAAGCTATGTAGGCTCATCTTATACCAGGTCAATACCCTGAAGGGGAGCTCAGAAATTAGTGTAGGAAGGCTGTTTGGAAGCTTGCTTGAAAGAAACACCAATGGCCTGATACTCTGACCATGCATCATCCAATGAAAAGCTACTTGACAGGAGGTGTGAACCTTGAGAGGTATATTGTACCATTCAGTTTATGAAACTTGTGCCGCATCCCGTGGCAGAGTGATTAGCACATCACACTTTGATGCCAGGGATCCCGGGTTCGAATCCTGGCCTGGTCATGGATGTTTGAGTGTGTCCATTCATCAATTTAATCATATCATCACTCATCCTCATCTTCGCAAATTAGCCAAAAGTGGCACAAAAAGCGAAGTAAAATAAGGCAAATCAATCGATGAATGAATTATGAGAGTTGTACGCACCTCGACTGAACTTTTTACTATTGGCCATATTAACATAACACTTTCGTAGATGTATTCTACCCTTCAAAAATAAAGTATGTTCTGGTACTCTTGAAGTTGGTTTGTTATTGTGTTGGTTTGCCATTGTGTTCATCATATGAACTCAAAATATTGTGGTGTGTTCATAAATGATTGTACATCCACACCCACACATGTGCATTTTTTCGTTAAAACATATTTTTACTCTCATCTACTCATATATAAAACACTGCTAGTATGGCATACTGTTGTGTACTGCCAGTGAAAAAGGAATACCTGAATTCACTTTGAAGTAACTTGAGCATATTGAGTTTTTCTGAGCCCACTTTGTGTAGTATATGTAGGCTAATGGAGACTGGACCTACATTTTAAAGTGTTATCTGAACCACTGTTACTCCACTGGATATCGACCGTGGAACTCTTGATTCTCTTGATTACTGGTGATGATGTTACCGCTATACCAATGGGAGGCCCTGTTGAGTATTTGGGTCATCTAGACTCTTTATAGGTCAGGGTACTGGTGTTTCGGTATGGTTACCATTGCTTAATGTAATCATCATTAATACATATTATTATTGTTAGTGTAACCTACGAAAATGCTGAATTAAAGACAAAGGAAAATTGAGCAACATGCATACTATAGTCCATCAATCCCCATACATGTGGGACTGGGCCTACAGTTTAAAGTGCAAGGAGACTGTGTTAGATACCATGCCATCAGGGAATTGAACCCTAGCCAATAAAAAGGAATGGATTTTATTTTCTTCTTTAAACTGCTACAACAGTTCCACCTCATTATTTATTTAGATTCCCTTGGCCTTTAGACCTTTCAGAAAAATATATAAAAATTGCATCTCTTTGCTAGAGAACTACATTGATATTCTAAATTCTTTGTGTGGGAGGAAAGAAAATAATCCATTCTTAGTCTTATTTGTCCAAAATTGCACATTTTCCCATTAATTCGTTTGTTTTTCGGTCAAGCAGGTGTCTTGATGGAAAATATGCACTGCTTTGAGAGTTTATATGCACTCTATATAAATAAATATGCTTAATAACACAACGACAAATCTTTTGGCCATATTCACTTTTTGTTCCTTTCGTATTTCAAATATTTAATGCTGTTCACATATTTTCTCTTTCTCTATCAATAACCATTAATTGTTTCCTCCATTCTCACTGATTATTTCTGCTGTTTTTCTGTCAAAGTATCTGTCTGTGTTTGTCCGTGTGTACAGTATACCCTTATTTGTAGGGTGTTATGAAACAGTACTCGCACATCAGAAAATAAAACAATCAGCATCTAAGAAAAGCTGAATTTGTTTAATTAATAGTAATACTTTTCTTATTTTACTTGTAATTGGATTTATATGTAGTGAACTTGATGGCCAATTTATTTAGCAGTCAATGAACAATATCTGCCTAGAGTTTCAGATTTGAATCCTGGCCTGCACATTGGTGTTTCTTTGTGAGTGTCATTACAATTTCATCATCATCATCGCAATTAGCCAAAAAGTGTCTGAAATGCAATGTAAACTAAGAAGAATACAAGATACAATTGCAGCAATTGACACCATCAAGAAGTCATACAGAGAAGGTGATTTTTTTGTGGTCTATCTTGTGTATTTAAAAGTCGCAAGTCTTAAGTGTTGCTATGAGTACAATAGTCTTTAGTGGAAATAGTACCAGGTCTGTGAAAGTGTTAAATCATCATTGTGAAGACAGAGTTTATATCAAGAATTTTATACGTGAGCCTAATTCTTCGTACATATTATGCAGTGGCATATTCTCCCACGTTACCTGGTTTATATAACCCATGGCGCATCAACCTGTGAAGGCCAGGGCCTACCTATGGACTGCAGGCAGCTGAGGTGGGTGAACATCCAATCAGTTACGGGGTGATGTAAGGTTCGTAGCTCCCTAATTTCCTCATGATGGTGGGTGGCCACTGGCTCCATACACAGACCAAAATCTCAGGAGAAAGCTGTTACGCTTTCCCCCAGGTGACTCAAACCTGTGCATGTCCCATAGCCGGAGCCTAAGGCATGATACCTTAGACTACACGGCCACGTTGCATGACACAGTTACCTGTTTTGCCACCACTAAACCAACTCTTTCCATATACAGTGCATTACAAGAATATAACACCACTCTTAGAAATTGCATGTTTAGCATTATTTAATAAAAATCATGATTTTTATGCACCCTGTATGCGACCATGCTCCATACTTGCTCTTGTCTGGTTCAAAGGCTCGGAATAAAAAAAATGTTTTCTATATCGTACCAGTTGCCAGATCACATAATTCATAGCGGAGCACGAACACAGTGGTGCTATTTTTTTGTGACAGACTGTATATATAAATTGCCGGAAAATTTCAAGTTGTCGGACTTCTGTTTTTGTTTAATTTATATGTTGTTTTATTTATATTATATCTAATTAATATATGTAAGAAATATATACAATAAATAATAATTATTGTGGTAAAACACGTGAAATTTTTAGAATAAGCCACTGATATTATGTGTCTACACCAGTAGCGAAGCGTAGTCTTACGAAGGAGGCAAGCAATGTTTCAGTACAACAAAACATGTAGTACAACGACATGCCGAGGGGAAAGATTCAAGGTTTATAGCCTCATTTACCCAGTCGCTGGATTTGTCAAAATATCGTAATAAAGTGACTGTACTAAAAATAAACCATATGATCAGCAAACGTCACATTTACTTTTTAAAAAAAATCCAGGTAACATTATTCATATGATATTAAACGTTTTGCATATGCGAACTTTCTGCATACGACTAAAGGGAGACGGAATTTCTTACTTACTTATTAGTACCTTTATTTGTTCATTATTATTTAATATGGTCAAACGGTGACCAAACCGATTTAGATAAAAAAAAATGGGAATCATTTGTTTATTTTACGCTGCATGATGTAATTTAGTATTTTTGGGCACCCTAAAAACTGCATTGGAGTAACTTAAACACTAAATAAAAAGTTAAACACAAACAATAAAAAATTAATTTCAAAGCAAAGAAACACATGCATAGACGATGTACTCACCACAATAAATTTCAAACTCTTGGTGTTGGTCGACCCCCTTCCACGATTTTCATTTTAACACTTATCTCTCTCGAGCTAAACGAAGCAATTTTCAATTGCTCAATAATACACCTGCACTTCACATCAACCGTTCCTAAATACGCGTTCATTCCGATAAATTCACAGCACAAAACTCGAAGCAACAAACACTCGCATTATCCCACGCGCTTTCCACAACTGCAAATGCAAGCATCCACACAAGATCACTTTGAAAATCTCTGAAACAACAGAAAGTGATACCAACCTATTTCCTTAATTTTATCCGTCACAAAGGAAACATATATCAGTTTGGAGATAAAAATTACACGGAGGAATCAGAATCATTTCAGCAAAACGAGTATGTACATTAATATTTAAGTAATAAAGTGTCATTCAATGGCATGCCCGGGGCGAAGGGGGGGGATGGATGGTAGACATAACCCCCTTTTGGCCCAGTATATCTAAGAAAAAACGTCAAAGAAAGGAAAAGATCCTGGGAACACCACTTGTGTCTATAATAATAGAACTTAAAACATATTCGGGCCTCCCCGATGGCGCAGTGGTAGTGTCGTCGCCTTGTAATCAAGGGGTTCCGGGTTCGATACCCGGTGGAGGCACAAGTGTTTCAGATCCCATTTTAAACTGTAGGTCCAGTCCCGATTAGCCTTACTGTGCATAAAGTGGACTTAAAACAACAAATCAATCAATCAATCATTAAAACATATTCTTGTGCTCATAATATGCAGATTGTATACGATTTACTTCTATGCCATGTACAAATATCAGTAGATAGTTCTTTCTCAGATAGCTTTATTTTCACCCCAAGTTTTATTCAAAAGCAGTCAATTTATTGATTGTAAAATTTGTGAAAGAGCTCACTTGAATTACTGCGTAAATAATTTGGCAGTTGCAAACGCTGGTAGCGGTCAACACTTCTGGCGTAATTTGAGCTGGACCGACCAGGAAGCAGGGTGCAGGACCAAGGTCCGTCCAATCTTCCCTCCCTCCCTGAGAAAACTCTTCACGGGGGTGCAGAAATTCCACTGCCCCAACTCCCAATGTCAACTTTTTTTACGCGTTTTACATTTCGCGAAATCTAAAATAATTTGTAATATAATATGATATATATGGAATTTAGAACAGTGATAATAACTTCTTTTAGTTATTTTATGACTAACAATTATTATTATATTTGCGATCTTGTTTACGTGTTCATGAAGACAAATATTCGTTACTAGTTTTTGCTGGAAACATGCCCATAGATTAATCCTTCTGCTTTCGGTTGAACTCGGCTATTTTCGGGAATCACGCAAGCTCGAAAAGCACAGCTTTTTGTAGAAGCTTTGTGAACGGGTTCCACCAGAATTTCACGCTTCGCCATGTGACTCCTTCGGAGGCAAGCATTGAGGCTGGTGCTTGCTACAGAGCTGCTGGGGGAGTTTGCGGCCGCATTTTTTTCGCGAAATCGAGTGCGATGGAAACTAAATACGGTTAGAACATTAAGTACATTAAATATATTCGAATTATGCAAGCAGTGCTTGCATTGCTTGTACTATATCTTCGCCACTGGTCTACACTTGTTAATGTGTTTACACACTAATTTAAGCAAAACCCTCACCCCTCTCCCAAGACATTATAGGTCTAGATCCAAAACATTTCTTAAGTATACAGTGAACTTAAAAATTAAATTTTAAACTTGTGAGTTCTCAAAAACCATGAGAAATGTAAGTAAAGTCAATATTTTCTCCCTGGCATTTTTTCTTCACACCAGATCTGCTAAATATTAATGTTCATGTGAAAAGTAAAAAATAAAAGAATTTTGCTCTTTTTTTCCTCATAATTTATTGCTTTCAAACCCATAAGTAAGACAGGAAAAAATTTGCTAAGTTTGTCTGGAGCTGTTGTATCAAAAAGCTCAATTTAGCTGTTCGGTAATTAATTCTCTTTGTACTTCCAATTTTTATTGCAATATGAAACTTGTTTTGTAGAATTTTGCTATATACACTCCTGTTCAGACAAAGTGGCACATTCTTCAACTGTTCAATCCTATAGAGAGTGACACTTTATGTGAACAGGAGTGTACAAGCATGTTAGTCAGTCTTTGTGAAAGAAGTTGAAACCTAAGTGAGTGCCATCTATTTCATCATTCATCTTCATTACTATTATTAACCCCAAGAATGTAAAATGTGACAAGAATAATAAAAATTACAACAAATGCAAGGATGTAAATACTGATGCATCATAAGATTATTACACTATTGCAATTGTACTGCTTTTCAAATAAAGGCTTGAAGAGATGGTGCATTCTGAAATGTTACTGAATCATTATATATATATATATGCTTGTAGTAATTGTAATTTAATACAAGGAAATTGAAATTTAAGTGTGATAGTACATGGTTTGAGATTACTTTAAAAAGTATTTCTATACTAATTGAAGGCTTTACATGTTGCTTCTTATAGCCTATTGGAGCTGAAGATATAAATAGAAAGTTAGTAAAATGTTACCAGTTATAGTTCATTGTATGTTGTCTATTCTTATAAATACAATATTTGCTTTATGCACAAGACATAAGGTTTGTGTAGAAGCAACTCTTGACCAAAACACGCCTGCTTCAATAAACAGTATTATTATTATTATTATTGTGAGAACTTTGATGATATTTTAAATTGTATAAAATAGTTCTGTTTAAATTCTCACTATAGCGCTTTCAATTTTTTTAAAAATAAATAATTTAGACACATACCTTGTGGTGATGTTTTGTTTCCATTAAACATTTCAACCAAATAAGCATTGGTGTTCCTCAGGAAGCAGTAGGAAGGTATTCAGGTAAAATAACATGGCATTGAAAGGTTAAAATATTGTAGTTAGCCTAAGCACTTAGATGCTGATGTCTGCCTTTTGTATAAACTTTGAAAATAAAACCTTGCACTCCATTCATATAGTAATTGTTTTTCTTGCTTTCTCCCACTCAGCATCTGGAGACAGCCCCACGTGAAATTCTTGGGGATTTCCCACGAGAAGGTGCCAGCGCTGTGGTGTATCAGAAACCAATGCCCAAGTGGAAGAAGGAGAAAAAGATCCCGTCTCTCCTGGATCTCGAGGTGAGCAGCCCCGCAAGTCTGGAGAACGGGGATTTCAAGCAACGAAGAGAGTCGGATGAAGACTCGGGAGACGAGAGGTCAAGGAGAAAACAAGTGTTGCGGTTCTACCAGGAAACATTGAGTGCGGAGGAGGAGCCAGAGGAAACACGAAAGAAGAAGAAAAAGAAGCATCGTCACAAAGATGATGACGAGAGGAAGCATCGTAAGAAGGATAAGGACAGGAGTAAGAGAAGGGAAGAGAGAAGCAAGAGACACGAGCGTCACAGTGAGGAGGCCGAGCGGAAGGAATCACCTAGCAAGGATGGTAAGTGTGGAGCATCTTTTAAGGCAGGGGTTCCCGAACTTCCCGAATGACTCTCTTAGTGTTTCAAAATTTTTCTCGATCCCCAAGCCAAAATGTAGGCCTATCTAACACTTGCAATGCTCAGTTAGTGTGGTTAGGTTGCTTGCCTTTAGTTAGTGTGGTTAGGTTGTTTGCCTTTAGTTAAAAAATTAACACACACATTTCAAATTCAGAAAGATTTAATTTGTTAGGAATATTAAATAAGCACATATTTTGATTGATGTGATGGTCTGATTCTAAAACCATGTGTAGTCTAACAAGCCATTTGAGTAAAAATATTGAAACATTTTCGCGCCGACCTTGTAAGCCAGCCAAGGTGCCCAAGGGAGGCATGCTGCACACTTTGGGAACCATTATTCTAAGGAGTTTTCAGATTAAAGCAAAAAGTGTCTCTTGGAAACCAAACTTTTGAAATAAATGCACACTTTTGGAACCCAAACGATATGACACACTTCATGTACTAGGCTGTATTCTCAATACCATGCATCGTGCCACATCAGTCTGTTGTTCACACATATGTGTTGAATATTTTGCTTTTGACTGAATGGGCCCATGTCAATTGCTGTTTCGGTATTAAATCTCATGTCGCATGTTGCTTATGTAGAAATTTCATCCAAATGAAGAAGGCTTGACCAGGACTCGAACCTGGGTATGTGGTACCTGCTATTGCTCTACCAGAGCTGGCTTGGTAGCTCAGTTGGAATATCAATGGCACAGTATGCCCGAGACACAGGTTTGAGTCATATTGCTTGTCATTTCAGTGTGAAATCCCCATGTCTTGTGTCAACTGTCACCTCCCAATATGGTCTGAAAGCTCCCTAAATTTCCACTTTCTGCTATAACAGGGTTCTCGCTGACCAGGAAATCTATAAGTGTACAAGTGAAAAAGTTGTAGAATAATCAGGGAATTGTGGGAATTCATCCTAAAACCTGGAAAAAGTGAAGAAAAAATTAAGTGTTTTTTGTATGCCTAACACTTGGTTATTATCATTTTAAGGCACCACAGAATGATCAGGAAATTTATTTGAAATTTGCCTGGAAAATGTGGAACAACCATGGAATTTGTTTTGCCAAATGTGCATGGAACATTTATTACCAAGACTTACAGTCATTGAAAAAATAGCTGGTATCACTGAACAAAATATCATGCAAGAAATCAGCAGTCGCTTGGGGCTTTTTACCATGTTGGCAATGGCTTTTTCAAAAGTGGCTTCTTTTAAAAATCATGTTACTGAATAATAATGTATCAAAATTCCTCTGAAAGCACCCATTATAGACTTTGCTTATATTGAATTCACTGTTATGAATATACCGTATGTGTAATACTGTGGCAGAGGCAGTGACTGTTTGCATTTGTGACACTACTGTTTGACTTGTAAGATGGGGAAGTTGGGAAAATTTTCTTTATCGCTCTTAATTCCCAATGGGGAGAAAGAAAAGTCACCATTGTTATTTTCTAGGATTGAGCTGATACTTTGTCACCATTTTGGTCTTTTCTGAGGTCCGTAAAAGTGGTTCATGACACTTTCATGGACTTCTTTATTCATTTTCATCTAGAAAGCTGTCATCAATTTATGCAAACTTAACATGTATACATAGATGCAAGTTTTGATGTCAACTTGCTGTAAATTTCCACATCTATCGTACAAGTGTGTTGGAAGATTTCATCTGTAAATGTGCAGCATATTTGATTTGGGGTAACTATTAGGTCTACTGTTGATTTGCAGCAGATTTGCTGTAGTTTTACAGCAAATTTACCTTACTATATGGGAAGTGGATCAATTGACCCCTACATATGAAACGTTGTGGATATTAGGGGCAAACTCTTAAAATACAAGTTGTGGAAATCAGCAGTTTTCCAAACGTCTGTTCTATTCTGAAGGTCGCGAACTGTCCTATTCTAAAGCAAATTTCAGAGTATTAGAGGCGACGTAGACTCCTGTCAGACATTGCATGATTTCCTAGTCTTCAATAAATATGATACAACAATGAAAGTAAAATCGATCTCTGTCGAGCTCACCCTTAATATCTGCAACACCTCACATGATAATTATGAATTGTAACACTGCTCCAAGTTGTTATTTGAGTTGTGCTTTAATGAAATGATTTTGTTTCAGGTCTCGCAGAAGGGATCATGGACAGCAATGATGATGGCCTTCAGATTCCCCTCCACTTGCCGAAGAAGCAGAGGGAGCTGTTCTTGCGAATTCAGCAGCAACAGAGGGAGGTGGAGAACAGACAGGTAAGGAAGACCTACTTAAAATATCAAGGGGATGCAATGAAAAAGTTAGTTAATAGCTATAACATAGGAGTGTCAATCCTAAATTATCATATGATACTTTTTAATTCCACAGATATACCCATTAAACTATTATTCTTTTTATAACGTTTATATTAACCTACTTATTATTTATAATTATTAATTGAAGGGCTCAGGTGTAAAACATGGCAAGTGACATTTTGATAATTTTTCAGTTGCAAAGTACACTGTGCCATCCTTCAATTTTCGAGTGAAATTGCTTTGTCATACAATTTGCATTGGATTCAGTGAAGCCTTGTGAAATTGGTAAACACAACACGAAAACAATTTATCTACAGTATAGCTTCTAATAACCTTTTTTCTTAATGAATTCAGAAATGATCAAAATGTCACTTACCATTTTTTACACGCAAGCCCTTCAATTATTATATATATAATAAAACATTAAATATTTACATTACAATATTACAAAAGAAGAAACCTGAAAATGATAACAAGCTTATTTTCATCATTCGACCCCAGCTAATAGCTTTCATCATATGCTTAAGCTTAAATTCGACCTTGCTCCCACTCTGTATTTCAAACAAGTGTCTTAGCCGCCAATCTCCATTGTGGAATGGTTAGCACAACTTGCATTGATGCTAGCTATCCCAGCATGGGTGCGGTGTTATTTGTGTGACACCATCAATTTCATCACACCATTACTCATCCCCATTGTTGTGATTAGCCAAAAGTGGCAGAAACGCAAAGTAAAATAAACCAAATCAGTCAATCAATCAATCCACAAATTATGCACATGAACATCTGCAGATATTCATATAATTTAATTGATTTTGGTTTGATAGGCTGATTGGGACGCAACCTTCAGCTTGAAGTTGAATTTCAGTGATCAACAAAGGTCCCTGTTGGGAATTAAATGAGAGATCACTAGATTGTCATATAATTGAGTGATTAACAAAATGAGGGCAATTTATACCCAATATTTAGCTTGCTTATGAAATTTAATTTGCTTTAATTTTTTAAATGATTGGTATATACATGGTAAAAGTTGTCTCCCTGATGGCATAGTAGTAATGTCATCACCTTATAATCAAAGGGTCCTGGGTTTGATACTGGATAGAGAGTTCGGATTCCACTTTAAACTGTAGGTCCAGTCCTGATCAGCCTTAATGTAGATACTTTGTACATTTGAACTGTAATTGTTGACTGTTGGTCTAGCACATGAATACTGAGCTCATAGTCTCACCACAGAAGGTTCTAAGCAGTGACACCAATTTATACGGGCCTGTGGGGTTCAAGCCCACCCAATAATTTTCCTGTTATTAATTTTATTTTAGAAATAAAGTTCCTGTGCTTAAGAAAGCAAAAGGTTTCATGATTATACACTTAAAGAATTCTCACAATCTTATTTACTGACAGTGTTATCAAAATATTTCATAATAATTTGTTACATCTCCAATGTGGTACTTTTTAGTGTCCTATATTATTTACACTATTGCTGGTTACATCGTTATTAGGAAAGTAAGGGAAGAAGGGGCTTGTAATGAAGATGAGGATTGATAGGCACTAAAGGTGATGAACATTAACAGATATTTTATCATTCTCTCATTTTAGGTATTCAAAAAGCAGTTATCTTCAAAATAGGCACTTATGACTAAAGCAGGCACTTGTGACTAAAATAGGCACTTGTGACTAAAATAGGCCCTTGACTAAAATAGGCACTTATGACTAAAATAGGCACTTATGACTAAAATAGGCACTTATGACTAAAATAGGCACTTATGACTAAATTAGGCACTTATGACTAAAATAGGCAAGAACAGCCACTATAAAATAAATGATTTTTTCTCAGGAATGTCCTGAAACAGTTTTCAAATGTAAAAGTCCACATTTTCTGGTAAGGGAAGAAAAAAGGCATTTTGGGGCAAATCCTCAGCCTACTTATGACTTATATTATTTCATAAAATTATAAAACGAATCTCAGAGTTCAGCCTATCCCTTGCCAGTGTATGAGCATTTCATTGCGTTCTTTTAATCACCACTCATCCTAGGTGTCATGTCATGTCAACAGGTTCAATTTTTTTTTTTAAACAAAAAATATAAAACCAAAGTTGACATTAAGGGCTTTCTCTTGTAGGAGCAGAGTGCAGAGGAGCGTGAGGTGACACCTGAACCTGTGAAGGAGGAGAAGTGGTATTCCAGTGATGAAGAAGCGGAGGACAGTTCCTTGACTGATGTTCTCAAAAATCTCTCTAAACAGGTCAGTCTTAGTTTTGCAAATGGGATACCACGGAAAAAGGTTTTGCAAATAAAGTGTTTGTGTGTGTGTGCTGTGACATATTCTAAACATGTTTTTTTATATATGAATATTTTTAACTCTGAAGTAATGCGAATTTGGCACAAATTGCAAATTGTGGTCTTTATCACAAATTTCAACACATTTTGTGCTTGTGTTTGAAGAAATAAAAATCTCGGGGAAAATCTTCCAACTATTAATCCCAATTAAGTCCATGTAAATATTTAGAATACAGTCGAAACCCATTTTCATGTTCCCGATTTTACATTTTCCCACATTATACATTCAAGCTTGATGGTCCCAACATAGCAAAATGTGAAAAAAATTTCCTGCATTTTAAGTTTTTTCAGCTTTGTCCCCTGAATAACGTAAAATCAGGGTTCCACTGCATATTCTACTTGCTGATATAATAATAATTACAACTTCAGTAACTTGCTATACACAAGCTACTTTGAAAATATTGGCTTGTGAAAGAATGTTTATTTTGCATTGTGTACATTTGGAAACTTCTGTTTGACAAAAGTGTGAAAATATTTGTTCTCTACGTAATGTTTAAAATTTGGTTTTATGCAAGGGGTCCCAGGTTCGATACCCGGTGGAGGCACAAGTGGTTCGGATCCCACTTTAAACTGTATGTCCAGTCCCGACATAAAAGTGGACTTGAAACACCAAATCAATCAATTTGTTTTATGCACTGTAATACAGATTGAAAAGTTTTTAACTCCCACGAAAGCCTGTAACCTTAGTCCTTATTATATGCACAGCAATGTCGTTTTATTCTTGAATTTATTTTGATATTGGTATCAGAAAGTGAACTTATGTTGTCAGTACCGATAAACTATTGATATAAAATTTACTGATACCGATACCTGAAATTCTACTGATCCAATATAAAATTGCAAATGTTTATTGAAGGACATGAATGGTTGATTCTCCTCCTTACTTAATCCATGTAACTAAGTGACTGCAAATTATTTTTGGAAAATCAAACTGCGTATTTAAACATTTACTGTACAAAACAATGGCAAATGAATTGTATGTTCTTATTCATAAAAGTAACAACAAAATGGCAGAATATTGAACTAAATTACAGGCTATTTATAAATATATTTGGCAAAATCATCAGTAAAATTACTGATACACTGTTGTGTCTATATCAGGAAAAAATCCTAATGGTATGACCATAAGTGGAAATGAATTAGGCCTTTGTGAAAGAAATTTAATATGCTGTGTAATGAGAACTCTGAAAAAGAATTGAGGATATTGGAAAATTCAGCCAAAATACATTTATAGTTCATGTGGGAATGTTGCAAATGGAAGAAAGGCAAAGAAAAAAACTAAAAACAGGTTTCTTTTCACCTAACTGTGACTGATATTGTGTACATAAGTGGTATTTATGTGTCAGAACTACAAATAAAACACTGGTTCTTATATTTGTATTTATATCCAATACGTAATTGCTTTTTTTCATTTCTGCAGCCCACCGACAAAGAGAACTCACCCCAGCCAGCTGCGGAAACATCAGGGAGTGATCTCATGTCGAAGCTGTCCATAGGCGACCTGTCCCATATTGATATCACTCCAGACATCACCAAACTGCTGCAGACGATCCGTAACCAAAGCAACACAGCCAACACCACTGCAGCTGGTGGAAGTCCAATGGAAGCTTCAACGGTTGGCTCTTCCACAAATGAGATATCCCCTTCAGATGGCAGGTAAGCTGTTTTCTGTGTGCATGTGTGTGTTCGTAGCTTGATTTTTTTCCCCAAGAACAGGTATTCTAATTTTTGTATGAGAACCAGGAACGTAACTCCAAAAATGCTGTTTTCAGTTTTGTTTAAATAAACTCCTCTGAATAGCTCCATTTGGACATATCTTCACTTCTAATCCTTTGCAGTAAGGTGGAGTCACGTATCTCCATTTACTGACTGTTTTTAAGAGTCAGACATATTCGTAAGAACACATTATTTTCTCTCCAGCAAATTTGTAAATTTGATAACTTGGAGTTATGTCCTTCTGGATCTCACGACAATTTCTAATTTTCAGAATGAAGAATATCAGCATAAAGAGGTCATTGCTGTAAAAACCTAGAATGAATGGAACATTTTTTGTTGTTGTTTGCAAACAAGCAATTTTTCATTTGCAAAACAGTTGGGCATCAACTCAAGAGTTCATTGTGGAGCAAGTATATATTATATCCTCTTGTAGTTTATGGTTCTTACAAGCACATAATCACAATTTTTTATGTAACATTCTGGAAGAAAAAACTCACTCACTCAGAATAAATGTCTGACGAAGGGAACATGTGTTCTCCTGAAATGTTACTACGGAAATTGTGTTTGTAAGAACCATAAACTACAAGAGAAATAGTTCTTCAATGCAAGTGATATGTACATACAAGAAAATCAAGTGTATAATTTCATGTACTGTAGTTTGACATGTTCTTAACAAAAGGACATAAAAAACAAAATAACATATTCACATGAGGACTCACAGTATTCACTAGATGTCACTCAGGATATGGGTAATACTTCTTTCTTTGTAGTTAAATGATATCAATTCAAGTTTTTAAAGATAAGGATGTGTATTTTACCTCTTGCCAAGCAAAATACAGTACTTACATGTGTAATTCCAATTGTTTCTGTAAAATTATAACATACTAGCTGATTGCTCGGCGTTGCCCAGGTATTTATTTATCCCAATCTTCTATTAGACAGGAAAATAATGAATTCTAACTATAGTGGCATTGGGAGTGTCACTATTCATCTTAGAGACCTCGAAAACTATGGATTCGACACTAATATTGGTCGTTTTCAATTATTTTTAGATGTCACCCCCCTTCCCACCCCCATCCCTAGGGGTGTCTTACCCCCACAGTATTTCTTTCCATATTGCAAGTGATATGTATACCAAGTTTGGTTGAAATCGCTCCAGGCGGTCGAGAGTTATGGCGGAACAAACACACACACATACACCCATTTTTATATATTAGAATTACATTTCAACTTAAGTTTTTACAACAATAAATTATAATTCATCCATTTTCCGTTTTGCTCAACTCCACCAAAAACTATAAGACAAATGAAAATATGTAATCCCTATGGCAACGAGTTTCAAAAGATGGCATCATCTGAAATAGGCCAAAATATTGAATAAACACAGAAATCACATGCTAAGTTACAGGGGTTACAAAATAACAATAAGTATTTCTCAAATTGGAAAGGATGTGTCAAGTCTACCTTGAGATTATGATTGTGGGTGAATAGCTCATTGATTACTTTCTCCAAATTGCACACTCAGTACTTCAGCCACAGTGATGTGATACTTTGTCGTGAGCCTGTAAAACATGTTTACTGTAGCAAACTGTACTGTGACGGACAATGCAATTACATAAAAGTTCATTCCATGTACTACACCCCGACACTGCAGTCTTGCATGCCAATGAGGTCTGTGTTGTGTTGTCCATTTGTGGTTGTGAATTTTTTTTTATCTGCTTCAGCTTATCGCCATTCATCCCTGTCATCACGATTAGTCAAAAGTGCCATGTGCAACATTAAATAAACTAAATCAAACATACATTTAGGATCATACTGCCTGCAGCAGAACCTAACAGCTAATTCAGTCATCTGCAGAATGCAATGTTGTTTTGAGAATTTCTCTGAAACCAACCTCTCTTTATTAGTATGCACACAAAATTAACTTATGTATCCATGTGGTCACTCAAATTAATTGAATGAAATAAACCATTACGTGGATATGTGAGTACATTTTGTGTGTGTATTAATATCTTACTGCATCTAAGCCCTAGGTAACATAAACATATTTACTTTCATATAGAATGTTGTTGGGCATTATATCTCACACTCTTTTTCCTTCATTTTCTTCCTTCTCCTCTCCTCTTTCTCTCTTGTCTTTTCCACTCTTTCTAACACCTTCTTCCATTCTTTGTTTAACTTCAGTCCCCCATTCCAGTTCATTGTGTCTTCTTCACCTTTCTTCTCTATTTCCTTGGCTTTGTTTAGCCTTTTAGGTGAAATACAGTTGACAAGTGAAAGCCACCTGCTAGAAAGTTCCAGAACAACTTTCTAATAGTCTGGAGGGAGTAATGTTTTGTGTATATATAATGCCCTGTTTTTGTATCTTGTTACTTTTGTACTTGATACAGAGTCTGAAGAAGACCTTGCTAGAAGGTTGAAACGTTACGTTTAGTTTGTTTTTAATAAAATAAATTACTGCCTTGGTCAGCATATTTATTTTTTCATAATCATGGAAACAAAGCTTAATGGTGTTATAATCCCAGACAGTCATTCCAAACACAGCCATTTTGATTTCAGTGCAATTTATCTCTCTGGAAATTATTTAGTAAATACAGCTGTCTTCTACACAATTGCCTGAAAAAATTTCAATTTCCTATCCATTTCAAAAACTGTATTTTTTAATATTATTACTATTATTTTGTAAACTTGTTGCATTATTTGAGTGGCTCAGGAGTAAGACTTGATATTATATTCCGCAGAAGTATGAAACTGAAGAAATGCAAATGAAAGTTTGTCCATCATATTGTGGACATATGGGTTACCTAGATGTTTCCGTGTGTTTCTGACTAGCAACAGCTACTGAAGTAACTCTATTTTGAACACAGTATGTGTTATCGCGTTTTACTACCAAGCCACTCGTTTTATCCTTAGTTGTCCCATAATTTTTGCCAAGCCAATGTTCATTTTAAATTTTGTATTACAGAGGGCAGAATACTCGTCCACGAGATCCTCGCCTGTGTTCACGTGATCCTAGAGACCCCCGTAACAGAGCTGATCCGAGGATGGCTCCTAGACCACAGGATTCTCCGATTCGAGATCCTCGTGATCCTCGCTCAGGAATAAGGCCGGTGGACACAGACTCAAGGGTGACTCCCCGTGTGCACGAACCTACTCTGATTCCACAGGAACCTCGCACTCCAAGAGTGCCCCTCATTCCGGAGACCCTTATGCCCTTAGAGGCAAGAGACCCACGAAGCAAGGGCCTGCTGGGTGATGTGGACTTGCGACAGTTACCAGAATCGGACACCGATCTCAGGAAAAGTGACACCGACTTGAGGAGTTTAGAAGTCTCGGGCACCCCAGACGTTGATCTCAGAAATGTTTCCATTCTCGGACTCCCGTTTAAGCCAGCCCCGCCACATACTCCAGCGACGGAGATAGACGCTTCTTTGAATTCGCATCCCCCGATGACGTACAAACTGATCGCTGTCACCATTCCACGTCCCAACTACGCAACCCTGAAAATAGCAATAACAGACCCATTAGTGAAATGTGATCCGAGACTGAAAAAGATTTTCAGGTTGTCCCCCAACGAGCCACAGAAAATCACTTCTCCTCGTTCGTCTTCATCTTCATCAGCATCGGCATCGTCGTCGTCGCCTGGAGCAACGAGGGTTGATCCAAGAGTGATTCGCAGTCCAGATCATGGAATGGAAGCTCCGAGAGGTGACCCACGTAAAAATCGCAGGACTTCAGACCCGGATCCTCGTCTCGCAAGGCCCGACCCACGTGTAGTGCAACCTGGAAACTCCCCAACGTTTCCCCAACCGCCAACTCCCCCTGCCGATCCACGGTTATTGAAGAGGCAAGACTCTGTAGGTGCACAGCATCCGGTGGACCCAAGAAGTGCTCAGGTCAACAGGCCATCTGGAGGTCCTCCGTTCTCGTACCCACCAAAAACTCCTCGACCCACATTCGATGACTCGGACTCTGATGATGATGAAACACCTAAAACTCAATGGGGGGTGATGAAGACTGACTTACCTGGTGGTAATCCAGACGTGAATCCGTGGGGATTCTTCACAGCACCAAAGAATGAACCACCTAACTTCAATGGTGATGTTCGGTGGGAAATGATGAACTAAACATATGTACATTCTGCCTGTAAACAATAATGGC
Source organism: Lepisma saccharinum (assembly GCF_977018435.1). NCBI lineage: Eukaryota > Metazoa > Arthropoda > Insecta > Zygentoma > Lepismatidae > Lepisma > Lepisma saccharinum. The sequence continues at coordinate 35,096,895 of NC_139240.1, read as the reverse complement.
AGCTTTAAACATGTATATAGTGTACATATATATTTTATGTATATTAACAACTTTAATTTAGAATGTTAAAAGGAAACAAAATGGTGCTCAAACTATGTAATTTCTATTCTATCTCCAAAGTGTAGTGGTTGTGTTTTCTAGAATTCCTCTACTTTTTGATATTATGTCACATTTCTCTTGAATTATTATGGTACCTTAAAGCAGGAATGACAATAGGTATGTGATTGGTGCTATAATCTGCTCACATAAATGTGTTGTAAATTATTTTTGACTTGATTTTTTATTGATTTGATGCTGTGCGAGTGGTACCAAGAAAATTTATGATTTCACTAAAATCGATTCTTACAATCAATTAAATGACAATTAGTATGAAGCTGTGCCAATAAGCAGAAAACCTTTCTTGTTTCCAAAATTAAATGATTTCTAGCATTTTTTAAATATATTTTTATTAAAGGAAGAATGTGTGGAAAAATTATAAAGTTAATTTGATAAAGTATTTTCTTTATGAATAACAGTGCAGTAGAATTGTGTTGCCTAAATCACTTCACAATTCAAATATTTTCAACTTCACATGTTTGTTTCCTATTCGTTCTTTTTCATTGTAATTACCATTTTATTGTTTAAAATATATTTTCAGTTTTATTTCATCGTTTTGTTTAGTGTTAATTGCTGCCATATTGTGTCATTATGTGCTCGATGTTAAATGAAGTGTTTGTGGATATGATTTATTATTAATTAAAGACAGTTCGATCTCATTTGCCAAAGCAAGGTTTTAAAGAGATAAAAGAATGTTTATAAAGATGCCATATTATTAAAACAGATAAAGTGTAAATGGTGTTTTGTATGTATATGTTGAATGGAGCAAGGAAAAAATGTTAGAAGTGAACATGTGCTGTTTGTGTGACCAGAAGGTAATTCTGGTCATTTCTGCAAATTATATTATTTCAAATTTAAAAATTTTAAAGCCTTTTATTCATCAGGTGTTTTGTTTTTCAGGTTATGTATATCGCAGGGTATAGTTTCAGAAAAATCTTTTATGTTGGTTAATGCTAAGTTACTTAAACATACTTGACCATGTAAGCAGGGTTTGGACCCTCACCATGCTGTGGTTTCTTTTGCTAATTTCTGCGGAATATCACTGTACTGAAGTCAGTCGCCTGATATACGATTAGTTATCATTTTCTCCTTACATTTTGTTTACAAATTTTTATTCTCTTTGTTAAAGGACAAAAAAAAGAGACTAGATTGGTTGTACATTACAGCTTTACTGTTAGTTTTAGACGTCGTGTCCGGCCAGGGCTCGTAAATCGCCAATTATTCTTGTGTTCACGGATGATTTAATGTTAGTTTGGGAAGATTGATCCATTAGTTTTAGAGGAGGTTGAAAGGCATGATCTCATTTTTCAACATTGGGGACACGACAACACGATTATATCGTTCTTAGCTTCTTATAATATTAGTATTTCTCTCATATTTGAAACATCTGATCGATTGTCACTGATCTAAAAAAAGACTGAAAACTTGAGATGCATCGTAGCAACAGAGCACAGACACAGATATACAGGATGACTGGTAATTAGATGTATTCCCTGAAAGGGGTTAAAGTAGAGACAATTTGCAATAAATTTGACCATATGATACCCCATCCGAAAATTAGTAGTTTTTGAGATAATCGAATTTCAATTTTTTTTTAAAAAAAATGACAATTTTCCACATAAAAGGATGAATTGAGAAAAAAACTGCTCATTGTATGGAACTTATTTCAGCATTTTCTGATAGCTAACAAATAAGTGGTTCGTTGAAAAAAAAAGTTTTTCCCAAATAACGATCACATGTAAGTAACGGGTGGGTCTAAACTTACAAGTGATGATAAAAAATTGCACTCTTAGTTTACTTGGCAACGTATTAATAACAAAAATGGTATGACACGAAGCGTACAAATTACTTAAATTACTTCCTTGTGACATCTGCTATCCAACAAGGTACAAATGTTGCTGACATTCACATTTGTGCACAAGAAATAATACTTCATTTATCTTCATGTGAATGGAATCAATGAACAATACAATTAAAGAACATTATATGTCTTGCTGAAAGTGGGCACCTCCGTTACGAATGCAGGCACGCAGGTTTTTACGGACATTTGTTCTCTTAACTCGTGATGTGATGGTGTCCTTCGTGTGTTGACAAGCTGTAAAGATCCTCTCCCTGAGCTCTTCTTAGGAGTTTACCGGTGTCTTGTCATGTGGCTCCAAATGTAAAAGTCGCAAGGCTTCAAATCGGGGGTTCGAGCCGGCCAGGGAATCGAGTCGCCTCGGCCAATCCATTTCTTTGGGTAATTTTCATCCAGCCACAGTCGCACGCCCAGGCAGAAGTATGGATGGGCGTAATCAACAATCATTTGATCGAGCCATTTTTCCTGCCCCAAATCTTAAAAGGCATCACTTATGAACATTTCTTGAGGAACGCGATGGCAATGTTGTTGGAGGATGTGCCTCTAGCTACAAGACGTGACATGATTTATCAGCATGATGACTGCCCAGCTTGATCCCCCGATCGATTTGCCGCCTTGCGACTTTTACAATTGGAGCCACATGACAAGACACCGGTAAACTCCCAAGAAGAGCTCAGGGAGAGGATCTTAACAGCTGGTCAACACATCAAGGACACCATCACATCACGAGTTAAGAGAACAAATGTCCGTAAAAACCTGCGTGCCTGCATTCGTAACGGAGGTGCCCACTTTCAGCAAGACATATAATGTTCTTTAATTGTATTGTTCATTGATTCCATTCACATGAAGATAAATGAAGTATTATTTCTTGTACACAAATGTGAATGTCAGCAACATTTGTACCTTGTTGGATAGCAGATGTCACAAGGAAGTAATTTAAGTAATTTGTACGCTTCATGTCATACCATTTTTGTTATTAATACATTGCCAAGTAAACTAAGAGTGCAATTTTTTATCATCACTTGTAAGTTTAGACCCACCCGTTACTTACATGTGATTGTTATTTGGGAAAAACTTTTTTTTTCAACGAACCACTTATTTGTTAGCTATCAGAAAATGCTGAAATAAGTTCCATACAATGAGCAGTTTTTTCTCAATTCATCTTCTTATGTGGAAAATTGTCATTTTTTTTAAAAAAACAATTGAAATTCTATTATCTCGAAAACTACTAATTTTCGGATGGGGTATCATATGGTCAAATTTTTGCAAATTGTCTCTACTTTAACCCCTTTCAGGGAATACATCTAATTACCAGTCACCCTGTATATATGTAATGGCCTATGTTATTTTAAATTGGAATTATACAAGTATCGGTATCGGTGGATATTGGTGAGAGTATCGGCATCGGTATCTGCTCAAAGTGGTATTGGCTCAGCCCTAATATATACCGTTTAATTTAATTGAATTAGAATTTTTGGATTCATTGGAATCACACAAAGCCTTTGTATTGTTAATATATATTTGTGTGAGAGTGGTGAGAGGCGGTAATACAATTGGTTTAAATAGAGAAAACATCTGCTTGGACTCTTGAATTTTTGTAAAGTTTGCCTTGAAAACCTGGGAATTATATTTGAATATTTTCATGGTCCTAGAGTGACCACCCTGGATATGTATAATATATATAATATCCCAATGCCTCAAGAGCAGTTAGGAATTCCCTCCCCCAACTGGAATTTTTTTATTAGATACCACGCTGCATTTAACCCTTAGACACGTCATTTCATCATTTTCTGTAACATTCATAGGCACATGGGGTACACCTGTCTCTCGATCCTTTAACTATCTTTAGGGTGTGAAATACACTGTGAATTATACCGATCATTCATGCAAAATGTTCTTTCTTTGTTTTTGTACTAAGATCAGCTGCAATTTTCTGCAGCTCTTTCAAAATAATGTAATATTATAAAGTTAACGCCAGTTGCATACTTGGTGTACGGTTGTTTCCCATTCACCTAAATACATTAACAACCAAAAGAGTGCCATGTTCGCTTTTGGCACTAATACATAGCTAGCTACATGTCGTCCCCTTCCTCGCTAACCCACTTCTGTATAACATCGGAATCAGCAGTGTAATCTGCCTTTTGACACATCGATAGAGGCACATATTTTTGGTAAATAAAAGCAATATTTCGGTACAAAAACAGTCAATTTTGTGTTCAAAAGCAGTAAATAAAGTAAAATTTCACTGTTATAGCGGTATATAAAATTACATTTTCGTTTTAGAAAATATGAATATAATCACAAATTTGATTTAGAAACTCCACTTACTACACAAAATAAACATATCCCTTCTAATAGCACATTTATGTTGTTATCAGAATATTAAGTTTATTCCTGTATAAAGGGGTCCATTTTTGCTTCTCAAATATTTACGGCAGAATTAATCAATTTTTCCGTTAATTGCATAACTCACAGGATAATTGTGACTTCAGAAAGTGTTGCATCGTTAAATAAATTCTAAATTTCGTGTTTAAGAGTCTATTTCGCATTTTGCAGTTCATTTTGTGACACAACAGAGTAAGAAAATTCACCTCACAGCTTTCAGAAATGAAAAATTAACATTACAATGTTTTGTTAAAAATGAAATTGATTGATTGATTTGGTGTTTTAAGTCCAATGTATGCACAGTAAGGATAATCGGGACTGGTCCTACAGTTTAAAGTGGGATCTGAACCACTATGTGCCTCCACCGGGCATCGAACCTGGGGCCCCTTGATTACAAGGCAACGACGCTACCCCTGTGCCATGGGGGAGGCCTAAAAATGAAATATGCATGCCTCTACACATTGATATTTTTCTTGTTACGAATTTAGGCACATGGGGAGGCAACTGTACACCAAGGATGTGACTGACGTTAGCATTGTAATATTACGTGGCTTAGAAGTGCAGCAGAACTATCCAACTGTGCTTAGAACAGTGCAAATGTGACCAGTTGATACGTCAGTACTGCTTTCAATTTGAATGTCCAGGCATTACTTGGGAGGTACAGAAAGGTTCATTTTCATTCTTAGTCTTATAATTACTAACACATAGCCGACCTCTGTGGCAGAGTGGTTAGCACAGCATGCTACAATAGCAGAGGTTCCAGGTTTGAATCCCAGCCTGGGGATGGGTGTTATTTGTGACTGTCCCTTCATCAATCGTATTACTCATCTTCGTGTTAACAATTAGGTAAAAGTGGCAGAAATGCGAAGTAAAAGAACCAAGCTAATCAATTACTCACAAACATGTATTTTTCATTAGAATGACATTATAACCTGATCTATATGGAACAAAACGACCACTATGATTAGTTTTAATTAAAAAAATTTAACATACATTAATTGGTCTATAGGCACACATAACCCTTGCGTCGCTATTGATCATGTCCGGGATTCATCAAAGATTAGTGTCTTTTGTGCCATATCACAAAAGAAAGTCTGTGGCTAGTTTTTCTCGTTTAAGAAGAAGTAACTGGGACATCCTATGTTGACATGCTGCAGTAGTTCCTAAGCCTTCAATTAGAGGAGGACTTCCAGCAACTACCTGTTCTAACAAAATGGTATAATACCACCACCCCCCTTATCATAATGAGGTCCAGTGTTTACCTGAAAAAACGATGATGTAACATTTTACAATTGGTTGTGCAGATCACCTGACATTACTCCTATCAGAGGCACCAACTTTCGAAAAACTCTGAATGCGCTCGAACACTTGAATTGTGTAAATTCATAAAACAATCTTCCCTTCCTAACACTAGTCGAGAGTATTCTTTGCGACACTTGAGGTTTCATGAGAACTGAATTTTCTTAAATCCATGTTTCCAGTTGGAAAATCCAGAAGAAATAAAACAAGGGTTCCTTAATGCTTTTTTCGTTAGCTTCCTTGCATTCTTTACATAATACCACTTTTCTATTTTTATCGTTAAAAATATCCACAGGTGTTTGTCATGCATGAATTTTGAAAAGTTCTACCACCAGCATTCTTTATTTCTCGTTCACTTGATATTATAAAATCACGATACCCTGAACTATTTCAAGACAATTTGGTAAATCGTTAATAGCCGATTTCCAAACCAAATTTAAATCTGCAGTATCGGAACACTGAGCGGGAATTTGCCCACCCGTGATTACAAATTTGTCCGGGATAAATAACATTAAGAAAACCATAAACACATTACACCAATGTTCACGCAAACCCAAATTTTATTCAACTGATTCGTTCCCTGCGAGTTGTGCTTGGTAAACCTCACTCCTTCCTCACCAAAGAGAATCAACACTTGATCTTTGTTGCCGCCATGCCAAAACAACTGGGCTGATGGCATGGCTTCTTGAAAACAAGTCCCATGACTAATGGTAGGAGAGATGAATAAAGTGCACACTAAGTTATTTGAAAGGGGGGAAAAAATCTGTTTGATTTCCACAAGCAATCAATGAATCATGATAACAAATGTATAATAATAATAAGACAAATTATTGGGTGGGCTCAGGGGCCATGGCCCCATATAAGTTGGCACCACTGTTTCCTGTGGGAATTTGTATAGGATTCCATTACATGTCACGTCTACCATATAATCTGCCAATGCTACGACACCATTGCTACAGCCAATGAAACCATAGATGTGGACAAGCTGGTCCGTGTGTGGCAAGTATCCTCTGGAGAGAAGCCTCACTGTTCCATTATTTTATGCTTTACATCTTTGTGATGTACTCCCGGGTTCGAATCCTGGCCTGGGCATGGATGTTTGTGAGTGTCTATTCATCAATTTCATCATGTCATCACTCATCTCCATCTTCGCAAATTAGCCAAAAGTGGCACAAAAAACGGAAGTAAAATAAAGCAACTCAATCAATCAATCAATCTTTGTGATGTACATCATCACCTCCACATGAACTATGCAAATAAGGAATGGGACAGAAAGGAGCAAAGGTAAGAGGGTTAACAAACTGACCTGTGTAGTCTCTCCTTGGTGGTTAAAACTCTTTCCACCTCCTTTGGCCCAATATTTTTAAATGGTCATCAAGTACATGAAAAGGTAAAGTTCCCCATGCACTTTGCACCATGCCATGAAGGTACATATAGGGGGCCTCACACATTCTCAATCTTGGCTATTTTTTTGTTGTTAAGTAATCAACACCACTTTCTGGCTGCCTTTACTCCTTCCAGGTATGCATTTCTTTGAGGCCGGGTGCACCTCAGAGCCATTTTATGTAGCATTAAGAATGGATAAATTCTAACCTTAGACAACTCACCTCAGGAATTGAACCTGGGTCTCCTGCATGGCAATAAGATGCCCTATCGACTAGACCATCTCGGATCCAGGTACATGAAAAGTGGTTTAAGAAATCCATATGCTATAGTTAATCCGTTTAGAAATTTGCTGGGCTCTTATTATTTTTCAAATGTACAGGTTTGCACATTTCTCCTTTGCCAATACAGGACCCAATGACTTATAATGTAAAAAAAAAAAGGTTTTATACATTAGCACAGGGGTTTTCAACTGGCGGCCCGCGGGCCGCATGCGGCCCTCGATGCCTTTTTTTGCGGCCCGCGAAGCCTGTTTGCAAAACACATTAATTTCATGTAATTTTATTAAAATACGTTCTTTTTTTGCTGTTAAATGAACGGAAGCTCTGTGAAGAAAGACAATATCACAGGTAGAATTGATTTTGCAGTCAATAATGATCATCAGAAGAATCTAAAGTGATGTAACGTTCTCTTCACACCATGCATTCACCCCCTTCGCTATGCGGAATGAACTTGCCCGCTTCCCACCTCTTCGCTATGCGGAATTGCAGGGAATCGTAATAAACTTATGATTTTCAACGTTACTTTGGAGAGGAATAACCTGGTCCATTTTCCAAGCTGTTGGCGGCTAGCAGAAGATGAAGAAACACTGGACTTTTCTGAATTCAGTGCAAATATTAAAGAAATAATGCATGAGTTTGACTTCAGATTTAAATATTTTGAAGAACTTAAAAGCAGCATCCAGCTATTTAGCAATCCTCTTGGCGTTAACATCGAAGAACAAGAAGCTTTTCTCTCCTACTTGAATTGTGTGATTTGCAAGGTGATTTCCTTCAAACTAGGCAAGAAAAGGGGCCCGAGTTTTTCGAATACCTTTCAAAGGAACGCTTTCCAAACCTTCGTAGTTTTGGGTAAATAATGACATCGATGTTCGGCAGTACATACGCGTGTGAAAGTGTTTTTTTTTTGTTTTTTTTCAATGAAGTTCATCAAGAACCGCTACAGAACCCGACTGGCAGATTCTTCACTGCTTCACCTTCTGAGACTTTCAAATACAGAAATTGAAGTGGACATTCCAACTTTAATGAAAGAAGCAGATCGGCCTCAATTTTCTGTTCAGTACTTACAATCTTTGTAATTTTTAATTCCCCCCCCCCCCAAAAAAATGCGGCCCGCCAATCAACTGCTGGATATAATTTTGGCCCTCGGACCTTTTGAAGTTGGAAACCACTGCATTAGCACACAAGAATAATATTCATTCTGTAGGAAACTCTTGGGGGTTACGGCAGCCAGGGGTATGGTGCTGATCACATCACCCACACCTTCGCCTGTGATCAAGAAATTGTGGAGCCCTAACTCCACACCCCCCATGGTGTAAAGGACAGGGGAGCACTTTACTTTCATATTATAAAACATTGTACGTTAGTAAGTAATACTACAGGGTACGCCACGAATAAGTAGCCTGACTCTACAGTACTACGTGTCAGTGTTTATTGTTCATTTAAACGAAGACCATTTCTAGCACCTCTTTTGACAAGTGAGTATGTCACCAAACATTTAAAGAAAACTATTATTATAATAACTGTAGTAATGGTAATAATAAAGTAGTAGTCACTTGCTCATAGTTCGGTCTGTGTTTACTTTTTCATGACCCACTCTGTATATTTGCACTGTTACGTATAGCCTTCACTGAAAGTACACAGTTCCAACAGAACAACGAAGAAGGAAGCAATTGTTAGTTTGGAAAGTAGAAAATGAAAATCAGAAACCAAACTAGAACATGGTGATTTCATATTCCATTGCTTACTTCGCAGAATAAAGTGTTATTTTTATTTATGTAATTTTGCCATTACTCCAGTGAGCTTATTACGGTCAAATACTTCTGTTTTGTTAAGGAGAGGGTGAGGGTATGAATACATAATGCGTGTTAGCATTTCATCACCATCATTTGGCTACTATGATAATTTTGTAGAAATGTGTTCAGCTAATTTTAGCAGAACTTTTGCTAGCTTGGTTTTGGTTGTATTTCTTTGATTAATATAAGGTTTTATGTTATGTTACCAAAACCAATTTTGGAGTTTGACTTGACTTAAGATTTCCTATCGAATAAGCCTCATGCAAATTTTGAGACCACTGCACTGTTTATAGTAATGTCAATTATGTATATATGCAGGGGCTTTTCCAGAATTTTCCATATGAGGGAGGGATGAGTTCCTATTTAGTGGAGTGTAAATGTAAATTTAAAGCCAAAATTGCCATAAATTAGGCTTTGTGAAAAATTTATGGGTGGTGTTGAGGAAATTTTTGGGTTTGTGTGTGTGTGTGGATATATCTCTGTATACATGTATTTTATCACTAGTGCGCCCACTAAGCAATCAATTTAATATCAACTACCTGGAGCCAAGCATGGGCCAGGGGAGGAGGGCTCATACCCCCTCCCACGGCACTGCCATCAGCCCCCTTGACATTAGGTAAAACTATTTGTATAATTTGTTTGCAGTGAAGAGTGAAAATATAGACAAATTGGTGAAGGAAAACTTCACAGAACATGAACAGCAGCTATTACATTGGTTCATCTTGTTTATGAGCCGAAGTCTAAGTAGCAGCAAGTATTTAGAAGGTTCTCTGGACTTTATAAAGTTCTTTCATAGATCATAGGAGAGCTTTTTATCTGTACCTCCACTGCTTGTGTTGGGGCCTCCCATTTAGACAGATATCTGTGACTTTCACGTCATCATCAACATTCCTTCCACATCTGCGTCAAAGACAACAGCTCCCAATTTTTGTAAAGGAAGGGGATCTTTATTGCTTCGGCCGGTGAAGAGGGGGGGGGATGTACGGTAGGCACTATGATTCAATATTCCCTGCTGAAAATTTTGCCTACTGTTTTCAGTAGATCTGTAGGTGTTTTGAAACATCTACTCTGTTTAAATTTTCAAATAGATATTAAAACATTTTAAATCAGGAGGAATGAAAAGTTATATTTACAGCCAACATGTTGAGTTACATACACTCAGTGATCAGAACGCTACATTTTAAAAGTAGCTTCGCTACAGCTACAGCTACTCTTCCAAAATGTAGCTTCGCTACAGCTACAACTACATTTACCAAAATGTAGCTCGCTACGCTACTCATGTGCGCTACTCGCTACTTCGCTACTTTTGCGCTACTTCTGCATAAAAAAATTAAAAACAACCATATGGATGGGTATTAAAAATCTCCTACTACTGGTAAATAAATTCTGTTATTTATTAATATGATTCCCATCATTCAATAATTTTGAAAGCATTGTCACTTCAGTTACTTATTTTTACTATAGTTTTTGAGAATACCATACCTATGCAAGTGGCATATCAATTCAAATTTGATATATGAATATTGCAATTAGGGTGTTATCCAAATTAATGATTACAACTATACACACATAAAATTTGGTAGGATTACGTATTCATGTTCTCATCAACATAGTTTTCTTCAGAATAAATATTTCATTTTTTGTAGACTGATAGGAAGACAGCATGTTGAATGAAAAGTACCTGGAGCCCTTTGATTACAAAAGGGCCCCAGGTTCGATACCCAGTGGAGGTACATAGTGGTTCGGACCCAGTCTCGATCAGCTTATCTATGCATAAAATGGACTCAAAATAAAAACTAGGAAACACCCCAAGTTGGGAGGATGGGATCGTCCTGCTCCTCCATTCCCCACACTGCTCATCATTCAACATTCTTCCTCGTACTTACAATTAGCGGAAAGTGGCAGAAAGCGACTAGATAAGAGAATAATTAAATAAACCATTCATACTCATTGTCAAGATTGAGAGAAGTTGAAGAATAGATGAGGAGGTAAACAGAAGAGGACAAATGGGTAGTGGACTATATCAAAGCATTCGAAGATTAATATGGAACAGGGGTGTACCTATGAAATGCAAGAAGGTAATATATAACACATACTATGTGCCAGTAATTACTGGATCAGAGACTTGGACAATGTCATAGAGAAATAAAAAGAAGATGCGGGCAGTGGAGATGAAATTTTTAAGGAGTCTTTTGAGGAAGGGATAGAATAAGGAATGAGGAGATCCAACAGGCAGTTGGGGTGGTGAAGCTTCAGGACAGACTAGATCAGGCACACATGAGATGGTTCGGACACATGAAGAGGATGGATGCAGAGAGACTGCCAGTAAGAGCTTATAATGCAAAAGGAGTGGGAATATGGCCAAGGGGGGAACCAAGATGTTGGTGAAAAAAGCAGATAGCAGAGAGTGTTAGGAGAAGAGGACAAGATTGGAACACCGTGGAAAGAGAGGAGTTGTGGAAGACCAGGAAAAAATGAAGAGGCTTGACTTCTATGCCGACCCAGTCAGAGGCAGGAAACGGCAAAGGATGATGATGGTGATGAGAATGTCATGATTAGCAAAAGTTACAGGAAAGTAGGAAAAATACATAAATTTGAAAACAATGTATATTAACTAAAGAAAATTGTCGTTTCTGCATACTTTTTGCAATATGATAAAATATAGTTAGGAAACTGTCATGTAAACCTGAGTGTTCTAAACGTATTGTAATTTTAAAATTTGTGAACAAAAATTATCGCGAAAATAATTGTAATTCCAGAAACTGTATATCATTCTTGTAACAATAATTTCTTGCTGGTGAGATTCTGTATACTGACGATGATCAATGCTGTTAACGTACTGAGCCATTTATTGCTGGCACTATTCCTTTGTCAGTGGAAAATCCATCGCTCGTTTTTGCACTGCAAGTTATATTTTACACAGCAATTAATGACATTTTGATGTATCTTACACCATGGATATCCACAGGATTTGTTCCGGGGGTGAAGCAAATCTAGATAATCTGTGTCTTCATGTAACAGACTGTCTTAATGAACCTCCTGCAAAATTAAGGGTTATTGTCGATTTTTCTGACGCTGTTGCCACATTAAATTCACCTCAAAATGCTGAGAAAAAATGTAGCTGTAGCGAAATTTTCGCTACAACTACAGGAATTTTGTAGCTTCGCTACCGCTACAACTACAATTTTCAAAATGTAGCGTCGCTACAGCTACAGCTACAAATTTTGTAGCTAGCTACAGTAGCGACGCTACAAGTAGCTCGCTACTTCTGACCACTGCATACACTGTATACAATATTACATGTAATACGGAAGAGAATCACTTGTATTTCTTCTACTGTACATCAGTAGGCCTACTGAACTTGTTCAGTAGAAAACCATTGAGTTTCAGTAGATTTCCAAGACACACAGTAGAGTAAAGTTGATAACAGTAGATTCTGTCTACTGAAAACAGTAGAAATTTCCAGCAGGGATTGTGCCTTCTTTCTTGCATGATATAACCCAGATAGCATGTAAGTTAACTGCAAGCATGCACAATATTCGATTTTATCCTGCAAGACTTGCCTGATGCTTCAAGTTGGATGCAAGTTCAATCTAAGTGTGCAAAAAACATGACTTTGCCATTTAAGTCAATAATATAGGTTTGCTGCAAGTGTGCACGTGTTAATTTGCTTTTTAATGGCATGTCACTTGCAGCAATCCTGGAGTACAATTTACCACTAGTGCACAAAAGTAGTATAGGAGTGTGTAGTAAGAGATGATGTCAGTAGCAGTCTATTAACAGTTCAAGAGATGTTTTAGAAGATATAGAAAAAACTAATATTTGTATGATATTTCTAAATTTATATTAACTTAATGACCCCCACTTCCCCACACACAATTTATCTTCATTTAATACTGTTAAACTTTGGAAAAATGGACTTGGTTTACGAAGCCCTTCTGATAACCCATGAGCCCCCCTTGGAGATCAATTCTAGCTATGGGTCTGTATCAGCTGCGGTTAGCCCTATAGCACACAGGATCAGTGAACCCCCAGTACTATACGGCATTTACCTCGAGAATGGACAATAAACAATGTCTTTACCTTTTGACAATTTTTCGCTAAAATTTCTACACAAGTCATCATGTATTTGTGTCCGTAACACAGCAAATTCTTTTGCTGAGAAAGAGAAGTCGCGAGTCGGCCGCCCTCGTGCAGACCCTCAGCTGAACCCCCACAGAAGAGCCATAGTGAAGGTTCGGGCAGCAGGCATAAGCTCGGGGTAGCTATATGGACAAAATACATGGAAGAGGATACTGAGGAACCTCGATCTCCAACCAACGGTCATGCGCAGTTCGCGCTCTCTCATACATATTCAATCTTCTCTGTTGAATATTTTTTGTGCCGAACTTCTTGGCATAAATGCACAATTGTGGCAGAAGGATGAGTAGAAATGAATGAAAGCTGGAATTAGACACGATGAATTAAAATAAAAGAAATACATTACTAAAATAACTTGTGCATGCATTCAGACTTTTTCCTTAAAGATGGAAACACTTAGGATATGTGAAAAGTAAAAGAATGGCACGATCTTAGAAAAGAAAGGAAGACGTGACAAACCTTGTCCGGGTCAATGTTTCAAGTTTGTAAGTTTTCGAAGTGCTTGGATAGTTGTTGCAAAGTATTGATGCTCCAAAGGATGTTACATCATTTGATGCAGTGTAGGTGTTGCTGTCTGCGCAGGTAAGAAATGACCACTCAAATGCATACAATTAACAGAAACTTATGTTGAAAGAAAATTAGAGATAGTGCGTCTGCTGGTCAACCAACTCCAAATTTGAAGAGAAAAAAAAAAAGCTGTAGTGTTTCAATGAAAAGGTCTCAGGTTCCTAGTATGCACATGCCATTGGTTGCCATTCCCTTTTAAAAATTGTAGAACCATTGTGATTAGTCGTTTTATAATTGCAGGCATGGAAGTTCAAAGGGGCCACACCTGCCTGGAAAATTAATGTCAACCTAAAACTATTTATTATCCACATATAATTTCATTTCAATCACAGTAATTTATGATAATTATTACAAAGGCGTTGCAGGGACTGAAGGAGTGTTTTTTTTTGAGAGAGAGAACAACACTATTACAGGGAAAAATGTGTCTCGTTTGTCCCCCTTGGAAAAAAAAGGAGCTTGCTTCCCATCTCTGGAACAAATCCTGATGATGTCCATGATTTTCTAATAAAATCAGAAATTTCTTTCATAGAGGCACAATTTATTGTACTTAGTTTTAGCCCTAAATTTATTCGCACACCTCTACTATGAAGCCTCATTCTATGAAAAAATGATGTACCAATTTTTTAAGCCTTCCCCCCGATCCCTTTGTTTTGCGAAGGAAGTCGATTTGCGGAAACTGAAAATGTGTCATATGACTTCGGTGAACCCCCAGGATAATAATGCACGAGCCGCGCCTGGTCTGTATCTACAAAAACTTGTGGTGATGCCATTCTCCTTTAGATAATTTTGAAATGAACTAACTAAATTATTATGTTAGTAAACATCAGCTTTTGTATTTTGTTGGCTCATTGGAAGAATTATAGACAAATACAGGACATCCTGTAAAAACTGGAAATTTGGCAACTGTACAAATATGGAACTCTGTGGGGAAAGGGGGTCCAGAATTTCTCCATTTGAATTTCATGTAGTAAGGCTAATTTTAGTGTCAAAATGACCCCACATGGAATTTTCCTGGAGCAGACTTGGTGGGCAGCAAGGATGTTCAGAAGAGGAGCAACAGGAGCCACCTGTGGAAAATGAATGCCAACCTAAAATGATAGATTTTACACATACAATTTCACTTCAGTTACAGTAATTTGTGTTAATTATTGGCTGTCACAGGAACATGATAACTTCAAAGCCGGCCCCTGTGGTGGAGTGGTTAGCACATCACGCTACGATGCCAGGGGTCCCGGGTTCGAATCCTGGTCTGGGCATGGAAGTTTGTGAGTGTCCATTCATCAATTTCATCATATCATTACTCATCCCCATCTTCACAAATTAACCAAAAGTGGCACAAAAAGCTTAGTAAAATAAAGCAAATCAATCAATCAATGATAACTTCAAACTGAGGAGGCGTTTTTGAACAAAACCATTCAAAACTATTATTGGAGGAAAATATGTCTCCCCCTGGATAAATACTTTACCCCTCTCTGGAAAAAATCCTGAGGATGTAATTTGACCCTCCACCCCTCGAGAATTCCAAAGGATGATTATCCCACCCTCTCCAGTAATTGGAAACTAGTGACGCCTTGTGTGGGCGTATAGTCAACTTTCGATCTCGCCACTGAAGTTCCCGCTGCACTGGACCTGACCACATTTGTTTTTGGTCAAAATATTGTTTTTTAAAGACCGGCGGGGTAGGGATATCGGTGATTAGCTGCCTTTCTAGTGTTATTGCCCACCACGCCTCCCCTTTGGCGACGCCAGTGGGGCACTTCTAATAACCTTGAGTGGCTGTCACCAACTGCACTTATTGATAGATCATTGTTAGTTTTAGACGCCAACGCAGGATAGATAGAATTGGCCACTTTTATTCCATATATGGTTCCCGAGTTCAATATTTCATTTTCCCATTTTACGGGAAGAAAGGAAAAGAAATGTTTACCTTGAATGAATTTGATCAACGATTCGATTCATGTGACGTTCCTCGCTCTCTGTAGCCAAGTGCTGCCACCTGCAACCAACTTACGTTATCGTTGCAGATATGTTCTGCTAGCGGAAGCTATATTTCGGAAATTATAATAATTACAAGTTAAATGTGTCCTCGCAACCCATAACACCATGGATAGGCGGAAATTATCGTAAGTATCCTAAGATTTTATTTACCCAATTTTTGTAAGGTCTTGTATTTGAATTGTGGAACAGCTGTACATTGCAGCTATCGGTGCAGATGGAATGAAACAGTGAAACATATAAGTTCTGTGAACTAAACCATTTTTCAGGTCAATGAAAACGTTAAGGAGTGATTAATAAAGTCTCTTTGAATTGATCATGTGATAAATGTTGTTGGGTACATTCTTGAGGGATTTTAAGAAAATAGATTTAATAGATCGATTAGGTCAATTTAAACGTACCAATAGGGGACTACTACACCGGTAATATAGAGCTTAATAATTTATAGTGTAGAACACATTTATATTTTATATTCCTTAAGAAGAAATGTACATGTTCAGCATAGTAATTTATCGTGAGCCCCATGATAAATGAAGATCTCCAGTTAGTTTTTGTTCATTGCATATATAGGCCTTGTAAGTTGATGTGGAAGATCTTGTAATTTGTTTTTGTTTATTGCATCCAGACTTGTTTACAAGTGTATTCATGAAGATATAAGCTTAACTTGGCGGAAATAATCCTGGATGCTGTTTTTATGAGATGAAAAACTTTTCGAGTTTGCTTCCCCCCCCCTCCAATTTTAGCCCCAAGTTTGATTCTGCCACCTCAAAATTAAGCCCCATGTTACGCCCATGCCTAAAGGTTGGGAAACTACGATTTTCTACATGATTTGTGAAATATTTAGAGATCACAGATTTTAAGTTGGCTCAGAAAACTGTCATTACTACTTCGATGTGGTCCCAACACACCTCACTCGTTTATTTCGTCATTTTGAACATTCGTACTTGCCTATTCTGCATTGCGAAAGATTCTTCAAGGCGTTATTTGGTTTTTTTCACGAACATAAATTCAATTTTTTACATTATGAGTAATTATTGTTCTTCCTTTTTTTGCTTGCGAAACACACAATTTGGCGCGACAGCTTGACTAGCGTGGTAGATCATCAGTGGGTATGCAGTGTTTCCAACCTTCGCAACCGAAAAATGCACGCGTAGTCCCACAAACCATTCACGGATAGCCCCAATTCATGAATAGCCCCACAAACCATGCACAGCAAGGTTAGGTTCGGTTAGGTTAGGCAAACATAGTTAAAATTGTCATCACGCATAGCCCCACAAACCATTCACGGATAGCCCCACAAAACATGCAAGGTTAGGTTAGGCAAACATAGTTAAAATTGTAATATTCTTGCAAAACAACGGCGTGGTTGGAAACACTGACAGGGGGTTACGCAACATCTGGTTCACGTAGTGGAAGGAAATGAAAGCAACAGCAATTGTGCATTGGAAAGATATTTCTGTTGAAAAATACATGAATTCCTGGTTAAATAGATTCCACGATGAAAAAGAATAACTCCACGAACTTCTAAATGCTACAGAAACTCATTTCTGTAAGTAGTTTCTTGTAAAAATAAAGAAATCTTGGGACCGTATCGAAATGTTACTAAACTTTCACAGTAACATATTACACATTCTTCATAATCTGTTATTCTCTTTATGTATTATTCAAATGCCTGCCTGCAATGGAAAAGGTGTAGTTTGCAGATTCTGGATTCTGTTTTTCATGTTCATTTGTTGTTGTTGTTTGCAGTGCACAAGTTAAAAATTGTGATTTAGTGGCGTATTTATAATTTTTTTGTGGGAGGGGTTGGGGGGCTAAGGATTTTTTGACTTGGCTGATTCGTGTTTTTGTCATCCAGCAGTACATCAGTGTATCGTGAGTTTGTGAGTTAGTATAGAAAAGAAGGCTATTTACAGCCAACAAGTCATAAATATGGAATGGACTATTGCATGAAAGCACATTTCTTACCTTAAACCATTTCTTTAAAAACTTCAAACATATTCATGTATTTCAATATATTTGGATCACTTCAATGAAGTACTATGGAATGCATACATGCTATTTTTACGTAGATAATTACATATTTTGGGTATATGGCACAAGTTCTGGTTGTTTAATTTTGAACTAGTCATGGTGCATAGACATTTTCTACATGGTTCGATTTCTGTCTGCCTGTTAACATATACTTCAGATGCTCAGGGTCTTAGTGATTACTTACTGCTTGTTTTCTGCCATTCGTTAATGGATGTCTTTGATACTGACTGTTGGTGCTACTATGTCATGTGACATAGGTGTGAGGGGTATTACATCCCTAAATGTTTTTGTCTGGGCAGGTGGTTCAGGTTTTGGATTCTTGCCATTAGCAAAACATCCCTAAATGAGTTCGTTAATAGGTTAGGTGGATCACGTAAGGCTCTTAGCATTAAACTTAACACCCCTAAATGCTTCCAAGGCTGGTAACATGCATTTGAGCGAGACTCACCAAAACCTCTTTGATAGCGATGGGTCTTTCTGGAACTAATCCAGCAAGTGGACGAATCGTTCAGATTCCGGGGAGCTACTGCGTTTCTGCCACTGTGCCTTTATCAACACACCTGTGAAACTTTGACAAACCGCTTCTCCCGTCCTTTTGTTCCCTTACTTTCCTGTTATCTGCCTCAGCATTAAGAAGGCACTGGGGGAGAGGGAAGTTGTATTTTGCCCATTCCGATGCGGCGTGACCTGGTCTTAAACAGGCTTACAGACAATGTGAATTCTGCAAACTCTGCCTTGGCTCAGAGAGAAATTTCCCTCCTGAATAGCAAAGAGTTCCCCGTACAACCTTAAAATTTCTTGTCTTCTACAACCAAAAAATAGAAAATAAATGGTCACTAATTTCAGGATTTGTCCAGAACTTCTAATCTAGGAGGATGTAAAGGTAAATTTTGTACAAATTTATTTCAGTCTTAATTGTTAATTATGTTTTGACTTGAATGTTGTTACACTTTCTATCTGAATCACGAACAGCTGAGTTGAAAGAAAAGACATTTCAACCATTTATACGTCACTAAAGGGGAAAAAGCAAGCATTAATGCATGATGTCTAATTCCATAGTTTCTTGCAAAATTTAGAGGTTTCTTTCTTTTCCCTCTCTTGGCTCCAAAATTTCCCATTCCTGGGAAAGTTTCATGTTGGGTTCATCACTGCTTTACAAACCCCTCTCCCTCATTCACCCACTATTGAGGTCAGTGGAAGAAACCAACCAAGATTTCAAAGAGAAGAGAGGGTGTTACTTCACTTTTTAGCTCGCTCCAAGCTCCCCAATAGGGTGACTGCACATTTGATGGACTAGTCAGTGACCCTTGGAACGAATATTTGGAATCGGAATGAGAATTTTAAATTGGAACGAATCAAAACAGATTTCATTCCAACCAAACAGCCTGGAGAGGTGAGACTATGGGTGGGTTGAAATGCACCTGAACTTCGTAAAATAAAATCTTTGCTTAAAACATGTATTTGAATCATCAGAACTTTGAATTTTAAAAATGAAAGAGACGTAACGATATACTCCCTCTGTCCCATAATTATAGTCCGATATGCCAAAATGGTAGTACAGAAATGACAGACGAAGAGGCAGATGGAAAGCACAATTTGTACTGATCCTTGAGTAATAACGTTGTATGACACATTCCCATGTTTCATGTTCTTCTTCTGTATACACCAATGTCACAGTTTGAATATAGGGCAATTATTATGACACGACAACCAAAGGTGTACCGGACAATAATTATGGGACAGAGGGAGTATTTGAAATGAATAAAAATACATTTAATTTGAGTGAAGAGCGCAGTAATCATTCAGCATCTATTACAATTTAATTTATTAATTATTTTCAATTGTTACATTTTTCTTTCTTCTCCCCCCTTCCCTTCCATTACCCAAACTTTATGAATGCAAAAGGAAAATATCAGTTACGAAGCATTCTTGTTGTCGATATAAAAAAAGTATATTTTCATGAATACGGTATTGATATGTTTACGTCGACGAATCAATTACACAGTATTGGACACTTTGAGAGATTTTTTAACCACATGCTATATTTTTCTTAGCTTTATTGCCATCGCCTTTAGAGGGACTACTATCTGTTGTAGCTAGTATCAATAATAAATGCGAATAAAAGGCATGATAATTTTCCCGTTTCAAAGTACAGTATAATTTCATGTTAGTGAGTTGAGCAGTGCAGGAGGGAGGTGTAAAACAATATTGAAGGAACCCACCTTTTAACAATAATTAACACACCAGCAGAAAACTCTGTCCTGCATCCACTTCCCCCTCCTTCTCTCCTGGCAAGGAGGAACAAAATCATGCTGGAACTAGGAGGAGACTGTGGGAGTCAGGTCGGACTGACTTCCAGTGGAACAAAAGAATGAGTTGGAAGAATAGATTCTTTTAGGTGAGCTGAACGAAAGGAATTGAATCCATAAAAGGAATGACCTTTCCCATCACTACTCTTTGAAACTCATATGATTTGATTTGATTTTGATTTGATTTAGTTTATTTTACTTCGCGTTTTGTGCCTCTTGGCTAATTTGCGAAGATGGGGATGAGTGATGAAATGATTAGGGATGACCAGATCCGGATCCGGTTGGTTCCGGATCCTAAAATTTTTCAGATCCGGATACGGATCCGGTACTTTTGGATCCTGATCCGTTTTGCCATCCCACATGTGCTTCTTTCGAAAGTAAGGATGTGCTTATAACATATTGTTACCTGCTAATATATATATAGTGTGTGTGCGCGCGTGCGCGAATTGTAATTAATTAATACACTTACAAGGGAAGTCTAATTTCCCCCTCCGATTTCCATGAAACTTGGCAGGTGTATAGAAGCCCCCCCCTCAAATGTCAAGATGAGGAGAAATTGAAGTGGGGATCTGGCCCCGAAACCACGTAAATATGGCATAGGAAGAAACAGGGGGCATAGAGCCTCTCTATACACCTGTCAAATTTCATGGGAATCGGAGGGGGATACAGGGGTCAGATGATCCCCAAGTCAATTTGTCCTCATCTTGACATTTGAGGCGGGTTTTGACCCCTAAAACAGTTTTTTAGCCGAAACAGAAAAAAACACGTATTTCTTCCTTTGGGCCCCTCTATACACCTGCGAAGTTTCATGAAAATCGGAGGGGGACACAGGGGTCAAATCCTTACTTCAATTTATCCTCATCTTGACATTTGAGGGGATTTTGCCCCCTAAAACAGTTTTTAGCTGAAACAAAGAAAAACACGTATTTATTCCTTTGGGCACCACTATACACCTGCTAAGTTTCATGGAAATCGGAGGGGGACACATAGGTCAAATGCCCACTTAAATTTGTCCTCATCTTGACATTTGAAGTTTTTTTTTTGCCCCCTAAAACAGTTTTTTAGCTGAAACAAAAAAAAAACACATATTTCTTCCTTTGGGCCCGTTTATACACACACCTGCCAAGTATCATGGAAATCGGAGGGGGACACAGGGGTCAGATCCCCACTTCAATTTGTCCTCATCTTGACATTTGGGGGGGTTTTGCCCCCTAAAACAGTTTTTTAGCTGAAACAAAAGAACACGTATTTCTTCCATTGGGCCCCACTATACACCTGCCAAGTTTCATGGAAATTGGAGGGGGACACTTAGATAACCTCTCTTGTTAATCTTACACTTTGTAATTATATAACACTGCATATATTATAATGTTTTATTTTAATTTGTAAAACTGTAACTGTAGAACAATTGTATAATTTTTGAATAACATTTCTATCTTGTTATATCTGTTAAAGGTTTCATTCTGGAATGGATGTCTCACATTTATGTGTGTTTTCATTTCCAATACATTCGAATGAATACATATTCGTTTCAATGGCATTTACAAAATCACCTCTGACATTTTATGTTAAACAAGTAAGGTTATTTTTGTGCACGAGTGCGTTAGTCGATGCGTAGCAAAGTATTTTAGGAACAACACTTGAAAAAATTCTTGTAGGACTAACTAATGAAAAAATTCTTTGTAATCGAAGATCATAATACCTTTTAAGGTGTGGTAATATTATAATGGGATTGAGATACGAAACTCTCGGATCCAGATCCGAAATTTTCAGATCTGGAACTCTCGGATCCGGATCCAGATCCGAAACTTTCAGATCCGGAACTTTCGGATCCAGATCCTAACAGATCCGGATTTTTCGGATCTGGATCCGTTTGGCCATACCTAGAAATGATGAAATTGATGAATGGACATTCACAAACAACCAAGCCCGACCGGGATTCGAACCCGGGACCCTTGGCGTTGCAGCGCGATGTGCTAACCACTCGGCCACAGGGTCGGGCGAAACTCATATGAGAATCTCCAAAAAATCCATATCTGCTACGACCATAAACCAAGAATGGATCCTCGCTACAAAATGCAGATGGATCATTCCATGTGAAATCACCCAATTGAAAGACAAAAAGTTGCATCATAGTCACGGATTTGCTTCCAATATTGTTTACTGATAGATACTTGGTCCAATACGACAAAGATGTAATATTAGACTTGTCCAACAGATATGTTGAAAAGTTATACATTTTTGAAAATTTGAAGATTTTCAGAAAGTGGTTGGAGAAAGAATGCACCATGTGACACTAAACATGTCATATCTCTGAAACCAGTAGCAGAGCTCAAATATTTTCTGCCAAAACTTTGGATGTAGCTATATGTTTTATCTAAAAAATTATAGCTCTGATATTATATTACTTCCCTACTAAAAAAAATCCTGCACTTTGATTTTTGTTCAAAATTGAATATCAATTTTAGCCTTAAATTTCAGTCATTTTCATTAGAGATAGTGATAAAAGCAGCATAACATAAAATAATGCTTGAAATCTACTGAAAACTATGTTGTTTACCACAGCTTTCTATAATTTTTCTTAGCTGAGTTATCATAATTATCACAACTGTCTGCAATGGCCAAAAATACCCGAAGTCATGAAACAAAAACTGGCCACCATTTTTAAACAAAGTCAAGTTTTAGAAAAATAATGCGTGCTTTGAACTACCCCTCCATAGGAGTCAGAACATCAAAAGTATTGAAAATTTTTAAAACTGTCAAGCAACCAGTGCTGGATCATTCGTTATGGACTGACCCATGTGCATTCTGGACAACCACTCTGGTCTTAGTACAATTTCTGTCAACTAAAAGTGGATAAACATCATAGTAATACTTCTCCCACTTATTTAATATTTCTAACAATATTATGTGTACTAATATTAGTGTAAATTTGTGAGTGTTAGTACAATTTCTGTGAACTAAAAGTGGATAAACAACATAGTAATACTTCTCCCACTTATTCAACATTTCTAACAATATTATGTGTACTAATATTAGTGGTAATTTGTGAGTGTTTTAGGGCCATTTGTAAAATAATATATATGGATGCCAGTGGAAACATTGGTTCATACACCCAATACTGAAACCTGTGATATTTTTATTATGAAAAATATTACCTTTCTGTTTTTTAATATTATGTTTGAATGTATTGATTATGTTGTGTAACAATTTTCATTGTGGAAAAACCTGGGATTCCCTACCAAACAGTTACCTGAAGTTGAGTGTCTTTTTCATCACAACAAATTACTTTCTTTAAAGATTTTTCTACTTTCTGAGTAGGTAAGAGTGGTAATATAGCAGTGGCGGTCCCTCCATGGAACAGAGGGAACAGGCTGTTCCCTCCTACTTATCGCCCATTGAAGCTATTTAAATTATCTATATTAACATAATAAGAACACTTCTTTCTCCCGTAATCAACATTTCCAAAAGTAGCACTGAAGAAAAACTTTCACCGTGACTGGGCATTTGTTTACTTCACCTACCCCCATCGTTCCACCCTCTAACGCCTAATACTGAGTATTTCTGACCACGCGCGAAGGTAAACAATCCTCATGGTCCCACCTCCCACCATGGTCAGAAGCTGAACACTCTAGCTGTTCCCTGCAAGAGACATAGCGAATTCCTTTTCCTTCGAATTTTTTATATGCGCTAAAGTTCAATTGCGTCGTAGTGATAGTTTTGAGTGTAGTAAGTCCATAGTTTCCTAATCTCATTGCAAAATTGCGTCTGTCATTCATAACGAACTGGAAAAATCTTCTACAGTCTAAATGGTGCGAAATAGCTTCCGAGGAAACAGCGTCCACCTGTTCCACCAGTCCCAAGCCAAGACACACGCAGCGGCAGGACAAGAAAGTGAATGTTGCGAGCGTAGAGTTGCAAATGTTGTATGATCGACCGGCTGAAGACGGAAGCTTTTAGTTCATTGACCTTTACAGAAAAGACAGCAAACCAACACCTATCCTAACTGGATTAAAAACTAAAACAAAATCGTACACAAGGCATTTTCAATCAAGTTACTACAACTCTGTAAAATGATTAACTGGATACTCTTCCAGCGGCAAATTATTGTTGTCCTTGTTTGTTCCCGAGAAGGGAGTTTGGAGCAGTTCGGGTTTTGTCAGAATTTCTACAAATCTAGCGGACGTCATGAAAAAACTCGGCCATCTGAATGCCATTATTGCATTAATACTCAACTCTACAAAAAAGTGTCAACTTAACCTACAAATAGAGAGATGAAACAGGTTTCGACAAAACATTTTTTTCCTCTGATCACTCATAAATTGCTTTCATTATTTTTCTTTGTTGTGCATCAACAATTTTGTTTTTAATGTTTTCTTTACATTATATCATATTTGCTTTAACAATGTTTTTGTCAAGAGACCTGCACAAGACCCGCAAAAAAACCTGTCTGCAAGGAGGTGTGCCTACAATAATATGCAACACGCACATCAAGCCCAGGTGTTCGACATCCTGTAAGTGAGCTTCACGTCACAGTTGTGCAGAGGCATCGATGGCTGCCAGGTTTTTCGATGTAGTTCTTGCAGGTAGACGCGAGCACTATTGTCAGTGTTGCCAATGGCAGTTATGTTTCACTACGCATGGAAATATTTGAATTTCTGCTAGGCGCAGGTGCCTTGAGGTTGTATAACCATTGGCGTAGCAAGGGGTGGGCGAAGTGGGCTACCACTCCTGGGCCTCGTGCATATAGGGGCCTCGCGTCCTATGAGGCTGATACGAAAACGTAATAAATGGAAGTGAGAAAGATAGAAAAGGCTAATTTTTATGGGCAATAAAATTAAAACCTTTTTTTTATATGGCTTTATATTCTAGTTTGACATTATAATTTGAATGAATACATGAAATCAGAGGCGAGTGGGAGCTCTAAGCCTAAGGTGCCCCGAAAAAGTCAAAATTATTCTCATTTTTCATGTGGAACATTAACGCAAAAATTGCTTGGACATTTTTATCCATTTATTATTTTCTTGAATAAAAAGCGCTTTGTCTTGGCTTTTCTTCTGTCTCGTGACCTTGCATTGCCTACACGATTTTAATATGTTAATGATAAAGCACCTCAAACTGCCACGGAGCAAAGTATGGGGCATTTAAATGCTTCCAGCATTTTAAACTGAAGAAGGATGCAGCTATTGCCCTTTGTAACAGTTACGAAGATGATTTAGTATCTTCCGAATTTCCTGATCAAGTTCTAAGTTTCAAGAATGTGCACAAATCTGAAATCAAGTGCTTTGGCAAAGTTTCTTCTCCTTGATAACTCTACACTAGCTTCCAGTGTTCTCTGTATCCTGTACCACCTTCTGTTTGTTTCCTACTCTTCAAGTAACAACCACGAAAAAAATAACTATCTTTCTCAAAATTGAAACTTAGGAAAAACTTCTGGAAGGTAGTGTCGAATGGTATGATTCAGCCCAAATATAGTGGACTCTGTAATCTCACTCTTGAACGAGAAAGAAATTTCGATTTATGTCTCATTACACATACTTCATAAATATCTGATGAAGGGGGCATGTGTTCTGAAATTCATATCACAAAGTTTATTTTAAGTGCTTGTAGAAACTGTAACTATAAGAGTAATAATAACCATACTTCAGAGGCTTAATGATTACTTATATCGTGTTTTCTAAATGATTTTTACCTTCTGTGTACTCTTGTTGATGTTTGTCTGCCAACAGCCATTCATTTACTGTTGTCTTGGATATGGACTGCATGATGTTCGAAAGTGTATTGCATCCCTAAAAGATTTTATTAGCTTAGGTAGGTCAGGTTTAGGGCTTTTAGTAACAAGTTTGTTTGATTTTAATGTGGCATGCAATGTGCACACTCCTCCCTTTCTCAGACCACTAGAAAAGGCTAAGAACACACAGATGAAAATCAGGCTACCATATGTGCTTCACACTGTTCCACTGTGCATGCCACACATTTATATTTTTTACTTATTTACTTTGCCTGTACTTATCGTCATTAATTCTTAATTTACCCAGTTCTGTATTGCGATGGCATGCAGTATTCTGGGCTAAGTATATGGCATTTTTGGCTACCAATGAGGCTCGTATCAGTGTGCAGCTGAACGGTGCACGCTATGTTGAGAATTTGACCATTTTATATTGAAAGTCATTTATTTCCTACAGCTTTCCCCTCATTTTATTTTTCGCTAGGCTATGTGCACTGATAATGGAGTTGCCTGTGGGACCAGACTTTTCAGTCATCCTGAATTTCTAATAACTTGCAATGTGAACATCAAATTCATGTACATTAATTCAAACAATATTGTTTCATTTCTGTTAGACTTTTACTTTTGAATTATAGGAATTTGTCTATCAAAGTTGTGTAATCATGCATTACCTAACTTACTCTAACATAACTCCTTATCCCATTGGCATTCAGTTTTAAAATTTTGTACAGTTAATGAGTACTATCACATATTTTTTAAAAATAAATAAAATACTTTTTTTTTGGGAAGTTGCTACCAATAGTGTCTTTACACCACCTTCAGTTGTTTTTTTTACCTTGACATAGGCATGCAATATTTCATGTTCAAGAACCTTTCAAGACTTTTCCAACGTTCCCTGAATGCCAAAAAATATTGCAATTTAAAGTTATCAAGGTGTTAAAAAAAATGTCTTACCTCAAGTAGTCTCTGCGGTATGGCAAATTTCATTGAAAAAATGTAAGGTTGAGGACCTTGTTGATTTGACATGGGATGACCCAATATTCAAACTACTAATCATGTTAAATTGTAAATAGTGTCATTATCATTAAGCTCTAATGAAACATGGCAGCTGATATTTTGCTGATAAAAAAAACAAAAAAAACTTCTATATATTCCTATATAACTTTGAAATTTTTTCAAACATTCTCAAACCTTGAATTACAATAGGCCATTAATTAGCAATTGTTGTAGTCAAATAGTGGTTGATGTTTTAAGTGATACACTATACATCCCACAGTCAAGGTTTGCTTACATCACATGATATGAACCAAGCTATTATTCAATTGTTTGTCATTGTGCTTTATGGGTGTTAAGTGCTGACGTTTCCAAAATCTACCAAAATGTCAACCTCCTCTCCACATAGCACACCATTTTGCTGTCTAGCAAGGCTGTGGGATATGGACTGACAGCCAGCTTAATCCTCTGTGGGGGCTCTTGTGATTGTCCCCTCTTCATTATTCATCCTCATCTTCGTGACTAGCTAAAAGTGTCAGAAAAGCAAGGAGACTTAAAGCACATCAACCACTCAAATCAGTCATAATGTTCCAGCCATGACTGTGGCAAATATGCTGTGTAAAGATGATAGCATTCTCCCTGAAGGTAGAAGAGAACACTTTGAAAAAACAAACAAAAAACAACAACTTATATTAATCTTCTTCAGATGATGAATTTGAATTGTAGTATTCTTAATTTGTAATCTGTATTTGTTGAATTGAAATTTTGTTTTAACTCCACTTTATGCACAGACAGACTAATCAAGACTGGACCTACAGTTTAAAGTGCAATGTGCTTCCATGGGGTATCGATCCCTGGACCCCTTAATTGCAAGGTGATAACCTTACCACTATGCCATTGGGGAGGCCAGGTATTTGTTGAACCAAGGGCTGAAAAATTTAGGGTGTTACAGAAACCCGGATTATTATTTTTTATTTCATATTGTTCTTATTTTACTTTTGGCTAATCGCAACAACGAGAATGAATGGTGGTAAAATGGGATGAATGATGGGACAAACACAAAGTGGGTAGAGGCACCAGAGCCTTGTTAGCCTGTAGTACATGAAAGAGGGGTTGATTGTGAGTGCTTTTAGTGGTCACCCTGGGACCTATTTAGAATTATATTTTGGAAGGGGTCCAAACCAAGTGTCTCACACATAATAACGGGTGATTTTTTTAAAACTCATGGTTTTCTTTGCTGTGTAAAATTTGTAAATGAAGTATTATTTCCATGCGGTTTGTGGCAAATGAATAAGGAAGGATGGGAGATTTATTGGAGTATGTTTACCGGTTTATATGCATCCCGGGTAATATCGCCCACGCCTCAACAAAAACAGCAAATATTCACCAGTGTACCTTTCGCGTCTATATGGTCTGGGGGTTTGGATGCAGTGCGGAGGTTTAAGTTTCCTCCTGTAGATAGCACCGTTGTCATTGTCACCAATAACCAGGAAACTGAGCTGTTATATTGTTGTGCTGGAAAGTTGTGTGCTTTTGCGTAATTGTCGTGCTGAATAGTTGCGTTATTGTGATCAGGACACACAGTAAGAATGGTGTACTCCTTGCAGGAACGTGTGTTTATCGTGAAAAGTTTTTGGAAAACTGATTCTGTTGTTGCTACGCAAAGGGCATTCAGAAACAAATTTGCCTCACGTTCTGCCCCAGACAAGAACACAATATTGTCTCTAGTGAAGAAATTGGAAGAAACAGGATCGCTTCTGAGTGAGATAAGGAAGCATCAGACCCCGCGGGCAGGTGTTGTGGAAGATGTCAGTGCTCGACTCTTGAGGTCGCCCAAGAAATCTCTCCGTCGTTTGTCACAAGAAACCGGCTATAGCTATTCAACATGTCAAAAGGCAGCGAAAAGTGCGAAACTAAGGGCGTACAAAATTACAGCTGTTCAAGAATTGAAGGATCCAGATAAAGTTAAACGTGTAGATTACTGTAATTGGTTTTTAATGTTTATTGTGCGTAATCCTGATATTCTGAAAATAACGTGGTTTACTGATGAAGCCTGGTTTCATCTCTCTGGGTATGTTAATTCTCAGAATACACGGATATGGGCAGCTGAAAATCCACGTAGTGTAATCGAAATTCCGTTGCACTCACAGAAAGTTGGGGTATGGTGCGCTGTCTCAGCATCACGTATAGTGGGTCCAATCTTCTTCAATCAAACAGTGAACACAGAGCGGTACAGGCCAATATTCATGGAATTTGTTGAAAGTTTGGACGACATTGAACTCACACAGGGTTATTTTCAACAGGATGGTGATACATGCCATACATCGCATGACAGTATGGCACTGATTGAAAGATTCTTTGCGAATGTGGTTATTTCAAAGGGATTGTGGCCTCCGTGGTCTCCAGACTTAACTTCACTTGACTTCTTTCTGTGAGGCTTCCTAAAGGGACGTGTGTACACAAACAACCCTACATCCCTGGAAATGTTGAAGCAGAACATTATCACTGAAATTGAGAACATTACCGCAGAAACACTATGTCAGACAGCCCTTAACATGGAACGGCGTGTTCGACTTTGTTTACAGGAAGGAGGTCGACACTTTCAGCACCTTCTTTAAAGGTGAGATGTTATGTCATATGTCTGTGCCATAATTTTTATGTTTTATTTATGTTTGAGTGAATACAAAAAAATAAAGAACTCATTTTCATTAATTCAGTTTAGCAAAAATCCAATACTTCAATGTTATTGTAGGGTACACTGGTGAATATTTGCTGTTTTTGTTGAGGCGTGGGCGATATTAACCGGGATGCATATAAACCGGTAAACATACTCCAATACTTCATTTACAAATTTTACACAACAAAGAAAACCATGAGTTTTAAAAAAATCACCCTGTACTACTGCTAATAAATAATGTTTATTATAAGATAAGTATGTCTATAATACTAATATTAAAACAGGCCAATTAATAATAACTAGTTTTATTACAAGGGTTGCTCAAAAAGTAATGCCTCACATTTTGGAGAATTGTTTATTCTACATAAATGAAATTCTCACACAGCAAAGATACCGGTTTCAGCTACATACCAGGTGGTCATAATTAAAGTTCCCCTAATCAGAGTCCCCTGGAGCTCATATAAAGCAACTGATTGCTGTGAAACTTAGTATAGATGCTATGAGGACTATGGGGAAGCGAATGCTGATGAAATTCACAAACACGTGTTTAATTGCTTGTTTATATAATTTGTAATATTTGAGATAAACTTAAGCATTTAACCAATCTATGTGCCATCTTTCAGTTATTTTGAAAATTTGAACAGTTAAAAAAATATGGACAGTTTATAAGGCTATTGTATTGAAATAACAATACATTATTATATATTCATCCAAATTATTTTGGGGGATTATGATAAACGATTTTGGGGGTTAATGCATCCATGTTCTTGGGTGGGATGCGCATGACTGTTTAGGGGGAGGGGCAGATCAAGCAGGCTATAGTGTTAGGTAAAGCTAGAAGAAGGTATTTTCAGTAGACACGCTGTTGTAATTAAATATATTATGAGGAATTATGGCATGGTTTGGGGGACGCCATTGGCCTTGGGTGGGATGGGCACTCCTGGTCAACGTGAAATATCCTTTGGAAGATCAATAGTTGCAGGAAGCATTTTCCGGGATGTTCACTGTGCACCAGATTTCAGCGTTACATTGCCACCTGGTGGTAAAAATTTGAACTAATTGATTTTCATCAGCATTTACTTGCCTAGTTCTCATAGCCTCTGTACCAAGTTTCACCGCAATCCGTTCCTTCTACAAATTCTCTGTTCAGTTATATGAACTTACGCCGATCTCAGAACGAGGTCATGTGTGCCATTCCATTATACAAGATTCTCTCTCGTTTCTGTAGCCATCTCTTAACACCCCCAGCAATGCTTAGTCGTCTTCAAACCTTGTTCCCCCTCATTGGGTCAATCATTGGCCCGAAGGGGTACAAAATTTGACTGTGTAAGATCCGGGATGTAGGGTTGATAGGGGAGCACAGACCAACGAAGTTTAGCATTTGCTTCCATTGTTCTCAGGTTTGTGCAGGGGTGGGCATTATCATGGAAGAGCAAGATGTCTCCGGGATCCCTGTTAGGCCGGAATCGCCTCTGGAGTTTGTGAAGGGTACTGATGTAAGCGCCTCAGTTAACTGTCGAACCTCGGGACAGCACCCGCACGGACAATAGAAGCATCCACCCTACATCACTGTTCTTGCAACATCAGATTTCTATCGGTTCATCCCAACGAATGACCCAATGGAACAAAGTTTGAAGACTACCAAAACAATGTTGGGGACTGTCATGAGATGGCTACCGGAATGAGGATTGGTAGGAATGTGCTCCTTCTGCTATGGCGCAAGGTCATATAATTAAACGGAGAATTTGTAGAAACATAGGGTAAAGGGGGACAGATGGCGCACATTTTCAGTTAATGTAAAAAAAGCTGTTTATTTATCGTTTTATTTATTTTCAATGTACTTTACATCATTTTCAGTTCTTGAGGAACAACAAAAATGTGCGATGGCTAAGTTCGGTACCACAATGTAGCGACAATATGCATGCAAAAAAAATACCGTGCGTTCATTTCGATCTGCAGCCGAGAGATCGGGAGAAGCGTGGCGGGCGGCGCTGACGGAGATGCCGACATTTGCGGCCTGTAATGCCCGCTTATTTTTATAGACATATGCAGACATATAAATATTGCAAAACGATCACTAACCTGTGTTATAACACGCAAAAGTTCTTCTGTAATTCATCCAAGTTCTGCTCTTATATACCTAAAAAATACGCTTTAGAAACGATGTTAAGAGCCACAGATAATAAAACATTTTAATCATAGTTTTGACCAGTAACGTCCTGCTTAAGTTTATATCCTTGAAAGAGTTTTGTGCCGATGGGGATCGTTTGGAGGTTTTGAATGTGCAACACTGTATCAAGATTACGCTGTAGAAGAAACCGTTAAAAGTCAATAGTGTTCGTGAGCTTCCTTGCAATCCGAAATCTCCGAGCTCGAGTTTTTTGTTCCTTCGCGACTAGATGAAGACAGAGTTGTAAATATAGTGGCGAGCAATGTAAACCAAGAGCGTGTTAATTTCGTACTGTGCGCAAGAGTGTTATTCTTGGTTACTTGCAGTTACTTGTTTGTGTTATTGTAGTGTGTATGTGTGACGTGTCAGTGAGACGATTGTAATGCCAGCCGCAAGATTCACGTTAGAACAAAGATTTTTTTATGTATGACACGTACCTACGTGAAAACAAACTCGTGTCGAGACGTGTGTAGGTAATTTGTACAGAAATTCCCATGCGTTTCAACTCCACACAGAGATACGGTTAGACATCTTGTCCTTAAATTATGAGAAACTGTATCGTTAAATTTTAAAACACCTAAGCAAAAACGACGGATTCTAACCGAAGCAAAACTCGATGATATTGGTGCAGCGTTAGAACGTTCTCCAAACAAACCTCTACGCCGTGTTTCACAAGAGGTGGGCGTGTCAAAATCATCGGCACATACAGTCACTAAGCTACTAAAATTAAAACCATGCTCTTATAACACAGGTTAGTGCTCGTTTTGCAATATTTATATAAATGTCTGCATATGTCCATAAAAATAAGCGGGAATTTCAGGCCGCAAATGTCGGCATCTCCGTCAGTGCCGCCCGCCACGCTTCTCCCGATCTCTCGGCTGCAGATCGAAATGGACGCACGGTAGTAGCTTTTAGCCATCTGTCCGACCTGGATGGGACAGATGGCGCAGTGCGAATGCGATCTGAATAGAACAGTTTAGCGCCTCACAACTTCTTCTTGGCAGCCCGTGGTTCAATTTTTTTTCACTCTTTCACATGCAGAACACTTACTAGGGTGAATCAAAAAGTAAGTTACACCCGACCCGTGTTCCTGTACTAAGAGAGATAAAATAATCACGCTTGGTGGCAACACTGTCTGGAATGTTTTCTTCACACACTAGAAGCAGCCGTGCTTCATCTGGTTTGGTATGCGAGTAGTCACAGTGTGAGTATGGCGCGTCGTATGGAGGTGGCGTCCAACATTGAGGCGCGCTCCGTCGTCCGATTTTTGTGGGCGCAAAGGCATAATCGGAGTGTATGGTGAGAATGCGATGTCACGGCCCATGATCGCAAAATGGTGCCAGATGTTCGAAGAGGGAAGATAGAACGTGATCGACGAACAGCAACTGTGAATACTATCGACAACGCGGAGCGTGTGAATACAATCATTGTTGCTAACAGCCGCGTGAAAATTAGAGAGATTGCAAGAGAACTGAACATATCCTATGTTAGTGCGTCTGTGCTGATTCGTGATCAGATGGGTTATCGTAAACTGTGCTCTCGCTGGATGCCGCGCTTGTTAACCGACGGGCACAAAAATCAACGTTTTGATCCTGCGCTGTCATTTCTTCGGCGTTATTCCACGGATGGTCCGCAGTTTCTCCTGTCCAACGGTTCGAAAAGGTCATGCTGATGATCTTCTTCGATTGCGAAGGCGTTGTTTACAGTGAGTTTGTGCCCCGAGGAACAACAATCAATGCCGCAATATACTGTGAGACTTTACAGAAGCTGAGAAAAGCCATTAAAGATAGAAGGCCCAGAAGATTGAGTGATGGGGTTGTTGTTCTTCACGACAACGTTACCCCCATACAGCTGGTGTCACACAGGATTTACTGCAGAAATTCAAGTGGGAAGTGTGGTCTCACCCTCCCTATAGCCCCGATTTGGCACCCTGTAACTACCACCTTTTCGGTCCTCTCAAACAAAACCTAGGGGGTCAGCGTTTCGCGTCAGATGAGGAAGTGCAGAAAGCAGTATAAAAATAAAAATAAAATCCCTTCTCTCTCTCTCTTTCTAAAAGTAAAAGAAAAGAAGGGGAAAAAGGGGAATAACAAAAGAACTCCTCTTCTCCTCTTTGGAAGAAGAGAGACATTCGTTCTGTCTCAAAGTGGTTGAAAGAAATTGGACGGAGTTTTTACACACAAAGAATCGATAAACTGGTCTCACGATACGAAAAGTGCTTGGAACACCTTGGTGACTGTGGAAAAAAGTCAAATGTTCATGCGTTTTCGTCCAATATTTTTTTTTCTAATGTGTTTTTTTACAGGGGGGTGTAACTTACTTTTTGATTCACCCACGTATAAGAATAAACTGAACAAATTTCATGGAACAGCTTGTGCATTTGATGCATTGTATCGAGTCTGCTGTGGACGTTAACTGTTGGTACTGTTGTAGGCACTCATTCATTTTCATTATCGACAACAGATTCGTTGCGGTCACAGAACATGAGCAAAGATGAGTTCAATACCGGGTGGAGGCACAAGTGGTTCGGATCCCACTTTAAACTGTAGGTCCAGTCCCAATTAGCCTTTCTGTGCATAACTTTGACCTAAAACCAAAACTCTAACTCAGTAAGTGAAGGTGAACATGAGTCTGCAGCCTTAAATCCGGCAATTCCATAAGTTATTGGAAAAAAGTCGCCTTCGTAGGTAGACCCTGGTATGTGAAATTCTCGATTCGCTTCCCGCGCTTCCATCTTCTCGCTAATCACACGGTGTGCGCCATTCTGAAGGTCTTCCTCCGTCCAGGATACTCGTTCCATTGTTCTCTGGCGCGTTCTGGGCATATTTCTGTAAAAAAAAAAGTGGAAAGAGTAAAGGCCGATGTAATGAAACGATAGTAGGCTATCAGACTCCGTAGCAGATTACTGATCTTGTAAACTTTCATGTAAATGTAAAAATGCACCGCCATCTGTCCCACTCAACATTGCGTCATCTTACCTCACAACGTCGAGATGAATGTGTTTACAAAAACTCACCAGATGGCAACACTGACCTGAATACACAAAATAACTATGGAAGTGCAACAGACAAGCTTCCCGAAAATGTGTTTGAGATTTTCTTAGTTCGTTCCTATGCGAGTTCTATGATGCTTACACAATAGTGGTAATAAATTTATTTCGCTTACCAGCTATGTCCTGACGACGTAAAAGCCTTGTAATATCTCTGATATCGGATTTATCGGGAACGCAACGCTCACTCATTCGTCCTGTTGTCTCTTCTTCAAAACTGTGGAAAAGTGGCGCCAACGGCCTGCTCCTTATCCGCTAGTCACGTGATGCGCCATCTGTCCGCCCTTTACCCTATGTAGCTGAAACGTGTACCTTTGTTGACTGTGAATTTTATTTATATAGAAGGAACAGTTCTCAATGTAAAAAAAAAAAAAATGGGGCATTACTTTTTGAATAACCCTTGGATGTGGGTGGGTAAAAATATTTGAATTATCTTTGTTTAAAGTCTACTTTATGCACAGTTAGGCTAATCGGAACGGGGCCTACAATTTTAAAGTGGGATCCGAACCACTATGTTCCGGGTGTCGAACCCGATAGCCCTTGATTACAAGGCGGTTAAAAAGATGAAACGAATAGACACACAACACCCTGCATGTATTCATTATCTACCTTATGCTTGGTTAAGATCATTACAAGCGGACAGGGGAAGTTTTTTCGTGTCTCCCCAAATCAGACGAATGCTTCAGTGTGCCGAGTCAAGTCAGTGTCTTGGCGGGTTGTGTTTGTATTGTCAGTCCTTTTTGGACTCTGACTCATTTTTGTCATTGTACTGATGACATGGCAGGATTTTCTTTACTTTAGTCCTCTCCGCAGCTGTCGCGGTTTGGATTTCCTTGTTTTTCCTCTCATGGCAGCATAAGATGTAGCAGTTCTAGATAGTTTTAGATGCTATTTTATAAGTCGTCCATCTTTGGCAGCTTACATACCGTCAAAAGGGGTAACTTCGTGCAGATTTTGGCATATTCTAATGTGCCCTGCAAAATCCTTAGCGAGTGACAACACGAAAATTATACGCGAGGAACACTTTGTCCTTTATAAATGTATTGAAGGAATACCAAAATTCCAAAATATTAGGGGGGCAAATACGTTAGCATTATCGTGACGAAGTTACCCCAGCAAATGGGGTAACTTCGTCATCTCTGCTTACGTTCCTAGCAGGTGAAAATTACCCCCATGATGAGGTAAGATCGTCACGGTTCCGCGACCGTTTTCCCCTTTCCGATCAGTCGTAAAGCCGCCTGCACCTGATCGGAGGTATAGTTATGATATTTCCGACCGCCATCTTCTTATATGTCCTTGGCATCGTGCACGTGAAAATGCTGCAAACAGCTCCAAAGCACAATGCACTTGCACGCAACACACTTCCTCCCTTGATGTCCGCTCCACAACTGCACGCAAGGTAGATAGAGATTGAACTGCACGTGTGTGGCTTCACACTCCCTTTGTTCCACCAGCATGTGACTCCTACCGACCTCATGCAGTGTTGTCACACGAAGGGAAATTTCCCTTTTGCAGGGAAATTTGGACCGAAGAAATTTTATCCAAAAGGGAAAGGGGAATTTCGATGAAAGATACCACAATTTCAGGGAAATTTTATGACATCTGACTCTACATTATAAGTTCCAGTTTCATATCCACATTTTTATTCTTTCCTATTCCTTCTTATTTCTGCTCCCTTGAATACAAACCTGTATCTACTTCTATTTCTTTTAAGTTTATTTATTGTACGTCGCTTTTCTGTATCTTCGGATAATTGTAACGATGAGAATTAACGATTTATTGGATTCCTGACCAGGATTCAAACTTGGTGCATTTGACCAGGAAGCGATGAAACTGACATGTATGTGAACAGTTTGTTTCATTTTTTATTCATACGAGCATGGACCAACGGAAATATTACTACTACTACTGATGCTGCTGCTGCTACTACTAGGGCACAGCTAATAATTATAATAATTATTATTATATTTGTATAGGTGAAGGGAAAAATTGGTCCAAAAAGGGAAATTTTGCTCCTTGGAAAGGGAAATGGTGCCCTCAGATTGTGGCAACACTGCTCTCATGACGAAGTTACCTCCTTTGACGGTAATTATGCGTCGCCGTGGATTTTACAATCCAGTGTCACTAATGATCGGATTCGGATGGTGTGGCTGAAGGGCTTTAGTTTCATCTGACGCATGAAATAGGAAGAAGTGTTTCCTTTTTATAGCATCTCTAATTTCAACGTTTAAAATATATGTGGGGTGTAAGGGGTGATTTTCCACGTAGTACACCCAATTGTCAACCTCACTTCCACGTTAGTACACCCTGGACTGCGTTTTGCAGACGAACGAGGCTCTGGCGACTGGCACTCTGGCCAGTATAATTTTGTGTGTGTTGTCCTGTTTTTTGTCCTTGTGTGTGTTGAGTGCCCCTTTACAGCCTCAGCTTTTAACGAGTCAGAACATTTTAAGCTTTTATGATTTTACTTATGCAACGTTAGAGTTGTTCTTTGTAAAGATAAGGGGCTGGACCCCGTATAATGTGACGGGTGCAAAATGGCCTAAGTGCTGACGCACCCAAAATTTTAAAATCAAATCAAATCAAATCAAATCAAGTATATCTGCCGCAGTAATAATCCTCGGTGTCTTGTTTTGTACGACAATTTCTGTTTCACGAACCATCATGGCAATATTCTAGAATGTGAGGAACTGTTTGCGTTTTGATTACTCAAATAAATTTGGGTGCGTACGTCCAAGCTCTTACGCACCCAAATTCATTTTAATTATCAATATGTAGATTTTTAGAATATTGCCACAATGGTTCGTGAATCAGGAATTCTTGTAAATGATGGATATGTACATTGAGATAAGCTCTGCACCCAGGATGTCACCTGTCCATGAAGTATGCAAGGAAGGACGAATTATCACCTGCCATGGCGCAACATATACGAGGAAAATGACTCATATTACAGTTGCGCGATTCTTTTTACCACCTACGTCAGCCAGCGACAGGAAATAGTTTTTGCCGTAACGAGAAAATTAGCGTTACACTTGCTTTTTGTGGAATCCCTTCACGTTGTATGGGCTCGGTAAAAGCAGGAAATTTTCCAACAAGATGTGTTTGTTGATTTTTTTTAACGTATTCACGGCATAGGCGTACCCGGACGTTATTTCAGAGCGGGCGCAAGGAATATGTATTTCGAAATTATGACAATGCTATATTTTGAATTCTTTGAAAAGGGAATGACATTTATTGTACTTTCCAACCAAGAACATATTGGGGGGGGGGGAGTGGTCCGTATCCCCCTTCGAAAGACTTACCAAGTACAGAAATTAAATAACGAAAAATATACGTTGTTTAACGTTTGTTGTATAATCGAGTGATATTTATTTCCACCGAACTTTCAATGACAGTACCAAAGTTATTAATATGAAACTTAATTTTCGTCAACTGGATCTAACATTATTTTCTCTTATTTAATAAATATTACATTTTCTATCTATTTGGCACTGATTTGTCAGGGAAGTTGCTTTCATACAAAATGTTAGCGATCTTAACTACACGCACGCTAGATAGTAAATACTCTATTCTTATACAGTATTTTTAACTATTCATATATTAATTAATTAATTCATATATATATATATATATATATATATATATATATATACATACTGGGTGAGTCTTTTAAAAGAGGCCCCGTGGAAAGTGCCAAGCATATTCGACAACATGACAAGACATATCCTGGACTGTTCTCTGCCCAGCTCTTCTCTTCGGTGTACCAAGGTTGCCTACATGCAAGGAGCGCACTTTCCACGGGGCCTCTTTTAAAAGACTCACCCAGTATATTAAGTAATATTATTATAACAATTATTGTAATTTAAACGTTTACACTTTGTTCGGACCTCGTAATACGCACATGCTGACTGTATTTTCCAAGAAACTCAAAGGTTTGATGCCTGTCCCCTTGGCGTAGTGGTT
Source organism: Lepisma saccharinum (assembly GCF_977018435.1). Lineage (NCBI taxonomy): Eukaryota > Metazoa > Arthropoda > Insecta > Zygentoma > Lepismatidae > Lepisma > Lepisma saccharinum. The sequence continues at coordinate 35,058,175 of NC_139240.1, read as the reverse complement.
ATCGCATCGCTCTACGACGCCAGAGTTCCCGGGTTCGAATCCCGGCCTGGGCATGGATGTTTGAGTGTGTCCATTCATCATATCATCCCTCATCCCCATCTTTGCAAATTAGCCAAAAGTGCCATAACAAGCGAAGTAAAATAAACCAAATCAATCAATCAATCGATCAACCATTCAATCAATCAAAGTTTTGATGCTTAATTTATCGCTTGAGAAAGTACTGCTTTACAAGCAACAAAAAGCGACATGAATAACCACAGCAGGAACACCCCTTTTGATAAAATTTGGCAGCTGCTAAGCTTCACGGCGCAATAACCCTCTAAGGGCCAGGGTGCTTCTTTTTTTGTGTGACGTCTGATCAGTGCATCAAGTCTCGTCGCCGCTGTTCTCTGGCTCTCGTAACCGTAGCCCGCTGCTTCTTTTCAAGTAGCTCCCCAATTGTTCTCACGGCGCTGGGCCAACGCAGAAATTTTGGGGGTCTCACTGGGAATCGAACTCGGGATCGCTTGCACCAAAGGCAAGAACGCTAACCATTTGGGTTCGCGATACCCTGTGGAGGCACAGTGGTTAGGATCCCACTTTAAACTGTAGGTCCAGACCCAATTAGCCTTACTGTGCATAAAGTGGACTTTAAACACCAACTCAATCAATCCCAGCGAACTATTTTGGCGGTCCGGTACTATGTTATGGAATTTTCCACGGTCACTGGCCTTTCCAAGAAAGACCATCACCGTTGAACTGTAGTCGATGGTTCGTCTGAGTCGTCCTGTTCAGACTAATTTGCGACGGTTTTCGGCTATAAATAGGGTGACCATAATATTTTGACCCAAAAACGGGACATCTCAAGTTCAGTTTACCCTCCCCCCCTCCATTTCCTGAAAAATCGGTTAGGCCTAATTATAATTTATTTATTATTATTAGCGTATTGCTATTATTAATTAAAGTATGGATCGCATAAATGATACACAATAAACTGCACATTAAATATGATCTCCCGTTGTCAAAAGGTATTGATTATTATAATCTCGGTATAATTTACATAGCATTTCTCGTCCTTTCTGATCAACCTTTGATGTTAATACTATGCTAAATTTGAGTAATGTCAGAAGTATTTAGCAGAAAACCAATCTTCTTGAGATCAGCTTCTTTATTCTCCACCAATCGTTTATAATCTCCCCGAATACCTTACCCCACAAATCAGGCACACAACTCTAGATTTTTCTTTTGAATTTGTGTCAAGACGTACAAACTGCATGCTTGTTAACTGCGCTATACATAACGGAACACGTGCAAAACAATGCATTTTGTTTACCATGAAATGTGTCTCAAATTTAGACTTTGTTTTCAAGATAAATCCTAGATTTTCATAAAACGGGACAAATAGTGGCTTTTTATTAATATGGTCGGGGTGAGCGGGACACGCCTCTAAAACGGGACTGTCCCGGTCAAAACGGGGCGTATGGTCAACTTAGTTATAAGCGAAGGGATCCAAATTCGTACCTGGAGACCGTATTCAATGACGTACGACCTCCAAAATTTGACCTGGAAACCAAGCCAAATCGCGCCTCCGCTATGGCGCAGTGGTCGCGTCTAATCAAGGGGTCCCGGGTTCGATACCCGGTGGAGGCACATAGTGATTCGGATCCCACTTTAAACTCTAGCTCCAGTCCCGATTAGCCTTGTGCATAAAGTGGACTTAAAACACCAAGCCTATCGCCTGCATAATCGATTATTAATATCAGAAGTAATTAAATTCAGAAATATCGGTTTTCGGTAAAACCAAAAAAGGACTTACTATTTTCATCCCCCTAAAAATTCTGAAAGAAATAGTAACGATTGTTTTTTTTTTTAAAAAAAAACTTTTAGCCTTAATATTCATATTATGTATTTACAAAAGTTGTTGCAAAAGTTAACATAATTAGTGGGATGTAGTGAATTAATACAAAAGTTTATACTTATAGAAAATTAAAGATCTAAATTTAGCAAAATTCAGATAAAAATATTAGGTTTACTTAGAAAAATATATCGATTTCGAAACCCTCCAACGTTTGCATAAATCAAGATGAAAAATGAGTGTCGAATCTCTTGAAAGTGCCTCAGTTGCGCGTAACCTAGTTGCTGGCACCCTTACAAGAAGGCAGTGGCTAATCCTTCATATGCCGTGCGTTTTTACTCGTCACGCAGTGTTGCAAGGGCATCCGAATAGTATTACATAATGCTTTACACGGTCAGATGGCCGTAGTTTATGAAAGACCTTTCAGAGAGTTTTAATTGCAACTTTTTCTGAACGGTGAGAGAACAGGAAAAAAACAGTACAGAATATTAATTGTATCCTGCTTCTTGTGTGTGTGATCCGCAAACACACACGGGAAGAGAGAGAACTCTAAAGCCCCCTCCGAAAAACTAACAAAGCCCAAAATTACATAAGCAAAATATTTATTGCCAGGAGTAGAAAAATACAGGTCGCCATGCTGCTTGAAAATTTTCACCTGCGCCTGAATTTTCAAATTCAGTTCTAATATATTCGCGTATAGAAATTGCCATTATATTTTTAAATAATGAGTACAATCTGTATTTATTGTATCACGTGTATTGTTAGATCAGAATAATAAACATGCCATTATAAATTTTTGCACTGATACTACCCGAATTTTAAAAATCTACGGCGATATGTTAAGAGTCGACCATATATTGCATAGAGCCTTCTTAAGGAATACCACTCCGGCGCAAGAATTAATTACTTTTAATCTAATCTTGTATTAATTATAATAAAGGTTTTAAGATCATATTTCAACAGTAGTGTGCCCAGGATTTTCGAAAGGGAGGGGTTATGTATACTTTTTCGTGGTAGTCAGCCCTCATTTTGCCATATTTGCCTACGTTTGACGTTCTTTCTTTTTTTAGTAATACTGGGCGAAAGGGGGTTATAAGCCACATCAACCCCCCCCCCCTTGGGCACCCCACTGTTTCAAAATGTATAGCTTTGTGTTAGTTGGATTCATGACTTTCTCATAGTGTATTTGGCCCCGCAAGAAAAAAGGCTGGTTTCTGAGAAAAAGGGGTTGGCGCCTGAATTATTTTTAAGGAACACACAAATGACGAAATAATCAACATAGCAGGATTCAACGTCATTAGGAAAGACCGCAAACATAAAGATGCCTGTGGGATTTTATTGTTGAATTTATCGTAATCCGTCAAAAGCAACGCAGTATTGACATCTGCGGCATTTATAGGCCCGGTGATAATCCGTACTGCAAATTATCAATCATTGAAGATATCGTATCGAATATATATTACATCTTGTAATGATTTTAGGCGACTGAAACTGAATTTTTTTTAAAGCCAAATGCTGAACAGTTCCAGCTCTCCCAAATTTTAACCGAACCCACTCGTATCACGCATAATACTCAAACTTTCATTTTTGGTAAATAACTTATCTGATGTCATAAATTCTGGCGTGTCTGTTTTTCAGCAAAACAGGGACTATAATGCGATAGTGAAAGACAACCTGGAAAACGACCTAAGCAAAATAAATTGGAATATATTAATGTAATGTGCAAACATTGAAGATATAGTGCGTTTCTTCACCGAAAAATTGAATGCGGTTTTTGACAAACTTGCTCCCTTGAAAACCGTTCTCGCAACTAAGAGGAAAGTACCCTGGATAACAGAAAATGTTAATTAATCATTTGCTTAAGAGATAACGAGCTACTGAAATTTAAGCGGACAAATAATTCTTAACATTGGACCTAATATAAGAGATTGCGTAATTTCGCAACATCCGTAGTAAGGCAAGAGAAAAAAAGCGTATTTCGAACATATCATAAATACCTCAAATGATTCGAAGCACATATGGCAACATATGCGAAATTGGACTTATAGTAGGGAAAAATAAAATCGGGAAACTTCCTCTCATATTAAATGATGAACGTATGCCTCGACTTGAAAATAAAACACGAGAAAGTTTCTCAGCAGTGTGAGCGATATTACGATGGCTGTTTCAATGAGAGTACGGCGAAATTCGGTTTTCATGAAGTGGATGAATCCTTGGTCAGAATATCGGTGTACAAGATCGCGGCCGGAGTTGACGGCATATCTGTAAAAATGATCAAACACTCACTTTCCCTGATCCTTTCGTCATTAACGCATATCGTTAATTATTCCCTCAGCACAATCTGTTTCCGCATTCTTGGAAGGAGGCAAAGGTCATTCCCATACCTAAGAAACAGAACCCGAGATCTGTAAATGACAATGTCTCATTAGTATTTTGCCTGTACTTTCAAAAATCATTGAGAAAATAGTAAACGATCAAGATTGTGAATATATAGCTTTGCATTGACGGTGCCTGCGAAAATGGTGAACATTTTATCTCGTAGTATTTATACGTTCAACTGTACGGTGACCCCACGTATTCAAATGAAGAACGATCAAAATCAACGTAGCGCGACTTGTGGATCGTTTTGTATCTTCCGGTTTCCCAGTGTTTATTGTTGTTCCTGAAAGCGTCCATTCAGCCAGCCAGCGTCCCCGCGGCATGGCTCCGTAGTTCAAAACAGTGTTGCCACAATGTGACGGCACAATTTCCCCATTTGCTTCAATTTTTCCCTTCATATAAAGAAATCATGCAATAATTTGTTTGATTTGGTTTAAAGTCCACTTTATGCACAGGAAGATTAATCGGGACTGGATCTACAGTTTAAATTGGGATCCGAATCACTACGTGCCTCCACCGGGTATCGAACTCAGGACTCTTTGATTACCAGGCGACGGTGTGACCACTACGCCGTCAGAGGCCCGTAAGTCACATAATAATAATAATTATTATTATTAGTGGCAGGGCTCGAAAGATCGCCATGGCGACTAAAGATTTCAGCCTAGCGGCTGTGATCTTTTGCTGTAATATGTACGAAATTTTGATGATTCGAAGTTCAAATTGCAGTACAGCGTAAGCTAGTAAATGATTATTTTTTTTATCAACGTTGTGAACATTCCATAGAGTCCGCAACAATTTCGTAGCCTTTGTCCCCCAAGACCCCATTTCCTGCTTTCTCAAATGATTTAGCGATGTTATGAATACCGTGATGCTCAGCATCTTATACAGAGTGTTTCAAGAGTCGCACAACCCAAACTTTGGAAATGTATATCATGAAAACCGTAAGAGATATTTACACCGGGTTTTCTGCATTATACAGCCTCATCCATTGAGATATTTTTCAATGCTTAAAATTATCAGTTCACCCCGTACAGAAAATTATATAAATTCATAACTGACGGAAAGCATCATTCAATTTTTTTCCAGAAATAGACTTCTAAGAAAAATATGTAAGAAATTATCGAAGGGTCATAATTAGACATTTGATGACTGATGCCATGTCAGTCTGTTATTTGCGACCAATATTGGTCATGTGCAACATTTGATGACTTTTTGATTGGCGATTTTATGGGTTGAGTGAAAAGTGCCATTTTTGGGACATATCTTTGTATATGGCAAAACTAGCAGGTCGAAATATTGCCAACAGTTGCATGCAACATGTGTCTAAGTATTGGCTGTACATTTACGTAAAAAATCAAGATTTTGTGCAGAAATTGGACTCTTGAGAGAATCCTAGGCTGCCCCTGGTTACACTGTTCTCTCACCTTCGCCGCTACTGTGCCTGTTTTTTAAATTCATTTAGCATGGCGTATTCATTGGAGCAGTGCGTGTGCATTGCTGAAGAGTATTTTACTACTCATTCTTACACTTATGTGCAAGAGGTTTTCCAATAAAAATGCCCTGCTTCTGCTGTACCTCACAAAGCAACTGTTTTACAACCAGTCAAACACCAACAGATGATCCCACAAATTTTTTAAGAGTTGGTATTTATTGTTGAAAATCAGTTCTCAGATGTTTTCAGCAAATTAACAATGTTCTTTAAAATAATGTAATTGCTTTTATTTAGATAAATGCTAACATAAATTTATGAACCCAGTGATAGCCTACAGGATTAGTTTAGTGCAGAAACCCGGTGTGAATAATTCTTACGATTTTCATGATATACATTTTTAAAGTTTGGATTGTGCGACTTTTGAAACATACTGTAGTATGCACAATTGCTAGTAGGTGGTTTCCTGGCGCCTGATATTCAGAGCTGGTCCTAGGTTTGAAGAAAATTTTTCGAGCACTGATTAGTGGTAATAATTGCATTTTCGTTCTTCCATGTTCGTATCCCGGTAGGATGCGCGTTAGCGAAATTCCACTTCTGATCATGTTTTTGCCAGATTCCTCTAAAGCAATGGTTCTCAACTTTTTTTTAGTCCGGGGCCCACCTTGAAGGATATTACACATACATAAGCATGGGCGCCGGCAGAATTACTTGTAAGGATGTTGCAACTGTCCCCAGTGTGGAGCAGTTTGTTGCAATATTTTAAATAAAAATAAATTTTCAAATGTTACTTAACACATTAGTATATTAACCAATTTCTTCAGTCACTATAGTAACGAATAATAAACAAAATAACATCAAAATTAAACAGAGTAGCACAACAGAATTTTCTTCATTCTTTTCAGATTATGCTCAAAACTAAATAACAAAATATAATTGTAAAATGTCTTTGAATTAAAGAACTGTTGCAATAGCCTCCTCCTCCGGTTGAAAACCTTGACATCATACTTTGATGTAGAAGTACGTATCTTTTTCAAACGTAACATCTTCAATATATCATCTTCACTTCTTCTTCTACTACTTCTTTGGCAGCAATCTCATTCTTTTTCACATCTTCTTTACAGCCATCTTCAGTAGATTTCTTCTTTACTGCAATCTCATTACCATTACTATTTCATAACCATCTTATATCCATTTAAAGGGTTATATTCTTCATGAGTGCACTTCTTCCCTTTGAAGCTGTATGTGCAAATGAAGTCCTTCATTATAATGGTATACCATATTACATTCAACTTACATTATATATATTCCTTCTTATCATTCTTCCAGCGAGACACTTTGTATAATTCTCTTCTTGGCGCTTTCCGTTTTTATTCGTGTCAAACACTTGTCCTTGATACATTGAAATAAGTCAGACAGTTATGAGAGGAGAAGACAAATATAAGTTATTCCATAAAAGACAATATTATGATCAGCAGAACATAAATAAACAGAACAAATACAATAAATTCATGCTGTTTTACACACGATAATAAAATACATAATGCAAACAACTGAACTCGTTTTTGCACAAAATTACAACAAATTCAACCCTTATGTACAATTAAAACATAAATCAGTATTTCTTAACAACTCCTTTCTTTTCTCCTCCGAACAATTAAAAGGTTTAATGTTTTCTAGGTTTTGTCTACCTTTTGTTCCCTTTCCATCTAGAGAAACTACAGTCGCACAATTGTTTCTTACTTCTATTACCAAGAATGGGCCAATAAACAAATCATACAATTTGTAGATAGTTTTGTTTAAAGCAGAGCTCTTAGCATGATTTTTAATCATGATTAAATCTCCTTTGACAATATTTTTAGTACCAGATCTTGTTTGAACACCTTTAGAATTTCTTCGATGTTTAAGTTTTTCTTTTAGCTCCAAGTATTTTGCCTTCCAGGATAATTCTTCAATATTCTCAGGCCAATCGACAATATTAGTTATATTATCTTTAACTTGATCGTGTAAAAATAGTTCCGCAGGTGTAAAACCAATAGATTCAGAATATGAATTGTTCAACAATTTCACAACGTTTGTCAAACATTTAGCCCAAGATTTATGATTATCCTTGCAAAATAACCTCAGTAAACGCACAATCTCTTTATTGTAGCGTTCGATTGGATTAGCGTGTGGTGAATATGGCGAAGTAAAAATATGCTTGATGTTCTTGGAGGTAATAAAACTTCGCCACTCCTTAGATTTAAATTGTGAACCATTATCACTTAATATAATTAGACATGCAGGATAATGATGAAAATACGATTGGTTTAGTTTATTGATAATTTCCATAGATGAAGCTTTACGCAAAGGATAAACCATAATAAACTTACTTGCAAGATCCACTATACTTAGTATATATTGATAACCTTGAGAAGCTGGTAACGGACCAATCAAATCTAATGAAAGGAATTGATGTATTTTAGGAGTTAATATGTGAAGATCTTCTCGTGTGATACGTTGCACTCTCTGCTTTGACTTGGCACATTCAAGACAATTTCTCAGATATAATTTAATGCTGGCTTTCATGTTTGGCCAAAAGAAAAATTTTGAACACTTTCTGAAGGTTTTTGAATAACCAAAATGTCCACATAAATCATGATGATCATACAGTACCTTTTCCACAGCTTTTTTAGGTACAAATATTCTCCAGTGTTCAGACGCAATAGATTTATAGAATAAGATATCTTCATGCATTCTAAAATGTCCTCTGATTTCGAATTTAGAATCTCCTTTGTTTATCGCAATTCTTAACTTTTGACACTGCTCATCGTTCTGTTGAGATTGTACCCAATATTGTGGAGTATCTTGGGATAGGAGATCGATATTTGTATTATTAACGTAGAGTTTCGATGTGAATAAATCTCCCTGTGCCCTTGCAGGATATCTGCTTAAGGCATCAACCACAATATTGGTAGAACCTTGAATATGTTCAACAGTAAAATCAAAACTTTGAAGTTTTAATGCCCAGCGGTTTAGTCTTGGGTTTAAACTTCTAGCCGACTGCAGCCATGAAAGTGACTGATGGTCACAATGAATAACAAATGTTCTTCCACTAAGATAAACACTAAACTTTTCTACTGAAAAGAGGATAGCAAGACATTCAATCTCATGAGTTGAATAAGTTAATTCTGTACCACGCAATACTCTACTAACATATTGTATTACTAACGTTTCATCTTCATCTGATAACTGCCATAAAACTCCTCCAATTCCAACTTTGCTTCCATCAGTGTTAAGATGGAAAATTTTACTAAAATCCGGTTGAGCTAATACATCAGGAGATGTAACTAGCTGTTTCAAATCATTAAAAGCTTGGTGATGATTCTCCTTCCAGTCCCACTTGTTATTTGATTTTAGTAAATCATACAAAGGAGCAGCTATCATTGCAAATTTGTGAACAAATTTTCTCCTCCAATTTACTATTCCTAAAAATTTCCTTAGAGCCTTCTTGTTTTGAGGAACTGGAAAATCCATGATTGCTTGGTTCCTTTCAGGATCAATATGAATGGTTTCTCCAGAAATCACATGGCCTAGGAAATGTATTTCAGTTTGGAAGAACTTGCATTTCGACAATTTAATAGACATATTAGCTGTCTTCAGAGTTGATAAAACATAACGTAAATGTTCTAAGTGGTTTTGAATTGATGGAGAGAAAATTAAAATATCATCAATATAAACAATCAGGAAAGAATTTGTATGATTGCCAAATATTTTATGCATTTTATCAACGAACACACTCACGGCACTTTTGATTCCAAAAGGCAAAAAATGGAACTCCATCAAAATACCTCTATAAGAAAATGCCGTAAACTTAAACGACCTTGGCGTCAAAGGAATCTGAAAATAACCGCAACTAAGGTCAATAGATGTGAAGTATTTTGCTCCCTTCAATCTTTGTAGTAATTCCGAGATAGGCTCTACCTGTGTCATCGGAGAAATTACGTGTTGGTTTAATTTACGGAAGTCGACCACTGGTCTCCATAAACCTCCCGCCTTTGGGACTATGTGGAGTGGATTCCTATAGGGAGATGTGCTTTCTTGTATAACGCCCCACTGTTGCCATTTTTGTAACTCTCTTTCCATATCATCCCGTCTAGCATAAGGAACAGGGTAAGTGGGTGCTATTATTGGCACATCAGTATCCAATTGTATATCGTAAGCTTCCACATTTGCTTTTTTAGGTCTGTCAGAAAATAAAACTTGGTATTCGAGAAGAAGATGAAATAACTGATCCAAACAATCATATGGAAGAGTATTGTTCATGTACGCTGCACGCCGAATATCTTCCTCCGAAGCGATGTCAGATGTTCCTTCAATTTGTGAAGTGGTTGAAATTGGTAATTTGCAAGAACGTACTATTCCCTTCATTGACGGAAGACTTTCTTCAGATTGCACTAAAAACGGAGTAATTATTTCCTGACCTAATGAATTCGAAAGCATGACGGTTGCGTTGCTGTAATTTATAATCGCCTTATATTGCCACAAAAACGGCGAACCCAGAATTAAATCAGCGTGTAACTGTTTAACAATATACAGTCCCATGTGGAAAAACTCATTTGCTATTTGAACTGTTACATATTTGAAACCCATTACCTTTATACGTTGATCTCCTGCAAAGCAAGCCAATTGTATTCCTTCTAATTGTTCCAATTTTGCTCCTGATATAATTGAACTTAGAATTGTCCAGATTTTATAATCTAATAAATTACACTGACTTCCAGTATCAATTAAACAATTTAAAGACAGATCCGCAATTTTACCTTGTATTTCTGGATTCTCAATTTTTGGTATTGGAGTACCGTTTTCTGACATAATCCACTCTGGTTCAGAATCGTACCATTCTAATAAAAATGCTACAGATAAAACTTTATCTCTGGTAACGCCTAAAGATTTAATTTTATTATAATCCTTCAGACATTCCTTAACATGTACTAAATAAGGGTTATTAACTCTACCATCCAGCTCCTTTGCATTTATTCGTGGCAAGGTAAATCGGAGCATATCACCCTGCCTTAGTTGTTTAAGTAGTTAGAAGAATGTGCACTTGTGGTAGTAGTAGCAGTCGGAGTTAGGTGTTCCATATTTGCAGAATTACGCTGCAAGTTGGTGCTGCCTACTGTAACACTATTTTCCTGTGAACTATGAGATGCATTACCATACTCTATTGGTTGTTCATTGTAATTTCCAGTTCTACTATATCTTCTGTTATCAGATGTTGGGGTATTGCCAAGTCTGAAATTCGAATTATTTACGTTATTATTAATTCTTTCAGACCTCACAAACTGCCTTCTTGAGGGATTGCGTTCAAATCTTCTGGGAGATGGGCGATGATTTACATTGATTCCTGCATTTTCGGTCTGTGTTGTAGAATCATAAGAATTCCGCTCCACATTTACTTGCCTGACGAAGTATTTTGGTCTGTCGAAACTTCTCTTCTTATTAGCCTTGTCATCAGAATCTGTATTATCACCGGGCAAAGATAAACTTTTATTCTTTTCGCTCGAATACAAATCAATAGTCCTTAATTTCTGCGTCAGTTGCTTAAGATCTGTAATGTTATGGCAGCCCACATTCTTTGAAATTGACTCAGGTAGCTGTTTTAAAATCATCCGTATTACTTCAACTTTGTTTGGAGTTTCCACAAGGTTACAATAAGCAGAATACGTTTTTAAAGCGTATGCTTCCAATGACAAACCTGAAGCTGGGTTGTATTTTCGTGATCGTAACAATGTCAACTGACTTTCTAATAACTCATTAGATGCAAACTGATCAAGAAATTTATGTACAAAGTCCTCATAAGAAATGAAACTCTTCTTTTCACTGTTGAACCAGTAAGCGCCTACGTTATAAAAACACTTACGAATTATACATAATTTATACTTGGGAGGAACACCAATTATGTTTAACATTGTAGTTAGTTGTTCGATAAATTCTCTAGCAGACTGTTTTGAAACATCTCCTCCAAAACGTGGCAATTGACTAAGTTCACTAACTCGTGAAAATCTATTAGAGCATGTATCAGACTGATTATAAGAATTCCATGTAGAATCATTATTCAGCCACATCGGGTTATAAGTACAGTTTGTTCTAGTACAAGGACTATGATTTACATTTAAGTCATCAGGAAACTGATCATGGATTAAGGAATGACATGTACTTTGACGTTGGCAACCACATACTGAAGTTCCAAGACCTGTGAAATTTTCTTTATTATCACAAGCAACATAAGTTCTAGAAGGTATGGAATTTCTGTTAGATGTAGAACAAATTTGCTTTGATGTGTCTGTAGCACATAAAGAACTAGGTGCATTATTTTCAATATCACAAGTATGTACGTGCTCATTATCATACAGCAAAGAGTTGTTCAACGAAGAAAGACATGAATGGTTATTTAGTGAACATGTACAATGGATTTTGTCAACAGTAGGATTGCTATTAGTAAATTCAGTATTATCTAGAACACAATGCCGCAATGCATATGTATTTTTGCCTTGTGAAGTGAAAGCTTTACCAAATTTATTTCTACTTTTATTGTGAGCAGATTTGCCCTTGCACAATTTGGTTACATTTTCCTTTGCAGAATTCAGTTCAGCATCAGATGTATCATAACCAGAAGAACCTGTATGAAATGTTTCGCATTTATTGTGTTCACTAAAAACAACATGCTTTAATTTAGAATTTAATCTTGTATCAGTTTGGCATGCTATGTGCCTATGTTCATTAATAAGTGCATTACTTAATTCTTTATCTGGTTGTAGAACGTCTCTAACCATACTAGTACAAATAACATCGCTTTGCTCTAAGCTAATGCATTTCTCATTTAAATCCTTAAGCATAGAATCAAATTCTTGCAACTTTACCTGCGTAGTATTCATATTTGTTTGTAGTGTACTTATAGAAGTTTCATGTTGGCACAACTGGTTTGATAAGTGTTGTTTTAACTCATCATCATGATGGTCTAGTTTTGATTCCAGATCACTGACTTTCGAATTTAATAACGTTACTTCATCATTTATACGTTCATTTAGTAACCTATTAGCTGATTGACAAGCATCAGAAACCTGCTGCAACTTATTTTCTACATGTTGGAGTCCTTCGTTCAGTTTTTCAGTACTTTGCTGCAACCTAACCAATTTTGTGCCCCAAACTTCACAGTTTGTTTGTAAACTTTCGCGCAGCGTTTCAGCGTTCTGATCAAGTCTATCTTGTAACCTATTCTCCAAAGCTTCAGTATTCTGGAGCAACTTCTCTTGCAACCTATTCTCCAGAGCTTCAGTATTCTGAAGTAACCTATTTTCCAGAGCTTCAGTGTTCTGAAGTAACCTATTCTCCAGAGCTTCAGTGTTCTGAAGTAACCTATTCTCCAGCGTTTCGGTATTCTGGAGCAACTTGTCTTGCAACCTATTCTCCAGAGCTTCAGTATTCTGAAGTAACCTATTCTCCAGCGTTTCGGTATTCTGGAGCAACTTGTCTTGCAACCTATTCTCATGTTGGGCCAAACTCAAGTGAAAAGCAGATAAAATTTGGTCAATATTGGGATTTACTGTATCCAAGTATGATTTTAGAGTGAATGGATTGAATTCTGGTTTGCATGCCTTACAGTAATAGTCTTCTTTCATAGAGCTGAATATTACCCAGTGAATAACTGTAAGACCCCTACAATTTACGTGTTCCCATTTCTTGCATGACGTGCATTCAATCATGCGAGTGTCAGAAAATCTGTCCTTACAACAGAGTAAATCCTCCATTTGCTTACCAGAATTGTCCTCTTCGTTGCTTACTTCAGCAACATCACTGAGATCCGGTTGAAGGCACACACTACTTCGAAGCACGTAAGGAACTTCTCTTTTCTTCATTGTATTATCAGTTCAGTTCTTATCAACTCACAATTTTCGAATCCTGGCTCTAGGTCGCCAATTTATTGCAACTGTCCCCAGTGTGGAGCAGTTTGTTGCAATATTTTAAATAAAAATAAATTTTCAAATGTTACTTAACACATTAGTATATTAACCAATTTCTACAGTCACTATAGTAACGAATAATAAACAAAATAACATCAAAATTAAACAGAGTAGCACAACATAATTTTCTTCATTCTTTTCAGATTATGCTCAAAACTAAATAACAAAATATAATTGTAAAATGTCTTTGAATTAAAGAACTGTTGCAATGTGCACCCAGTTTATAATCATATTTTTGCTAACATCGAGGACTTTTAAGAAGCCCTCTTTTACGCTTACTTAAACAAATTACACATACTTCATTCTAGAAAAGTGAATATGTAATTTAAAAGACTAATTTACTCTAGTCTAGCATCTAACTAAACACGCATGCTGAAATTTTTTACTCACGGAACTAATGTGACGGTTGGGGCTGCCTTTTCTGCATAAGCTGGTGTATGTTGGGTTCAGTGCTGGGTAACTTAAGTTGTAGATCTGAGTGCGCGTCAAGTCTGTTTCTGTACTTGCTTTTCACTTGAATCAGAGATAAAAATCCCCATTTCACACAAATCTAAGGTGGAGAACGGCATGGGCAACCTTAATGACTCATCCGAAAGTTCAGGATACTCACCTCTTAAATATATCCAAAACTTTGTAAAGTCCGAATCTAAAAAAAATAATTTTAATGTCAGAATCACAGCTGATATCACACAGTTGTTCTTTTAGTTTTACCGACAACATGATTGAACTTTCAAAACACGAGAAAATGGCAGATATCCGATTCCCTTGAGTTAAACATCAGAGAGATGCCGGTAAGAAGCAATGGCAGAGCACGAATAACAAAAATGTCGAGTTTAGACAAAGTACAACACGGTTTGATTTTAAAAAGTTAAAATAATATATCTTAGTAATTGAAATGTGATATTTTTTTAAGACACAGTAAATAAATTTTCGAACCCGACTTCGCGACCCAGCAGTGGGTCGTGCCCCATTGGTTGAGAAACGATGCTCTAAAGGAAGTGACGTAATGGCAGCCTACATCATGCTGTGTGTGAGTACCTAGCCTATGGGTTACATCAGTTTGCACCTTGTATACATGGAACAGCAAACTGATTTGTTCCCAGTAAATAATGCACATTACTAGAACATGTTTGCAAATAATGTAAACTTGACACATTTTTATTTTTTAAAAATAATGATTTTTTTCGTGATTTCTTACAAACTTCCCAAACTTGTAATCAATATTAAACAATACACTTCTTACTACACGTGTTTTCAGTCGTACGAGGGGCATGTAAAAAATGGGTCGATTGGTTATTACAGAGAATAAAATCAAGCGAGAAAATTTTTATTTTGATGCTATTCAAGTGCATACCCTGGCTACTTTTCTACATAGTCACCATGACGCTCCAAGCATTTTTGGTACCGTGGAACAAGATTACGTAGACCCTCTGCGTAGAAATCTGCCGCCTGGGATCTCGGCCTGTCGAGAACTGATGTCTTGAGAACTTCACTATCATCGAAAGGTTGCGAAGCAATCCACTTTTTGAGATGAAGGAACAGAAAGTAATCACTTGGGGCAAGATCGGGACTGTATGGTAGGTGATTAAAACGTTCCCATCGGAATTTTTGAATTGTCGCAACAGTACGGTCAGCTGTGTGTGGGCGGGCGTTGTCATGAATAAGCATAATTCCAGACCGTAACATTCCTCTTCGCCGGTTTTGGATGACACGTCGCAGATTAGACAGTGTTTGTCAATACACATATGCTGTGATGGTTCGTCCCGGTTGCAAGAATTCCACGAGGATTACACCTTTTTGGTCCCAAGACATGGTTTTCCATGATTTTCCGATGTGATGGTGTTTGCTTGAATTTCTTCGGTTTCGGTGAACCGGAGTGACTCCATTGAATGGATTGCTGCTTCGACTCACCAGTGACGTACAATATCCAGGTTTCGTCTCCAGTCACTATGTGAGAAAACAAGTCATTCCCATCCTTCTCCCAACGGGCCAAAAAATCACGTGTTGATTTTATTCTTTCATCTTTGTGTTTGTCAACATTTTTGGCACCCACCTCGCACACAGTTTACGATAACCCAGATTGTCCGTTACAATTCGGTTCAATGTTTTATCCGACATTTGAGGAAACTCCTTGCCTACATCAGTAATGGTGAAACGGCGATTGGATCCCACTTTCTCATCAACACGTTACACAATAGTGCGGTTGGAAAGCAAGAAAAAGTGCAAGAATATTTTACTTCCTTTTGATGAACGGTACCAGATGTCTTTCCTTATTCATTGAGACACACAACTTACTCGATACGGTGAACCTAAGGCACCGAAGGCGAAACCTGCGTGAACCATTACCCCCCACTTAAGCATCATTATTGTTGGTATTTCCTGTTTACTCCAACAGAAGATGTTGTCTTAGCGCAAATACGTTTTAGTGGTGATCTACCCTGATTAGAAGAGAAAAATTAAGACCCACCTTCGTTTCGAAATTTTATCCTTTGTTCATGGCAACTATGCCCTAACGAACAACCTCTATTTCAGATAACATAGCCACGATTACAGGTTTTGTAGTTGTGTGCTTGTGCCTGTGTGTTTCTGTACACACGCGTCATCATTCTCAATTTTCCGGGTCCAGTACGGTGTTGCGATAATGTAAATGTCCCCTTAAGGACGAAGCATGTGGCCACAAGGCAATGTCAATTCTCATCGAGGCTCGTACCAGCGAACAGCCTCAACGGTGTTGGAAATTCAAGCAAATTATATTGAAAACCTCATATGTCCAACAACATTCCCCTCTTTCACTTTTTCGCCATCTGCACTCATAACGCAGTTGTCCTATGGTGTCAAGACTTTTGAAACATCCTGTACATATACAGATTGTAAAAAATGGAACTATTATTATTTCATGGGCTTCGTCTGACACTATTTTCGATGCTACTGTTGAGTTCTGGCACATCCAAAGCATAAGGTTTGATCCAGAACATGATCAAATAGATGAAAAGGTTATTTTTAGACTTTTCGCGGCCATGTTGGCCGCCATATCTAATATTACGTGCGTTCATTTCGATCTTCAGCCGAGAGATCGGGAGAAGCGTGGCGGGCGGCGATGACGGAGATGCCGACATTTGCGGCCTGTAATGCCCGCTTATTTTTATGAACATATGCAGACATTTATATAAATATTGCAAATCGAGCACTAACCTGTGTTATAAGAGTTGTTCAAAGCGATGTCCATCTACATTCACACATTCCTGTCATCGTTTGATGAAATTTTGATACACACGCAAAAGTACTTCTTCCGTAATTCTTCCAAGTTCTGCCCTTATATTGTCTTTTAGTTATGAGGGTTATTTCGGTAGACTCTATTTTTTAAGCCCCACAAATAACCGTCACATACGGTAAGATCTGGCGAACGTGAAGGCCATAAACCTCTAGAAATTATTGTCATCAAACACTTCCCTTATAGCATCCAAAGATTCAGTGGCGGTATGAGCTGTGGCCGAATCTTGTTGAAAGTATCCATATTGTCTCTCATTATCTGATAACAACTGAAAAAACGGCGCGTTGTTTCTCGTAATTTAAGGACAAGATGTCTAACCGTATCCCTATGTGGAGGTGAAACGCCTGGGAATTTCTGTACAAATTGCCTACACACGTCTCGACACGAGTCTGTTTTCACGTAAGTGTCATAGATAAAAAAATATTTGTTCTACGAGGGGGGGGGGGGCTGATAAGTTCTCAGCCTGACCCCCTTCCGCACATGTCATCCTGAAATCATGCATTGCATTTGAACCATTGATCTTTTGGAAGTTTAAGTGCCAGCTGGGATGATCGTATCACTAACGGTTTTTCCTTTACAGGCCATTGATTGAAGCATGGCGCAGCCAAATGTGGAATTTTTGGGTGTACATTGCCCTTCACACTCCACTGTGAAGAAATGGTGCTCAAACTTTAAGCGTGGTGATTTTGCCACAGAAGATGGTGAAAGGGGGGGGGGGGAGGCCAGTGTCAGTGTCAACTCTGGAAAAAGTGGATGAGGTTCATGACCTGATTTTGAGTAACAGACGAATTTGACTTCAAGCGATAGCTGAGACCTTGCACATATCCAAAGAACGTGTCTGGTCAATAATCCATGATCAGTTGGACATGCACACATTTCCGCGAAATGGGTGCCCAAACGTTTGAACGCCGATGAGAAACGCAAACGTGTGGCATCTTCTCAGGTGATTTTGCGGTATTTTGCGAACTCTAAGGAAGATTTTTTGAATCGGCTTGTTACCCAGAATGAAAGTTGGTTCCACTACTTTGATCCTGAGACCAAACAGCAGTCATGCGAGTGTACCACTCGGGATCTTCAAGGCCAAAGAAATTCAAAGCACAGAGGTCCGCAGGTCTGCTTGCTTCAATATTCTGGAATAAGGATGGTGTTTTGTTATCAGACTACCTTCCAAAGGGACAAACCATAACAACAGAGTATTACTGCAGTCTTCTGGCTATGTTAAAGGACGCTATTAAAGAAAAGCGCCGGGGAAAATTGAGAAGAAGTGTGTTGTTTCTGCAGGACAATGCTCCCGTTCACAAGGCTCTGGAAGAACAATGGATTTTCTGAAGGACCTAGGGTTTCATTGCATTGACCACCCACCTTACTTACCAGACCTTGCGCCCTCTGATTATTATATCTTCCCTAGACTGAAAAAAAGTACTGAAAGGACAGAAATTTAGAAGTGATAACAAGGTTAAAGCAGCTGCCGAACAGTTTTTTGCAGACCATGAGAAATAATTATTTTTTTTGGAGGGGTTAGAGAAGTTGGAGCAACAAAGTGCCAAGTGTGTAGACCTTCGGGAAGAATACGTTGAATAGCCTGAAACTTTCGTTCCTGTAGCTAAAGTCCTTCTGGGTCGGGCCGAGAACTTATCAGCCCCCTCCCCCACCTCGTAACGTGAACCTTGCGGCTGGCATTCCAATCGTCTCACTGACACAACACACATACACACTGCAATAACACAAACAAGTAACTGCAAGTAACCAAGAATAACACTCTTTCGCACAGTACGAAATTAACACGCTCTTGGATTACATCTGCTCGCCACCATATTCACAGCTCTACTCTGTCTTCATCTAGTCGCGAAGGAACAAAAAACTCGAGCTCTGAGATTTCGGATTGCAAGGAAGCTCACGAAAACCATTGACTTTTAACGGTTTCGTCTGCAGCGTAATCTTGATACAGTGTTGCACATTCCAAACCTCCAAACGATCCCCATCGATACAAAAACTCTTTCAAGGATATAAACTTAAGCAGGACGTTACTGGTCAAAACTATGATTAAAATGTTTTATTATCTGTGGCTCTTAACATAGTTTCTAAAGCGTATTTATTTGTGTATATAAGGGCAGAACGCGCTAGCTTCGTTAACGACCGGCTTGGCTTTGGAGTACAGGGAGCTCGCTCACCAGCTGCAACAATCACATTCAATACACAGTGTTGCCACATCTACACTCCAGCTGTGAAATAGAAGGCGCACTAGCACCTTCCCACGGTCTCCACATTGAAGTTGCAAACAACAAATTGCTACGGCAACAGCGTATCCGCAGTCATGTGACTGAGACTCCACGTGGAGTAGACGAGCAGAATGACAGCTGCGCCCATTGGCTGACGGTTGAGTATGATTGGACGTTAACGAAGTAAACGCGCAGATTATACAATCAAATATCATTTCAATGTGACAATAATCGTAGAAATATCCGCCCATGATCATATATTCATTTTCACATATCGCCTTGTATTGGTAAAATAGACGAAACTACATTTTAACACGGAGATGATGACTATGTTCACTTAAGTTTCAATTTCACTGCGTCTTTCACAGACAAATTACGTTTGTACTTAAACTTCTAGGGTTCGAGCGTATACCGATCGTTTTGCCTGTTCGAGCGTTATTCCGCTCGAGCAAAGCAGCAGCCGGCCCCCGTGGCGAAGTGGTTAGCACATTGCGCTACGACGGCAGGAGTCTCGAGTTCGAATCCCGGTCTGGGCAGGGGTGTTATAAGTGTGAATTCATGAATTTCATCATAGCATAGCATCACTCATCCCCATCTTCGCATTAGCCAAAAGTGCCACATAAGCAAATTAACAAACTCAATCAATCGAGCGAAGCAGCTCTCAATTCCGTATGCTATCTAGCGTCGTCCGTGCGAACTATTAGACGTTCGAGCACAAAGCCCTCGATGCAGCACAACTTTGTGGATACTCTGTATAAGGGACTTCGTGGACACCCTGTATGATTGACTTTGTTGACACCCTGTATGAGGGACGGATACCCTGTATAATCTGTACTAATGTTTCATCCGATGTATTCAATTTTTTTTTAAATTTTATTTCTCTCCATGTGGCAACACTGAGTTCAAAAATGTGTACGTTCTATCCGTCAGTTACTCCATCCCATCATGCCGGCCAGGCATCAGGCAATGGCATTCCTCCAAGACGTGAACAAGGGGCTCGGCGTTGTATCGTCAGGTTCTGCTTATGCGAAGTAGACATGCGTTTCGTTATCTTTCCATCTATCACGCACGGTGGGTCCCTCCCTGCTGAATCAATACTCTTTTTACCGAGGAAAAACTGCTTTCCTTGTAAAGTTATACCTGCTGGTGTGAGTTAATGATTGACCTGCGACTTACGTTTATGTTTGCTCTCGTTGTTATTTTTTACTTCAGTGCCGTGTAAGGTTCCCAACAATTTTCGTGATTTATTGGCGGTCGATCAACCCCCCCCCCCCGCCAGAAATAGGCGTCGTTCGTTCAAAGTTGTAAAAAATCACAAAGTTTCTTATTTTTATTGTTAACAGGAATCAAGTTCCGACTTTCACGTGCGTAATTTAAGTTTCTTCATATTTTTGTATGAACACAGCCTGGATGTTCTTAAATAGCCGCCAGCCGCTCCCCGTGGCGGAGTGGTTAGCACATCGCGCTACGACGCCAGGGGTCCCGGGTTCGAATCCCGGGATGGGCATGGATGTTTGTGAGTGTCCATTCATCAATTTCATCATATCATCACTCATCCCCATCTTCGTAAATTAGCCAAAAGTGGCACAAAAAGCGAAGTAAAATAAAGCAAGTCAATCAAAGAAAAAGCTGCTCGCACTTTATTTTATCTGCTCCCTCTACCCTCTCCGCATACAGTTGGGAAGGAAACCCGATCGTCAGATGGGGCCGACGGAGAACGATCAGTTTTTAAATAATTTACTTTACAAGGTAAAATTTAATTTTAACTTGTTTAATAGTTTGCATAATATACAGGGTGAGCCTAAAAGAGATGGACAGTTTCAAAGTTTTAGAGAAACAAGAGTTTTAATAACATGGCTGAAATAGTTACGCTGTTGGAAGACAAACAGACTTCGAAGGGCGACAAACAGGGGTGTCCGTCTTCCATGACTAGCGCCTGAACTTTAATTTTGATTATGTGAACGTGACTCTTTGTTTCAAAAAACGATTTTTCAATAACACGAGATGAAGTTAGGGATGGCAGGGGGCGCCAAAAATTCACCGTGCCCGAATTAAAATTTTATCTTGAGCCGTTCCTGATTCTGATCTTGGTTAGCTGCTAGTGATCATCTGTTCCCTAAGAGTTATGAAACCAACAAATCTCTTACTAATATAAAATAAATGACAATCGCACATTTGGTAATCAGCAAGGATCTTGATTTTTCGGTCTTTGTTTTCCCCCCAAATCTGTTTTTCTTTCAACTTTTCGATGTTATTTTTTCCAAAACCAGTCTTTTTTTATTCTAGGACATTTTTCTGCCAAATATAGCCTACCTAAAATTATATGTTCATTGTGTTTTAAGTAGTATTTTAGGTCACATGGCTTACGCCTCTTCGTTACAGTTTGATACATTGGAACTTTTTTTAAAAGTTATTTTTTATTATTTCTTGCGCGACCAATCCTGATGTTACGGCTCCTGTGTGTCGGTAGTTGTGCACTCGATCTCCTGTCAGAAACCCTGCCACTTTGTTCTGTGATGCAAAGCATTCCGATAGAAGGTGAAAAGAACATGGGAAACGTCCATTTATACATGGTTTCATGTAAGCCCCGCGACAGGTTAAGTTTGCAGCAAGTTGTATGTGTTGATCCACGCGAGAACGGCGCTCAGCACCTTCCGTGCCAGTCTTACCTCGACCGCCGAACAGTTCAATCACATACAGTGAGAAAATCCGCAGTATTGCAGCGGAACTATATTCTGCGTGCACATTTGGGGTTTATATATGTGAAAAATTGCTGCAAACTTAACCTGTCGCGGGGCTTAGTTATCGGAATTATTCCGTGTATAATACGCATCATAGTTGTTTTTTTTTTTGGGGGGGGGTGGATGGAATGTTGGAAAACATACAGAAACAAGGTACATTTTGTTTTCTAAAGCCTAAAACACAAGAATGTTTGGATTTTTGCTGCATTTTTCATTGTTTATAAGCACAATGGTATTGAAATTCACAAAAAGACTCCAATTCACATTTCCTGTCAAATTCGCTTTATTTCTCGATTTCGAATGGGTGAAAGATGTGTTCAGAAAATGTCACTGCACATTCATAGACACTTTCTTTGGAGAAATTAACATTTTTCGGTGTTAATCATATTTGCAATAAATCAAGCTCCTTAATTTTCAGCCAATGAAGGATGATGCTCTTTCATGCATCAATTGGCTGTCGAATTTAGTCATTCAACTTTTTCCTTTGCTGAAATAAAGGAAAGTGCACAAGCACTTGGGGCAGGTGCCGAACCAAGTGCCTCAAAAATGATGATTATAATAATAATAATATAAATGTTTATATTAATGTGTTAATATATATACCTTTTCATAATAATACATAAATAAATTGTACTGTTATTACTTAAATAGGTAAAAATTTGATAGAATAGATATATATAACAGCATGTGTTCATTATCTAGCTTATGTGTAAATAAGAAAATTAATGTCAAAGAGATAAAGAATTGAATATTTATTGAATAAGAGAAAACAGTTGAGATCCAGTTGACAAAGACCAAAGTTCCTGATTAATATTTTATGCATATTTTTATAAGTAGTAAAGTGCATGATAGTGTGGGATTATGGTGCAGAATGCGCTATCAAGGTTCTTGAGGTTTTTTTTTTGCCCTTCAAATAACGTACAATTCAACATTTATATATTTTTCCAAAATATATGTAAAAAAAAAAGTTACATCTTAAATGCACCATATTTAATCCATTAGGTAAAGAAAAGAAAGTATTTAGGGACAGGGGTGCCTACAGGTGGGTTTGTTGACGCATGTTGCGGCCACCCAACTTTTGAGGGGGGGATTTTTATGATGGAATTTAGACGTGAACAATATAGCATTGGACACAAGTTGAATTATGATATCAATTAACCATAGCTGCTATATAATTCCAGAGGAATTGTAACGGGCAACATGTATTTTCGGTGAGGGGGGGGGGCAATATCCAACTCTTACATCTCAGGCTTTAAATTGACACGTTAATTCTGTGGGGATTGAGAATTATATGATGGGGGGACAATATCCAACTATTGAATATCAGTGTTGAGTCTTAGATTATTGTGGGTATTTTATTTGGGGGGGGGTGAGGGATTGAGCCTTAATTTGAGGGGGTTATCAAATTCTTGTGTATTACTATTGTCTTATACTGTTGCGGAAATTCTGGTGTGGGACCTAAAAATTATTTCTTTTGGAGGAGGCAATATCCACTCTTCAGTATAAACAGTAAGTTTAAAATTGGCATGAAAATTTTGATGGGAGGATTTATTATTAAATTTAAGGTGTTAAATCTTACAATGTCAAGGCATTTCTGTAGTGGGGGAGAGTTGAAATGTTATATATTTTGGGGACCATATTTAGCGATATGGTATCCATATGTGTTCGGCACTGAAAGTGCAAAAAGGGAAGCTGGAAAAGAGTAAATATAGCGGGATCCTAAGTGTGTATTAACACCCCATTAAATTAATATTCTTGAAAGCCTGCAAAGAAATTGATATTAAAATTTTATTGCTTGCTTCGCTCTCAATAATGTGTTGGGAAAGCGTGTCTAGTATTTCACTGAGGTGAATGTGAAGTTATACTATAGCTGCATTACAAGACGTGAACGATATTCTCGATATTGATTAATAACATCATTTCTTAAAAATATAGTGCTTAGTGTAGGTATGCTGCTTTATTATAACGGGTGCTTCATTTGAATGATGTACTTCTATTAGCAATATTATTGTATTATTCATTCCCTCTGTATGCTGTAATAGTTGTATTAAGTGTGCTTTGTATAGTAACACCTTGCACGTTACGCAATAAAACAGAAATAAATAAATAATATCAAATTTGCATTTGAATACACAACTTCTTTTCACAGGACAATTTTACTTTAACAAGTGTGGGGTGGGCAGCCCTGTGCATAAATCTTCTCAAGACACTGTTATTCAAAACCAGATTATCCCAGTCTAACCCTTGCTTTCCTGTAAGGGTGGAAGTAAATAACCTTCGATTATACAGGGTGTCCAAACATTCATGCACCCAAGACTTTGAATGCACATAACTTTTGTACAAAAAGCGATAGAGACATGAACCTTGCACTGGGTATTAACTTTGTCTATGTGAATATTTTTTAAACACTAAACAAGGAAATAATTCTTTGCATGAACATTCAGTGTAGGGGAAAGTTACTAAGGTGAAAAAGTTTTTGTAGGAAGCAAAAAGAAACTTAAATAAAAGACAACTATGGCATTACAATAATTTTCGACGTGTATCGATGGTCTTTGTTGGTATTTATCAAATTGATAATAGAGCAATTAGTTTTTAAGCTTTTTTATGCATTACAGACAATATATGGGGTTAATTATGAAATATTTAAAAAAAACTATTTTTTTTTTAAAAAAATGAGGTGTATTGGCAACATTGGTTGTGTCAGAAGCTGGTACCAGGTGTTCGACATCTGGCTGTTATTCAATCAATGCCCAGATGAAAGAAATGAGTTTAAATTTATCATAGGTGTAGCTAAGTTAGTCTTTGTACCATGAATTTAAACTCCTTCTTTCATCTGGCCATTGTCTCTATTGCTTTTTGTAAAAAGTTGCATACGTTCTAAGTCTCGTTGTATGTGACTTTTTGGACACCCTGTACAACAAATGCCAACTGATTTGTTAACTTTAGTATGTCTTTCGGGCTATTCCAACCCCCTCAGCTGTATTATTTTGATGATTTTTCTAACAACCTGTGTTTTTGTCTTTCCAGCACGTCTGGTGACACACTATATCAAATCCTTGGGTTGCCTAAGACAGCGACACCTGATGATATAAAAAAGACTTACAGGAAGCTTGCACTCAAGTATCATCCTGATAAAAATCCCAACAATCCAGAGGCTGCAGAGAAGGCAAGTCTTTATTTTGTATGTTTTCTTTGTTGTCAGAGTTGCCAACCATAAACTCAAATTGTTAGATCTTATAGCCATCTAATCGACAAGATGTACAAGTTGCACACAAGTTATTGATTGATTTTGTAAGACCATATATTCACCAACACCGGACAGAAATACATGATAATACCACTATTTGAAACATAAATATTTGAAGTTTTTTACAGACATTAAATGCATTCCATGTACTTCCAACATGTGACAGGACAGATTTCAGGTTGGACTCCCATTCTCACCGAATGAAAAGAATGCCAGAAAAAAATAGTGGTGGAGGCAGGGAAGGAGGTATTTTCTTGGGGCAGTCAGATTTAATATATCCATAATCACAACAGTGGTTTTCAATTTTTCCTATAATGTGCCATTTTCACTTTCTGTAAGGGGCTGATGGGCTGCGCTGTTCGTTCCATTCACAGAGGCAGTGGTAGCATGCCATAGCGTTTAGCACAGCACACTGTGACTCCAGCGGTACCAGGTTCGAATCCTGGACTGGACATCGGTGTTCTTTGCATGTGTCCCTTCATCAGTTTCATCATGTTAGTCTTCAATGAACTCTAGGGCATTCCGAATCCAAAATTTTGACTAATTTTCCACCACTGTAATGTGTATGTGTGTGTGTGTGTGTGTTCTTGTGCAAAGATTGTTACTTATATAGAACATCCAGAAAGTAGTTCCGTTTACAACTTGTGTCGCAGCACTCTGCAATCGCGAAGTGTGCTGAGTTGTTTTACCCATTGGCAAGACACAGACATCAGTTGGAGAAAAGGTAGTAGTGCAGACGCTTTGCAGTGGGTTTGATAATGCTCAAGGAAATTGAGACAACCCGCCACATCTGTTTGAAGTGTGGTCTGAGATGCAATATTTGAATGCACGGAATGTGTCGGCAGCTGAAATCCACTGTCCGATTGGTGAGATGTATGGGGAACGGATCATGAGTGCCTTTATGGTAGGGAGATGGGTGCTACAGTTTAACACTAGAAAGGCAGGAGGGTTCAAAATGAACCCTACCTTCACCGTTTCTTTAATAACTATCCCATTTTTCTTATTTTTTCCCTCGAAATTTTCTGACTTTTCATAATGCTTTGTCCTTTTTAAGATGGTATATTGAAATCTACCAAGTATAATTTCTTTCTGTGAAATTTTGTTATATCCCTAGAACAGCGGGAGGGGTCAACCCCTGTAAATTGTCATTTATGCATGATGCAATATCAGTGTTAGGTTGCGGTTCCTGTGTCATCCTGTCTTCAGCATGTTCCCACATGTCACAGTTTATATCTTGTCATGTAGGTAGTGTTGTTGGACCAGGAAGGACGTCTCCGAACATGTCGCATCAGTAGCAAATTCTTCTTTTTGAAATGTTGCGTATTCTGGAGCGTTCAGTTGTTGATTATTATAACTTTTTTTGTAATCAAAATGTATCACAAACCACCTAGACACTTTGATTTTAATACATAAAGCACAGAAAATAATATAAATAAAAAATATGTTCCCATTTTAAAATAATTAGAAATTTTAAATGCATTTCTTACGAAGGGTCAGAATACCCCTTTCCACTGTCCAAGGGGGTATCAGATCCTTCGCCTTTCTAGTGTTAATGAAGGTCAGAACAATGTGCAC
Organism: Lepisma saccharinum; assembly: GCF_977018435.1. NCBI lineage: Eukaryota > Metazoa > Arthropoda > Insecta > Zygentoma > Lepismatidae > Lepisma > Lepisma saccharinum. Next base: position 35,031,477 of record NC_139240.1, on the reverse strand, counting down.
AATGAGGAATTCAGTGGGCAACCATCTGTGGTGGCTGATGACTTGGTCCATGCAGTAGAGGAGAAGATTACAGAGAACAGATGATTCACCTTGTCAGCACTTTCAGTGCATTTTTCACATACATCATCACAGGCAACATCATTCTATGATACGAGGATACAAAATGTGATGTCTTGTTGATAAGTGTCTGACCAGTGTTAGCAACTATGTTAAAAGTTAGACTAAGGTTTGTACTTCAGTGTACAATAAATATTCTTGTTCCACTACATTTTTTTTTTAATTGCCAAACCGAATGTATTTTCTGGATGATGGTGCACATGAAACAAAATTCTGTATATGTACCACAACTACGTGGGTCAGTCAAAAAGTTAGTTGCACAGCATAAGAAAACAAACCAGGAGCGAACTTTCACGAGACTTTTATTTGCACATAAAAGTTCCATACAGAAGCTACTTTTCGACGTAATAACCTCCATTATTTAAACATTTGTCGAGGCATGTCACAAGTTTGCCTGCTGCGAAGAAGTCACGCCCAACGTCCGATAACCATTGACGGGTTGCAGTTTGCACCTCGTCATCTGAGTGATATCGTCCCTTTGCATGTTCTTCTTTCATGGGTCCGAAAACATGGAAATCACAAGATCTGGGCTATAAGAGGGGTGATCCCATACTTCCCACCGAAACTTGAGCAGAAGATTCGACGTTAGTCTTGCCGCAGGCGATCTCGCATTGTCATGCAGGAGCACAATGCTTTTCGAAAGTTTACCTGGCCGTCGATTTTAACTGCTTTTTTGCAATCGTTTTAAGGTTTCACAATAAGACGTTGCATTAATTGTGGCACCCTTCAGCACCACACCTTCTCTGTCGAAAAACAGCATCACCATTACCTTCCCCACAGATGGAACTGTTCGGCACTTTGTTCAAGTCGGGGATGTGGGATGTTTCCACTCGAGGGAGCTGCGTTTAATTTCAGATGAGATATTATGAACCCATAACTCATCTTCGGTCACAATTTTGTCCAAAAACTCTGTCCTTCATGTTGATAATATTTCAAAAATGCATAAGCACTGTCAAAACACATCCCTTTGTGTTCTTCTGTCAATAGCCGAGGCACCCATCGTGCACAAACTTTATGCAATTCAAGATGCTCGGCAATGATCATATGCACACTTCCATGTGAAATACGAAGTTCATTTGCGATTTTGTCTATTGTTATGTGTCTGTTCGTAAGAATGAGTTCATTCACGCGAGCGCCTATCTCCGCATTTGTCGAAGTTGATGGTCTTCCCTCACGGTAAGCGTCGTCGATATCTGTACATCCGTTCTCAAACATGATGCACCACTTTGCGAAAGCTTGACGCAATATTGCATTTTCACCATACACTTCGTGCACCTGCCGATAAATTTCTGTGCAGTTACACCCTCTTGCCCACAAAAACTGAATCACTGCATGCACTTCCACTTTCGACGTCACCTGAAGCTGCCGAAACATGTTCACGACTGGTTAGCAAGCAATTTCCAACTGCCACGTCAATGCCGCTACGTCACGCACCACAGATACATGTTTGCAGTGTTGCTAATCCATTGCAAGAAAATATCCCTGTACCAAAATTTTTGACGGGGGTGTGCAACTAATTTTTTGACTGGCCCACGTACAATAAAAATGTGTTTGTATGCATAGGTAACATTCTTATAAAACTGTTTTGTTCTGTTGCAGTTCAAGGAAGTGAACAGGGCACACAGTATATTAAGTGACCTCACTAAGAGGAACATTTATGACAATTATGGGTCGCTAGGATTGTACATAGCTGAGCAGTTTGGAGAGGAAAATGTTAATGCATACTTCCTGGTCACATCCGGTTGGTGCAAGGTAAGTGTGATGCTCATCTGTTCACTCATTTTTAAAATCATATTGTTCATAATTTTGTGAGACTTTATATAAAACCCACCAGTTTCTCATTCATAATGATGCTATGATGGAAGTTGACTGTTTCACTGTTTATTTTAATGATTTGCTGTTCCCAATGCAATGGTGCACCTATCCGTACAATTTGGCTGAGTTTTTCAGTGTTTGGCTAGCTTCTAGGTTTTCCAGAGTACAAGGAAAATGAATATACTGGAATATGATATATCATTGTACCATTGCCAAAACCAGAAATGTGCAAATTTTGAATTTTTCACGTAGTGCAAGTCATGACTATTTTTTTTGTAGCTAACTTATCTAACACTCTCTCCCAATTTCCTCCACAACCCCCTAAAAATTTTCAGATGCCCAATTTATGGTCATTTTGACTTAAAATGTACTCTTAAACCCCCTAAATTTTGACTTACTAGAGGCAACCCAAAAGAAATCGTAATTTTGTAATAGAAAATTGTGTTTTATATTTAGGTGTTACAAATTTAATCTCCTTCAAAGTAATGTCCATTTGATCCACCGCACTAGTCTAACGCCCGATTTAGACGAAAGCATTTTCCTTAGCAATTTTGTTAACATTTATGCCATGACCAAAAAGCTACCGTGTAAAGTGAGGAATGTTATGGCATTTCAGATGCCATGGTATATGAAAATTGTGTCACACATTCAATGCTTTGTGCGCTGGCATGTTGTCATGGTGAAGCCACCACTGATAATTTTGCCACAACTTGGGACGTTTTTGTCTCACCACGTTACACAAACATTTCAGAACTTGTAGGTAAAATGCCTGGTTAACAGTTTGACCGTTAGGAACGAATTCCGAGTGAACAATGCCGTTTGCATAAGAAAATGAAATCAGTATCGTCTTGACATGTTGCCCTGAGCAATGTTGGTCTGTAAGTGACAATTTACCATTCCTGAAGGGGGAAACTATTCGTAAACTTGTGTTTCAGCTTCCTTGTAAGCTGTTTCAAGCATTACAGCTGTTTCCCCTGATGTTTTCCCCTAACAGAACACAGAATTTAACAGATGCATGTTGTTCAAACTTTTCAGCCATCACAAAAATTGACGAACAAGTGAGGCACGTAATATATATATAAAAACCTTACATGGCACCACGACTTCACTTGACGACACTGGTCAATCGATTTTTGTCACATTTATAATTAGGTCCATATAAATGCTGAACTACAGGATGAGATATTTGTACATTGCAATTGGAGCGAGACATGATTTCTATAGCTTTTTTCATTACAAATCCAGCAACATAAACAAGGGAAGATGTAGGTAGGATCCACCAGTATTGTTCAACAAATTGTCCATGACTATTTTCATTAATTCTCCTCTTGCATCCTGTGTGTTTTTGAGCGATGGATTTTTATGAATGCTGGTACAGAAGTTGTCAACAGCTTGTTTGGAGTTTTATTTTAATTCTTGAAGCTCTTGTTGGGTCAAATAAAGTGCACGAACATGGTGATGACAATTTGCATGGTAATACTCATGGATCCCACTGTACCGATTTTCGCCGAGAGGCTCAAAAGAAAGCCAAAAGCAAATACATAAATAAAATTAAATATAAATGTAACAAAGTGATGGATTTATATTCTGAATAACAAAACGAAAGTAGATTATCCATGTACTAAATTGTTATGGCACATTGGCATATCCTACGGGGCCAAGGAACGGCATTTCCCCCTGGAAAACTAGTCGTGAAAAATGTCATTTGGTTCATTGTGGTTTTTACGTAAAAAGTCAAATAAATGTTATTCCCTTTTCAAATAATACAAAATAAAACATTTCCACAATATGGAATCGTTGTTTGTCCCCCTCAACGGAGAAAGTGTTATTTATTCTGCTGGAAAATAATTGTTCCCTCCTCCTGGCGAAAAAAGCTTTGTTTGCATCAGGGTGCAAAATCTCGGGAGGGAGGTGGCAGGTGGAATTCCTCCTACCAACGATCTTGTTCTGAAATTCCCCCCACTAAACTTTTCTGTGTGGAGGGTTTTTGTTCTATCAACAAGCATAAACAATTAGTTTGGGAGTCGAATATACTTTACTGGAATAAGATCCAAAGCATACACAAAGAATGAACAACAAAGAGCCTCATCTTTAAGGACATTGAGCCCAGCAATCCCAAGAATAAAAAAAATAGTCTCCATTTCTCATCGCCTTTTGTCAGCTACCACAAAGTATATTGTATATTTTATAACATAATTTGATTATTTAATAATTGACATATTTAATGGCATTATACGTATATATGTGTGTGTGTGACGCAGGATGGCCGATTCCTGTTTCGGAGAACAAAGTTAAACTACACACCTACAATTCAGGGAGCCAAAGTCACACTGGGGAACTTGTCTGGGGTCCCCAGAGAGATTTGACACAAAAATCGTTAGAAAATGATTAAATAATGCTCTGGTACAATTTTTAGCTTATTCTGGAAAGTAAATTTCTGTCGTAAATTCATCAAAAACAGTGTGTCCAATGGTGTGTGAATTAGTTCCTGAAATGCATTCCAGGTGGCAGCACAAATGTCATTTGTGTGTGCGAATGTGTGTACAAACAGAGCGAAAGATGAAAGCTCTTCCCCCGCCAGCCGTGCAGCCGTTTGCCTACACGTGATGTTAACAATGCTGCAAGTCTCTCTCTTTCACTCTGCACAACAAAGGCACACACATCATAATACGTGCCAGTCCGGAACCGTTTAACTTTGCAAATTAAGCATAAATGGAATACGAAAATAATTCAGATGGAAAATAAACATACTCTGTGTTGGATACCTCAAATTTTGGTGGATTTATTTAGTGTTCGTTATTGTGATATGCTGCAAGGGAGGTGGGCTTGTTGGTCCATTTGGGTGTCCAAAGGCATTATGTACATACCCATATCGAATGAGAACAACTGTTGTTTCGCAGAGTATTACAGTGTATTGCATCAATTGTATTGAGTCGAACTGTCATCTGGAAACACAGATTTTAATGCATTTTACACAGAAATTGAGATGATGAAAATGCCAACGTAAAAGGCGAAATGTTTAATCTAAACCGCATATTACCTTCTCTGTATTAGAATACGTGATTGTGACTAGTCACCTTATTTATTGAAACATTGCCGTATACATATAATATTTATGTGCAAGTTTGTGCTTTCGTAACATATTTGTCCATTATCAAAATTGAACACTTCTTGAAATGAAGGAAACAACAGGTTAGATTTTATGTATTTTTAATGAAACTGAGTTCCATAAATTCTTCTTAAATTAAAGTAAAATGTGCTTTGTGAATGATATACAGTATGGCCCAATGTAGCTATTGGTAGTGTAAGGTTTGGTGTCGTGTCTTTACGAGAGTCAATTTACCGATTTTATCTATCATAATGCATCCTTATTGACACAATTAGCCTACAGATGCAGATAAGCAAAGCTAAATAACAAAATGACAAATAAAAATGTGGTTGGTATCATCAAATTTGGACAATGGTCATTGTGAGATATCAGTTTTTTTTTAATGGAATATGTAAATACTTGACAAGGATCGTGAATTCTCAGCATATCATGTTAAGAAAGTGACCGGCATTTCCTTGTATGTTGATCCAACTTTTTCCACATTTTTTAACAGTTATATTGGTACAATGAACATTTAAAAAAAGTACTTTCAGCCATAAAAGTATGATTTCAAATATTTCATTCTTTCTCCATTGACAATCTTGTTATGTAATGTAATTTACGATTTATTTTTATTTTTAATATGTTTGAAACGGCTTCTGATTGTGTAATTTGTAGGGGTGTGCGGGGTCCTGTAAAGTCGGGATGGGATTTTTGAAAAAAAATTCTTGTTCCGATCCCAAATTCGGGAAATGATTTACTGACTTTTTGGGATCCCGAGCAGTCGGGCAATACCGAATGGACATTTTAAGAAGTCTTTTTACCTGTGTGCCCTCTGCCAATACTACTGCAATGGGATCTGTTGCCTTTGAAACACTGATGGCGTTGACACTGCCTAGTTTCTCCCAGCTACTGGCATACGCATAGTGGGGTCTGATGGGGCTACAGGCCCCTCCGAAATTGTGAGAAGATCAACATTTTGAAATAAAAACAGCAGCAATCTCAGGAAAAAAACAGAGTGGTAAATGCAAATCACCTTTTAAAATGCCCCCCCCCCCCCCCCGATTGCCATATTTGAGAGTGGAAAGTTATTAATATATGAAATATCTTAGAAAGCAGCAACTATTAACTTTCACAATTCCAGCCCCTCCTGAAAAAAAAAACCTCCCTGCTAGAATATTTTATGCAAAACATCTCTCCAGCTACCCCCCAAGGCTTAAACACACCCTACCTTACAATTTCAGTTCAAGATATAAGCTTGGACGTCCGCAGGATTTTTTCCAGGGAGGGGCAAGGATGATATTCTTTTCCAGGGGGAGTAAACAAGTCACATTTTCCCCCAAAAGAGTGTAGTTCCCTAAAAACAAAAAAAAAACATTGCTTAAATTTGAATTTATGGTGTTAATGCAACAATTAACACATATTATTGTGGCTATGTGTGAAATACATAATTTTTGGTTGACTTTCATTTTCCAGGGGAGGGCCACAGCCCCCCCTTGCCCCCCTTCCGGATGCCCATGGATATAAGAGTTACCCAAATAAAACTAAGACTTTTGTTTTTTTTACGGCATGGTTTATTATTTGATTTCCGGTATGTGCCAAATTGAAAGGTAAAATGAATTAATTTACTTTGCCATTGTGAGAGATTTTCAGTTTCACGTGAATTATTTTCTTTTACGATATACCAGAGCTTTACCATACACTACTTCATTTGTCTCATTTCAGGCACTTATTATTTTCTGTGGTTTAATCACCGGATGCTACCTGTGCTGCTGTTTCTGTTGCTGTTGCAACTTCTGCTGTGGGAAGTGCAAGCCAAGACCACCAGAGGACTCTGGGGAGTACCATACGTTACACGTAAGTTAACAGTTTTTTTGTTTCCTTTTTGAGCTTTGATACCTTTGCTCCTTTATTCAGAATGCATGCACCTGAAGAACATCCTGCATTTAGAGCACAATGAAGGTGATTTATTTGAAGTGGAAATGATTTTTCCAAGTTGGATCATTGTCAAGATGGTGTTTGATTTTCTTGGTTATTGACAGCTGGCAAATTGTACAGGATGTTCCCATAGAATTGGTGGTTTTCAAATAGGGCTGAACCAATACTGAGGCCAATGTATCCGTATCTGCTGATACCAGCGGATACTTTTCCAGCATTTTGATGTTTTGCAGGATCTGCAAGAATGGAGCACCTAACTTTCACAGTCTAATTATCCTTGAAGTTAGGCAAAAGTACAAGTTTTCATTAATTTTGTTTGAATATTGTGCGAGAGATTACATAACAAGCATTTTTATATATATTTTTTTAAATATATTTAAACAAAACTCTCCTAAATAGATGTTTCTATTTGAGTGCAATACTCAGTCTCTAACATTGATCAATATTTTGATCAAGATACATGCAAAAATGTGACAGACTAGTAATTTAAAAGTTTAATTACTGCAAGTGCAGTTTCGTCATTCCCTTTATTTTTACTGTTTGGTTTGTGCCAATTGTGTGTTTTATTGATTCTGTAACAACACTAAATTTCACCCGATTGTACGCGTATATGATGACAGAACTACTCTCTTACTCCTGATACAAAGTTGAGGAAGATTAGAAGTGAGTTTCAAATGAAGAAAATTATTTCTGACTAGGTCAGTGCTCAAAAATTGGGGCATATGAATCCCCAAGTCGAGAAAATTTTCATAAAGCATCCTCCCAGCTAGTATAATTTGCATAACTATCCACCCCTATATCCCCAAACTCAATCAAGTTTCACCCCAGGTAGGAATTTCCACTTTGAGCATTGTACTAGGTTTTTTTACATTTTCTTAGGAACTACTTGGTCTATGTTGGCAGTCATTTGGATCATTTTGTTGTTTTTCTTTCATGAAACTTCAGCCTATGGTTTAACAGATGATTTGTTAAAGATTTAAAACAATGAGTATTGCAGGCTGTGCGTAAATCATTCATAACACTTATCTGTTACAAGGAACAGTTTGAAAATAAGTTTCCATAGACTGCCACGTACCGAAAGAGGTATGCCTACACTAATCTTTTACCCTTCACAAGGTTGAATAACTTCTGTTCAACCATGTGCCCTGCTTATGAATTGGCAAATAAACCATAGCGGTAGCTTTACGATAACCAATAATGGCATGGATGATTTTCTGGTCTCTCAGCATCAATGTTAACATAACATAGCCCGTGGCTCTACAGCCATGGAAGGACCGTGGCCTATCTCCCGACTGCCAGTCTCCCTCCCACAATCCTACCTGAGGTGTGGAGATCTTCAACCGGTAACTGGGGTGACGTGGAGTCAGCACGTTGAACCCTAAGCCATTATGGGAGATTTTCCAATTGGGTTATCCTACTCACTCGTAGCTCCCCAATTTCCTCACGATGGTGGGTTGCCACCGGTCCTAAGCACAGGCCGAAATCCCAGGTAGACTTGAACCCATGCCGTCCTGCAGTCGGAGCCCAAAGTATAATGCCTTGGACCACACAGCCACGGAGGAGGACCATTATCAATGTTACCCACAGTCAAAGAGCTGTTCCATATTCGGTGGATGTTGACAGTTGCCGATATATCCCTTTGCCTGTCAAACTGTCTTGGAAATGATATTACAGTTCGCTTTGGCATTGTATCAGTATCATACATGTGAACCAGCCGGTTATGTATTTTGCCAACAGTAAACACCTCTGAGGAAAACCACCTTAAGCTGACCTCTGTGGTGGAGTGGTTAGCACAGCATGCTACGGATTCGAATCCCAGGCTGGGCATGGGTGCTTTATGAGTGTCTTTTAATCAATATCATCATTTATCCTCATCACAGTTAGCCAAAATTGACAGAAAAGTGACACTAAATAGCAAAATATAAATAAAATCAAACCAAACACCGTTACACTGTTACCATTTTTGTCTTTCAACTTTTAAAACTAAGTTTTTGAAATGGCAATTACAAAATATTACATGTACCCCCTCCTCCCCCAAGAATGCAGGTATGGAATATCCAACTTTAAAATTCCAGCCCCCTCCGAAAGAAAAAGTATTGCATATAGTAGTGATGAGGGGTATGCATCACTAGACAATGGGGACATGTTGGTTTTACCACATCCTATTTTGTACTTCAAAAATATGTAGTTTCCAGGATAAAGAATGAAAACTTATTTTCAGGCTGTTCCTCATACATATAACAAATGCCATTATTACTTGGTAAGGAAGATGTTGCTATTTGTGATTTCTGATTGTAGAAGGTGACATTTTTATTTTGTTTTGGATGACAATCTCATGAGAAACAACTGTTTTTGTGACTAGAGTTTATGACATTGGTGTAAAACTTCTTTTCCAGAATTAACACACACTGATTTCCAATTTTATTATTAATAGCAATATTTTATGTGTGTGTGTGTGTGTATTTTCTTTAGCAAAATATAATTAACTGTGCGTTTCATATTCATTTTGTTGTTGAGCATGAATAAATGTATTTGTATTTCCATTTCTATCTGTTTCTTGAATGAATCATACTTTTTTGTGTATGTATGTATTCATTGTCTTTCTCTCTATTTATTGTTTTTAATATTTCTTGAAAGAAGGAAGGATAACAAATATTTTTATTTATTAGTTGTTGCATGCAGAATGCTTGCGCATTGCATGTAATGATTTTTTAAATCTCTTTGTGAATCTGGTCTGTAAGTTCCCAACAGGGTTGCAAGATGGAGATATTTTACCAGGTATTGCCTTTATTAAAAGCAGTAAGACATCTCAGAAGCATAAAATCATCATGTATTTAAACATGTAGAATGTTTCAAAAATAAGGTTTACTTACTTACAATTTGAAATAGGAATCATTTCAGTTATCCAAGCTTGATCAACGTATTGGGTTGTGAAGAAGTGTGTATCCTAAAAACAGTCAGTGAAAAATTGAAGTAAGGAAACTGAAATCAGAAAAAAGCCCTATTGAAACAAACCTCCAATAAGAACAATAAGAAAACCAGAAATTAATTGAAATTTTGTTGTACGAGGGGAGTACAATAAGTTTGTGCCCTGACCCACTTCTGGTAGTGTTATCAGGAAATTTCTTTATCGCTTATCGACATAGTCCCACCCGAGTGCCAGACAGTTATGCCATCATTTTTCTGATGCTGCAATTCCAGTAGAATAAAATGTTTTGTCTTGCTCCTGTAAACACCCCTCCACAGTATCCAGGACATCAAAATCATTGTGAAATTACTTACCAAGCAGAGTTGAGGAAACTGGTGGTAGTCCCTCAGAGTCTGATCTGTGGAGTAAGGTGGACGTCACAAACTTTTGAAGCCACAGGATTGGCTAGCTGCTGTTGTTACACCTGTTGTATTTTTGAGCTTCTGTCAACATTTGAAGCACTCAATGACAACTTACTCTTTTTAATCCCAGATGGTCAGTTAAAATGGTATGAATGCTACCGTTTGATGTGCCAACAATGTGTCCTACTGGTGAACCTCCTATCAGTGTTGACTCGTTGGTGCACATGATCGATATTTCCGTGGCTGTTGATGGTCTTCTGGTACATTCTTCATCTTCACATGACTCACGATCGCAGCTAAATTCTCTATGCCACATCTTTAATGTGGAATGTGAAGATGCTTTATCCCCCAATATCTGCACTGTATCATTGTGGACTTCTTTAGGTGATAGACCTTTCAACCGTAGATACTTGATCACAGCTTTCAACTCTGAAGGCTCCATTTTCCAATGAAGCCTCACCTTCTGTTACGTTTATAGCTCTAACACGAAAAGTTTATTAGATATGTGCTTGAAACTTGTAACAATACAACGAAAGGATACAAGAGTAATACTACTGAATTTGGTACTTCAGACACAATTGGAAGTGGGCCAGGGCATGAACTTATTGTATGCCCCTCGTATATACAAACTTTTAGTTTGTTGCTAGTGCTCAGAATAATTCACTATCTGATGGAAGTTATGCAAGAAATTTAGATGAAAATACCTTATTAATTAATCATTCATAGTTTTCCCAGGAAAATATAGAATTACACACTATCTTAATGGATGAGGTTTTATAGTGCAAATTGAACTGAATATACAGCATGTTTCAAAATGATTATCAGGGTTTCATAGTCGTTTAATTTCCCTTATATGTGGGGCACAAGGACAAAGCTTTCATGGGAGTAAACAGCAACTCAAGTTTACATAGTACATCTTATAAATGTTGAATGTGAACACTTTTCGTGACACGGTGCACATCCGTCTGGTATTCCATTGCTTCTCGACGCTAACGTTCGACACTTGGACATACAGAACTCTTCCCTTTGAGACTTAATAAACCATTGACGAATGTTGTTATCGGACGGAGGATCACTTCCAAATTGGTATCGAAAAGCTCACTGAACTGAAACAGCATAACCACACCTTGCAAATTCAGTGACACAAAATGACTTCTGCACTGGTGTTGCCATCTTGTAATACATCTACGCTGCTGTGACAAATGATAAGCACTCAGGGTAGCAAACTTCCACTTATCATACATTCACCTTTGTCTGTTGCAATATACCAACTATTGAAACCCTGATAATCATTTTGGAACATGCTGTATTTTACAGCTTTTGCATTATTAATGATTGTTTTAAAGATTGCTTAAGTTTTGATTACTCTCTATCAAGGCTTGGGTGGACCTTTGCCCAACATCAGTGAAGCTGCTTCAGAAATTTCCATTCCATTCAAAAGAACACCACGATATTTCAAAATCTGAAATATTACATCTGCCTAGTACTACTTCTAGAGCAGTCACATGAATCTTCAAGGGGTCTGCTTCCTCTGTTGTCTAGATAGTCGCAATTATTTAATGGGGTTATGTAGCCGTAAAACCATTGCAAATATCTAGACAACAGTGCCAACCCTGCAAAGATTAACGTGGACGCTCTAGAAGAAATTCTAAGCAGATGTAATTTTTCAGATTTTGAAATATCATAGCGGTTTTTGAAAAGGAGAGGAAATTTTAAAAATGGCTGTTGTCAGCCAATGTTCAGTTGAGCCTGGTGAGGAATGGTGAGCAGAATGGTGTTGGAGAGAGGTACTCTAAGAACATGGTACTTAATATAAGTGCACAAAGCACACAGCTGAAAGAAGAATGCCAGAACGTTCCCCTGATTAGTGAAATTTTGAAGTTGAAGAGGAAGCTTTTTCATTCAGTATAATAAATCCATGGGGAGTCAAAACACATTTATTAACTATATTTTTAATAAGCTTTATCTCACTTAGAGATGGCATACAACTGCAATGTGAGGAGAAGTGTCGCTTGTTGCCTCAGTATGAAGGCTTACTAATAGACTACATCTATTTAAATAGATACTTTTCATATTCTCCCAGTACCATCCGGGATATTACGTTATTAGCGTAGCTTACAAATTTAGGACTTGAATTCTGATGATAGAAGGTTGAAATCCTGGATGTTCTACGTAACAAATTTTTCCAGAACATTGCAGTCACAATATAGATATTTCCTAACAGGTATCTCAAACTGCAGTCATGCTTTCTTGCTTTTGCAGTACTAGTCATCATTAGTTCTTCAAAGATTCACATAACAGATTCTCAACTCTTAACCACAAAAACGAAATGAATTGAAAGTACGTGATAAACAAATGACAGAAATTATGACTGTTACAAAATGTTAGAATTGTTGGATGAAAGTTAATTGTTGGGAATCACCATCAATATGTAAACGAAAAACCATAATTTATCATATTCATTTAAATTTTTTTTTTTTAACAATTACAGTTGTACACTGTGGCCAAGAGTCACAATTGGATACTCTTTATAGTGGAAGAATGTATTATTTGCAAGTAAAATCAACATAAAAATTGTCGTTTATCATCCTGACATACATTGTGTGGTAATAATTCATCTGTTTCAGATTGCATAGTGGTAACGTCATTGCCTTGTGATCAAGGGATCCCGGGTTTGATACTTGGTCGAGGCATATTGCACAGTGGTTCGGATCCCACTTTAAACTGTAGGTCCAGTCCTGATTAGTCTATCTGTTATATAGTTCATCTGTTTACCCAATAGAGGCCAGTCAATCCCAATACTGTGATTGAGAGTCAGGTTTTCTGATAAAAAAAAAAAGGTAAAGTGCTCCCCTGTGCATAGCACCACGCCATGAAGGCGTATAGGGGGTGTGGGGGTAACGCCCCACACTTTCTTGATCCGGTCGTGAGTGGGGGTGATGTGATCAGCATCACGCCCCTGACCGCCTTTACCCCCCAGGGTTTCCCCCAGGTACCCACGTTATTCGACGCTGGGTGGGCGCCGGGGCCGCTTCCATCGTTAGAAAAGTTCCCGGATTTTTAGAGGTCTGAATTCTGCATTTGTCACAGCGTGCTTTACTCATGTATTTTGGTTTCTGGTTGTTTTTCTGTGTTTTTATGGGAGCGATGAAAAAGTTTACCCTAATTTCTTCATACATTTCACCAGTTGCTTCATTTTCATACACCCATACGTTAACAACAAGATGTTCCTCAATAGTGAATCTGCGTGTACCTGGCATTGTTTATAATGCACACAACAATGTAAATGAGGAGAATGAACATTCCTCTCAACCTTACGTCAATTGCACTTGCAAATAATACGTTCTTGCACTATAAAAAGTATCGGTCGTGACTTTTGGTCCATGGTGTAGTTTAGTACAAATTTTGCAAGAGGGAGTTGTGCACAGGAGAAAAAAAAATAGTTTCTGAAGAGTTGTTTAATAGCCAGATGCTACAAAACTAAACAATTTTGTTCTAAAATGCTGGATGATGATGTAGTTATTGCTGAGCTGATTGGTTGTCTGCACACGCATTAGTGATATGAATTACATTTTTTAAAAAATAATAGGATATTGGTAAATGGGAATAACATGTAAGATAGGGGTTGGTGGATATGACATCAACATATTGTTACGGAGCAAGGGACATTAAGAAGTAAGAAATTTTGGGCCAGAGGAAGTTTGGGAACAATACACGAGGAATTTTAAATCTTTTACTGAAGATGATTCTATATATTGTATGAATGGAAAGGAGAAAGTTTGGAGAAGTACTCTTGAAATGAGAAAAATGTATGTTTAATATTTGGGTGAAATGCAATTTGATGCTGGAGTACCTACCCTAGTTATGCACTGTTGTGTGAACTCTGTATCACATAACCAGTGTGATTGCGAGGAGATTCCAGGATATTTGTGTATTTTATACAGTTCCCCTGCTGTTAAATACCCAAAATTAGCATCCATAAGGGGACATTATCCCTTCCAGCAATATACACAAATGTTTGGAAAGTGTCGCTCAGTATTTGATTCATATACGAGGGTTGTGACATAAGTCATGGCAACTATTTCTTTTTGCGAGAATGCGGGACCAGCACGAAAATCCAAAATAAACAAATGGAAGGGGGCAGTGTATGGTATTGTGGAATCTATTAACAATGCAGACCACGCGTGCTAGGTATAGGATAGAGAAGCGAGCCAACATCATTAAATACATCGTGCCACATGTGTTTACAAGTCTGAAAAGCATAAGATCATTACAGGAAGAAACGAGCTGCATGCTATGGCAGGATGCTGTTTCCCACAAACCCCCTGGGGCATCCACTGTCATTTCTCCACTAAAGTATGGCTATTTTCATACGTGACCACTGTTCACGCTGTGGCATGGTGGTTGACTCAACAATGAATTACCGCTGCCCTCTGTACAATAACCGTTCATCACACTGCCATCCAGTAACATGTCCACATACTATGTTCTCCGAGACATACGATGATATTGTGATACCCTGTTGCCATGACTTATGCCCCAGCCTTCGTATATTGTATTGGCTATAATTGCAACAGTACTTAAATAAACTTGCACTCTATGCTGAACAGTAAGATTTCTAATTTGTAACATTCTAGAACAAGATTGTTAGATTTAGAAATTTGGGTGCAACTAGGTCTAGTGGGTAAAAACTGGTCAACCTGTGCACATCCTCTGATCATATCTCATTTACATTGCTCAGTCACAGACCCTTCATAGTTTTAATGAAACCAGAAGTCTGTGTCTGAACAACCTAGTTTACTTTTTGTAGAATGTTACTTCTTTATATATTAGAAAAATAGAGCTTGAAGTAAAAGTAAAATTTTTGCTATCATTGCTATATCTGAGCAGTCTTACTAGCCGCTGTTCATGTGTACAAATATCTTTAGTTCTTTCTTGTTTTTCTGTAAAATATGTTATGAAGCAGCTGCATTTATTATATTTTCATGTTTGTATTTTTTGATTTAGATGCTGCTAGTTGATACTTCTGGCTGTTATTTTTTTGTTTTTTCTGTAGCATTTTTTCATGTTGCACTAAGTAGTGGTGTTCTGTTTTTAGAGGGATGGAGACCAAGAGGCTAAGGTAGTGACAGAGCAGCCCCAACGAATAGATAAGAGGGTAGGTACTGTGTTTTTGTTGTGTAGAAAGGCTACGAACTGACTAGCTTCTTGTGTAGGTAGTTTGGTCTTCTGTGTGTAGTGTGCAGTCCTGTCGCTTGTTACTTTCAGCTTGAGGTGACGTATACTAATGTTTTCTCCAACCGTGACACTAACTGAAAAGCTCCTTTTTCTGCTACCTTAACTTGTTTGTGCTTGTACTTGCAGTAATAGTAATGTATTGTTTTGTCCTTGTCTGTTTCACGTAAAAAAAAAACAAAAAAACTTGTGATTCACCTTTGTAGTGATATGTGCAAAAGAAAAAACAATGTCATTTGAGAATTTTCATTTTCATTATTACTATATTTTGAGACATCTTCAGTAGTGGAAGATCAGGTTTTTGTAAAATGACGCCTTAACGTTTATTTTTTGTTTGTCTGTTTTTGTCCACTTTATGCACGGGAAGGATAATCAGGAGTGGACCTAGAGTTAAAGTGAAATCCAAACCATTTGTACCAGTTTTGGAACTTGGGACTCAGGATTCCTTGATTACAAGATGGTGACGTTACCACTATGCTATCGAGAGGCTCTTATATATTTATTGTTTCGAATAGGGATGTTTAGGCACAAGTCTTTTGCCCCACTTAACTGTCTCTATTCTAGATTTGACAAATTTATTATCGTACATAATACTTTGAGAAGTATATAAAAACTGAACACATTTAAATAAAAAATTAAAAAGAAACAAAACACAAGAAAAATACACATATGAGGGGCAGTCATAAAGTTTTAATTATCACCTCGGAAAAATCATGCTGCGACCATGGAACTTGATAATGGTGTTAGTCCTTCTCTACATATTCACCCTTGAATGCGACACATTTTTCCCAACGATGGATGACTTGGCGGAGACCTTGGCTGTAGAAGTCTGCATTTTGGCTGTTCAGGAAACGTTCCAACTCGAAAATCACCTCGTCGTCATTCTGGAAATGCCTGCCACGCAATGGTTTCTTCATCCAAGGAAAGAGGAAGAAGTCACTGGGTGCCATGTCAGGAGAATATGGGGGTGAGGCAAAATTTGATAGCCCAAAGAAGCAACATGTGTGACTGTGTCCTGTGCAGAATGAGCTGGGGCGTTGTCGTGGAGCAAAAATACCCCCTTGGACAGCTTCCCGCGATGCTTCATCTTGACAGCCTCCCCTAACCTCGTCAGGAGATTTTGGTAGCATGCTCCTGTGCATAATCTGTTAGCACCACACCATGGCAGTCCCAGAAAACACTCAGCATCACCTTTCCCGATGATGGTTGGGTCTTCGCCTTTTTCGGCGGTTGTGAATCCACATGTTTCCATTGCTTGCTTTGCTCCTTGGTCTCGGGGTCATAGTGATACACCCAACACTCATCCATGGTGATTAACCGGCTAAAGAAGTCATCTGGATTGGCCTGACACAGCTGCAACATTTCCGCTGCTGCCTCGGTTCGGCGGGCTTTTTGAATGGGTGTGAGCAGTCGCGGAACCCAGTGGGTGGCGACCTTTGTCATGTTCAAAATGTCATGCAAGATGTAGAAAACTGATCCATGACTGATTTTCACTTTTTCCACTATCGCCTCGATTGTGATACGCTTGTGATATGCCGGTCTTCGAGCACCAGGGCCTCCACTTCTCTTGCGATTCCCGGTTCTTCATAGAGAGATGGTCTGCCACTTTGTTCTTCGTCATTCATGCTTGTTTGACAACACTGGAAGTATCTGTGCCACCTAACCACTGTGTCATATGATGGTGCATTGCAGCCGTACACTTCCACCAACTCAGCATGGATTGTTGCAGTGTTGTTCCCCTTCAAATGCAGAAAACGAATTACCGCACGTTACTCCACTTTATCAATGGGCTGCGCCATTTTGTTTTGGCTCCTCTAGCGACGTGCAACGGTACTGTGGCATGGGGATTTCAATGTGTACCAGGACTGCAGACATGTACCTGCAAGCACACAAAAATTAATTACATAACTTTATTTTTTCGAGGTGATTATTAAAACTTTATGACTATCCCTCGTACACTGTAAGAAAAGTTAAAAACATATTTGTAAAACACACACACAACAATATACAGAAGAGTCAATGAGTGTTTGTACTACAAGTTTGCATCTAAGAAGGACATCATTTTATTGTATTTCTTTGTTTTCAGTACTGGTAATTTAACTCCAGAAGATGATTTTTTAATTTTGATTTAAATTGGCTGAGAGAAGAGTTTATGTCATTTGGTAGGTCATTCCATGCTCTAGTAACAGTGATCTTGTTGTAAAGAAGGTAAGGGGGATTCTCGTGGATATACTATTTTGTTGAGTGCTGTAAGGGCATGGGCATATGGGAAGGTCGAACCACATATTTTAAACTACGGTTATCATTATAATTAGAATTTTTATGATCTAAAATTTTGCTAAATATGTCTCAAAATACAGAGAATATGTGCTAACAACAATATAAATTTCTAACTAATAATAGGGTGATCGCTGACCTCTGTGGGGAAGTGGTTAGCACAGCTTGCTACGACACCAGGGGTCTCAGATTCAAATCCCAGTCTGGGCATGGGTGTTCTTTGTAAGTGTCCCTTCATCAATTTCATCATCTCATCACTCATCCTCATGTTTAAGATTAGCCGAAAGTGGCAGAAAAGCAAAATAAATAAACCAAATCAAGTAACTGATTTTCACAAAAAGCAGGACATCATGCACAAAAGCAACTGCTTTCTACTCATTTTACCTGTTTCCTTCCCCCACCCTCATTCCAAACATGCACACACATAAATTGAATCCAAGAAACTTTTGTTAATTTGGCAATTACTTATCCACAATAACCAAATCTTGGACCATGGGAAACTGGGAGGATTGTCAAATGAGTTGGTTGACTCCCTTTTCTGAAAATTACATTATTCACTTGATATTTATGACTGTTGGTAAACAAAATAAATTTCAATTAATTAGTATTTCAACAGAGTGACGAAAGAAAAAGTTCAGTGCAACATCCAGAAACCAGGTCAGAGCTTATGTTTTCATTTTACGCTACTCGGTCAAGGACAGTTCCACATAGTACACTAAGCATTGGACCTATAGCTACACAGCCCTACAGAAGATTTATCTCTGAAGACAAATCTCCTTATATACCCTTAGCCATGCCTTGGACCTATAGCTACACAGCCCTACAGAAGATTTATCTCTGAAGACAAATCTCCTTATATACCCTTAGCCATGCCTTGGACCTATAGCTACACAGCCCTACAGAAGATTTATCTCTGAAGACAAATCTCCTTATATACCCTTAGCCATGCCTTGGACCTATAGCTACACAGCCCTACAGAAGATTTATCTCTGAAGACAAATCTCCTTATATACCCTTAGCCATGCCTTGGACCTATAGCTACACAGCCCTACAGAAGATTTATCTCTGAAGACAAATCTCCTTATATACCCTTAGCCATGCTAAGGGCGTGGTCCTAATGTAATGTCATCATCATCCTTCGGCGTTTCCTGCCTCTGGCTGGGTCGGCATAGAATTGAAGCGTTTCCATTTGTTTCTGGTCTTGCACCACTCCTCTCTTTCCACGGTGTTCAACCTCTTCTCCTAACACTCTCCACTATCTGCTCTTTCCACAGACATCTTGGTCTTCTCCTTGGCCTTATTCCCACTCCTTGTGCATTGTACGCTCTTACTGGTAGTCTTTCTGCATCCATCCTCTTCATGTGTCCAAACCATTTCATCTGTGCCTGATCTAACCTGTCCTGAAGCTTCACCACCTCCACTGTCTGTCGGATCTCCTCATTCCTTATTCTATCCCATATAGTCTTCCCCAATATACTTAAAAATTTCATCTCCACTGCCTGCATCTTTCTTTCGTCTCTCTCTGTCATTGTCTAAGTCTCTGCTCCATACGTAATGATTGGCACGTAGTATGTGTTATATGTTACCTTCTTGCATTTCATAGGTACATCCCTGTTCCATATTAATTTTCAAATGCTTCGATATAGTCCGACACCCATTTGTCCTCTTCTGTTTACCTCCTCATCTATTCTTCCACGTCTCTCAATTATGCTTCCTAGATATTTGTTGCTCTCCACTACCCTCAACTCTTCCGTGTCCATTCTTATTCTTGGTTCATTTCTGGCTCTGTTTCTTGTTATTATTAGCACCTTGCTCTTTTCTGCACTGAATTTCACTCCTGCTCTTCTGATTGCTGCTCCCCATGTAATGTGCTGGGTGCAAATAACCTAAGTGCTGATGCACCCAAAGATTTTATTTCAATCCATCAATCACTTCTATGTGCGACTGTCGTAGTTACTCCTACTGTGGGAATACCTCGGCTGGAATTTTTGGTTTCAATTCTGCCATTGTCGGGTGTAACCCCTTTCCTAATACACCCAAATGCAACCTCTCTTCCATGTAATCAACCATGCACTGCATTTCACCGACTTGAGAGGCACTGGCATGTGAGCTCACAGCCAATATGATCCTCTGGACACATGTGCTCTTCATCCATTTCATCGTATGTCCATTCATTTTTGCAATTATTTGGGCCTCATTGGCATAGTGGTTAATGAAGAGGTCTCGGGTTTGATACCTTCTGGGGGCACGTTCAGTGGTTCGAATCCTACTTTAAACTGTAGATGCAGCCTTGATTAGCCTATCTGTGATGATGTGGACTTTAAACAACAAATCACAGTCAAAGTTTGCAATTAGCCAATAGTGTAGAAATGTGAAGTAAATTAACCAGATTAATCAGTCAATGAACCAAAGAATGATCGGTTCTGAGAGGGAATTTTCCAAAATCTAATTTTGGGATTTTTGTATTGAAGGTCCCACGTCAAATTTCAGACTAAGATTTTCCTTCATTAAGAAAGTAAAAGTTATAATAAACTATTGGGTTAGTGTATACGTTTGTAGCGTTTTATAACGTATGTTAACAGGAATACAATAATTTTATTTAACTTAAGTACACAGGTGGTAAGATGCAACATTGTTTTTGTAGTCTAACAATACACAGTCACAGCAACACTCACTCAGTCAGTAATGTATATAGCAACCACAAACAAAGAAAAACCTTCAGCTAAAATCCTCCGTGCACCTTCCCCTCGATCCATTCAGCTCGGGCCATAAAGAAGCATGCTCCACTCTCTCCCTCGTGGGAGTATGGTTCACAGAAGTCGTGGGTCTGCGCAGGTTTTTTTTTGCTGGTGGTTCCACTATAGTCGCCTCCATTGTCAACGACCATCTGTGAACGTTGGGGAGGAGTTCGATACCTTGCTTGTAGAACTGCTGTGTTTTCAGGATATGGCATTATCCCACTACACAGCACAAATTGTTTTTGAGTTGAAGAAATCAGTTAGCCAAGTTTCAAGAGCAGTTTCATTAGGAAAAACTCCCTACTGCTGTACTTGATCCTCAGTTAAACTCGAAGAGCAGAATATGCTGGAAATGTTCAACTTTGTCCACTTGACACTCCATCTTGTTTCGTCGGTAAATTAGACAAAATGTGCTCAGAATTAGAATACACTGTGTTTTCACGGACACAAAACTAAAAACTAATAACAATGGAATAACGGACAAGGAACTCTTGGCAATGCAGTGTTGCCAACCCATAACAAAATGCTACGAACTTATGCATTGACCCAATATAATGACATTTCCATGATAAATTTATCTTTTGTTCATGGATAAGCTTGTTTTCTTCTGAGAATAGCATTGAAAAATCCCGGATTATTATTTTAACTTTGAAAATTGTATAAAATAGTATATCAAACAAATGAAATGATCCCGTTAAAGTTGGCAACTATGATCTTTCAACCTTGCTGATTTATGTAACGATGTTCCACAGACCTTTAGTTACCAGATGGGAGACTTTTACCATGCAAACTTGAAACAAAGTTCAACTACACCTGAATAAGTCCATTCATTAACTTTCCATCTCCAACCCTCCTCCTTATCTCAATCTCCAAGGGTCGACATTCTCCTCACATTGCTTCCTGCCCGCACGAAATCTCACTAACTAAGGACCAAGGTTTTCTTCAGAAAATGCAAAGATTGCTAACTACAAAATTTGAATATTCATAATGATTTTAAAATTTTATATGTCCTGTCTTGATATCTGCATGCGCCAGACTCATGATCTTGCCACCGAAGCTTGTGAATTTGAGTCTTGGCCTATATATCACTTTTGTCATTCTTTTTGGCCTCATTGTTTGGGCTATTGTTGCTTCATATCTGAAGATTTCCACTTGCTAATACTTCTTTTGTTTTTTTTTCCTCTTGAAGAGTTCATGTCTGTGTGTTTGTGTTTACATGTTTAGTTCCACTCACAAGAAGAGAAGTTAATATTTGCATGTAATCCAATTAGTTCATTGTGTAGCTATAATAGCTAACTGTTCAGTTGTTCAAAGACATTTGTAAGGTAAGGGATAATGAAGATGAAATTGTTGATAGGTATGGAGGTAGGTGTGTGTGTCTTGAGTGTGTGTGTGTATGTGTGTAAGAGAGAGAGAGATCATATACAGTGGAACCTTGGTTTTATGTTTATTGATTTTATAGTCCCAATATTATTACACAGTGCGTCAATTTGAAATCGACAGTGGTGCTGTAAAAAATAAACAAGTCTTCATAGAAATTTACTTACCTTGGATCATTCAAAGTAGGAGCCTCCTGCATCCACACATCGTTTAGTGTAACGCTGTTTAAAATCCTTTAAAATCCATGTCGTAGCCTTCTTGATTGTTGGTACATCATACAATTAGGAACCTTTCAGTGCAGATTTTGGTTTAGGAAATAAAAAATATTCACATGGAGCCAGATCCGGTGAGTAGGAAGGGTGCACACAGAGTTGATTTAGGGTCAAAAAGTTCTTTGCAATCACAATCTTGTGACTGTCATGAAGCAGACCCCAGCTGCCATCATCCCAATACTCGGGCCTCAGTGTTATTCCTTGCACCAAACATTTCAGTACCTCAAGATAAAATGCAGCAGTAACAGTCTGTCTGAAATTTCAGTCTTCAGTAATGATTATCCTCACTTTCTTAACCAATTTTGGTGTTCTCACCGTCCCTACTACACCTGAATGCTCGTTGTGTTCAATTGGCTCCCGTCCTTTACTGAAACGCCTGACCCATTCAAATACATGTGTACAGGATAAACAATTGCCCCTATAGACTTGCTACAACATGTGAAACGTTTCTGCAGCAGTTTTACCCAAGAGCGCACAAAACTCGATGTTTGCTCTTTGTTCCATGTTGAAATCACGACACACTTTCACAACACGTGCCCACATTCAACAATGCCACAAGTGACAATGTCGCTCAAGGTCAACGAGCTCTGCGCCGATTGTTCGTGAGATACCTGTTACTTGTTCGCACCACAGAAAGCTTGCACAGTGGCACCACCTACCGAGAAAAAAAATCCGTATTGATTTCAAATTGCCGCACTGTGTATATTATATGCTAGTGTCCAAGATTATAGCAACAAACAGAAATCCTTTCCTCATGTGATTTTTTTTTTGTTGATAAATTTGCCAAGTTTAACCTGTTGGTATCGTGATTTTTTGTTGATAAATCCTGGCACATTAAGGTTAGTTTATTTTCTATCTTAAACCAGTTGTCTATGAGATCATAAATATTACTATCACCTGATCATATTATGTGGTCAAATGGGCACACGGGAAAGAATTTCCGTTTGTTGCTTTAATTTTGGACATTGGTGTAGACATTATGCAGTCTTCATACTCTGTCCTTTGAAAAAATATATAAAGGTTTCACTGTACCACATTTTCCCTATGATCCACATTTTGTAGTTTCTATTGGGAATGGCCACAAGATCAAGATAACGGATATCTGGATTTCTAATTATCCAATATCCATTATGGATGAAATGGATAATCCAAATATCTGTATAATACATATATTCAGATAATTTTGATAATTTGATAGACTAATATGCTTATTCCTGATAACAGAGCTATTCAGATAATCTGTATATGCAGATTGCCATTTACTTTTTCAAGTTCTGGTAAGAATGCTGTCTGAAATTAAGGAAATAATTACCAAATAAAGGATTAAGGAATCAAACTGAGAATGTCTTATTCTGAATGGTATCTCATTTACATTTTTGCGTTTATACTGAACTGTTTTAGGGAAAGAAAAGAGTAAGCATTTAAAAATATGCGGAGAATCCATAAAACGGATACAGACAAATTGGATGAAGGATTTGTAGAAAATTCATTCAGTAGAAATACAAACAAGACAAATAAAGGAATATGTGGAGAGCCCATAAAACGGATAAATGATTAAACTGTCCAGATAATGCACCGGACTCGGTGGCTAAGTGGTTAGCACATCATGCTATGATGCCAGGGGTCCTGGGTTCGAATCCTGGCCTTGGCATGTGAGTTCTTTGTGATTGTCACTACATCATATCATCACTAATTCCCAGCTTCGTGATTAGCCAAAAGTGGCAGAAGAGAGAAGTAAAATAAACCAAATTAATAAATGTCCGGATAATGCACACATTCGGATATTTTGGACAATCCAAATATCTGGATATTTGAAAACAAAATACCCAGTATCCATATATTTGAAATCTGGATAGAAAATTATCCAATATCCAGACAAAATTTTATCTGCATTTGGCCATCCCTACTTTCTATAGAATCTCCCCATTTTACTTCACGTCCTATGCAAAATAAGAATAATAAACGCAGCGTTGCAGTACCGTTTCATGTAGAACTCTGCTCACCATGTGTTGTCTCCGTTTTACAGGAAGATTACAGTGATGACGAGGCTCACGCACCCCCTGAAGTAGATCCTGCAGTGACATCGCAGCCTCAACCGAACACCGTGTTTAGCATGCCCCCACCTCCTGGTCCATCTAACCAGACAGAAGCAAGGATCACAGAAAATACGTCGCTTAATCCTTCAGAGAAGATTACTTATACACCAGGTATGTAGCTTTCTGTTTGTTAGTCTTTGCAGAAATCTTAATGTGAATTTCCAATTGTTCATGTGACGTCATGCCCAAATACTAGACTTTCTATATGTTGCACAGATCTCGGCAATTGCATAAATGTAATCTTTCGAACTCCACAGATATTTTAAATTAGATGTGATTAACATTCCTGCAGAAGCACCGTTTTGATATTTCGTCCTATGAAAACCAGAGGAACGTAACGCCAAAGATGCAGTTTTACGGCTTGTTTATCATATCTCCTCTGAAAGAGCTCTATTTGGAGACAGTGTAACGTTTCTCCACTTTAATTCTTAGCAGTAAGGTGGAGTCACGTATCTGCAATTTACTGACCTTTTTTAAGAGTCAGAGTTGGTCCTAAGAATACATTATTTCCTCCTGTAAATTTGATAACCTTGAGTCACGTCCGACTGGTTATCACACCATGGTTTGCAACTGAAAAATATATGCACAAACTTGTTACCAAAATAGAGGAACATGTACTAACATAGAGTAAGTAAGTGCCTAATGTTGTAAGAAATGGCACATGGTTGTAAATGCCAGAGCAAAAACAATTTGGAAAAGCTACATGGGTGTACTTAAAGAACATATGTATGAACATAAAATAACATTGTAGTATTTGTTCCGTGCTTTGTCTGTTATTGACGAAACGTTCGACATGGGAAGCAGTTCTTACATTGCAGTAAAATGTGTGTACGTCAGGGTGTGAAATCATTGAAAATTGGTGGGGTGGGGAGAGAAAGTTCTTAAACTCCAAAACATCCTCCCCCACAAACATATGTGGAAATTACACAATATACATATGTTATACCTAGGTATTATTACATAACATATGTTATTTAAAGTAAAAATAAATTACTCAATTAAATATTTATTATTATTATTATTATTAATTACACAAAGGAAATTAATTTGTTTCTATTATACATAGGTTATCAGATATTATAAAGCAGCTAACTAATCCCTTTACTGACTAGTTAAAGATGTTAATAAATTATGAAATAGTTGAAGTGCTTTTATTATGTGTAAGTTTTTGTTCAGTTTGTGCTTTGTTAATATAAATAAATTAGATGTCATAGTTATAATTGTCTTGCATTCTTGTTTTACTTTTATTGTGCGTAAATTCAATACTCGCAACTACACTAATTTGTGTTTTCCATATTATTCTTAGTAAAGCATATTTGAAATTAAAAGTAATTGCTTATCTTTTGTTTGTTATAACAAGAACTCTCCCCCCTGGATTTTTTTGGTGGGGGGATTTTAGAGGCCAAGATTGTTGGTGGGGGATTTTGCACCCTGGTGTACATACATTATGGCCACCCTCTAGAACAAAGTATAGGGAGTCCTTAAGGAAAGGCTTTCGCCACTGTATGCCTTCTATCTCACTTCACGTACTACACCCTGAACTGCATTTTGCAGACAAACGAGGCTCTGTAGTCTGGTCTCTCAGCCAGTATAATCGTCTGTGAGACTTTCGTGTTTGTGATTTTTCCTTCGCCAATTTCATCCTTTCACCATTCATCCTCATCTTTGCAGTTAGCCAGAAGTGGCAGAAGAGCGAAGCAAAATAAAACAAATCAGTCATTCAATCTAGTGAAGGGGTGTTGATATTTGGATAAGCTGAGCATATTTCTGGCAGTTGCAAACTTATGCAAACACATAAGGTACAACAAGCAGTGCAGGTTTCGGAAAAAATAAGAATGTAGTTCTGAAAATAGGGCTCTCGCATAGCCCAATGGTTAGCATTCTAACACTTAACAGCCTCAGTTTTAACTAGGGTAGGGAGATTTTATCCTCGGAGACTACATAGTTTTATTTCTTGTTAAGGAATCAATGACTGTATTAGTTTTAAAAATAAGGCGAGGAAGTTTTTAACACATTTTATTGTCTTGTTTGGGGCCTGTCCTGTTTTGTTTTAGTTATATGGCTTCTTCCTGTGTGATGGGCAAAAGGAGCCTATGTGCTGGTGAGCCCCTAATGTAAAAACCAGTCAATCAATCAATCAAACCATCTACATACACAATTTGAAGAAACTTATCAATTTAGTCATTTTTATATGGCCCCAAATTTACCACTTTTGTTAATTTTTGTTTACCGTAAATGAGTCCCTAACCCTTTGCATACAGGCCTGAAAATACCATGTTTTTCTCCAGATTATAGAAAATATGGTGCTCAGTTTATTGTTTATCAAATCTTTCTGAAATCTATACGATGTGTTCTTTGCACAGATATGTTATAATTTATATACATTTTCTCACATTTATGAATGTTTTGTAATAATATTTTGAAGAAAGAATGATAATATTGAAACAAAAGTTACTTAAAAATAATTTAAATAGAAATAATTAATGGAAGTAGCCTAAAAACTTCATATTCAAATCCTCACTATGTGAAGCAGAATCCTTATAAAGAATCTCCACAATGTTCATATAAAATGTTCAATGCTATTGTCAAGAGTATAAACATAATTTGACACAAGTACAAGTAAAATTCAACAACAAAGAAAATGTGATCTGTAGCAGTTAGAATTTATAAGAAGTGGTTACAAATGTGCAGAAAAGATGTGGTGTGATTGTAGCCCATCTTATTGGACAGTAGTTGTACGATGGGCTATGCCTGTCCCATGCCCAAATTGGGTTAAATAACAGCAAAAATTAACGTAGAGGCTGTTTTCTGCATCTCCAAAACCATAAACAGACAACTTAGTGACAGGTTGGCGTCACGTATTCCTATCCACGTTGCAGGCATTTGCTTGGAATCATGTAGGTGTAGTTTGGTGTAGCTTTGAATGATGTCAATTTTGCACAAGTGTGACAATGTATCATGTGTTGCAATAACCATTACGTGTGTGTGTGTGTGGCATTTATTTGTGAACTTTCCCCTGCTGTTTGGAGTGTCGCCATCCATGGGGACATTGTGTTGGGTTTCTGTTGCCTCTATTTTGAAAGGTAGCCTTGGTTAATTGTGTTATTGCATAACTGAATTTACGATATTTGTATCTGTTCACAAATATTAACTTCAGCAAAAACAATTTCCACAAATAACTTCTCAGTTTTATTTCTTGTATGTACATTGAGTAGAAATTTTGTGCGTCATGTAGTTTACGGTTCTTACAAGCACATAAACACAATTTTTGATGTAATCTTTCAGAAGAACACACACTACCTTCATCAGACATTTATTCTTAGTTTGATTGAGTTTGATTTTTGTTTCAAAGTCCACTTTATGCACAGGTAGGCTAACCTGGACTGGACCTACAGTTTAAAGTGGGATCCGAACCACTATGTGCCTCCACCAGGTATCAAACACGGGACCCCTTGATTACAAGGCATAGTTTGATTAATGTTACAGTTACAACAATGTAAATTTAACAAAAATAAAAAGAACAACAACAATGTAACATTCTTAACAAGTGTTATTTTATAACTGCTTCTTATTTTTGTTAAATTTACTACATTGTTGTAATTGTAACATTAATCAAACAAGAAAAATTGTCCAATGAAGGCAGAATGGGTTCTACCAAAATGTCACATCAAAAATTGTGTTTATGTGCTTGTAAGAACAGTAAACTACATGAAGAAAAAACTTTTCACTACACATACTGAATGGGACATGTATCGATCAAGGACCATGAAACAATTCTCTGCACAAAAACATTTAACAACAGAATTTGTTAACAAAATGCAGAGGTTTTGACTATTTTCTTGAAAACTGTCATTACAATGGTTGAGCCATGGTATTGGTATCAAAAGTATCGGTTAGATTTTATTTACCTATACCGGCTGATAACTTTCTGGCATTTTGTTCTTTCATGGGTTCTTCAAAAGAGTCATGTGACACAGCAGGTATTTTAATGTTCTGATGTAATTCTGGAATATTTTGAAGCAAAACTCTGGTAAATTTATGCTTTTAGGAGCGGAATACTCACCCACTAATACAGGGTATACACAAAAGAATGGTGTGGTTTCAAACATTAATAAAAAATGAATTTCTCACCTTACATGGGTACAACATACATCGTCAGCATCGGCAACTGTCCAAGTTTTTCATGCACTACCAGCAGTTCGGTTATCTAGTCTACTGGGAGGCTGTGGGGCAAATTTCCAAGATGGCATCTCAGCAGGAGAAGGATTTCTGTGTGATCCGTTTTGAGGTGTCCAGATCTGCAATTACAGTGTAGCATGAGTTTAGTGTACGGTTTAAAAAAGATGCACCACTCAAGAATAACGTAACCAGGTGGTATCGACAATTTCTATGAACTGGATGCTTGTGTAAAGGCAAGCAGAGTCCTGGCCGACCTCGTGTTTCTGATGACAGCATTGAAAGAGTGCGTGCAGCATTTAAGTGAAGTCCCCCTAAGTCAGTGACTACTATCCGTGACAAAAAAATATTGAGCCCTCGGTTTGCGTGCTTGTAAAATTGTACTCCATGTGAGGGAAAAAGTCAAATATACCTCAGTGGAAAGCTACAAGTATCTGCTTTTAGACAAAAGCAAGACAAAGTGATTTTAACTGTCTGCTTTCTATTCAGACAAAATTGTTCTTAAAAATGTAGTTTTTACGTGTGTTTTTTACATAAGTCGAATTCAATTGTGTGTAGCTTTGTGTAAAACCATCGTAAAAATATATATTTTTTTGTGATTGAAGTTTGTTTATGTGGAAATATCTCAGCCAAATGTAATGGTACTATCTTCTATGGAACAGCCACAATGAATGATTAATTATGCTGTTGCAATCTCGGTAATGGTCAGCCCAATGGTCATGAAGTTCATATGAAAATGATAGCCATGGAATAAAAATCTAATTTCCATATCTCATTCTTGCATACTGTGCGAATTGAAAACAACAGAGAGAATTGTTTTTCTTGGCAACCGGTTCCTGCGCTATTCACATCGTTGCTAAGAACGCACGTAGAGCAAGTGAGCTTTGTTGCGAAGTGTCGCTGCTTTCCCTTTAAACTCAGTGTCCAAGCAGCTTTGACACTGGAAATGAGCCGAAACAATGGGTTGCGCAAGGGAAAGCATTGTACAGATGCTGAATTTTTCTTTTGTCACTTCTGTGTTTACATTCCTGCCATGAATTATTGCCTGAACTCCCACATAGCCATAATAATTCTTACGTGCATTCTGTCCAGGCAGTCGGTCTCTCACAAGTTTGCATGTTTGTTCGTACGTACAGTATTGAGTCATGGCAGTTCTGTGAAGTGATTTTTTTTGTTGCATGAAAATGGCAAGATGGTAATATCATAGTGGTACAAGAGAAATAATAGCCAGTGACAAGAGATATTTCTACCAGGAGAAACGAATGGGCACATCTCACGACATAAACCAAGGTGTCAATGTCAAGTGCACGGTGGAGTTTGGAGGTTACGTCAGCACAGTGAAAAAGGGAACAACAAAAATTTGCATCGACCCAATATTTTATTGGACAAGTTTTTGCAAGGTGTGGTGAGAAGAAAGATACATGGCTTTTATTTTAATTATCTAGTTCAACAGAATCCATTATGAACAGCATTGTATACTTTTACCTTTCACTCATTATATTTAATGACAATTTATTAGTATTTTTAGTCCTTCTGTTTCTCATAATAAACCCACAACTCCTTGCACCAAAATATAAAAGCAATATTTCAGGTGGAATGTATAGCAACATGTTAAATGCTGAAGCCATCACCACTATTCGACACAATGATTAAGTGAATTTTGCGAGAAAACACAATTTACATCCGTTTTTTCCTTGAAATATATTTTAAAATGTTAGTTGACGTGAAGGCTTCAAATGCACAATTTTTTAAATATAATTTTTATGCAGTGCTATCGCTAGTACGCACCTCACTCTGTTTCCCTTTCTTATGAAATCGCTGTACACAGCAGGTGCATTAGTATTGTATACAGAGAAGACTGGATCTCGCATCGACTTCATTCAAATCGTCCTCATCAAACATCGTTGCACTCAATATATCTGTTTAAATGTGTGACATAAAATAATACTTAGGAAATGATGTTTATATAAAGCCGAGTTGAGTAAAGTCCACTTTATGCACAGGTAGGTTAATCGGGACTGGACTTAGTCTAAAGTTGGATCCTTATTTGAGGTACACACGCCAAACTTCTGGAATTTGATCATAAGCATTATATCAACAGTTTCTTGCAATTTCATTGAATTTGTAATTATGCATTTCAAGTTTGCACGTTTCCCTAAAATGTCAATTTTTGAAGTATCTAGTAACAATATGCAATTGATTTTTTCTACAGAGGTTCAAAAATAATCAAACTTCAAGTACACAAAATCTCAAGATTATATGTACAGTCGATTATGAACTGTATGGTGTTAAGTTCCCCGTTCATGAAAATTGGAAGAAAAACTACACTTTTAAGTGAATTTTTCATTATAGTAAGAAAACTAAGTTGAGATTAATTTTCAGATAACACTTATTAAAAAGTAGATACTTGAAGCTTTCCAATGAGATATATTTGACTTTTTTCCTCCTACGGAGTACAATTTTACAAGCACGTAAACTGAGGGCTCAATATTTTTGTCACTGATAGTAGAGCAAGCATGATGCGCCGTATGAATATCAATTATGACGGTTACACTCCACAACAGGATGGAGCCCCCCCCCCCCTTTCACAGGGACACGATTGCTTCTCAATGGTGTTCTTCCACAGTGCTGGATCGGACGTGTTGGAAATGCAGACAACAACCTTTTCCCTTGGCCACCTGGTTCGCCGGATTTTACACCATATGATTGCATTTTGGGAGGTGGTTAAAGGCAGCATTGTATATCACTAAAGCCTACGTCCATACATGAACTTCGTGATCAGGTAATGCATGCACTGCGGGCCATTACAGCAGACATGATACACTCTGGGATGAGTTTGACTATCCTTTAGATGTGTGTCGTGTGACTCAGGGTTGTAATTAACGAATAAGAAACTTGGGACAGTTGCTGCTGCTGCTGATGGTGCATGTTGTGCCTGTGTAAGGTGAGAAATAATTTTTTTATAGGCTTTTGAAACTGCGCTATTCTTTTGTGTGTACACTGTATTAATCATTATTTTGTACAATTTGTAATTGTTACAATTTTTCATACATACATGGTGGCCATAGCTGAAATGCATCGATGCAACTACTATAATGTGAAAACACTGTTTAATCTGTATTCTGGGACCTGTTTGTTCACAAGATTGAATGTATTTATTACCACCTACAAAGCATATACTGTAGATTAGGGAGATTATGAATGAGCTAGAAAATCATTATCAATCAGTAATGGCATAATTCGTACCTAATGACTTTTGCCATCATTATTGTAATAAAACAAACCTATGTATGTAATCTGTGAATGTTTATTGCATTTCACTTATATATCTTAACACATATGTAAACTATATCAAGCCATCATCAAGTGATTTAACTAAGGTGTATTTTCGCAAGCTAAAATGATAATTATTATGTAATAAATTATAGTATGAAAACATATCTTTTGTTTAATCCTTGATGATATGGTTCAAATATTGTGTAAAAATATGTGCCAGATAAGTAAATAAAATTTATGTAAGTGTTCATATATTGTAGATATATAATTGTTTATTACAATAATCATGACAATGTTGTAGTTTCAGTTAAATTGCTTGTTGCAAATATGTAGTATGTTACCCAAACTCCTAATTACGTCACTGGTTATTTTTCCTTTTGTATAAACACGAAAACATTTCTCATCAGTTTATTTTTGTAAACCTGGCACATGGTAAACAAAACTTTGCCATTTTTACATTGGATTAGTTATTGGTATATTTTATAGGAGTAATCCAGCAGTATCAATATATTTATAGTATAAATGCCAATGGATGGCATTAATACAGGGTAATTCAAAATGATTGTTGGGGTTTCAATATTTTTTCTCTACAGCTCATGAAAAACATGATATCTATAGTCATGCCAATTGGTGGAGCTAGACTCTGTTTTATTTTGTTACAGACAGTAAGTACCCAGTCGATATGGATTTGGCATTAGGAGGCAGGCTTTAAAAGATTGGGAATTTAATCAGAGTCTGTCATTTCTCTGTGTCCAATACGTTTCTCAAAAAGTCTAAAGCAGCATACAGCTTCATTAGTCACTTCCACAAAACACACCACATTGTCAGTTGTGGTATGCAGAGTTCCCTCTGTTTTTCTAGTGCTTCTGGTTTTTCCTTTATGCAGGCACCCTGTTTTCTGAAACTGCATGTGCCACTAATGAATGAAATTTGTTATTGATTTGTTATTGAACAATGGTGACTTGAGTATGATGAAATTTGAGCACAGAAATGCATTCTCACTGCTGTGATGTACCATCTTTGAAAACCTGCCTCCTAGTGGTCAAATTCATAACAACAGCATGTCTTCATCAATCGCTCCAGTTATGTATGCCAAGTGTTTCATGACCTGCACAGAAAAAATATGAAAGCCTCACCAATAATTTTGAATAACCCTGTATGTAGTTATGAATTTAAATTATTTTCATATCTCCAGGCATTTCCCAAAATCCTAACCTTTAATGTTCCACATAATCTACAGTGAATGGATCTTGTTAACTGAACAATAACATATGTATGTTTCTATAAAGAGCTTGTTTTAAATAGGAAATTACAGGAACCCTAGCTTATGATTATTGTTATTTTTTGCAGCAATTCAGTAGAATGTAGGATGAAGAATTATTTGTAAGAGGTAAGATACAGGACAATGTAAATATTGGAAAGCAAATTACATTTTTTGTTTCTTTTGTGGGATGGAAAAGAGCTGTACATTGAGCACACCTAGCAGTTGAGATGAAATATTGTATGTAGCTTTGTATCAGTGTTGCATGTTTGTAGAGCGGTATGCAAGGTGCTTTTCAGGTTTGTTTTTATTGTGCACTTGTATCAGATGTGATTGTCTTGTTGCGGAGTTCCAGGGTGGTTCCCTACAGAGGCCGTCCAGTCTCTGCCGTGGCGCAGGTGCCAATTTTCGTTTAGTCTTCCTCCCTCTTAGCATCACGTGTTCTACCCCGCACATAATTCAAAACAATTGAATAGTGCTCCAGCTCACGGTTCGCACCGTTCGACAGGGACGTTAATGTGGCAGTGTAGCATGACGTAATGGTTGCTTCTTTTATGCAGTGCTTGTGCATTGGCTAGCTAGTAACTAGTGATGCCAACTGTAATAATGAAGCACTATTTCTATCACGTAAGGAGAAAGGCAAAGTGACGGTGAGTTTTGTTGGATTGGAAGCACCATGATATTATTTCAAGTACTTGACCGGTTTGACGTTGCGTGTGTGTATGTGAAAGTGCATGTGTTTGGTTAGTGAATGTTAAATTCAATAATGCCTCCAGTACTATTGTTCATATTTCATCACTTTAGAATTGCTCAAAAGAAATAACTTATGTTGCTCCATGAGCATTTCAACTCTCGGCCCCTACACATGTTCTTGTAGGAATTGCATGAAGGAAGTTGTTATTTTTCTGCTTAATGCGATGCATATTGTTTTCTTTGTTAAAATTGGCATGCTTTGATGGGTGACAAGTTCATAGCAAAAGAAAAAGCCACGTGGCTTATTGTGGTGTATATGTGGAAGAAAAGGGTAAACTGATGTACATTCTCATATCCCAGAACTGTGGTGGTCTTTACCTGGCTGAAACCTCAACGCCCAGAACCTCGCAAACTCCTCATGCATCCAAAACTCTGATTTCACCATTTCCGCCCACAGCAACAGCCGCAACACAATTTCAGTACCTGTTTTCTAGTAGCCATTATCCACTAAGTATCACCATCAACCAACACATCCGTTTTGAAAACACTGGGAAAGATTCTACATAACAAGTATGTGTCCAACCATTATCTTTTATTATGGGTAATGGTAAAATCTGCAGGGTTCTGGCATATAAAAACCTCAATTACTATCTAGCAGTATATTGAATTTGTCTTTAATTTCAACAGCTCTTAAATAAATTTACACTGCTGATCTCCATGGCAGAGTGGTTAGCACAGCACGATGGATGTTATTTGTGAGTGTCCATTCTTCACTCAACCTCATCTTCAATTATCCCCTAGTGGCAGAAAAGGGAATCAAAATAAACCAAATGAACCAATCCATCTAGCTGTTCAGTAACCATCCCAATTTGTTCCTGCGCCCTCCGATCCTCGTCACATATTTCAATGGTAAGACAGTTAAGCCTTGTCTCCATGTTAATAAAACATTAAAATACTGACCAAAGTTTTATACTATAAAAAAATTATACACTGAGAACGTAACATTTCCACCCTCTAAAATTATTTCTAAATAAATTTATTGTGAAGTTTCATCTGAAGATGACCCTGTTAGAGGGTGGAAACGTTACGTTTTTAGTGTATACATTTTTTATACTCAGTATTTTAATGTTTTATTAATATATTCAACATTTTTTTCATCTGACCCAGCCAGCAAACAGTTAAACACTGGTGAAAGTTCCTTTTTGTCTAACACCTGTTGCCATCTTCTCCCTGCAGTATATGTGCATAGGGTACACTACTGTCCATGGAAGCAGGGTGTGTACTCCTGGCAGGAGGAGGGGGGATTTCCCCCACCAACAGCTTTGTCCTAGAAAAATTGCCCCACCAAAAATGTATGCAGGGAAGAGATTTTGCAATTACTTTTGACATAAACTTTACTTTTGTATTGAAAACTTGCACAAAATAATGGAGCATAATATCAGATTTTGTGTGTTTGTGAATGTTGTATGCTCTCTCTTTCTCTCCCACGACCATTAACAGATCTACACCAATAACAAAATATGCAAAAAAAAAGTAAAACAAGAATGCATTTCAACTGCTTTGTAATTTATTGGAATTAGTTTGCTACTTTATAAATATCTGATCAAATGAATTCCTTTTATATAAAGGTAAAAAAAAAAAAAAGTAAAATGCTCCCCTGTGCTATGCACCACGCCATGAATGCATATAGGGGGTGTGAGTTTAGGGCCCTCACTTTCTTGATCACGGCCGAAGATGGGGTGATGTGATCAGCACCATGCCCCTGTCTGCCTTTACCCCCAGAGTTTCCTCCAGGTACATACTTTATACAACGCTGGTTGGGTGCCGGAGCTGCTTGAATAGGTGGAAAAAATCCAATGCTAGAGATTGAACCCGGGTCTCTTGCATGGTAGTCAGATGCCCTATATATATTCCTTTATATATTATTAATATTACATATAATTAAATATTTAGTGATTTATATTCATATGTAAAACAATA
Source organism: Lepisma saccharinum (assembly GCF_977018435.1). Lineage (NCBI taxonomy): Eukaryota > Metazoa > Arthropoda > Insecta > Zygentoma > Lepismatidae > Lepisma > Lepisma saccharinum. The sequence goes on along the minus strand of NC_139240.1, from coordinate 34,995,805 downwards.
AATATGTATATCATATAATTAGAGGTGTGCGAGATCTCAAAAGTCTGTACTCGGATTGGGAAGTAAAATTTCCAGTCCCTATTCTGACTTCAGGAAATTATTCCCTGACTTTTTGGGATAGAAACCAGTCTGGAAATGCAAATGGTCATATTTAATTTTAGATGTTTTCTGCATTGTAAGTGTCTGAAACGTCTTGGAAAATGTTAGTTTCTCTTCCAGAAATGCAAAAACAATGACTTAAGGAGAAAATGGCATGTAGAATTCGAGATTTCCACAGCGTTGGGGTATTCAGAACATTTTCTGTCCTGACAATTTCCTGACTTAGTTGAAAGGGCAAATTTTTTCCATCCCGGGGTGAAGAAAACTTCCCATCCCAACCAAAAAAATTGTCCCCAACACACCCCTAAATAAAATAATTTATATACATATACACAGGGTGTCATTTTAATGGTGCCCACGGATCACAGAAACTTGTAGAGGACATCAAAACAAACATTAGTAACATTTTTATTGGTGCGTCGTTTCGGCACTACAGTCATTCAAAAAAGCCCATTTTAAAACCTGAATGCTGGCAACCCAACACATCATTTGATCGCATCTGTGATATCATTCCCTGTCATGAAGGCATTGCGTGCTAGTGTTGCCACGAACACACACATACTATGAAAAATGACATAGCTAGAACCAGCCACATTATGTACTGCAATACAAAGCAAACGTGTTCGGTAGACCAACGTGAAGTAAAACCGATGTGAAAAATGGTAGAGAAACAACATATTCAAAAGAAATATGAACATTATGATTGTCCTCCCCGACCAACCTTCAGTGTGTTTGTATCCTGCATGGAGGGTTTCAAAGTGTCACTTGCGTGCAGGTACAGGGGAAGGGGGATTACTGTATATGATAGTAACAGCTCACCAGCAGTTTATTAATTGTATTTGTAAATGATAAAAGGCTGCTGTATGGAAATTAACTAGTATCATAAATTCTTTGTCCTCCTTGGTGGCCGTGCGGTCTAAGGCGCTGTGCTTTGGTTTCCCGCTGCGGGACGGCATGGGTTTCAGTCTGCCTGGGTTCTCGGCCTGTGTATAGTACCAGTGGCAACCCACCATCGTGAGGAAATTGTGGAGCTACGAGTGAGTAGCGTAACCCGATCTCTGAAATCTCCTATAATGGCTGGGGGTTCGACGAGCTGACCACGTCACCTCATTTCTGGTTGCAGATCCCCACACCTCTAGGTAGGATTGTGGGAGGGAGACTGGACAGTCGGGAGATCAGCCTAGGCCCTACAAGGGAGGTCGAGCCACAAGTTATTTTATTTTTACATAAATTATTTCTGAGTATTTAAATGCTGCAACGGCTCAGTCCACATAAGCTTGTCGTGCCACTCCGGTATGAAAGATTCCAATTATTTATGAATGTTCATTTGCAAGTGACACATGTCGCTTGTGACTTTGGTGTGAAAGCTCCCTAAGGGGCATTGTTGCAACATCAGGGGTTCTTGGAGGTGACCAACAATAACCTCTAGACAGTGTTTATATATTTGTTGTCACTGCATGCCTGTTTTCTTTCTTTTGTTCTTGCTAATTTGCATTCTGTGTGCTAACATAGTGTGTGTGTACTAAAAGTGTTTTTTTCATTTGTGATTAATTTTCTTGGTGTGCCAAACTACTGTTGTAAATTATTGTTGCAAGCCATTTTGAAAATATGTTGTAAGATGTGGAGAAATACTATGTTATATGCCACACTATTCATTATGAAATACTAGCTGCAAGTAAATTTTGATGTACTATCACCTTCCGTTATCAACGCAAGATGTTGATCTATGTTTGCACCAATGCTCATAGCTTGGTCATGTCATTGTTCTTCATTTTCTGCAATTTCTGGAGGAAACACTGTGTTTCAAAATGAAGCATTTCATATAAGATTGTCATTTTAAAGTTCATTACACCACTTCGATACTTGTTTCTTGGACATCATACTTTCATTGACTGCCATTGGGATTTTTTTTAAAAAATTGTGAGATTAACAGATAGCAATCTCAATGTTCTTACATTCCACTTTTTCCAAACTTTCGTGTTATGAAAACTTCCTGATAGGATACTGGCCAATGTATCACTTTGTAACTTACGGGTTTTGGGTTTGATTCCTGATGGACACTGCACAGTAGTTCATATCCCATTTTAAACTGTAGGCCCAGTCCCTGTTAGCCTCTCTGAACATAATGTAAGCTTAAAATGCCTGAACCTTTATTGAAATATAGCTGGATTTGCATTTAGTCACTGAAAACGATGTTCACAGCCTATGAGAAAAAACTTATGAGTTGTGGAAACTAGATTTAGGCCTGTTTTCCAAGTGCGACCACATGCATGTAAGCTGCACCTTCCTTTCTGGGCAACCCGTACACTTTTAATAAGGCTAATTATTACTTTGGTAACTGTTCTTGGATTGCTTCATAAGCAGTATATTATTCAAGATATTTATCTTTTATTCTGTGCTCCTCCCCACCACTCCTCCCTCCCTTCCAAACACATGTTTTCTCTCTCAGGCAACACCCAACACGTGCATTAATTAAGATGGTGAATGAACCACTAAATGTCTTTATTAATTATGTGGCAAGTTACACAGAACCTGAACACTAACAGTGATGAGGTGCCAACAATGAAAAGAAAAATGATACTCAGTTTCCTTCACACAATACTTTTATTTTTGTTTGCACACTTTGCGAGTTATTTCTGGTTACAGTGTAATTATAGAAATTCTAGATTGATAAAATTGCCAGGAATTTTTCCAATGTACTCATAGAGTACCGAGTGATATTGGGTTACTATAAATGATTAATTGGATTTCAAAATACTGTATTTTCAAAAGTATTAGAAATTCAATAATGATTCATACATCAAAAGAACCGGAAACTCTCCAAGTTTTCCTGACACACTGTAAATGTTGTGTGCGCGCCCTGTTGGCACGTGACACACGTCCGAGTAGTAGTTGAGTTTGGTCCATGCTTTTTGTAGCATTCCCATGTCAGTGGTCATCACAGCAGCACCGATGTGTTGCCTGAGCTCAATCGTATTGTTGGCAGTGTGTGTGGTCCTTAACGTACCCCCTGCAGTAACAGATGAACACCTTGCGTATACCAACACAAAAACGTTCCCTGCATTGTCGCCATTTCATGCTACCACACTTTTGTGAGTTACCAGTTCTTTTCATATATCAATCATTATTGTATGTGTAATACGAGGGTCGTCCAGAAATAAAATTAACGGTTTGGTGTAAAAACCCAAACTACAAATGAGGGTGTGGAAAGAAATTTTCCACATATTCGCCATATCCATTCAGGCATTTATCAACACATGTACCAGTTTGTTCATACTGTCATTGTACTTGGTTGCCGCCAATGTATTCATCCATGTAGTGACAGCATCTTCAAGTTCATCAGACATGTTAGAGCGGCATTCACCATGGTCATTACCGCACACTTCATTATTTGTTTATGAATTTACTGGCATGAGTGTTTCTCGCATTCAGAAACCTTATCACTAGGGAACGGATTTTAAGGTGCAAAATTATGGTCGGAAAAGGGGTAAAAGGTTCTTAAAAGGTGCTGATAAAATGCCTTTATTCAATGCTTATTTTTCTGCACCTTCTGTACATATTGCGGATGGACCGAATAGAGAACTGTGCTGAATAGGTTTTGATGAAGTTTGTGTTTTCTCTCCTGGGTTTTGCTACATTATCTCGGGAACTATTTGGGCTGCAATGATTATATTACACTATTTTATAGCTCTCGTTCTGCTCTACAAAATGAGACTATAGGATGTTACGTAGCTGCTCAAGAAGAGTGAAAATAATTTATGTTTCTGTCCAATTTTTTAACAAAACATGAAAGAAAAGGAAGGGAAAAGATGCTGAAGCACCAAAAAGGGGATACACGTGTGTTCATTTTACTTCATTTTATATCCTAAAATACATATCTCAAACAATCTGTATGAAAACAGCTATATTTTTGGAATGGTGCTTTCCTACTTAGCACACTCCGCACCTCACACTTGGAAGGTTTCTCAATTTTGTTGCACATGTTTAGAGCTCACAGCTAGATACTGTACACATATGAGTACACATTTACACTGTCTCGTTATTTGGCTCAAATTGAGAGGGTGTAGGTGCTGTGTGCTACAGTCTTCTGGAAAGCACATTGGCAGCAACCGACTACAATGACTGTATCAACAAGCTGGTGCCACCCTATGGTAAATGCTTGAATGGGTGTGGCTAATATGTGGAAAGTTAGAGTAAGGTTTATAGTTTCTGTACAATAAATTTTTTGCGCATATCATTTATCGTTTGTGTTTTACACCAAAATGTTTCTTTTTTCTGGATGACCCTCGTACTTTGGAAAATACCGTGTTTTGAAATCCGATGAATCATTTACAGTAGCCCTATTTGGGATAAACGTTCCCTATTCCATAATTTTGTAGATTAATGTTTGTAAAACTTTGTCTGTTTACAGGAATGTCTCAGCATGGCTCCCCAAAGAAACTGTAAAAAAACATTAACAGATGTCATCAGGGTATAAGCGATAGAGTCCGTTTTTGCTGGAAACAGATCCATGGTGCAATATGTGTTTGTTAAGGATACAACATTCCTTTCTTTTTTTGTTAGTTTATTCCCAGGTTGGAAGGTATTGTAAAAAAAAAAAAAATCCCAGATCACTGAGATGTACTGAACGAAACCTAAAACTAGTCTGCATATAACTGGTTCTAACGTTTTAGCAGTATTGTGATAATTTGGAGAATTACTATAGTACTCATTTCCTGTCAGTTTATCGGTATTTGTGTATTTATTCCCGTTTACTTTTGTGATTTCATATTTTTCAAGTTCCTTAGCAGGTAGATTAGATTAGCAAAGCATGTTGGTTGAATGCAGTGTGCATGCGTGGTTAAGACATGTAAGGTACGCATGAATGTGTGATTCCAGTAACAATGTGATCCGCTAGATGCAGCTTGGGGTAATTATTAGAATAAAGGCTCAGCTACACATGTCCCCCCTCCCCCCACAATTTTGCTTGCAAGTGTGTGTAAAGGGTGTATTCAAATCATTTTTTTGTATTTTTTAATAGTATTATATATTATCATTAATCTCTTTATAATTTGCAATGAGCTATATAAGGCAATCATGCGTTAACAATCGTTAAAAATTTGACAAGTTTAAACTTTTGTTACAGTCTTTTTTGATCATAACTTTGGATGCTTTTTATTTTTTTTACTAATGTAGAATTTGGAATCTGCCTCATGATATGTCCAGCAGTCCATATATGCGAACTTTGTGAAATTTATATTTCCATATATTCTTACATATAAAATTTATAGTTAGGTGATCACCTTTTTTTTTATTTACAGTTTTCTATGTGTGTGTGTGATAAAGTTTGTTTCATGTATTAACTTTTTTTGTGTTACTGCATCATGAATGTGTACAGACAATGCAATCACAAGTCATTTGTTTGTAATATTTTGTTAGTAACTTGTTGAATTTTCTTTCATTATTATTTTACAACAAAATTTATACAAATATGGATGTATTTAGCAAAAATTAATTTTGAATGTATTCAGAACATATGGTATTGTATAACAATCGTGTGGTTACAGAAGCAGGGAATCAGACATTATAGTAATTGTGTTTTTATAAAATGAATTGCTTATTGTGTTGTGAAATGAGTGTGATTGGGAAATACAATCATTATGGGTATATTGTGAATAGCATGGCAATTTTTATGCATTAATTTGGATTTGCTACATCTTCAGTTGTTATGTATTATCAAAATAGTATGATGCATTTTTACATGTAAGTTAATCAGAAAAACTGTATTCCAGTTTGAATACAAGGTTGGTAGAAATATTGCATTGGGTTTATTATTATTTTCAGTTAGGTTAATTAAAATCATGTACTTCTTGTTTAGTGATTACCAAGCAAAAATGCATTTCCGTTGCATTGTACCAATCATTGCTTTATATCATATTTGATGAATTATTGAATGGAAGAAGCTTTCTATACATTTGTCTATGTAATAGATAAAAATCTGTTTATTTGGAAGCATTATCTTCCTGGTTGAAACCTGAGTGTTTCAGTTTTCTACATGCATAGGCACTTGGTTGTTTTTTCATAGATTAAGTGCAAGCATGATGTAAACATGTCATTATCTATTTTTACAATAGTTCAACGGTAATTGTACATGGGCATTTGAGAAGAACTGTGATTTAAGCAATGTAGGAAAACGTTTCATACTATTCTCCTATGCTGTGCAGTTAATTCAGTTTGCTATTAATTTACATAGAGATTTTCAAAATTCATGAAAGATTATTTTTCTTGTAGTTTACAGTAGTTACAAACATATAAACACAATTTTTGATGTAACGATTCAGGAAAATTCACGCTTCCTTCATCAGACATTTGATTAGTGTTACAGTTATAACAACAGAGTAAATTTATCCGAAGCATAAAAAAGCAGATATACAATGAATCTTGTCAATAATATTACATTGTTGGAACAACTGTGAAACAAGCAATCAGCTTTATTTATTATGCAGCAATGTAATATTATTGACAAGAATCATTGTATAACTGCTTCTGTATGCTTTTATTGAAGTTTTTCCATTGTTATAACCAACAATGTGATATTTTGACAAGTTTCATTGCATGACTACTTCTTTATGCTTTTGTTAAATTTATTCCATTGTTACAACTGGGGAACTGATTTTTAGGTGTTAATAAGAGAGATTTAGGACTTATAAACTCCAGTTTATGACACTTAGGTGCTCATAATAAATTAATAGCTTTAATTATTAATTAATAATAATTTTATGTATTAACTAGTTTTAGATACAATTTGCATACAAAAGGCACTATTTTCAGTGCAAGGCGTTCTATTCTTTGATTATAAAAATATACAATTTGTCCAATACAAAAAAGAAGGCAGGTTTGGGCCTCCCCTAGACACATGCTGATACCCCTTGCTGTAACATTGCCTCTTTTTCCTTCCGATTCATTCAAGGTGTCAAGGTTCAAGGGTCTCAAACCTTTGTGGTGGAAATTAAGTGTCATTCTTAATAAAAGTTATTTTTAAACTTACACCAAAGGTTTAAAAATAGGGCTTTTAGGCATTTACAGGAATTTATAGTTCATTTAAGGTCCTATAGAATTTCAGTAGAAGGGAGCTGTGTACACGAAACACAAATATATCTAAATAGCATATGTGTAGGACGTATTAAAAAATAGGTATGGAACTAGAAATCCGTTCCCTTGTTATAAATGTAGCATTAATCAAATTAAAAATAAATGTCTAAAATTGGGTTTAAATGCTTATAAGAGCTGTAAACTTCAAGCGAAATAATTCTTGAATGCAAGCAATACTTAGACAAGAAAAATCATGAAAGATTGCTTGCAAATATAAGAAATTAGATGTCAAACCGGCTGAATTCCATTCCATGCTGAACTGAGTTTCTTGCCCGATTGTACTTCCAGTATGCAGCAGTAGACTTCTGCGAAAGTGTAGTACATGTGTGTGAATGTGTAAAGTGTAGATCAACTTGATTTTGTGTGTCTGAGATGGGGATGATGATATGTAATCAGGGCTCACTATCTAATGTGTGAACACTCTTCATTAATGCAACATTCCTCAAATAAATCATGCAGATGTAGATTGACAGCTGTATTCGTGTCATTATTGCACTCTTCCATGTAGATGTTCATTTGGTAGATGCATTAATGAGGCAAGTGAGTGTCTGTGAGAGGGGTATGTTGTGCCATGCTAAGCAAAGTTATTGTTACATAATGGAAAACTGACTTTTCTGTTGCTATGATGAGAAGGGTAATGTCTGATACTATACAGGGTGTTCAATTTAAAAATGAACTCTTATACACTGATTTGTACATACTCCTATGCCAACTTGCTATTATTTACCGGAGGCATGTTTGTTGCAACATGTATCAACATTCTATCTCCTGAATTACTGGGTAATGTTCCTCTTTGAGCTCTTAAATGTGTGTGATTGGTTCTTAAATTGTTTCTACAAGAAGTTAGGACTTGAAAGGTGACTATAATCCTTTGGAGATAGTCATATGACCAAAGAGACCTGGAGCATGTCCGTAGTGGTGAGGCAAAATGCACTATTTTATGTAACCAGCAACTGAGCTTATTGCGCAGCAAGGAAGTGAGCGATTACAAGATAAAAGACCTCAATTTTTCAACACTTAAAAATGATACAACTCTGTCGCATCCGTTGTCAGTGCAAATTTTCAAACCATATCTCCTTATTGGGTATGTAAACAGAACTACTTTGCAAGGAGATCTGAAAGTGTACACAAGTATTTTCTGCAAGAAGCACTTGAACCCTACCTACAAAGCATGTCAGTTGAAATGTTCCCCCCTTCCTCACACCACACAACCCTTCTTGCACAAAGGAAAGCATCAACACAGGTTGAAAGAGTGGTTCCCCTTTTAAGTTTAACACACCATAGGAATGGGACAGCTTATCGATTGGATGGTAGCAATTATTCATTTTAGCAAAATTGCTGATAAAAATCTGCCAATGTATTCTATAGTAACCCACAGAAGTCCACTTTCTTTCAATAAAGAGGTCAAAGAGATGTCAAGGGGAGAAATAATTGATGAAAATAGGAACTCGAGAAGATACTATTGGACCGATGTGAAATTTTGGCCAATACCGATAAAGTACTGATATAAAATTTACCGATACCGATATTCTACCGATCTGATATAAAATTAGAAATGGTCCTTGAAGAACCTGAAAGGTTCATTGACCTTAATAAATGTGTGTTTGAAGGTGACTGCAGTGAAAAAGAAATTGTATATGTAGACATTTACTTTTTTAGAAAGTAGGGCATGGAGATTATTTATAAAAATTACAACACAATGGCAGAATTTTGCACTAAATTATCAGATATTTATCGATATATCGGATCAGTAAAATAATCGGTAGTTTTACCGATACACCGATATGCCTATATCAATAGAGTACCAATTAATCGGTCCCATCCCTACTATAAAATAAAAAATAAACAACAAAAAAACAAATGCCAAAATAGGCAATGAACACTTATTGATGACGTTATGCTCACAAAACAAGAGATTGCCTCCAACAATGTATTGTGACTAGAGGCAAAGTAGTAACCGGGGGAAAAGCATTATTCGGTAAGATTTGCAAAATGAATTCTATAACTTGCATTATAAGACCCAAAACAACAAAGCCGACCTCCTTAGTAGAGTGGATAACACAGCTACGATGTCAGGGCTCCTGGGTTTGAATCCTGGCCTGGACATGGGTGTCCTTTATGAGTGTCCCTTCATCAATTTCATCATATCATCATTCATTCTAATCTTCGCAATTAGCCAAAAGTGGCAACAAAGCGTAGTCAAAACAATGTAAAATGATTCTGGAACATCTTGTTTAAATACAGAAATAAGAGGCAACGAACCACACCCTACAGATAAGTTGATAATTGCAAAATATTTCTTCCTGTACTGCAGTAATGGTGTAATATGATTCTAAATGTAGCATCATGTAATAATGATGTAGAAGTGAGGTAAACAAGAGCTAACAGAAGAGTCAGTTTTATAAAATTAATTTCATTTTTATATTAAGATAGTGCAAGAAATATTGCATATGGATCTGGCTAAACATAATACGGAACCCTTATATTGTGTAGTTTATTGCAAGACAAACATCGTTGTCAAATGATTATGTAAAAGACGTTAGGATATCACAAACAGTGTTTTTATAAAGTCAATGGATACATATTTATTACTCAAGAGTAAAATTTGTAATATATTCCCTTTGGAAGTTGAAAAAGAAGGTAGTACTACAGTCATTCTGAAATTGGCTCGTTGCAACAATTGCCCATTGTTAGTGTCATTTTGTAATTTATTGTATCTTTTTGTTTTGTGATTGCTGTTGTAAGAAAGTATACGTGTGTGTTTTAGTAATGTTACAGTGGACTCTCTCTAATTCGAAATTGGATAATTCAAATTATTTGATAATTTATTCCCCTTGAAATTTCTATTGAAACCAATGTTAAAAATTCCTATGTAATTCAAATTTTTGAACCTTTTATTTGGATTGATTCGAAGGCAGCTATCTAGAAACAGCCGTAGGGAAGAAAAAAAATTGTGCTTGCTGGTATGCAGCCTCCATCCTCTCACTAATAGCATGGAATTGCTCACCTCTTTTGTGTGTGAGTGTTCGTCCTTGAACAGAACTCGTTCAGGTTCCTAGACCGAATTAAAGTACTTTAAAAAATAAAAAGGTTCTTTACGGTATGGAACCCATTTACACTTGCTGATTTTCTCTCCCGGATGGGAATGGAATTTATATACAATTCCTGGAACTCGAACAACCCTGGAAAAATCCAAGAAGTGCGAGGACAAAAAGCGACATATGTAAAGAGTATAGGACACTGCCAAACGAGTCGCAAGGTGGAGGAAACTGGTAGCCTAATTACTATTGTGAGAGGATTTGCTTTTGGCATGCACCATAAGACCACACACAAAATGTGGCAATTTTTACAGTAAGGTCCAATTGATGTTTATTATTTGTGTTTATACAGTAGTACAGTAGTTTTATTTTATTCATTTTCCTTAATAATGCATGTTTTTTTGTGCCCCTTGGAGTTCGAATTAAAAAGAGCCCACGGTATTATCATTATAACTTATACACCAACAGCTGGTTAATATGGCTAGCATGCTATAACACGCAAAGAATAGTTCAAATACTTATTTCTAAAGTGAATCAAGGTAAATTAAAGTTTAGAGTTCAGTCAATTATCTGCCCATATTTAGATTCTTTGCCTTGTAAGCAAACAAGATTATCCTAACACTTGTGCAATTTTCCCTAAGAAAGTGCAAAGGAGCACAGTTCTGTTACCCTGCTGAGAAAGATTCGCAGAGATTCCACTTTTGTGGCACTAGGGTATCGGAAGCTGTAGCATGTTAAAAAATTGTGGCATCCTACCAGAAAATTCACAAGTCACCACTGCACACAAGATATGTACATTGTAGGTTATTTTTGAAAAGAAAAGAATCAGTTGCAATTTGCCCAGTAACAATTAGCATTGTCTGCTTTCATTAGTAAAAAAAAAAGTAATCATTGTGGTACAATCAAAATTTTTCCTATATATCATTAAGGTAAGAAGCACTTGCACAAAATACGAGACTAAATTATGGTAGGTAACAGAACTCTGTGACAAACGTTGTATTTCAGAGTGGGGCACAATTTTTCCACATAACTCTTATACAATATTTTGCTCCTTTGAGCGAATACATGCCTCTGTGTTGAGTGCTTGAATCGTCAGGTAGTACAAACATAAATTGTTTAAAATGTACCTAAAATAAAATTTATTGGAAAATGGCAATTCAAAAATCAAATAGTACGGAAATATATTTATTTATAGTTCTGATAACAGCATGGGCTAATACAGTACTGCAATCATAGACTAGACTACACAAGAGATACAAATTACATGATATTGTCTTTTGAAGTGGGACCAGCACACCCAATGGAGTATTGTATACGCAAACGTAAACAAATATAAGTCTGAAAAAGTTACTAATCCCAAATAATAGAACACAACAATTAATATTTAATGCAACAGCCACAAGATATATCTAACTTATTTACATTTTGAACTAATTTGAAAATCTATTTGTGGGTCCTTCCACAGTGAAGTCTGTATGATTTCTATTATTGTGTAACGGGATCTTAAATAACACTCTTTCTATTGAGGATGTGCTGTCGTATTTCCCACAAGTAATGTTTTTTTCTTGTCAATAACATTTTTCCTTCTGGTCTGCAGTGTGTGTAAGTTAGCAACTTCCCATATGTTATGTTAGTTGTAAAACAAATGTCTCATCCTGGAAGTGAATTCAAAATATAAAAGATGAATGAACATATTTTTTTTTTCTGGCTATGTTTTGAGTAAGGATTTCAGATCAAGGAATCATATTTTCAAGGTGGATAGAATGTCTAAATCTTAGTATGTGGAGAAGGAAAGCTCCAAAATTTTAGGTTTGCTTTAAATGGACATTTTTGCTACCGTAATGCTTCCAAAAATCTTATAGCATTTTTTATAGCAGGCAGTACTCTACACAGAAGTATTTCCTGTAACGTTCCAGTTAGCATTTGCAATTGTGATGCGAAGCATGCAGAGAACATAGGTGTATACAGCACGAAGGGCATATGAGTTATGCAGTTTTCATTTGTTAACTAATAAATATAAAGAGCAAGATTTATAATTGAAAAAGAAGAAATACAAATCCGAAACATCAATCTTGCCTACCTACCGAGATATTTATATCCATTGGCTAGTGCCCAATGCTTACAATTGACACAACTGATGTATTCTTCCATATGTAAACAGTATGCACTTTGTATGATTTGCATCTAAAACCATTTTGTAGGAAACCTTTGGTTGAATAGTCAGCTTTTAAAAATGTGAAGTGATACATTGTTTACATCTGTCCCCATGACCTAGATCTTGCTTCCGATTGGTTATGCTACTCAAAATGCTAAAATGAGGACTAATTCTATCTATGAAACATACTGTGACATCAAATTGCTATAAAATTTTGTCACTTTACACAGTAAAATTTGATCATAGTACAAATGCTAAGAAAAATGCTTTCATTACAGAGTTATTTCAATCCTAAATATCCAAGCAGAAAGTGAATTTGCAACGAACGTTTTGACAAGTCGTCAACACTGCGAAAAGTTTGAGTGATAACATTATTCATGAAAAAATCTGTTAAAACATTTTGCATGTTAACATTGAAAGTAAAAGAAATGGTTATTTCAATAAGGTTGGAACAATGTTCAGCTATGATGTAGTTCACCATAAGACCAAAGATTTATCAGTTGAATTTTATGTTCTGGGTTCAGTATAAGAAACATTGTGTCTTGCATTTTCAAAGCTTCTAGCATTTATTCTATAAATGCATGGTAATTATTAAAAATCAGTTTTCGCATGTGTTACCTCTGTACTGCTTTGCTATCGTAACACACTGAAAGAATTTAAAACTAATCTCCCCACAATATCTGGTTATGACACACGAGCTAATTACAGACTGCCTGTAATGTGAATAATATTTAATTGTACTACCAAAGACATTAATATTATTATGTCTCTTAAGACAATTCCTCTAGATTCTCAATCACCTATTGTAACCACAAGTTTGTCTTTTCAGTGTCCATATTTTCACTCATTTTTATGTATATTACATATGTATAAATTAATATATATAATATATAAAAATTTTGAAACAAAAACACCAGAAAATGTAGACAAAGATACTGTAATGTAATGTTAGGCTGTGTTTGTTGCTTGTTATATGGTAAGGAATCTACATATGTAACAGTACCTATTGTAAATAAAAGTAACCAAAACTGAATTTGATTGGAATTTCTTCTTTTCTATGTTTTGTTCGTCTTGTCGAATGATGAGAGGGGCAAGCGTAGATAAACATGTCATCTTTCTGTATTCAATCCCCTAATATGTTTGGCGTAAAACTTTTTCTGTTCTTCCCTTTTTCAATGCCAAGCAGACATCATTTTCAGCTGCTATCAAACCAAGACCATTGAATAGTCAGTCATGCAATCCAACATATTTTGATAGGGGTTCAATTATTGTTTTATTTTATTTTAAATTATAATTTTATATGAAAAGGAATTTTATATTTTTTGGTTATATATTTTAGTAAAGATAATTGTTTTGTGATAGATTATTTATTTATTCAGAAAATTTCAGATACAGCACAGGTGGCCATTTTACACTGAAATTGTCAACAATGAGAAAGCAATAATTATAATAAGCATAAAAATAAAAAATAGAAAAAAATAAAATAAAATAAATAAATAAAAAATAAATAAGAAATAATTAAGAGTAACAAAACAACATAAAAGTGAATAGCAAATGAACAAAAAAATAAGTAAGAGATGGCACTATGTGATATTAATTACAAGTATTTCTTCTGATAGAAGACCGAAAGGCAAACTCGGAGGAAAATATATCAATACTTGAGGGGAGATCATTGTATTGTGCTGCAAGTCTATAAGAGAGAGATCTTTTTTGAATTTCTAGTCTAGTTTTTTTTTTTTTGTATAAAATAACCTTGTATTGCGAGTTGTGCGCATAGGTACTCTAAAGTGGAATTCCTCAAGGAGTGTGTTGCAGCGGATTTTGCCATTCACAATTTTGTATAAGTAACTGAAATCATTCTGCAAACGTCGCTGATAAGCAGTTTGTAAGTTTAGAAAAGACAAGAGATGCGGAGATGAAAAATTGCATAATGAGGGAACCCTGTGACGGACTATAGCTAGGAAGAAGTGAAAGACTGAATCGATTCTGGAGAGGTGAGTGGGACATGCCATGGACCAGGCGGGAGAGCAGTATTGTATTATTGGAGAGATGAATGATTTGAAGTACAAGGTGAGGGCTGAGATGTCACTAATTTCAGTGAAACGGTAGAGTAAACCTAAGAGACGCATGGCCTTTTTTGTGGTGAATAAAATATGTTCCTCAAATGTGAGCTTTTGGTTGAAAACAATGCCTAGGTCTTTGTGAGAGGATACTGCTTTGATGTTATTGCCAGAGATGGAGTAAGATGACTTTAACAGATTCTTCTTGAGAGAGATAGTGAGAGTAGTACACTTGTCAGGATGTAATGTAAGGTCCCATGTCAGGCACCAGGAAGTAAATGTTGCTATGTCATTCTGAAGAAGATGAGTATCGTCGGAAGTGGAGATTTCTCTGAAAATTTTACAGTCATCTGAGAAAAGAAGGTAATTGCTAGAGGGAGCTGTGAGATGATCGGCAAGGTCATCGACGAATAATATGAACAAGAGAGGTCCTAGAACACCACCCTGTGGAACTCCAGAGAGGACAGGAAGAAACAGTTCCTGGAAGAACGACACGTTGTTGGCGATCGCTAAGGTAATCTGTGAGAAGGGTTAGAAATTTGCCATGAATGTTGAATCTATTGCATAATTTGTGAATCAGAAGACGATGACTAACAGTATCAAAGGCTTTGGCCAGATCAAAGTATATTACATCTAATTGTGAATTATTTGAATGCATTTCATAGCATGTGAGAGTAAAACAGACAGGTTTGTAAGACAGGAGCTACCAGGAAGAAAACCATGTTGCTTAGAGCTTAAGTACGGAGAAACAAATTTGTACAGTCTGTCTTTGATTACTTTTTCACAGATGATGGACAGATGAGAGGGTAAGGAGATTGGTCTGTAAGATGAAACAAATTTTTTTTTACCACTTTTGTGAATCGGTGTAATGTTAGCTTGTTTCCAAGCGTGAGGAAAGATGCCTTCTGAAAAACATCTGTTCAAGACAATGGAAAGGGGATTGCACAGTTTTCCTGAGGAACATGGTGTTGATATCATCCGGTCCTAGGGCACAGTGAGCTGAAAGAGACAACAATAGATCCTGCACCTCATCGGGTGTAGTGACAAGCATTGTTAGAGAGGAGGAACAGACTGGTCTTACGTTTGGCAATGCTGCAAGGGAAGACGGGGGGCAGAAGTTACCATGAAAATAAGCATTGAAGAGTTTTGCCCTTCGGTCGCCTATCGCACTTTCACTATCATGCGTATTTTTCCTTGAGTTTATTAGATTAAAAAAGTTTTTTGGGTTTTCCGGGATTGTTGCAGTGATATTGTCTATATGTTCCTTATATTTTTTTCGAAGGAGATACTTTGAGTGTCATCGCAGAGCAGCAAAGGTATTGTGCATGTGTTCATTCGGGAAGCCCTTCCAAAGTTGCCATGCTCGTGTCTTGTTGGCCAGTACATCCCGCTCTTCGGAGTCGAACCAACACGGAAATCTACGAGAAGATATTTTCCCTGTAGGCACGTGGTCCATCACTGCTGCTTGAATGACACCTGTAAATAGGTCAGCTGCCTCGTCGACGGTCCCGTCTTCCAAAAAGCCCCAGGGGAAGGAGTCCAGGGAAAGTCTTATATCCTCCCATGGCGCTTGGTTCCACAGGTAGCGTTTGTTCTGGATGGAGGGGCGATGACCTCTTCTAGGTGGTGGGGGAATGAGAATAGAAACATCCAAACTGTCGTGGTCGGAGGTCAGGAGGTTCTTACGTGGCGTGATACTATTATCGTTTAGGGTGGACAGAACATAATCCAGGTTGCTGTCCTTCCTGGTGTTGAACAAATTATGTTGTTTCAGGTTTAAACCACAGATGAAAGTTTCAATAAACCATGCATCGTTCGTACACTTTGCTGTTCCATTCACAGGGTCTTGCCAGTCAATTGAAGTCGCCGAAAAGCGCAACATCTCCCAGGGCAACTGCCGCAAGTAAAGAATCTCGACATTCTTCGAGGAGGAACAAAGGACTGTTTTTATGTGGCCTATAGTAAGAGCCAAGGAGAAGCTTCTTGGCACCGGTCACTGAAACTTCCACCCACAGTATTTCACAGTTCCGTTTTGAGTCGTGGCGTACTTTGCTTGGCCATTTTGAGTTAACACAGATCATAACGCCACCACCACGAGTCGCACGATCGTTCCGATATATGGTGAAATGGCTTGCAAATGGCAGCTCACTGTCACAAACGTTTTTTGTCAACCACGTTTCAGTAAAAATTATTCAGTCATATGCCATGAGTTCACATGCAAAAATTGCACAGTCGCCAAGCATATTCTTAATGCTCTGTGTATTTTGGTAATACACAGAGAAATTTGCCACCGTTTTCACAGGTCCCGGATTCACATGTGTCCCTGCAGATCAAGGCCATGCACACGAGGTGAAAGTACCGGACCGGGGTCCCCTTACCTGCCGAGCGTTGTTCCCTTCTGCTGGGCAAAGCCATGGCGGAGACATGCACACGTGTCGCGGCAAGTGCCGGAAAAGAAAATCTCCTCTGAGCACATTTCCACCGCAATAGTTCATCAGAATCCTTTGACACAGCGGAAGGAATGCTACACTGAAGCCACGAGTACACCATGATTAAACACAGGCCGAGAAAAACCACTGGAAAATCTCGAAACACAAGACGACGATCAGCACCACTACTACAACTTGCCACCATCTTGAATAGGGATTTATTAAATATGTGAAATATTAATATTTATTATAGGAGATGTTAATAATCGTACCTTTTGTATCGGGGAGGATAAAATTTTAATTCAATATTCTTTTTTCTCAAAAGGTGAGGAGCTAGTAAGGTTAATTTTAGGGTGAAAGTGTTACACCCTAGTGTTAGTGTTGTGTTGTTCACTGCAGTACTGAAGTTTTTCCATATCTTAGTGTTGAAAGTAAGTGTCCATACCGTGGCCATGCAGCTATGTGGCGAATGTAGGTTCGTCTCATAGGGGAAGCGTAACAACTTTTCTCCCGAGATTTGAGCCTGTGTACGGGAATGGTTGCCACCCACCATCATGGCGAAATTGGGGAGCTACGAATGAGTAGTGTAACCCGGTTATAGAAAACCTACAACAGCTAGGGCTTCATTGTGCTGATCACACGTCGCCCCATAACTGGCTGAATGATCTCCCACCTCGACAGGTTTGAGTTTTTGTTTTAAGTTTACTTTATGCACAGAAGGCTAATCGGGACTGAACTCACAGTTTAAAGTGGGATCCGAACCACTATGTGCCTCCACCAGGAATCGAACCTGGGGCCCCTTGATTACAAGGTTACTACGTTACCGACTACACCAATTGTCCCCTCTAATCATGGATGTCCGCAGATTTTTTTCCACTGAGGTCTTTTTCCATGGGGCATATTACCCCGATAATAGTGTTGCCCCCTCAAAAAACACCACTTGAATTTGAAATTATCGCAAATTACTATGACTGAAATCAAATCATGTGTGTCAAATACGAGGGTCACTATTTATATTTTGAGCCTAACAATGAAAAAACAGGAATTTGGCATTGAAAACTGCTTTATTGTTTTTCGAAGTATTCTCCTTTATGGTCAATACACTTTTGCATTCGTTCGAAGCATTTGTCAAAGCAGTTTTTCCAATCTTCTTGAGACACCTCCATAATATGGTTTTTGAACGCATCAACGGCATCTTCTGCCGACGAAAATCGTTGTCCACGCAATTTATTCTTGACATTCGGGAACAAGAAGAAGTCATTGGGTGCCAAATCAGGACTGTATGGCGGATGACCCATCAATTCGATTTTTTGACTGTTCATAAAGTCGGTTAGACGAGATGTGTGACAGCTGGCATTGTCTTGATGAAGAATGATCCGACGGCGTTTGTTTGTTTTCCATATTTGACCGAAGACCTCTGGCAAACAAATTGTTGTGTACCATTCAGAGTTGACCGTTCTACGTTCCTCTAAAGGCACAGTTGCCACATGACCAGTTTTCCCGAAAAAAAAAAAAACAGGCGACCATTTGTTTCGATGTGCTTCGAGCGCGAACAACTTTTGTTGGATTGGGTTCATCTTGAAACACCCATACAATCGACTGCTGTTTACGTTCCGGCTCATATGCATATATCCATGATTCGTCACCTGTTACAATCTTATATACATCTTTTGAAGCACCACGATTGTATTTATTGAGCATTTGTTTGCACCAATTGACGCGAGCGTCTTTTTGATTTTTTGTCAAATTGTGTGGGATCCAACGAGAACATACCTTTCTCACAGCTAAATGATCATGTAATATTTTATATATGCTGGTGGAACTAATGCCTATGGTTGCCTCAATCTCCCAGTATGTCACATGACGATCTTGCAGTATTAGGTTTTGCACAGCATCAATGTTTTCTTGAACAACAAGTGATTTTGGACAACCTTCGCGAATCTCGTCGGTGAGCGAATGGTGGCCACTATTAAATTCGTTATACCAGCGTTTCACAGTGGCAAAGGATGGGGCTTCATCGCCAAATGTGGAAGTAAGTTGATCGATGCACTCTTGTCTTGATAATCCACGTCGAAAATCGTAAAAAATCATTGCACGAAAATGTTCACGAGTTAATTCCATTTTATTGTTGTCGCGCAATCTCCAAGGCAACATAAACAAACACAAATGAAGCTATTGACAAAACATTTGAAGTACGTTATGGTCAATAATGCCAGACGATTCCGTGCAAACGTCAAATCGCACCTAACTTCAATCAGTGTTGCCAAGGCTCAAAATATAAATAGTGACCCTCGTATATACTTTTAGGTTGACATTCGATTTCTAAGGAGGATGCGTGGCCATTCTTGCCCCCCCCCCCTTCCAGACTTCTATGTCCCTACAATATAATAATTTAACCTAGAAATTTAGTGTGGAGGAATCTTATCGCCGTTATTAAAGGATATTATGCTATTATTGCCCCTCCCCAACCTTGGATGGAAATCAATTCTATGGGGGGCAAACATTGAGGTAAAAGAAAGCAAGGCTAGTGGAATCTAAGAGTAGCAGGACAAAAATATACTCAAGATGGAGTTTGTTTTCACGTCTTTCTTGCATTATTTCTTCCAGATGGCCAAGAACACCTGCAGGAGCACATAGGGGTAATTGCCCCCCTTGATATCAAATTTTGTAAAAATAAAAATACATTTCTTAAATTTTTTTGCTAGCTTCGTTCGCAATCTTTGCTTTTCTTACAGTCTTGACAAGTTCAGAGCCGTAGCTAGGGGCGGCGGGACTTGGTCCTGGGTGCCAAAATGAAAAGAATTGTAAAAGAATGACATGACAGCCCATGAAATTTTTTGTGCCATATTAAATTAATATTGTTTTCAGTTTGCAAAAATTTTCTTGTTCGCTTCCCTCGCAATTATATTGTTTTCTGTAATGCATTGTAAATTACCAGAGAGAGAGAGAAGTTACTTCAGGATCATGCTGCTAAACAATTGAGGGGTCTAGTGAGAGAGAGAGCTATGCCACTTTTACATGAAATGGAAATAAATTGAGTTTTGTAAAGCATTGCGTTGTCATAATTTGTATAACAAAGGGTAATTTTTTTTCTGAACATATTGTTAGGTAAATTATTCAAAAGGAAAAATATGAATTTCAATATAAATACCATTTATTATGAACATGTATGGTATATTGTTGTAGTATACCCATGTGGAAAAATCAATCTAGCACATCAAATACTTTGAACAAGGCTTAAATACTTTTGCCTGAGTGTAAATCATGTTCACAGGGTTACATATGATCTACATAAAGACAACTTCATATGTCTTCTGGAGAATCTTCACTGTCCATTGTATCTGTGGATTTTAGTTTTTGGTAAACACCATGAAGAACTGGAGGAATATAAGGCATTATTGCCATGAGATCTTTTAACTTCAGGGCTGATATTAAATCTAGCACCGGTTACTGCAACACAACCTCTGCCACTCCTATTGCAGACACCATCAGTAAGTGTCATAGTTCCTTCTCTCAGTCAAAATGCTGAGGAGGACGTATTCAAGAACTCAGAAAATCTGCTGCAGAACAAGCAGGAGCTATGCCACATGGTTGTAGTTCACATGATAGATGACAGATGGTAGGAGAAGACTGAAAATGGCAAAAATTAAATTTTCAAGATTTGTGGCATAGCTCCCTCTCTCACTAGACCCCTCAATTTTGCCTTAAATGCATTAACACAATTGTTGGAGGAAAAGGAGCGCAGTACATTTCAGAGACAATTTATTTATTCATTATGGTGCCTCTATGTTGCTGCATGAAGACCATATATATAATGTATACACAGAAAAATGAGGGTTTTCTATCCCGACTGAACTTTCATCAAGGCTTCGCCCCTCCCCCCCTAATCAGAGGGCCTGCGCATGCCTATAATGGAAACAACAATTAAGGTTTTTATGCAACCTGATTTTTTCCCTTCTTTTGAATGCTGTGGTACAAAATTTTGTCTTAAGAACATTATTAGGCTCAGTCATGTGCACAAGGGGTGTGGTTGGGGCAAAAGGGGGAAGTTGCCACCCCTAATACTATCACTTAGAAATTTAGTGTATAGGAATCTTACCACTGTTATTAAACAATATTTATATATATATTTATGTTTTCTATGAAATTGAACTGTCCAAATTCGATCTCTATAAACTTTCGTGTTCTAACACCACTTTCACACACTTTATTCGTTAGTTTTGTTACCTGTATGCGTTTGCATAATAAATTGAAGACTAAAATTGGTAAATGCTGTAAGTGCCAAAATAATTCAAACACTGTTTTTCATGTTAAACTGTGAAATGTGCAATGCTTTATAATATGGTAAACGTGAAAAGTGGCTGGTAGCCCTCTAAGTAGTTCAAAGGGCATGTAAAGAGGTCACTAGTGTGCACGTTATTATGGGCTGATGTGTGGAAGGATGCGATTTCCCCAACACTTTCGCTTTTGGCACTTACAACGTTTACCACTTTTAGTCCTCAATTGCCCATACATCGGGAATCAGTAGCAGCGATTGGAGAGGGGCAAGGACAGTTTACTTTCTTTGTAAACAATGTTTATTTAAGAGGCCATAGTGCAGGGACAAAAGTGGCAAAAAAATATGGGGGTAACTGCCCTTCTAATTGCCGTCAGTGCTGGAAATGAATAAATTATGTGTAGTTGTTTTGAATCTGCTGTACGAAGTCATGTTTGTGTAAAATAATCTCTGAACCACAGAAAGGGGAAATAAAGGAGGGAGGAAAGGACATTGGTGCCAAGAAAGCTGGAATTCCTCTAACAGTGATTTTTGGCGGATATATATACACACTTGCTCCATACCCATTAATACAATGAAACGGTGAGATAAAATGTGCAGAACATTCGTCAAGGCTTTTGCCCCCCCCCCCCCCTCTCCATCCTAACCAGAGTTCTGCGCATGTCTATGATTAGGGTTCATTGATGTGTGCGATTTTTATCAGGTATCGCCATCCAACTAGTGTGGACTACGACATCCAACAAAAAATGAATGCATACGATTTTTTGTCTCATTTGGTAGGACATTTCATCGGACAAACTTTGAGGCTGCTTTTATGCGTGCGATTTTTGTCGGACGTACCAGTTGACATAGAAATTTGACGTCTTCCAATTTTCTGCTACACTCACATTGCAAGTCACCTCCTCTTCACTATCCTGTTAACATCACAAGAGATGATAATTAATGTACCACTGAGGGAAGTTAATATCCAATGTTATGAAATAAAGTAATGATAGGTAAATATTTTAATATACAAATACCTACTTAAATCATTCAATCCTAAAAACATATCACTTTCCTCAGTAATCTGGCTGCTGTACTGAATTTTCACTTTTTTTTTATTGAATTTATTAGATTGGAGCTTTATATGAGGAGTGTCCAGAAAGTAAGTTCCGATTAGCCAAATTAAAACAAGAACATTGGTAGTAACCTACTTTTCCACAGAACCACCACCGTTGTTCAGGTATTTGTTGTAGAGTGGCACTAAATTTTGTATGCCCGTGTCATGTGCCTGCCTCCAAAGAGTGGAACCTTCTGTACAACAGCATCACTGTCAAAACGTATGTCTTGCCAGAAACCTCTTCAGCTCAGCTGAAGAAAGAGATAAAAGTCGGTACTTGTAAGGTCGGACCTCCCATTTAAAATGGAAAAGAACGTGCTTGCGCTCAGTTGTACTTGTGTACACCTCGCACAACTTTCGGTAAATCTTTGCCGGCATCCGCTTATGAGCGTTTATTTTTTACAAGCGTTCCAAACATTTTTAAAATTGAATAGTATATGGATGAAACAGTTTTGTTCCTCACTTAACATGTTTTGTTGCATTCACAACAAAATGTCTTATTTCGGAGAACAGAGTAGTTATCACATGGTCTGAGTCGGACTCGAACAGCCTACATTCAAGATTTAAGACTAACATGTATAGATACTTACGTGAAATTTAGAAAATATCGCACTTCCGCATTGCACAATTTAATGGTTAAATCCTATTAATTTTCGAAGATCCACTGTCTTCATTCACAAAAGGGTACGGCGTTTGAAGTGGAGATGGATTAATAGGATTTAACCATTAAATTGTGCAATGCGGAAGTGCGAAATTTTCTAAATTTCACGTAAATAATTTTAAACCTCGTTTACCGCAACCATCATGAATGTATATATATTTTAAGAAGTTAGACAAATGTTTACTTTATAACTAGAAATACAGTCCTTCCTTGGTGGATGATTAACAGAATCCTTATTAAACATTATTCTTAGAAAATAAGTCTTTTGGCATTAAACATTTTATTTGTTTATAACATGTTTAAAACAAAAAAGGATTTTATTTGTTTCTTATAAAAATGGATAAATTTTGCCAACCCTGGGTTTAAGGGATTTTAGGGTTTTGGGTGCCGAGCAAACACTGTGTGTTGCCATGTGTACATCAACAAGTCACGAATTCACCATGGCAATATCTCGCTCATGTTTCCAAGGGTTAAGTTTTTGTTTGCTTTATATAGGAAAGATGAATGCTAAATAACAAAATTTCTTCCTTAAAAACTACTAATTCCCTCTACCTCATTTAGTCGTAAATAAAAAAAATAAGCAAATTTCTATGTGAAAATGTCCTCCTAAAACCCCCTCCATAGATTCTGAATTTCAATAATTTTCCAAATTCACGAAATGCTAGTTTGAATATAAATCATAAAGAAATGGTCTATTTTTATTAAGCTAACGTGAAAGAACAATTCACACATGGAAGCTGCATGAGTGTATTATTTCTATGTACAAATACGTGCATTTAGTTCAAAATTGTCAGGGAAAAAATGCAAAATTTGTCCTGGAAAAGTTGGGGAATTTTATTTCTGCTTGGCTGTAGCCACCCTGTTTAATGAACTCTGCCTGACCTCAATGGCAGATTGCTAAGACACCAGGGGTCTCGTGTTTGAATCCTGGTCTGGGCATGGGTGTTCCTTGTGAGCATACCTTCATCAATTTCATCACTCATCCTCCTCGCTGGGATTAGCCAAAAGTGGTAGAAAAGTGACACTAAATAACAAACAAGTACGGTGCATCATGACATTTTTAGTTGGGTAAGCAGTTCTAGAAAATTTAACAAATCAAAAATTGATTGTTTCTACATGTTACAATAAAGAGCACTTTTCTTGATATTGTTTCCTTGAAGTTTCTGTCCCTTCAAGACTCATCTTCCACATTCAAATAGCCAGTAAGTGAAGACAATGTCCTGGCACAGTTGTTTGTTGATTTAAACCTCAACTGGTCTGTTGCCAAACGTCTGATGGTTGAAAAAAAATAATCATAATTTCCACAAATTGCCAACGCTCAGAAAACCACTTAGGCATCACGTAGTTCTGTCATAGAAAATACCAAGCAAAATTTTTTGAAGCTTTCAGTTTCTACACAGCCATTCAAAAATTTTTGAAGCTTTCAGTTTCTACACAGCCATTCAAAAATTTTTGAAGCTTTCAGTTTCTACACAGCCATTCAAACTTTGTTTGGAAACACGAGAGTCGAGAATAGTTTTTTTTGAAGTTCATCAACTATGTCCACTTCACACTCCATATACAGTATGTAACATTCTTATTCGTACACACGGATTTTCAAAGAAAATGCTTTAATATCTAAAAGTAAATACACTCTATCGAAATTGTTTCTTTACAATTCAATAACTAATATCATTAGGAACATAAAATCTTACCCAAATTCTGTATAACCAATGACAATAATAAATTCAATGAAACTGAAAGAGAAACATGTCATTTTTTGTACAACTTTTCTATTCGTACACTTAATAATATAAAAGAAAAAAGTATATTCAGAGCAAATTGACTGACAGTTCTAATACTTTGAAGCGTATCCTTGGGCTTTAATTACTGCTTGACACCTGTTCTTCATAGAATTAACCAGTTTCTGACATGTTTCAGAGCTTATTTTATTCCACTCGGCTTTCACAACAGTTCTCAACTCTTGTTTGGACTTGACGCCTGCTTTATGGACTTGCCTTTTCAAAATTGCCCATAAATGCTCAATGGGATTTAAGTCTGGACTTTGAGCTGGTGTTTGTAGTAGTTTGGGCACATTCCATATTAGTCAATTCATGTTAACTTGCGCCTTATGCTTACTGTCATTAACTTGTTGGAATCTGTAGATGGGCGGCATGTCCATTTTTTGGGCACTCTGCTTTACATTGTTCTTCGATATGTCCAAATAGACATATGCATCCATGATACCATCAATAAACTAGATGGTACCAACATCTTTGGACGACAAACAGCCCCAAATCATTAATGACCCACCAATATATTAATCTTGGACTCATCTGACCATATGACACTATCCCAAAATTCCTGGTCCTTGTGGATGTGCTCTTTCACGAATGAAAGTCTATTTCTGCGATTCACCTTATTTACATACAGCCTCTTTCGTGGTATTCTGCCATGATATCCATGCTTCCAGAAGGAACGTCAGACAGTTTGATCGGACATCATCTTGCCAGAAACATTTTCTACTAACGGTTGTAACCGAGGAACACTTAGTCGGGGGTTTTCTCGCACTCTTCTTAAAATAACGCGTTCATCACGTTTATTCAACCGTCTCTCTTTTGGTTTTCTCGGCACATTCTGTGTTGAATCTTCCTCTCTAAATTTGTTTACTTTGTATTGAACTGTGGAGTGTGATTTATTGACTGTTTGTCCATTTTTCTTAACGAATAACCTCTAAGGGCCAAATTTATAATAACATCCTCCAGATCGGAACTAAATGCCTTCACCTTGCCCGTTTTGAACATGCTGATAGACAATAGGCCTACAACAATACCTACGCCAGCATTCAGCTTGACGGGGAGCGCGCCTGCATGTTCAAACTTGTTACGAAGTTGCAAACTGCACGAAATCGCCCGAATAGCGGTGGCGCTGTATGCGAGGAAGATTGAAACTCTTGACTGTACGAATAACAATGTTGCATGAAACAGCATGTTTTTCTCTTTTCACAAATTATATGCTCTGTTTATACAATTTGAACACACATTTTTATTGACATTTGTTTTTGAAACCTTCATTAACATTAATTTCCAGGTACATATGAAAATCATTATATTTACTAGTAGATATGACATTTTTTCCTCGGAAATTCTATATGTACGAATAACAATGTTACATACTGTACGTAGGTCATTCGGAAAGTAAAGAACGTTTGGGCATACAGCTGTACAGTACAGTACAACTGTTTTCTTGCAGCCGGTGATTTTTCGCAGTGTTCTGTGTGGCATAGGTAATTACCTGGTGTAGTTGGTGCAGCCGGCCAGTTCACATAGGTAAAAGGTAAAGTTCCCTGTTTTGAAGGTGATGTCATCAGCACCATGCTTCAGCCACCTTTACCTGCCAGGTACCCATTGATTTGAGGCTGGTTGAGTCCCCCCACCCACAGCCTACACCAGGCCTTAGTCAACTTTCACTCTGGTTACTAAACAAATATCATGAGCTGGCTCATACACCCCACCAAAAAACCTACCACCGACCCTCTCCATACTTGTCTCCCAATATTATCCCTCTCCTGCAACCTCCAAGATCCACACTGCTACTGACTGGCAAATTTACCCTCTACCCCAAAGGAAACTGCCACATATATACCTAGGTATCCTTACCTGCAACATTTGTGGAGCCTAACTAGAGAACCAAGTTTTTTTTTTTTTTGTCACTGTCTACATTTCTGGACCTGGCAACCTTTCTTGCTTAGTTCTCCTTGCTTACTTAATTTCTACACCTGAAGATCACCGCGGAAATTTGGATTTTTTCTGTGTCTGGTGACTGTTTCCTCTTTTACTTGGTATTTAGCCCTTGTGGCTCTCCTTCCTTTTATGCACTATTATAAAACAATTTGTTACTAGCTACATTTAAAATTAAACAGTTGGAACAAGTAACAGAGTTACTTTTTTGCAATAGAAATAACATTTTAAAAAATAACATAGAAATAAGAAGACAACCATAGTTTGTACAATACTTTTTTTTATTACTACACATTAATCTTTCTACAGATGATCTGCTTTTAGATTACTCAATATGGCTTTTAATTACTGAGTTTGTCCCTTAAAAATTTGTCAGTTCTTTTTTTTTTAATAATATTTCTTGCAAAGTTTGAGTTCTGCAACTATTTCTCACAGATAAAATGTACAAAAAATGGTAACACGTAACGTTCAAAAAGTTCTTTTTTTTTTTGGCATAGGGCCAAAGAAGGGGAATAAAATTAACAAGCTATGATTAACATCTTGAGATATAAAATGCAAAGACTTTATGAAAAAATGGGAACAAAGGTATATGTCGTTTGAGCTCATAAAATTTCACAATTGCTCGGCTGGGTTTATTATGCTATACACACTGCGATGCTAACTCTCTGAGCACTAGGGACTCACCAAGAGTGTTGGATTCAAACCTTGTACATTAGCACTTTTTTTTTTTTTTTTTTTTTTTTAGCAATGATCAGTTTGCTATGAAAATTACACTTTAAATATAAATTGAAGTCATTGTATTGGAGACTTCCCCAATTACAAGGCCCTGATTCAATACACGTAGGGCACATTCCAAAAGTCTCACAAGTTTAATGCGTTAAATGATTTAGGGTCATTGGCCATTCCATAAGTCCTGCCGTGAAGTTGGTGAAGTTAGTTATGGCATTCCTAAAGTCGACTTTTGTGCAACGAGTGAAGTTCGTTCTTGCACAAAACACACAGACTGGGAGGCTGGTTTATTCTGCTACTTGCAAAAAATGCACATACATGACGGTTTCAAACTGCACTAGTTTGGAAAATACAATATATTTTGAACAGAGTGAGTCGTAACTCTTTAAAACATGATTGAAATGAACACGAATGTCTCAACTTTTATTTCTGCCACAGGACAGGTTTTCACCTACTGCGTTCCTTAAGTCTGTACAATAACAGTTTCACAAGACCAGTTATTTTTGTTTGACTTCGTGCATTTCATTAAGACTTCAGGAATTAACCCATTATGGTTCGGACCCTACTTTAAACTGTAAATCCAGTCCCTATTCTCATATCTGTGCATATTGTGTTGAAGTAGCACACTATCTAAAGGAAAGTATCTGCCATTGCAGAGTGGTCAGTGGAACAGAGGTCACAGATTTGAATCCTAGCAAGGCATGGCTGTTGTCCCATTGTCACCATGACTAATCTATGAGGTTAAGGAAAGTATTTGTAGCAGAAAACTTGTATTACTTTTCCTATTGATGCTTAGTTTCATGTTCCGAGAATCTTTGCTTATTTGTGAATATTTGTTTAAAAGTTATTCGAGAAGATCCCTTCCTAGGCTTAGCTCACAGAGTTAGCATAGAACAGACACTCAAATGACAACTAAAACTTGTTATTTTCATTAAAAAAAAAAAAGTTTAGAAAGGTGTAAAATTCTGGATATGCTCCACATGTAGCTACCGTTCTCTCTTAAAAGCACATCACTTTTCAGATGTAAAATAAAAAAATACATTATGCAACATTACAAAAGTAAAAAATCTGAAATTTTGATTGAATATTAGTTTTAGTAAGTACGTAATGAGATGCTTCATTTCTAAGAAAATTAACCTGAACTCGCTGTTGAAGCTGCTCCCTGTTATTGCTTTTCGAAATTACATTCTTACCACTGGCTTAAAATTTAGCTGTCACTTTCTAAAGTTTTTACAATACAGCATGTCCCCGAAAAATGTTTCCACTCTCTGAATGTTAACAGAGAAACTATTAAAGATAACTTGACTGGATTTTTTGTATGCAAAGCTACATTGTCTACCTTGAGTGCATGTGAGCATATGCATGCATTGTTGTTTTATGTTTCTGTCGCAGCCTGCCAAGCGGTAGGCATTAGTGTACACAAAATGCCAGAGATGGCAATTTTTTTTTTGAGCAACGCAAGAAACGTTAAATATTCACCCAGATCTCCTGATTTAACATCGTTATATTTCTACCTGTGGGGAAGTGTGAAGAATAATGGGTACGCCACAAACTGACAGACACAGGATGACATGAGACATGCAATTGAGACTATCTGTGCTTCCCTCCCGAGCAAACCATATCTCCTGTTTGTCGATCTGTTCAGCATTGCAGATTTCAAGGGATGCGACAGCAAAAAAAAAGCCCTTACTTGCTGTTATTAACATTCAAAGATTGTAAACATTATTTTGGGAGACTCTGTATATGCAACCATTTCTGATTAATGGCTCGTTATGCCATTCCGAAACAGATTTTACAGTGAGATCAGGTCAATCTTCTTGACTGGTTGGAATTTAGTCACTGAAAAGAAAACAAAATACACAATGTGTAACAAGAACATTCTAACATTAAAAAAAAAGCTTCGGTATTGAGCAAGGGTACTTTTTTCCTCTGCAAAAGAAAATAAAACTGGAACCAAGTTGCGAGAGATTACAGAATGCAAGGTACTGCATCTTTGCTTTCCATACATGGCACACCCGAAAACAAAGAAATTACAAGTCACAGCAAAAATAAATTTTGTGAGAAAAGCAGCAGGTAATACTTCTTGCTTTGAATCTGCTCCTAAAAAGCCTCCGAAGAATGGAGGGATATGCACAATTGTGATAGTTCAACATGTTTGCAAAAAACTTGCCAAAAAACAAGTAACAGATATATGTATATATTATACGAGGTGGGTTCAATATGTCAAGAACCTTGATGGAGGATATATATAGTTCATTTCCATGAGCACTAAGATACAACACAAAATAATGGTAATAGAAAAAGTAATCACACACACATTCGAACTAACACCTTATAAATCTCATTTGTGCAGTCTTTCAAGCTGCCAACACACAAAGGCATAAAAAAATGAAATAACCAAAGAAACGTGACTTCTCTTTTTTGTGCTCTGAAGCAATGTCATATTGTCACTCTCCGAGTCGATCAGTCTAAAAACAAGGTGCCGCTTTTCTTTCTCTGTCGATAAACAAGTGATATGAGTATTGTTGTGGAGGAATTGTCACTTGGGATCCGAGTAACGTCCCCACATGGTTGAAGCACCAAAGAGATTATAGGTGTGTATGTATATACATAAATGTGACCAGCAGGTGAAACAAGACACAAAGGGTGTCAGTCCCTCAGCGCACAAAAAAACTAGGCACCAAAGTGGTATCATACCGAGGCCCTTATTCTTAATCCGTTCTTTTGCTAGGTCGGGATTTCGCACACTCACCTTTGATGGCAGGATAGGAGGAGAAAAAACTAAACACATTATCAAAATAAACAACCAAGGAGCACTATTTTCCACAAACACTCCACAACAATATAGCCACCAGTTTCACATGTTCCATCCAAGGTGCATTTAAAAAAAAAGAAGTTAAGGAACTTGCTTCCTAAGTAGATGTCGCCACATGTCATAACCTTGCTTGATCCACTTTCGTCTGGGGGTCAGTTTTCGCAGCATTATTTTGAAAGGGACGAGATGTTGAAGCTAAGAATGACAAATTCTGATGATGGTCCACACCTAACTCTGTGGATACCCAAAGTCACTAGTCGGGATGCAGGGAGGGTGAAGGGTTCCGGCCGGTTTCATACTTTTTGTTCAATGGTTCAAGCACCTCAGTGTTCCATTTGAATTTTAAAAAAAGTCTCAATGAGACGCTACTGGTCCCCCAGCCAGGGACCATTATCCTACTATGGGCAGTGATTTACTTAAGATGAAACCCCTCACCCTGAAATCCGCTGTCAGTTTGCATAGTGGTCAAATGACCCTAGGTACTCCAGGGCTGCTCGGTAGCAGAACTGGTACTGGTCCTGGAATAGAACAAGAAATTTGATTCAGTGAGGCAGAGTTAATTTAACAAGGAACAATAATTTACAACTTGGGAAACAGAGTTTGGGGCGGGACTTCATGTAGTGGTAGGGTACCCTGAGGAAAAAGCATTTGAAATTTTGAAACTTTCCAAGCGCTCCTCATGAGACAAAGGTATTGTCCGACTGTCACGTAGTCTATTGATGACAGTAGTTTCACACACCAGAGGTTCTGGGTTTGATAACCCTACTTTTTTATGTTTTATTAACTTCAGCAACGGTTTATTCCATTTTATTTGTTACAAAATTTCGTGCATTATTTGCTGTGCGATTTGTTGGGAAACATTTTGTTTTCCATGCTTTTACGATTGTGTACAAAAAAATTAACTAAGAGCACTGATTGTGAATAATATTCTTGTGTTTTGTTTCTTGATCATTTTCTCGAAGAAGAAAATGTATAGCTTTCGTTGTACAATACACATGGATAATTTAATATGCAAATGTTTGTAAAATTGAAAAATTATTGTGAAAAAATCATTATCATAAATAAAATTGAAATAAAAACTTTTAAAACAAGTATTTTCCCCCCAAAAAATTAAACGAAATTTTCTTTTATGTTAATTTCAATCAATTATTACATAAAATGTAATAAATAGTTGCTTGACTTAATGGAAGTGAGCAAGAAAATCCATACCCCCTATATGTCTTCATCATTTCATGGCATGGTACAAAGCACAGGGGAGCACAAAGCACACAACCACATGGGGGGGGTGAAGGAAATGAGTTCTAGGGGGGGGGGCAAACATTGACCGTCAAGTGTACCTGCAGGGGGCAATTACCGCCCACAACTTCAAATTTTATGCAAATAAAAACACTATTCGTAAAATTTCCTTGCTTTCTTCGCTCGCAATGTCTTCCTTTCTTTGTCTTATCAAATTCAGAACAGTAGTAAGGGGAGTGGTGGGAGTCGGCCCTAGGCACCGAACGATCTAAATGAAAATCAGTTTTAAAATTGATTGATTGATTTGTGGTTTGATTGATTGATTTGTTGTTTTAAGTCCACTTTCCGCAGAGAAAGGCTAATCGGGGCTGGACCTACAGTTTAAAGTGTGACCCGAACCACTGTGCCTCCACCGGGTATCGAACCTGTGACCCCTTGAACCGTAGGTGCCGACTCCATGGGGCTTGGGGGGCTAACGATGTAAGGGGCGGCGCTCCCCAAATAATTTTGCTTAAGAGTATCTAATGTATTATTTTTCTTCTCTTGTAAAGTTTACTCTGAATTGTGCCACATGAACTTAACTTTAAATACACATTTGAAATGTTCTAGACCATCAACTTGGGGGGGAGGGGGGGGGGAGCTATGACCAGAGACAGTAAAACACACAACTCTTTCTATATACTAAGTATGTAATTATGAGTATTGTTAAAATTTTTACTAAAAAGAGTTTCAAAAGACGATTTGCATGAACTAGGGTAGTGGATGGGATGTTCGGGCTACAAATGGCTCTCACATGACATTCAGAACGAGATCATTGATTATATTAGGGAGATCTGTTTTGCGCTCCGTGGTAGCAGATATTAAAAGTTGGGAATATTTTGCTATTATGGTTCACGAAAGTTGTGACATATCCATCCGTGGACAATTAATATTCTGCATTCGAACTGTGAATGAAAATTTTGATATTTTTAAGGAATTCATGGGCTTTTATGAGGCCAAATCTTAAAAAACGGAGAGAGTGAGTCATTCATTAATTTATTTCAGTGATCAGAGGCCCCCCCCCCAATAATTTTGACAAGTCGGCACCCTTGCCTTGATCACAAGGCGACAATGTTACCACTACACCATTGGGGAGGCACAAAAGTTGTAAAAAAGAGAATGCATTGGCGTCCGAAGAAATTATTTGCACCTGGAAAAACAATTGGTTCCGAAAATTTTCTTGCTCGCTTCGCTCGCAATTTATAATCATTGATTTTTCTAATGCATTGTGAATTCCCAGACAGAGAAATAAGACTTGTGTTAATTGATTTTTGTCTTAAATGCATGAACAATTTATGTAATTTTTGCAGTTGGTTTATTGTGACATGGGTGAATTGGTTGTGTAATGTATTTAAATAATATATGTTGTAATATGTATTAAGGAAACTTTGAATACGCACACAATTTAGTGTCGCTCCATGTTGCATATGTGTGAAACATATATCATGCATAAAAGTTATACATGTTAATGTAAAAAAGAATTATATTTGGAATGCATTTATCAAGCATTTCCTGTCTTTCAAAATTAGTTTGTGTGCTTGTTTTACATTATTAATGTAAAATTGAACGTGTTGAAAAAATAATTCAAGTCGTTTGTTTGAACACAAATGCTTTAGCACCAACTTCTACCTCTTTTTTTGCATAATTTAAGAGGGTAATAACATCTTTGATAATACTACTACTACTACTACTACTAATAATAATAATAAAAAAAATGTTGGTTCTGGGTTCGAATCCCGGCTTGGGCATGGATGTTTGTGAGTGTCCATTCATCTATTTCATCATATCATCACTCATCCTCACAAATTAGCCAAAAGTGGCACAAAAGCGAAGTAAAATAAAGCAAATTAATAAAAACATTAGCATTATTTTTTATTAAAATTATTATTATTATTGGTACGTTTATACTGGTACTTGCCACCCCCAAACAAAAATTTGTGGATGCACCTCTGAAATAGGGGCAAACAAACAGGAATCGAACCCAGAACCTTCGGGATGTGAAACTGATATGCTGACAATACATTCCCCTCATGAGGCACACTTGGAAAGCTTCAAAACTTTGAAATGCTTATTTTCAGAAATGGTTGGCTAGTGCACCCTACCACTACATGATGTTCCGTCCCAAACTCGAATTTCCAAGCCAAAGCATCTTCTTGTAAGACCTGGAACATTAACTGTTTTTAAACATTGTTAGTACATATTTCTTCTTTGCATTGAGCAGGACCATCTTCACTGTCCAAACTTCCTCTTCAACGGTGCAAGGATCCTGTAAAGAGGCTACACACTTTCTTTTTTGAAAATTTGTTTTCCTATTAATTTTATTGCATTATTCCTCTTGTAGTTTACGGCTGTTACAAGTATTTAAACACACCTTTTGAAGTAATGTTAGTTATAACAATGTAGTACATTTAACAAAAAATGGAAATAAATAGTTGTACAATGAACCTTGTCAATAATGTTACACTGTTGGAACCTAATACCTCAACTATATAAGATCTTATCAAATTATGGGTCCCAAACATCAGCAGGCAATTCAAACGCTTCCTCTTTTCCACAATGATTCTTGATCTCTTCATTGTATTAATATTATAAACTAAACTAAAGCTGCTAATTAAGGTAGGTTTTATATACGTAAAAATAACACTACACTATACATGTGACATTTCCACCCTATATCACGGTATTCTTCAGACTAAGAAACAAATTCAATTGTATAAATTCTACAATTCTACAATACAATGAATTTGTTTCTTAGCGAGAAGAAGACCCTGATATAGGGTTGAAATGGCATGTGTATAGCTTAGTATTATTTTTATGTAAATGGCAACCAGGCTTAATTACGTTACCACTGTATAAATTTCAGAGGTGAAAAATATAACTCCATAGGAATTTCCATCCGGAGAAGTTAGGACTAGCAGGACATTAAATCAACAAGGGCCTTACAATAGATTTCAGCAACACAGACATTATCGCCAAATCATTGGGGGCCACATTATCGGCTCGTGGTTGGTGCGCCAGCTTCACCGGGAACCTCCATCTCCAAACACATACAAACTGGGTTGATGATCAACACTGCACTTCCACACCCAAGGTAAGAGCAACGTTAGCTCCCGAAAGCGTGGAATCCTTTTCAGAATTCACCTGATCGATAGCCCAAGAGGATCTTTTCACCAGTTCTCATTCAGTGATTTGAGAATGGAACCTCTTTTTTATGTTTTTTAAGGAACCCACGTAGAAGAACTTGAAATGCAGGAAAATGTAAAATTTGGCAAATTAACAATTGGGGCTGTACTGTCATGTTTGAAGAGCTTGTGTTTTCAAATTCAATTGAATTTACAAAAAAAAAACCTTCAACAAACCTATGATACAGGATGTCTACAAAAGATCTGGCACAGTTTGATCATGAATACAACGGAAAAGAATGTAAATGCAAAGAAACTAGTAGAATGTATGGATAGATAAATTCTAAAAGGTTGTTTCTTTATATGTAGGTCATGAACACGTTCATGGATGGCATGCAGTTCTGTAGTTGAAGAAAATGGGACCCCACGAGAGAGCTCAATGTGTGTGTGCTGGTTTATTGAAATGCAATAATCAGAACACATTACCAGAGGAATCCTCTTTCTAGAAACAATATCACAGTGTGGACAAGGAAGCTTTTAGAAACGGGAAATGTCCTAAGTAAGGAGAATACCGGTTGACCCCACACAAGCAGTGATGATGTTGAGCATGTCCGTGAAGATTTTTTTCCTCTGGGGATACGTGGAACGTTGTTTTATAAGATGCGAACGAGAGACACTGTTGTAATGAAAGTCAGAGTAAGAAAATCTACATACACTGTGGATGTGGGCAATCTGACTTGAACTTGCTAATGTACAAGTGCACTAACAAAGGGCATTTGTTGAATCTTCATTCTTTTCTGTTTTGTTTGCTTTATTTTACTTCGCTTTTGTGCCACATTTGGCTATATGCGAAGATGGGGATGAGTGATGATATGGTGAAATTGATGACTGGACACTCACAAACATCCATGCCCAGGCCGGGATTCGAACCCGGGACCCCTGAGGTCGTAGCACGATGTGCTAACCACTCTGCCACGGGGGCCGTCTTTTCTGTTTTATCCACAATTAAAATGTCAGAACTTTTGTATATACCCTATAC
The DNA here is from genome assembly GCF_977018435.1 of Lepisma saccharinum. Classification (NCBI taxonomy): domain Eukaryota; kingdom Metazoa; phylum Arthropoda; class Insecta; order Zygentoma; family Lepismatidae; genus Lepisma; species Lepisma saccharinum. The sequence continues at coordinate 34,960,158 of NC_139240.1, read as the reverse complement.
TTGTCTCTCTCTATATAAGAATGAAATATCAAGAATTATTCCAGAGAAATGACGAGAATCATGAAAGGAAATAATGCACTTAAAGTTTACAGAAACTCCCAGAAGCCTACTCTAAACTCAGATCACAGGCAAGCCCACTCCATTTGGTATCAGGTATGAGAAGAAATTCCACGAAAAAGCAACAGCAGCACTGCCAAGTGGGAGAAACACAAACTTCTGGCAGACAATTGCAAAGAAAGCAGATGCACGATACAACTTGCATCCAAGACAATGAGCGCAGTCGACCCCTGAAACTCCAAGAGACCTTGTGGGTACAATGATTTTCATGTAATAATCAGGTAAATTAAATGGAGTACGTTACCTCAGTCTGCACCATTGCAGGTCTTTGTGTACGAAGAATCCTGACCGTCTGGAAAACATCCACCACTCCCTCGTACTGCATTCGTTCCAAGACAATGCTCAGGGTTATAAACACACCTGTGCGACCAACTCCACCACTAGAAAACAACAAGAAAATTATGGTTGTAGTAACAATATAATGCTTTGTTATTTATATATTTCCCTCACAATGTTTCAGAACATGAGTGGTCAACCCACAATCTAACTACATCAGATTCAAGGAAGTAATTGTCATAGTTGACCAAAAGCAACGTAAGATATAAATTCTCCATTATGATGTATCAAATACAGTTCTGTAACCTTACTGCAGCAACAAAATAATTTCAATGTACATAATCAATGTTAAAATTAAAGAAAAAACAATTTGACACCCATATTGATGCCATACTCTTATTGATGCCTACCGATTCTGATGGAAAAGTTTCAAAAATTATAAGAATTAATAATAGTTTAAAATATTGATTAATATTAGTGGGTGAGTATTACACTCCAATTATAAGCATCAATATACCAGAATTTTGCTTCAAAATATTAAGAATTACATCACAGTATATAAAAGAACCCCTGTTATGTAATCACAAAATACAGTTTTTACATGATACTAGTGCAAAATAAATTAATAATTTGCATTTTGCATAATTTCCAGGATAATTAGACTCCACTGAAGTGTTGTGCAGAATTTTTTTGCAGATGATTCAAATTTCAATAAAGTATTGGTCAGTATCAGTAAATAAAATCTAACCGATACTTTCTGATACCGACACGACTGATGTTGGCTGATACTAATACATCCATATCGGCTCAATCTTAGTTTCAAGTAGGATTGTCAAAAGGTGCAGGAATTGTAAATAAATTCAATTCCGGTCCAGGAGAGAAAATCAGAAAGCATAAATGGGTTCTGGACCATAAAGAACCTCTTTATCTGTAAAGTATATCAATTCGCTCCTGGAACCATTTTTTTCAGATCAATTTAAATATGGTCCAAGTTCAATATTGAAATGAAACAGGTTCCGGTCCTGTTACAGAACCTAACAGATTATGGGGTCCTAGACCTGTAACAACCGTGGTTTCAAGCCAAATCTTGATTGATTGTTTGACTGATTTGGTTTTACTTCACTTTTCTGCTGCTTTTTTCGATGACGATGGGTGACGATATGATGAAATTCACGAAGGGACGCTTACAAAGAACACCCATGCCGGGATTCAAACCTAGTACCCCTGGCATAGCCAAATATTGGCATCACTCGGCCCTTAATAATAAAATAATGCAAGTTTTATTACCTGCAGTGCACTGTAATTGGACCATCCTGCCCGAACTGCTCCTTTGTCTTGTGGACCTGGCCAATGAAATCGATGAATCCTTCTCCCGACTTTGGAACTCCCTGCTCCGGCCAGTCGATGAACTGGAACTGCCGAACTGTCCTCGATTGGCCGTCCCGTGCATCGGTCACCTTGAACTCTCTGAGGATGTACTGGGGCATGTTGTACTCTGCTATAGGGTCAACAACAAAGCATTGGTACCTCGCAGAGCGTTCACTTGGCCAATACTGGTGACATTTCTCCTGCAGGGGAAAATGAAATGAGTGTTTTACGGGTGACAATGCCCTTGATAAATACAGAGTACTTTCCAGACAAAACCTCCAACATTGCATGCTTGTCTTCTGCAATTTCTTTCATCCAAGGTTGGATTTGAATTTCACCATCACTATCTCTATTTTTGTTATTTAGCATCGCTTTTCTGCAACTATTGACTAATTGCAATAATGAGGATGAGTGATGTTTTATTGAAATTGATGAAGAGAGACACACAAAGGTCACCCATGCCCAGGCCGAGACTTTAAGCATTTGGGCATGCTGTGGTCAGTATGAGCAAGGCCTGGTCTGTAAAGTGGGTGTTCCCTAGTCAAAAAGTTAATAATGGCTTGGTAACAGACTTAAATATTGATCAATATTGTGCGACACATCCAGCTCAAATGACTGTATACAAATTACTGTGAAAGGCAGTGGGGAAAATACAGTAGCGTGCAAATTAATCCAAACAAGATGCATACTTTTCCAGGTGTACAATTATCTTAAGTTTTAAGCTTTAGTTTCACTTTTTTTTTTTTTAAATAACTGCACTTTCTCTCTCGATAATGCTCTGTGCTATGGACAACAATCCATTTTTACTCAATAGTTCATTGTTGAAGACCCAAAGTGGAGTATATTGTTGAAGTATTTTGTTATCGTCAACAGACGAAGAGTCAGTTGTGTTGCAAGTTATGTGCCAAGTGGAAGGTAAGTTTTTTGTGTGAGTGGTTCTCATTTCGGCTTCTACCCAAATGGATACAACGCCACACAAACGGCCGAAAATTGTTACATTATCACAGCATACTTCAATGACACAGAGACAAATTGCTACATAATGTGGTGTCTGATTGGGTATGGTTAATTCAATTTTGAAACAATACCAAGAGACTGGATCCATCGAGCCTCAAAGAAAGGGAAAATGTGGTCGCAAACAGAAGACTTCGTTGCAGGATGACCGAATACTTATTAGGAAAAGCAAACAGAACCCCATACTGACTGCTGTTGATTTATCACGTGATTTATTGTCAAGTGGAGTGGACATCCACGTTACAACATTGCGCTGCATACTGCTTGAATCCGGACGAAAAGCTTGTAGGCCATTGAAGGAACAGTTGCTTACAAAAAAAATGTGTAAAAAGCATGTAACGTGGGCAAAACGTCATCGGGACTGGACTGTGAGTGACTGGAAGAAAGTGCTTTTTTTGGACGAATGCCATTTTGAAGGGCATGGTCACAAGCTTTCTTTCGTTCGTAAAGGAAAATGTGAAAAACTTTCACCAGAACACATACAACAAACTCCAAAACACCACCCGAAAATAATGTTCTGGGGTTGTTTCACATCTGAAGGGCCTGGACCAATAGTTCCTGTTAAGGGGATGATGAACAGTGATAAATATATTGACATACTGCGATGAAAAGTCATACTTCATCTCAAGAAATCTTTTCCTGCTGGTGCTGGTGTTTTCCAACAGGACCTAGCAAAATGTCATACATCTCGAAAAGTCAATGAGTTCTTTGATAATAACAATGTACTAGTACTCTCCTGGCCAGGAAACTCACCTGACTTAAATCCAATTGAAAATTTATGGTCTATCTGCAAAAGAAGGATGTCAAAAGTGGATTGTTCAACCAAGGAGAAAATGCTTTCTGCCCTTGTTAACGTGTGGTACTTCAACAATAGACTCCACTTCGGGTCTTCAACAATGAACTATTGAGTAAAAATGGATCGTTGTTCATAGCACAGGGCATTATCGAGAGAGAATGTGCAGTTATTTTAAAAAAAAAAAAGTGAAACTAAAGCTTAAAACTGCAACGTATTTTAAGATTATTGTATACCTGGAAAAGTATGCATCTTGTTCGGATTAATTTGCACGCTACTGTAGTTACATCTATCCATTGAGTTATGTGGCAATGCAGTTATAACCCAATGAATTGAATCTAATCTATTAAGCTGCAAGATTATGGACCTGACCAAATATTTGCCTTGGCATATAAAAGTGACTAACTTCAGTTCCTAGATTGGAACCATTAATAGTTACTTCCAAACACTGAATGAACCTAGAATCCTACAATGGTTCAAAATTTGTGAAAAATACTCATTAGGTACAATCGTTAAAAAGAAAATTTCAAAAGAACCGTAAGAAATTATAATAGATATGTACCTGTGCTTAGCACCATGCCATGAAGGCGTATAGGGGGTGTGGGGGTAACGCCCCACACTTTCTTGATCCGGTCATGAGTGGGGGTGATGTGATCAGCATCATGCCCCTGACCGCCTTTACCCCCCAGGGTTTCCCCCAGGTACCCATGTTATTCGACGCTGGGTGGGTGCCGGGGCCGCTTCCACCGTTAGAAAAGTTCCCGGATTTGAACCGGCCGGGGATCGAACCCGGGACCTTGAGCATGGTAGTCAGACGCGTTACCGACTGAGCCACCGCGGCCTCACCGCGGCAAAAGTTACTTGTTGATATTAAAAACAATTTGCTGAACAATGCATGATGACACTCTTTTCCATGTTATCCACAGTCAAACTCCACCTTTCTTGTTGTGAGGATCATCTGCTGAAAATGATCTTTCAACAGAAACACCAGTCAGTGGAGCAAATTTGAATGCTGAAATGTTACTTCACAAGGCATGAATGCCACAAATTCAAACAAGTTTGTCATTGAATTTTTTCATCACCAGAGTAAATGCCTCTGTATGATATACAAATTCTGTAAAACCTTTTAAAAAATATATAAAGGCCTAAAAAAAAAAGTTTCATTTAGGTCCATCAACCTACAATAGGCTATAACAAGCAAAATACATTATTTTCCGCACTACAGAACTTCATCAGTTATTGTATTTTTTAACGAAACGTACCTTGTTATTTCTTATTTACCTCCAAAAGAAAACCTAAAATCAGAGGTGCACTCATGACACACTCATACATTCTCACAAATTCGAAAATTTCCATGAATGACAGACCTTGTAAGCCTCTTCTCTGAGCAACCCACCTACAGTACAAGCTGTTAACTGGCAAGGTTCACTTACCCTTCCCATTTCCTTTAGTTTGATCAGCATGACGACAATAGTCGAGTTGTGTTCCCACAGCATCCTCCAGAAGTCCTCGGTGGTTTCTGCCAAGGGTCCCTGCGTTGCAATGTAGGCAATGCGGTACCTGTAACCATCGATGATGCTGGCATTGATGTAGTCGCTTCCCTCCATGCCGCGTATCGGCTGCAGGCAGACCCTCGTGGACTCGTACGGGAGGATGTTCACCAGGCGGTTCTTGAACTTGTTGCACGGAAGGTTGGCGCTGATGAATCTCGAAGAGTCAGCTTTGAAGTTGGCCAGTTTCTGGAATTCAAGGGAAGAGGTCAGCTTTCAACAAAGATAACAGATTCTCATTTATGTACTGTTTAACAATCAGAGGCTTCAGACCTCTGCACAAAAATAGATCATCCAATGTTACTAAAGTTGACCACAAGAAACAATATAACAATGCATCTACACAGTGGTTCCAACTTTTGAAAACATTGAGATTCGGTTTATAATTTTATGCTATAATATACTGTATATTGTAAGTATGTAGGTGGAGGATATGCCCTAAAATGCTTTTTTTGTGTTCCTTGGTCAGAAAAGGTAGACTTTTACATTTAAAAATAATTTTATCCCATTTCTGAGAGAAGTACATGAATTATGTAGTGACTGTTTTTGCCTAGTTTAATCACAAGTTCTTATTTCCAAGGTAACTGCCTTTTTTGAGTGCCTATTTTGTATTTTTTGGTGCTTTTCCCAACCTTTTAGTGCCTATCAATCAGTAATGGATCCAGAAGTTACAATTGGGAGGGGCAAATTTCAGTCGAGTACCTCACATCAGTGAGAAACAATTCTAACCTACACTGTACTATATTATATAAACAATATATAGTTCTAGAGATTAGAGTATAACTTTGTAACTTTCATTGCAATGGGAGCCTGAACAATCAGATGCAAGGAGTAAACTGAATAAGGAAAGAAAACAAACATCTATTCTCTCAAGAGGTCTGAGATTTGATCCTCTTTTCAGGTAGATTAAAATTTAAACTGTAGGCCAAGTTCCAATTAGCCTATCATAATACACTTGTAAAGTGTATTACATAGTTAACTGGATCAGTTCCAAGATAGTTTGTTTGTTTGTTGACAAAACAATTGTTTCAACTATTGTCAGTTCTTATGTTCACATGTCAAAACTTATTACACAACTTTTTACTGTCTTCCTTGTATATTTTCTTGACAGTTTGTACACACGTGAAGTACAGGTTCCTAAATCCATTGTCACTTAACTTATTTTATTGTTTTTACAATTCTAATGTCTTCTTTTACAGTTCTTACTAATTTATTGTTGGCATTTGCAATCAGTTAAGCTGATATCATGGGTGTCCGCACAGATTTTTGTTAGGGGATCAGGACATTGTTAAGTAGAAGTAATAATAATAATAATTATTATTGTTATGGTTATAATTACTATTCAACAATAACTATTATAAACTAATAAAAATAAACTGATTTATTACAAATGTATTATTATTATATAAATGGGGAGAATTTGTTACTCAATTCTCCAGATGAGTTATTAACCAACAAAACGTTTTTTTTATATTTCATACAGTTATACTGAAATTCATAGATATTGTATTTTGTTATTAATTTTTACACCTTATTCAAGACAAGGCTTTAACCCTTAGATGATGAAGCATGTTTTGACAGTAAACTCACCAACAGAGGTGTTTTCAGCGTAAATTATAAACTTCCGCATGTTTTTAAATAAAATGTTATATCTCTGGAACCAAGAAAGCTAGTTACAAATTATACCTCGTTTTGTTCAGTACACATGGGGCTATAAGGCTATGATATAAAAACAAAATTTTCCATTATCAGGTAGAAGAAGAAAGACGATTTTTTTTCTTTCTTTGAAATTTGAAATTCGTCGGACTGCCATACTAGCAATGCCGGGACAAAAAGGTACAAAATGGTACCTACATATTGTCTGATATGTTCTTCATTATTTTGGAAAAAAATGCACAAATTTGCACATAATTTCAGAAAAAAAAATTCAAATGTAAAGCAAGAAAAAATGGAACATGCTTTTCAGAGGGCTGTCCCCTCCCAAATATAACAAAAATGATATTAATTAAACCTTACTAATAGTAACACCATTAAGCCTTGTTTCCATGATATGAAAAACTCAATATGCTGAATAAGGCAGAAATTTATTTCATTATAAAACATAAAGTAAACATAACGTTTCAATCTTCTATCAAGGTCTTCTTCAGACTCTGCACAAAGTACAAATGTAACAAGGTACAAAACAGGACGATATATGTACACAAACATTACTCCCCTCCAGACTATTAGAAAGTTGTTCTGGAACATTCTAGCAGGTGGCTTTCCCTTGTCAACTGCACTTTCACCTAAAAGGCTAAACATATTTTCTTCCATCTAGAATGTGGTAGGACTCTTTATCTCACGCTCTTTTTCCTTCATTCTTCTTCCTTCTTCTCTCCTCTTTCTCTCTTGTCCTTTCCACTCTTTCTAACACCTTCTTCCATTCTTTGTTTATCATCAGTCCCCCATTCTAGTTCATTGTGTCTTCTTCCTCTTTCTTCTCTATTTCCTTGGCCTCCTTCCATTTTCTCACTAGCATTCTCTTCTCCCTTCCTATCTGCTTAGCCTCATCCCACTCTATGTCATGTCCTGTTTCTCTCATGTGTTTAAATATCGCATTTTTGTCTCTCTCTTAAGTCGTACATCATCCCTATGTTGTTTCAACCTGTCTTTCAGCCTCTGACAATCTTTACATTTCACTTCGTAGATAACCCCTTCCTCTTCTCTGTTGTCCTTTTTCTTGTTTGCATTCTTCGCTATTCTTAAGATGCTTCACCCTCCCTTCCTGTAAGTATTAATGCCCGCTTTCCTAAGCACTTTGCATATTTTTTCTGTTTTGTACCTTGTTACATTTGTACTTGGCGCAGAGTCTGAAGAAGACCTCGCTAGAAGGTTGAAACGTTACGTTTAGTTTATGTTTTATAATAAAATAAATTTCTGCCTTGGTCAGCATATTGAGTTTTTCTTACTAATTGCTAATTACATACCTCCAGACTTATGTAGAACTCAAAACATGTATATCCGAACATTATCCGAGACACAGATGTCCAAAAAGTCACATATTACAAGAAAAAGCTCCTTGTGACAATATATATATACATTGGTGCAAATACCTGCTGTGATAATATGTCACAACTCTGCATTTAAGGGTTAAAAGTTGGGGCGAATTTTATTTATAAAGTTCCTGTTGTGTAACTTTACATATTATAATTTTTGGAATTTTGGAAACTGTGGAACTGAATGGTAGTATATGAAAATATAATCCAATTCCTGAATTTTACACTACTTTTTCGATCAAATTAAGTTTTTATTTTGGTTATTCTGTTCAAAAACTAGCAGATTAACTTTATTTCTGTTATTAACGATTAGAACAAAGCTTTCTGCTTTTTTACAACTTGTAGTGCACAATGCCAATTTCCACAAGGAGGTTGACAGCGCTGACATGATCAGCTTACATATTGAAATTTACAAATTCTTACTTTTGAATTTCAATCCATCTTTGAGCAGCAGAATTCAGATTGGCCACTTCAGGACTTAACTGTCAAACTGTTGAACAGCACCTACCTTGAACTCCAGTTCCATTCCGGTGATGTTCTCTCCCACCTCCGACTGCATGAGCTTCTGAATGTGAGCGTGGAGGTTTCTGGCAGGGACCTCTGTGTTGCCACATATCACAGCCTCCAACAAGGCATCGTGGATGAAGATATACTGGTCTTCAGTCTGGAATGAAAGATTTACATAATGTTTTAGTTTGCATATCTACCGAAATAACAAATCCAAAATTCTTGACTTTTTGTTTCCTTTTTCTTGACATTTTTTCCATTTTTCGTAACATTTATTTAACCCCCCCCTTTTACTTAGATATACAGGGTGCCCCACAAAAACCAGGAAATGTATTTGAGCTCATTTAATATGACTGTACCTTTGTTACACTTTGCCATATTCAATTCAAATGTTCAAAATGCTTCCCATTGGCTGTTACACAATGCCGTAGACGGTGTAACCTACTTGCAGGGGCATTCTGGATAGTTTCAAGCGGAATATTGTTCCAAGCTTCTGTCAACACAGTTTTTAAGCAGTCAATGTCTGTGATTCCTCTCCTCTGTATTTGAACTTGGTGTAACAGTAGACCCCATATGCAAAAATCTATTATGTTAAGATCTGGACTTTTTGACGGCCAGTCGTTAGGTTCAATAAAGTCAGGAGTATTGGCTCTGAGCCATACCACAGTGTCCCTGACTGTATGAGCCTTTGCTCCATCCTGTTTCCACGTCCATTCATCCCGGTCCATTACTCTGTTTATGTTGTGGAACATTTGGGTGAACATTTCATCTCTATACACAACCTAGTTTACTGTTCACTGTTTCACAGTGAAACATTAAAACAACAAAATAACACGTATAAAATACAAATAACTTTAAATTTCAGGTTTTTTTGGACATCCTGTAGTTGGAAATTAAGAAATATATATTTTTATTCAATGAAAAACCCCTACCATAAGTTTTTTTTTAAAGATGAAAACTGAAGCTGTACTTTAACAATATATTTAGACTTGCTTTAATTATTAATGCATGTAAAAATTAATCTTTCAGACTTCATCCTAGATGAATAATATTTTTTACAAGAATGTAATTCTTTAGAAACAAAACTGAACAAATCTTAACCACAACTCAATTCAATTTTCCATTTCCAAATATTCAATTTTATCTGTTAAATTTTTTTAAAAAAATAGCAAAAATTCTTGACCACAAGTTTGACTTTCCCTTGACTGGTAGAAACCTTGATGTAGCATAGGTGGCATAGGTGTAGAAAAGCAGTGACGTATTCTGAAAAATTGACCTGGTTTACTGCAATAATTCTTAGTTACTGTATATGCATATTCATAACTAGAGACTGGATTTTAAAGGGAAGTCTTTTTCTATTTTTCAACACAGACCATGGAATAAATAACAACAGTGTTGATAGTTATATTCCACCAACAAGATTACTTGGTTTTGACTTCCCTTTTTTTCCCTTTTTCAGCCCACATTCCCTATTCCAAAACATTTTCCTTTTTTGTCCCTTTATTGACAAGATATCAAATATTTTGTACGACTTATTTTTCCTGAACAAAACATTCAACAGTTGCCTATTTGGTGCAGTTTAGAGGAAAGAAAGAACAAGCACCTTCTACCTTCCCTTCCATGAGTGTTGGGAGTACGTTGCAGCGATCTGGGCTTACGCAGCAACAAACGCATTGTAAGCAGCACACCTGTTGGGTTGAAAGCGTACTTATCTGGTAGATTTAGACTTTTATTGTGAAGTTTTTTGGAATAGTTTTAACTTAACTGTGTGACAGTCATGACAGTATTGAGTGTCAGTGAAATGGCGAAGCAAGGTACAAGTGGAAGCAGGCTATGGAATGTGGTAAGGTGTTGCAAGGAAGATTTCATCAAAACGGATGGTAAGATTATTCGCTGTACTTTATGATGAAGAAAAGGAAATGAAAAATGAGTACAATTTATTTTTGCACTCCACTAAAAATATTATCAGAAATTTAATGTATCACTTTTTATATATGAATGGTATATATTGCGCTTTCATTTAAAATAGTATTTTTCGTGGAGTACAAAACAAAACTATAGTCCTTTTTATACCATTTTTTGGCAATAATTCTCCCTTTTTTGTCCTTTTTAGAGGAAAATTTTCCAAAATTTCGGAATGTTCTTTAACAACATTAGCAATGTGGAAAAACAAAAGTTTGGCTAAAAATAAGACTAGAGATTACAAAACTTCTGAAGCAACTCACTCACCTGAACCATATAGTTTCTTTGAGCCCTAAGACATGTTACATGTCCGTATATATCCAGAGTCTTCTCATGTTTCAAACGCTCCAACATGGAGTCTATAACTATGAAGCATCCTGTTCTCCCAACACCAGCACTGAAAACAAGAAATGCAACACTTTTAGTCTTAAACATGTTCCTTTGTCCTAAAAAATACACTCATATACTTTCCACAAATGCTTATCTTTTAATTTTCCTCTATTCACTTTCAAGCATCATTACCTCTGAAGCCAAATTAAAGGCATGGCAGTATTTTAACCCTATCTGCGAGATAAATGGGGCTAAAATTATTTATTTTCTCAGCAATAACTAGGTGTGTGTGGCTCTAAGCTTTTCAGTAGTTTCTTGTCTTTGTCAGAATATGGGCCTTCATGTCTTGGCTTGGTTAGCTGTTTATATATCTAAGATACAGAGCGATCAATTTCATACAGCTTAGTGATAGCACAGTCTATTAGCAGAATGGACAATTTGGATCCAGAAAAAGATGCTGAACTCATTCGTACCATGCTCTGAAATGATAATGAATGCAGTGAAGATGATGACATCAGTGATGAAGGACCTGTCAGTGATTGCGATAATGTACAGGAAAGAGAAGGTGATTCGGAGACTGAACTGGAATGTGATGACTAGTGCTAGGATTTTCATGACATCATTTTTTTTTTGGTAAGGATGGTGTGTTCCCTAAATATATAGAAGCATATTTGGCGATTTGTATGTGATAGAGCATATTGTAATAAATTTTTGGTCATATTGAGCATATTTTCGCTTTTTTAAGGAATATACATCCATTTTCGAAGTGGATTTGTTCTTGTTCCCATCTGTTCAAGTTGTTGAATTTTTCACAATTATATGTCCCAGTTTATATTTACTGAAACACAGTCTCCTTTTCCAATGGAATGAAATCAGAAAATGGAATTTGCTTAAAATAACCCTGAGCACATATTTGCTTATTATTGCATTTCTTCAAACTGTTGATCACTGTTTATTTTCTGAAAATGATGATAACTACCTTCCTCCCCTATTGCAATGAAATACAAATTTTCTCTCCACACTACAGACCTTGAACCGAATAGTGTCAGCCGAAGTAGAAGTACAAGTCTTTGCTGCCTGACCATAGGCAATAATTTTTATTTGAAAATTTACAGAAAGTATTCTTTGTACATAGAAACTCAGGGTTCATAAAGTGAACTTAAAATAGTATGTGAAAATATCTCGGCATATGTTAAATATTGATGTTTGAAACTGTTCAGTTGTAAGGGTATATTTTTCAAATTATAGTGCATATTTTTTTTTAAAATTTTACATCATAAAATCCTAGCCTTAGTAATGAAGAGTGAGGTTTGTAAGTTAAGAATAAATGTCATATGTAGTGCTAAAAAAATGTATATTTTTAAGATATTTAAGAATCATTATATATAGGACTAAAATTGTCTAAGCATTGATAACTGGACATTATCCATTGTCTAAGCACACGGCCATGAAAATAGGCAGCTGGGCAGAATTGCACTGGTGCCACATATGGGAAAAGCATAGCAAGAGCAGGGCAAAAGTCACTGGTTCCAGCGCACTGTGTGGCAACGTCAATGGTCTGCAATGTCTAGTTTGAGCATCAAGACCTTCCTCTCTCTGGGGCAATTTTGTGTCATTCCTGATCTCTCGAGCAAATACTGTCAGTTTCCATCACATGGATTACAAAGACCAACTCTACAATGGGATCTTCCATTTTCTTAAACCTTGGAATACACGTGTTTGTGCTCAGACATTGAATCTCACTCGAACTTCTGCCACCTGCCTAATTTGCCACCTTAGTGCTATACTTATGGTAACACTGTGTTTCGAAACACCACCTCTTCTCTTGTCTTCAGATGAACAAAATTCTTTTCACTGGTGATGTGAATCAAACCTGTGACAGACCTGTGATTTTACAACAAACCAGGTGCACTAACAAACCACTCCATAGTGCCACACAGAATTCTATACTAATTTTGCTCCATATTTGCTTGAATTCTAACCATGTCTGATGTGCTTGAAGTCATCCCAATGTATAATTCAATCACCTGCTCTGCCTCTTCTTAGTGCACTCTTAATCACAATGTTAAGGATGATTCGACAAGATGAAGAAACATAACAAAAAATGGATTTAATTACAAAGTCACCCACCTGCAGTGAACTGCCATTGGACCAGCATCCGGAGGATTCATGTTCCTCACTCGACGCAAGAACTGAAGGAATGGAGCTGGATGGTCAGGGACGCCATGATCTGGCCATGCCGTGAATTGGAACTGGCGGATTTCACGTCTCTCCGGATGGCCAGCCTGAAAAATGTTGAGAAATTCACATTGAAATTGAACCAGAAGAAAAACAACACACGATCTATGTACAGGATTCTTACCCTTTAACTAGGGAGGTTGATTACAGAACCCCGAAACACATTATTGCTGTTCCAACATAACCAAACGGTTAGTGCTCTCATCTTCGGTGCGAGCAGTCCTGGGTTCGATTTCCAGTGGGAGCCCAAAAAATTTCGGCATTGATCTGGCATCATGAAGGCAACTGGGCAGCTACTTGAAAATATGAAGTAGCAGGCTCTGGTCTTAAAAGCCAGAAAACACTGGCGATGGGACTCGATGCTCAATAAAAAAGCCTCTCTGGCAATCCTGGCCCTTAGAGGGCTGTTCCACCATGGAATTTAGTTTAAGGTTAGTTAGCAAATTTTACCACATTTTGAGCATATTCATAAAATACGCAAGAACAAATTATTACTTTCTGATGTGAGTTTAAGATGTTCCAAAACTCTCTGGAAATAAGAAACTTTGTGTACTGGTCTACCATTCACTAATGCTGCTTGAATGCAATTTTCAAAGCAAAAGATTGGCTATAGCATCCTTCACCATGGCCTCATTATATTTTGTGGTGTTTGGGAATGTAGTTGAAAGAGAAAAATGTGTGAAAATACAGTTATCTTTTCAATTTTGAATCTTTTCCCAATTTTAATGGTGCATGCAATTTAAAATACGATGAATTTTGGAGACAATAGCCTCAGAAGATCTAAGTTGCTAACTTACAATGATAATAGCTGATGATAATATATTGTAACAGGTATTTCTCCACTCCAATAATTTATTCAGATTTTGGGAAATGAGATTAGCATGCCAAGCAATAGTGCACCAAATTTCAACGGGGACGGTGGCGACTGAAATTAACAGAACAAACTAAAAACAGCTTCACGGAAAACATGAGTACTAAGTTTCTCTGTAATTATCCAATAATTTATTTGTTGACAAACATTTTGCAATACTCATTCAATATTTCCACAAAGATTTGCAATTTTTCTTTTGTGTGTAAAAAACCTAACTACGAAATATTGCTAGGGATGTGAGCCATTTGCACCTCTCAAATAAAGCAGTTTTGTACTTTCATCTTGTAATCAAGGGTTCTTGTTTGTTTAATTTAGGTTATGTTACTTCACTTTTCTGCCACTTCGCGACGATGAGGATGATATGATGAAGCAACACTAACAGAGAACACCCATCCCCAGGCTAGGATTTGAACCCATGACTCCTGGCATTGTAACATGCTGTGCTAACCACTCTCCCACAGAGGTCAGCTAATGGGATCTCTTGGGTTCATTCCCTGCTGGAGGCACATTGCACAGTGGTTCGGATCCCACTTTAAACCGTAGGTCCAACCCTGATTAGCATATCCAAGCACAAAGTGGATTTTTGACGACAGCTACATGCTTGTGAAATATGATTACACTAAAAAGATGAGGGAAAAAGTACCCGGTGAATCTGGAAAGTACGTATGCAGTACGTTGCAAGCTCCTGCACTTCTGAAATTGTCACAGTCATGATTCCGTACGTCTCCGTCCCCCTCGTGGGCCAATACTGGTCGCACTTGATTCTTGTGCGCTCCTCTAACTTGGTCATCATGACGATAGTGGCTGTCCGTAGTTCCCAACACATCCGCCAGAAGTCGGCAAATGTGTCCTGCAGAGGTCCCTGCAGAAAAGAAAATGACAAATTTAAAACTGGATCATCAAATTATGTGACAAATTTTCCGTACACAACACTCTACTGTAACATATGAAGTCCTGCGTTTCTTGAAAATGCATGCTGAAACCACTAACTCCACTTTCTGGCAGATTGAATACAGCATGATTAGACACTGTCAGTATATTGTCTGTTATTGGAATTAAAGACTAATTTTTTAACCCTAGCTACCTGAAGACAGGCTGCTTTTAGATTTTTCAACTGTGAACATTCTTATACAAAACTGAAAATAAATTATACTGTTTCCTGAGGTGTTGCCAACGTTTCTGTAATACTACGTGATGATGATGCTTGGTCGAAACACAGACCCTTCCGGTGCTAGCAAAAATACCAGGTGATCAATTTTAGTACCAGTTTGGTGTTTAAGGGTTAAACATTGATCTGATCCAATAAGTAAAACCCTTACCTGTGTTGCTACGTAAGCATTTTGCTTCCTGTACCCATCACAGTAGTTAGCATTGATGTAGTCGCTTCCCAAGATGCCGTCAATTGTTTGCAGAACAACTCTCGAGTGGTCGTAGGCAATGACGTTTGCGTAACGGTTCATTGGTTTGTTCACTTCCATGTTGGAATGGTCCCATGTGAACTGCTGGCCAGGTTCTATAGACTGCGGGGCAAGAACACAGAGAAGTTAACATTTGCACACAAAAATATTCTTCTATATTCAACTGCAATTTCATTTGTTTTAATTTAGGAATGTACGGTGTGTCCAGGAAGTCCGTGTACAACTACTTTCATGGAGAGGGTTGCGACAGTTTTGAAAATTGGCTGGTATTCTGTTGCTTCGGAATAATTTTATTTTCGTGATTGGCATCCGTGCTCTGAAGGTCACATGGACTGATTGATTGATTTGCTTTATTTTACTTTGCTTCTTGTGCCACTTTTGACTAATTTGCGAAGATGGGGATGAGTGATGACATGATGAATGGACACTCACAAACATCCATGTCCAGGCTGGGATTCGATCCCGGGACCCCTGGCATCGTAGCACGATGTGCTAACCACTCTGCATTTGGGGGGGAGGGGTGACGGGCACATGGAAGAATCACCTAAATTCATATTTCGCTTGTTTCAACATGGCTGATGTGAGCGGACACAGTTACAGTGCTGAGGAGTGGCTAGTGGGTGCACATACAGATTCACTGATACATAGTACTGTGCTGTATGTACGCCCTTGAGTGGAAAAAACTGCCCACCCTTGAAAATTTCAAAGTTGAAATCTGCATGATGTGACAACAAAGCAGGGCATTATAACAAACCTTATATATGAAAAGTAACATCAAAAGTCTTAGTAATGTCACAACAGATATGTAATTGGTGTATTTACTTATTTTGGATGATAAACAACTATTCATTGATTCATTTATCAAAATTGCTATTGCTGCAGATAACTTGAAGGAAGTTCCTCACAGTTTGTAACACTGTCTATCATCTGGAATCAAATCGTAGCAGTCTTCCCGAGTCAGCTTTTGTCTTGTGGGAAGTTTTGAAAGCAGCTGCTTATATTCCCAAAATAATCACACACAAACGATATAAAAAAAAATCATGGACGCAAACTATAATTCATTGGGGGAAAATATATCGGGAGAGAGCTGAAATAGTTGGTTAGGGCATCTTCCTTATAACGTTTTTCCAAGACAAAATCCATTAAAATCATTAGGTAACATACAATATTGAAGGAAAACTGAACCAGTTAGGTTAGTAGGAAAATTTGTAATTATACATTGAATCAGCAAAAAAGTACTACCAATTTACCCCTATTAATTAATACATGTGACTAACTGTGATCTATATATTTTTTTTCAAAACACATGGTTTATGCCCATAAAAGAATGTCGGAATTGTGTGCCCTATTAGAAAATTTTAATAAAAATATTGGATCAGTAAAAGTGTTTACAATTGTTATTGCTAAATTGTCCACCTGTATGGACATAGAGTATTGGATAAATCAAATTCATGCCTACATTAATTGATAGCAATTGCTTCTCATTCTCAATAACATGCATTTGTAAAATTAGTCTTAGCTTTTACATAGGGCTGAGTCAATGCCAATATTAGTATTGGAGTACAAATGCAGATACAATCACTGATACCAGCCTATGCTTGCTGGTATGTATTTCACCACCTTTACACTCCAGGGATGTCCCAGGTACTCATTGAATTGTGGCTGGGTGAGCCCCAGAGCTGCTTTATGCAGGGAAAAGGCAGGAAAATTCCAACCTTAGATCACCCCCCCCAGGAATCAAATCTGGGTCTCCCACTTGACAGTCAGAGAGAATATGTGCCCCCCCCCC
This sequence comes from Lepisma saccharinum, assembly GCF_977018435.1. Classification (NCBI taxonomy): domain Eukaryota; kingdom Metazoa; phylum Arthropoda; class Insecta; order Zygentoma; family Lepismatidae; genus Lepisma; species Lepisma saccharinum. The sequence continues at coordinate 34,942,890 of NC_139240.1, read as the reverse complement.
TCAATGCATGGTATGGTGCTATATACACGGGGAACTTCCTTTATGTTTCACTGCATAATCGTTGAATAGTTTATGCCATCTTCTTTTTTGCAAAAAGTGGGGTGCAATCATTATATCAAGTTCTTTTTGAGAATAAAATTATGCCGTTATTAGATAAGAAACATTTATTACTAAACTGTCTTTGGTGCAAGATTGGAATACACAGAATACTTGTGCGTGTACATTAAAATTGAATAGTCAAAATTTATGCACATAATTTCTTCGTGACAATGAAGTGAACATTTATCTGGTCTGAAAAAAGGTTATATTAACACTTGAGAAAATGCATATTCATATGCTGCTGATGAATACATTGTTGCTCTGTTTACCTTTTAAGCAGCATGACAAACATAATTATACGATGTGACAATTATGTAATGAAAGGTTATAAACCAGTTTTGGACAGAAAAAAACAGGATGCAACAATAATGCGGTGAACTCAATTGTAATATGCTGATTACATTAATAACAATATTGTGAGCTTTAAAATATTTTAAGAAAAACTGTTAGATTGATATGGTACAGTTCCAATGAAATATTTTTAACGTAAATGTGAAATGATGATTATATTGCACTGCAACATAAATGAATCCATATGCAACTTAATACATACCTCATACTCCTGAGAAAACTTGAGATTGTCATTTGCCTTCAGACGTTCGATATGGTTGGCTAGTTCCGATATGGGGATGGGTGGATGGGATATCATGCCCGGGGTTTGGAAGTTCAGTCGACGCATCTCCACGGGGTCGGTCGGTGCGTGGCTGGTGCTGATGTCGGACGACATCAGAGGTTTCGTCACAGCTGCTTGATCGGGGGCCTTGCACGGTTGCCTGCGCCTACAGTAGGAATGAAGGGCAACAGGTCAATGTAAAGTCACTGCTATGATTTCCATAATCACACATACCTTGAGTATCTCATATACAGTTAGTTGAGCCCCATTTGACATATCTTGATGACACATTTTGTTACAAGATAATCTTAAGCTTCTTAAGTTAAAAAAATCTGACTTTATTCTAGCTAGACCAGAGTAGGTCAATTTATAGTTATTCTTACAAATGAAAATTAATAAATAATAATAATAATAATAATAATAATAATAATTTAGGACTGAATTGATACCAATGCCGGTATTAGCGTCGGAACCTACTGATACTGTTCTGGAATTTTCATCTTTCATGGGTCTGCAAAAATTTTGTGCAACATTTTCACAGAATCTAATTAATTATCCTGGAAATTATACAAAATTTGAAGTTTTCATTCAATTTTGCTTCAGCATTGTGGGACAAAAATGGATTCTGTGTGTATATATACCAGTTATTTATATGATGTTATGTAATTCTCAAATATTTTAAAGCAAACTGATGCATGTAATTGGAGTCTAATATTTACACACTAACATTGATCAATATTTTGATCAACTTTTAATTGTTACAATTTTCAAGCATCGGTATAGGTTTTGGTTCAAAGTAGTATTTGCTCAGCCCCTCTCCCGACAAAAAAAGTAGCTCAAGATGGAAATGCACAAAATACCAAAAAAGGCAATTGTTTAAAAAATAAATTGAATACTTAGGCAGTATATAGATGGAAATACAGAAAAAATATGTGTGCTAAATCTGAAAATGTAAATCCTGGCAAGAAATGCCATGAATTTCAAGAATCAATAACAATTAAAATGAAAGTACTGACTTCTTATGTAATAATAATAATAATAATAATAATAATAATAATAATAATAATAATAATTAGGTGTTTGCAAGTTTGTGGAAAACCAATACACCAGAACATTGATTTAATGTTTTTCAGTGGGGGAAATATGAAAATACATAAAATGCAGGAAAAATGTAAAATAAGGGATAATTTTATAACGCTTTTGCTCTAGTGGGACAATGAATAGTGAATATATAATGTTGAAATGCAAAATCACTACACATTCTAACATTTCCGGATAATCTTGTAATTATTAAATTTAATATACTTATTCCCATATTAGATACTTACTTCCTAATGATAAAGAGGAGAACGAGGCACAGAGCAAGAAGTAGAGCAGCAACTATCGGAACAATGTACCAAAAGATTCCCACTTCTTCCCTGCTGGAGTTTATAGATATTCCTGGAGAGTCCACCGTCACATTGGGATCTGGTCTCCTGGGGGGAGCACCTGGGGGCGCTTGGCGCATGTCTAAGGACAGGAATTCCGAGAATGGGCTGGATGTGTAGAGATGCTGGAAAACAGAAATGAGAAAACACTGATTACTACGGGCATGCATATTTTGTTTTTGACGAAACACGAAATGTGAAATAACACATTGTAATGTTAATTTTTCATGTGTTTGAAAGTTGTGAGGTACATTTTCTTACCGTGTTTTGTCACGAAATGATGTGAAATTAACTGCAAAATGAGAAAACATGAAATTTAGGGTTTCTTTGCCAACACGACAACATCTGAGTTATATAAATCAGGGAAAATTGATTAATTTTGCTGTAAATATTTGAGAAGCAAAAATGGACTCCATTACACAGGAATAAACTTAATACTCTGATTACTGTATAAATTTGCTATTTGAAGTGAAATTTTGTGAAATAAGTATAATTTTAAAAAAAATCAAATTTAGGTTTTTATTGATTGATGGATTTAGTTTATTTCACTTCGCGTTTTGTGCCTCTTGGCTAATTTGCGAAGATGGGGATGAGTGATGAAATTGATGAATGGACATTCACAAACAACCAAGCCCGAGTGGGATTCGAACATGGGACCCTTGACATCGCAGCACGATGTGCTAACCACTCAGCCACAGGGTCCGGCTTTTAGGTTTTTATTCACCATTTTAACACCAAAATGCCATCTTATGTACTTCTAGTTTTGGCACCGAAATCTTGATATTTTATTCACCATAAATAGGTGGCTTTACTGATTACATATTTGTTGTACAGTCACCTCACTTAGTACTCTGGCAGTTTGTTTCTTTATAGAGCGTATTTGCAGAAGAAACAATTCAATCTACAAGTGTATCAATATACACCTATAATATGATAATATGTGGCAATGCAATCAGCTGATGCCATATAATCCTGCAAAAATGTGCAGAATTCTTTAACACATCACTGTCACATTTATTCATTGTTAAATCTGTTAAATCTTTGTATCATCATGAATGGGAAAACTGTACACGGCGAAAGCATAGATGTAATATCCAACACTGTTGAAGCAAGGGGAGAGGAGTTATACATATGGGGCCAGTGGCAGCGATTTTGTTCCAAAACTCGGGGGGGGGGGGGGGGCAAAGACAGTATATTTCCATTTGTAGATAAGGTTTAGCATACTGGGGGGGCAAAAGTGGAGGGACTCCTGCTCCCCCCTTGCCCTCCCCTCTCCTAATCGCTGCCACTGTTAGGGGGGCAAAAAAGGGCAGAGTGAGAGTAGAAAACAAATGACTGTCCACTTTATTTGAGAGTTTGCCAATGTTCTTGTCATCTTGACTGAGCTATACATTCAAATGTAAAAGAAAACAGGAATTAAATTACAGTTTCAGAGAAATTACATGAATATTGTAGTCCTGAGGTTTTGGTTCAAAATATATACTAGCTGTCCTGAAGGCAGTTTACACATGCATGGCCAGAAACGGATCAGCTAGCTTATAAAACTTACAATACATGTGCAAATTTTCTGCCATCTCCTCAAAGTACCGTCTTTATATATGTATAATGCACATGCTCGCATAATGCGCACCCTGGTTTTTGATGGGACAAAGCAACAAAAAATGCGCAGCTCAATTCAGGTTCAAGAAATAATATTCTTAGTTGTAGGTCATAAATCTATTGCTATGTCGATCAAGATAGGGAATGATATCATACCTATTCAATGAGTCACCTGTTGCTATGTGGACCAAGGCAAGAATATCGTCTAGTGTATACAATGAGTCACCAACTCATGCCCCCCCCCATCCTTCCACTTTGCATCCTAAAGCTTTCACTTCTCTAACCATCTTGTCTATTCAGTAGAAGAAGAAAGCAAGTTATACTGCGGTTTTCAAATTGCAAGTTCTGTGGTGCATGCAGGCAAATGACAACAGGGTTGCACCAGAATGGCACCGCTTTACTCAAGATCTCAAAATGCTCCAATACAAAGTGAAAAATCATGGGAAACAACCATTTTACTTTAATACATGTTTTTTAAAAATTATTATTACTAAAGAAACCCAACCTAGTAATTTGTATTTGCACCTGGTGTTATATACGTGTTATACACAGTGACATGATGAAAACATGCATGGTTTTATGTTGGCCGTCCAAATCATTTCATGCATAATATGCACCACAGTTTTTGGGGGCAAAAATTTTTGAAAAATGTGTGCAGTATACATGAGTAAATATGGCATATGCAACTTCCCCAACATTTCCAGGTTTGTTGCAACTTTGTTCATTACTTAACAGCCCTCCATAAGTAATAAAGAAGAGTGAACACATACCTTTTGTGGGGTGTCGACAACTGCTCTGACGAAAATCCTATACCTCTTGTCTCTCTGAAGTTTCTTGTTGACAAACCCTTCGTACGTGCCTCCTTCGCCAAGTTGGAAAGTGTACGGAATGTTCCTCTGAGGAAACATGGCTGCTATGTATGGTGCATTCTCCTTTTCAGCTTTAGAGTCCTTGCTTGCGATCAGCTGTGAATAGTAGACATTAAAAAATAAGTAGGGATGGGACTGATTAATCGGTACTCTATCAGTGTCAGCCGATATCGGCTTATTGGTAAAATTACCAATCCAATAGATCTATAAATTTATTATATTTAGTGCAATATTCTGCCATTTTTTAATAATTTTTATGGATATTATAAACACATTCCTTACTTCTAAAAAGTAAATGTCTAAATATGCAGCTTCTTTTGCATGGAGATTAATGAATCATTCACATTCTTTAAGAACCATGTGGAATTTTGTATTCGGATCGGTAAAATATCGGTTATTGGTAAATTTTATATCAATACTTTATTGGTATTGGCAAGAAATTCACATGGGTTCATCCCTAAAAAATAAGTAAATTGGCAAATTTCCTGTTACACAAGCTATGCCATATAATTGTTAAAGACCATTTACTTCTGTCCATTATTTTCAAATACAGATCTTAATATTTTTTACTTTTTCAAAATTAAAACCAGAAAAGCCTACAAACTGTATTCTGTTTAAGCAATTGCCGTGCACAGAATCCAATAGTTCTTTTATGCATATTTCAATCCAAATAGGTGTACAGTATATTCTAGCAAATCTTGTGTAAATAAATAAAACATAGACTTAATATTTTTCTTTCTTTCTTATGTTGTTCAGAAAGAAAGCACTTGTTCGCTTGAGAACAAAATATAGAGAATATAATATAAACATATGCGTCAGTAGGGGGAGTGTCGAATGGGCCGTCAACCACCCCTGGGAATTGGCATCATTGGCATTGGCCTCTTTTCCAGCTAGTACACCGTGTACTGCATTTTGCAGGCTAACGAGGCAATGATACCTATACTTAAGTATTAAAATTTATAATTATTCTGAACTACTTTCAATTGTTACAATTTTCAAGTATTGGCATTGATCGGAATCAGTAGAAGTTTGCAACTATACATTACACTGCATACATAGTCCATACAGAATGCAAAGGATGAGAAGGCTATTATGCCAATTTAAAAATTAAATTTCAAGTACTCAGCGTTCAACTGGGTTTCCATAATGTTATATTACTTACTTTGCAAGAATTAAAAGAGCATAATTTAACTTCTTAGGTATTATTTCACCTTAAAAGAATTTGTTACAAACTCATTTGCAACTTTTGACACAAGAAATTTTAAATCAATCTTCTTACATAACAAAAAAGCAAATCGAAACCAACAACTTTAGGAATATTGACATTTATACAGTGTTCTTAATCTGAATGGCTCCCTGTTAATTTTATAAACTTGTGTACAATAGAAATAAAGTAAGTATTAGTTAATGAATGTAGAAGACAGTTACATATTTTGGTATCGGCTCAGTCGTAAGAGGTAAAAACATTGTTGCAAGATCTAAATGCACATTGTTAGTGTAAAAATCATAGAGATAACTTACCTCATCAGTTAGGAATTGGTCGGGGTTCTTGTTGTACATAGATGTATCTTCCGGAACGACTATAAGGTAGTAGTGGCTGATTGGACCATACTCTTCAGAAGCTTGAGGAAGAATTACCTGGATCTCTCCATCACTGATGACTCCATAGATGTCAGGTTTCACCATAGGCTGAGGAGCTAGGAAAGAAAGAAAAATACTCCATGACGTTAGAAAAAATAAATTAAAGTTTGTGGTTCAGCTTGTCTTTGAAGGCTACGGCATGCCAAGCAACTTTCTGTTGGCCACACTGTCAACACAGAGTTCCATATATTTCCAAATGTTTTCAAGACCAAAGTTTGGAGCTCCCACTACATATTGAACCCAAGACAACTCACCAAGGACACTATTCAACTACATGGAAGTCTTTGTTAGGAAGGAAGCTATGCTCGATTTCTTGTTCGGTTAGCCATAACATTAGTTTATCGGATACCTTTGAGGTAATGATTATCAATCGATTACCTCCACCAGAAAAACTATTGAAAAACGCATGCAAGTCGAACCCAGGAAGATGATGAGAACAAGTCCCAGAAGGGTGGATAAACACAAATGATGAAGGAGACAGTATTCTGTGCCCCTCTTTCTTCTCAAATGACAATGCGGTAATCCCGCGAAATATCAACAATTTCTTTTCGTGTGGTAAGTGTACTGTCTCCTTCATCATTTGTATATATACAAAAATATTCAAGAAAAAGAAAAGGAAGAAAAAGAAAAGAAGAAGGAAAAGAAGAAAAGGATGATGATGATGTTCGGGTAAGGCACATAAGTCACAAACTGCAATTTTCTGTTGCTTTTATCAACGTCACATCAATCAATTAAAGAAAATATTTTAAGTATAATTTTACATTGGGCATGTGCAAGGATTATAAATAGTGATGATCCAACATAAAAATCATGTCTGTAATGTTTGCTATTAAAAGAATAAACATAAACTGATACCAGTGTATCTGTATTGGCTGATACCAGCGGTATGAAATCGGAAAGTATTGGTTGGATGTTATTTACCGATACCGTCTGATACTTTACGTTTGTGTGTCTGCAATAATGCTGTGCAACATTTGCACGAAGTACAATTATCCTGGATGTTATGAAAAATTTAAAGTTTCCATTGATTTTGTAGCAATATTATGTGAAAAAACTGTGATTCCATTACAGGTATTTTAATATTCTGTTGTAATTTTTGAATAATTCAAAGCTAAACTCTGGTAAATTGATGCTAATAATTGGAGTGAAATTCACTAATCCAGTTGAACCTGAGTTATACGTAGGGACGTGAAGTTTTCATTTTATTTTCACCTAAATTTTGATGCTATTTCTCGTGGTTTAGACAAAATCCTGTGTTATTAATTTAAAATCGGTGTTTATTTTTACATGCATTTTTACTGTTCCTTCTCTGTTTAAGATTTTCGCATTGCTTTAGTTCTGGAAAATTGAGACAAATTTTAGTTTCAATGACAAAAAATAGGCAAGTGAGAAATGACCAAGTTGCTTCCATTTGGAAAACTATTTCATCTCATCAGCCACTAAATATGAAATGTTTATTGAATGAGAATACCCAATTTTTTTTGCACAATCATACACAACACATTTCTGTAATGTCAAAAGAATCCCTCTGCGACCTAAAAATACTGTTTTGTGAACACACAGATACACCCCCCCTCCAAAACAGACCAGGTGCTTTTCCCTGAAAATGTTCCCCTCCCTACGAAAAATCCCTTCTGGGAAGATCCCTCCCAGTGAATTACTTTTCAGGACGAGGTTAAACACTGTCAGTCAGGTCTGCACCAAACTGCAATAAATATGAAGCTTGACTATGTCTTTTGAATCGGACTATGACCAGCTAGACTACAAATGACAGAATAGCACTTGAAGTAGTTTCATTTTTAACAAAAGAAGTGCTATCCCCAGTTCATATTGTATATTTCGCGTTAAAGTGTAAAATTCGGTGTTATTCTCAAAAATGGCATAATTCACATTATTTTGCAATTCCAAAACACCGAAAACTTGCTTCCCTTACCTACCTAAATACATTTTAAACACTTTATTTTACTTTCCTCAACTTGTCAGTGTTATCTTTAAAACGTAAACTTCAAGTCCCTAGTTATATGCATGTCAAGATAGAGAGAAAATAATATGTATAACTGAGGATTACTTACAAATCAGATTTAGATACCATGCCATATAATTATTAAAATACTGTAATTGTATCTATTTTGATGAACAAGATACAGTATGATACAGGTTATTTCTGTCATAAATTGGTGAATTAATGAATCTAAATGTTTGATTCTTATATACATTACATTTCCAACTTTATAAGTTTTATGTTGAGTAGCATCCACTTCCTGCATAAATTTTACTTTCTGGTCAAGCATGGAACTTCTCCTCTTTCTGTTCTTCATGGCTGACCAGTAGCAGCTGAAAAATTCACTGAAGAAACTGCTGTTCTGTTTTTATTATGGAACACGGCAGACATCTTTTTAATGTGTGTACTTTTGTTTTGCGTCTCATGTTCTGAACACCTGCGGCAAATCATTCTCCTCTGATTTCATGCCACATGCCCCCTCTCGTTGCTTCCTCCGTGCCGCACTCATCTTTCTTGCAACCAGAGACCGACCGCTGCCATGTCCGCCTATCCTATTTCATTTTTGAAACTTGCCTTTTGTTTTTGTAACTACAAGAAATTTATATTTCTCTGACATTGCTGTACCTTAGTTATGTACAATTCAACTGTATTTTATGAAAATTAGTACGTATAACACCGAATTAAGTATAAATGCATTACATACAAATAAGGTTTCATTAACATGTTTTCAATTTTTTTTTTGCCAGGACCTACAGTAATTTACATATAAAACAGATGCAGAACTGAGTTACGTATAAAGCAGTCTCAACTGCATTAATTAACAATTTGAACAACTTATAATGCTATCATTTTCAAGCATCGGTACCTGTAAGATTATTGGTTGAAAGTGGTATCGGCACAACCTTATAAAAACTGTCTGTTCGAAAACTGCATTTTTCGACTCGAGTGCTTTTTCCCAAACATCCTACAAATAATAGTTGACAATATCAAACTTGAATATGATTCTAGCTCTATGCATACCTGCCATCTGCGTTGTCACGGTGATCTTTGCTGGTGGCCTGTACTGCTTTTCGGGAGGGATCGCACTGACATTCACACTGTACGTAGTGAATGGAGAAAGTTCATTTATGGTGTAGGAGAGGCTCTTTGGGGGAAGAACCACCTGGCGCCTTGGAATGACTTGTGTCTGGGTAATCCCCAGGGAATCCACAAACTGCTTCACGGCATCAAATGAGATCTGAAACAAAATTAAAACTTGTAAGGAATGTTTTAAAGAGAGAAAAAAAAGAACTGTTATATTAGCTAAGTTTTCTTATCTTACAATTTGAGATGTACTTTGTAGAAATTTTAGTTAAAACACGAGCCCGACCAGGACTTGAACCCAGGTCCCTGGCATACCATGTTATTTCTCTACCGACTGAGATAACGAGCCAGATTTGGCTTCCCTTGATTTTCTGCTATCACTGTTTTACCTGTGTGGAAATGTCTGTGGTTACATTGCATAACATTGGGGGCAAACAATCGGTATTTTCAAAATGCTTTTCTTGCAAATAGTAACAATAAATATATTTCTTTGCCATACCTTCATATGCACATAAATGAACAAAAAGACAGAAATGTCTTATGAGTTTTCAAGAAATGGCAGTTAATTACTGCAAATGTTGTATTGGTTTTGAACCCGCCATCCTGGAGTGCATAGTTTGAGTGGTATGATTTGAAACAAACAAGCTGAAAGTCAAAACCATCTTTGACAATCTTAGCAAGCAAGCATGGGGATGGGGAGGTTTCTCAGGTTTTTGAACATCTTTACAAAATTCCGTAACTTTTCCAGATTTTGTAGGTTAGTTGGAACCCTGCTATAGTACTACTTGACATGACTCCTGAAATTCCATCCCTGCATATGTTACCACCTAACACAAGCATTTTCATCCCCCCAATGTGTTTTGAGAAAATCAACATTTTCGAATAAAAACTCGGGGAAAAACTAAAGTGCAAACCTCCCTTGAAATGACCCGATTTCCATTTTGGAAAGTTATAAATACACGAAATATCTTATTGTGTATTCTGCCCCATAGAAAGCAGTAAGGATGTATTTAGTGAGGTCTAAACCCTCCGAATGACTTACCAAGTACTGAAATTAAAAAATCGAAATATGCTTATTTAGTATTTGTTGTATATTTATGTCGAATTTATTGGAAGGCAAGGATAATATTGGGATCATACAGCTTGAAGGACAGTACAAAAGATTTATTCATAATATTACTTATGATAATATGCATAAAATATTAATCAGGTACTTTACTTTGTGTCAATTAGATCTAACATCCTTTCTTTTTTGGTATTCAATAAATATTCAATTCTTTATCTTTTTGACATTTATTTCCTTGCCAGGACAGTTGTTTTTATGCAATTTTTTTGCAATCTTAACTAGACGTAAGCTAGATAAAGAATACGTGTTTATTTTTATACAGTCTTTTTACTTATTCATGTAATAATAACATACAATAGTAATTTACATATTTCAATTAACATTATCTTAATTGAATTGAATATAATTGTTAATTTAAACATTTATTATCATTATTATTATTATTATTATTGAGACACTTGGTCGCCTCCACCAAAAAATATTTCTAGATACATACCTGGAAAGCAGCTATGTACTATCCCCAATACAATTCCAGTCCCTCCCGAAATAAAATCCTGCGTACACCAGTGAGCATAAGTATGACTATCTATCATAAAAAATATTGATAGCATTATATTACAATTAAGAAAAGAATTGTTAGTGCAATCCTTCTCTAGACTGTAAGAGAAAAAAACAGTCTATCACATCCATTCATCGCGACTACTATTGGATTAAAAATTGTAGATACTTGAGTTCAGACTGCAATTAAAAATTAACCAGTACACCCACAAAGAAATTAGTTACATCAAAATTTAGCTTATTCAATTCTGCGTTAGTCTATGCTAACCAATTTTTTTTTCGAGTTTTGCAAAAGATCGCTCTTTTTGAAATTCTATAAATTAAAAACGGATTGTCTGATCCTGATGAAATTTTAGTATGGTGCAGGCAGAAAGGTTTTGAACACAAATCTTAATTTTCAGATTTTTAAAATTTGTCAAAAAACAGTTCTTTTCAATTTTGCGAAACAACTTTTTCTTAGTATTTGGTAGTCCTACAAATACAATATTGGTCTTGTTTTGAAGCACTTTGCACCTATTTTTAAAATCCATTATCGTTGTCAATTCACATTGAGGAACTGGTTTTATACAGATTTTTATTCAGCGGAGTAAAGATGAACGTGAAAGCAAGCACCGATTTGCAGTGCCAGCCAGCAGTTTCCGCGGTTCAACGGACATCGCTGTGTGCCATGTTGCCATGTTCGGCATACATCTTTACTCTGCTGAAAAAAAAAAAAAGAGTATAAAATCGGTTTTTCAATGTGAATTGAAACCGATAATCGATTTTCAAAACAGATGCAAAGAGCTTCAAAACAAAATCGATATTGTATTTGTAGTACCCAGTACTAAGAAAACGTTGTTTCGCAAAATTCCTAACGGTTTTTTAACAAATTTTAAAAATCTTCCTGCACCATATTAAAATTTCATCACAATGGGACAACCCGTTTTTGATTTATATAATTCCGAAAAGAGCGATAGTTTGCAAAACTCAAAAAAAACCGGCAGTTTTTTGTTCTCACGATAAAAAAAATATAAAGTATAGTCCACAAAAACAAATTGGTTAGCATAGTTTAATGCAGAAATAATTAAGCTAAATTTTGATGTAACTCGCTTTTATGTAGGTTTACTGGTTAATTTTTAATTGGAGTCAAAACTTGAATATCTATAATTTAGTCCGACAGTAGATTTACTAGATACTGAAATAATTTGACATTGGAAATCAAATCCGGACCTTGATAAGTACAAGGCAATAACATTAACAGCTGGGACAAACAGAAAGTAATGGAACATGAACTTTTTAGAGTAAATTACTTATCTCTGCATACCAATGCTATAATATTATGATCAAAGGGTCCTGGGTTCGTTTTCTGGCAGAGGTACCTTTAAAGTCCAGTCCCAGTTAGTTTATGTGACCACAAATTAAGCTTAAAATGAACCCTTGTACTTATTTTGATGCGAATATTTTTTTTCATCTAGAGGAAAAAAAAGCACATTTTATTTCCAATGTTACGTGAATATATTGAGCATATTCTTATGCCCCTCCCAAGAAACAATTCCAGATGCACCTACGAATCCAGGCACACCATTTCTAAAAACTAACCACAAGTAAAGGCAATCTCAAAGCTCCTCATGCTTGTCTGTTACTTACTCTGTAGTTGAAAGGATTGATTCTTATCGGAGGACCCCACGAGAGGGTCATACTGTGCGTGCTTACGTCGTGGGCTCTAAGGTTGAGCGGAACGTCTTCAGGCTTCACTTTCACAGTCACCTTCTCTGACAGACGGCCTAGTCCCTGGAGAATAGAGCGGTGTATATTAAACACAAATCAGAGAAAAAATAGCATAGAAAAAGGAAGGAACCCCTGAAGCAGCTCACCTCACCTGCATATATTCGAGGGTATGCACTTATGTCCTGGTGTCTTAAGATAAACCAGGACATCTTATGCTCCGAATTTTGGTTCTTACTTTTTCCTTTGTAAAGATATTTATTATTTCTAAAGAAAAAAAAATAAACACACACACTTTGATCCCATGATTGTTTTGATTCTCCAGTACAATTTTGGTTTACATGTTATTGTAATTACACAACGAGATTTGTATACATGATATACAATAAAGAGTCATGTATGCAAGCACAGTAAATGAATTTAGTAATGCATAATTTGCATAAAATATATTATAGTAAGTACTGGTAACTATGACATATGACTGTGAGATTAGTTAATTAATTAACAGAACATTAACATTTTTTTGACATACATTCATGTTGTTACGGTGATAGTTCCGGTTTTCCAGTAAAATTCTGCAGGGTGATAATATTGTGAGATTAGTTAATCAATTAACATCAACTGACACTTAACTAGTCAACATTCACAACTACATTTAGTATATAACATTCAGTGTGGTGCAATGCATCATCATAACGTGAATAAACAATTCCAAAAGGTTTAATAACGCAGTAAATAGTTCTGTCTAAGAGCTAACATAACACTGTTACAACTCATACACTGTATGAGGATCAGCTGAAATTGGCATGCTCGAATCAGTGAAAATCCAATATTTAACTTATTCTGTTCAAACATTTGATCATAGAGGATGTACCTTTCTGACCTTGCAAGGTTTAATACCATGAGTATTAGAACAACAGTACTGAGGGAAAAGTCACACCAAAAATGTATTTTTTCCTAGTGGTATGCGACATTACATAGTACTGGTATGAATCATACTGTTAAGGAAAAACAATATAGATAAATGTGTAGGAATGTATGTTCCTAAATGAATATATCAGAGTTATTTTAGTTGCTCTAATGCTTAGTTTTGCATACCAGGACAAAATGAAGGAAAATGTAAAATCCAAGAAAATTCTATAACAATTTGCTACTGTAGGAACAATACTTAATATTATGGATGGGACAGATTAATCGGTACTCTATAACCATATCGGTGTATCGGTTCATAGGTGAAGTTCCATGTAATTTTACCGATCAGATATATCTATAAATATCTTATAATTTAGTGCAAAAGTTTGCCATTTTGTTATAATTTTTATGGATAATCTCCATGCCCTATATTTTTTAAAAGTAAATGTCTAAATATTAGGGCTGAGCCCATACCACTTTGAACCGATACCGATGCTGATACCCACAGATTCCGATACCGATACTTGAAAATTGCAATAATTAAAATTTGTTCAAAATATTGATCAGTATTCTTCTTCAATTATATGCATCAATTTACAAGAAATTTGCTTTAGGATATTCAAGAATTACATCAGAATATTAAAATAGATGTTATGTAGTCACAAAATACAGTTTTCGTGCAAAATTGGTGCAAAGTAAAAAGAAAGTTTGAATTTTGCATAACTTCCAGGATAATTAGACTCTGCGAAAGTGTCGCATGGCCCGTGAAAGACCAAAATGCCGGGAAAGTATCAGTAGATGAATTCCAACCGATACTTTCCAATACCGATACCACTGATATCAGCCTATACCGATACATCGGCATAGGTATCGGCTCAGCCCTACTAAATATGCAACTTTTTTGCTTTCTAGTCATCTCGTAATATACATTTATTAAGGAGGTCAATGAACCACTCAGGATCTTCAAGGATCATTTGGAATTTTGTATCAGAACCAAATAATATAGGTTATCGGTATCGGTAAGTTACATATCAGTATTTTATCGGTATTGGCCAAATTTTCATATTGGTCCATCCCTATCACATATTCATATATATTAGAATCGGTATACTATAAGTAAATATTTAGATGCTGCGCAAAAAAAAAAAGATTTCCCCACAGCATAGCGGATTCCCCCTTGTAATCAAGGAATCCCAGGTTTAACCACTCGGCGGAGGCACATTTCACAGTGGTTCAGATCTCACTTTAAAATGTAGTCCTGTTCAGCCTATTTCATCATAGTGTGGACTTTAAACGAACTCAAACAAACAAGAAAATTTAACATATATGCATTCAAGTAATGAGAGAGATCACAGGATACTTACTGACTTGGTTCTAGCTGCCACTGCAATGGCGTATTGAGCAAATTTTTCCAGGTTCACTAAGTCTGCTGATTCTGTAAGAGGCACTGTCTTCTGTTGCCACTCGTCAAGGTCCTCCACGGCAGTCATCGTGTAGAAAATCTGAAAGCAATGCAAGAAAAAAAGTTAATTTGTGTTCATAGTAGCAGTAGCTTAAGTACAAGTAATTTGAAAACAAAATGTATCAACTTAATCCGGAATTTGCTGGCCATATTCAAGTTTCTACATACAAAATCTTAAATGCACAGCCATGAAATGAGACGGGTGGCAGAAGTTCGTGCTGTTGCCACGCAAGAGCACAACCC
This sequence comes from Lepisma saccharinum, assembly GCF_977018435.1. Lineage (NCBI taxonomy): Eukaryota > Metazoa > Arthropoda > Insecta > Zygentoma > Lepismatidae > Lepisma > Lepisma saccharinum. The sequence continues at coordinate 34,927,612 of NC_139240.1, read as the reverse complement.
CATTTGTTCGGAGGTTTAGGAGAATGGAAGATCTCGTTGTAGAGTTGATCTTTGTAATCCATGTGATACAAACTGACAGTATTTCTTCGAAAGGTCAGGGTTGACAACTGTATGCAGCGGAGAGAGGTCGGTCTGATGCTCGAACTAGGCAACACAGCCTGGTTGAGATTGCCACACAGTGCACGGGAACCAGCAACTTTTGTCCCGCTCTCGCTGTGCTTTTCCTGTATGTGGCACCAGCACAATTCTGCCAAGTCGCCAATTTCACAGGCGTGCATTTAGACAGGGTTTGAATTTACTTCCAATTGGACAAAAGATATGTTTGCCAACCTCAATGACAGAGCTATGTCACCAGCAGGGTGTGTACAATTTTGTAAAAACAAAATTCCCAGACTTTTCCAGGTTTTTCAGACTGAGAACAGAATTTTTCCAGACCAAGTCATTAGAGCACTTGCATAAGGAGAACACTACATTTTAGCTAAACCGCACTTAGAAACCCACTAAATGAAGTTCAAGTACTAACAAGAAGGAAAACTGAACAGAAATTTACTGTTGGACTCAGGGCTGAACTTCTACATAATACTTGCCACGAATTGACTAATAACAATAATAATTATAGGATAAATAATTATAAATTCATTATAATGTACAATAATAGCAAAAATGATGTATATGTATTAATCCAAATATCAATCAATCAACCTAAATATTGCCAAGAAGAAAGTGGTAAATACCAATAACCACTTATTATAAAAATTTCTAGTTGACAATAGTTCAACACAGGGGTGCCCACAGGGGGATTTCATGACGTGCCTGCGTCATGGGAATTTTTGGGGGGGACAAAATTTTTATACCAATTAATTGTACGAGTGTGTACCCAAAAAATTCCGGTTTCTTTTGGGTACACACTCGTAGAAGGCTAAAATGTACGACATGTCTGGGAAAAAGAGGACCTCTGGTAACCCTAACAATGCCTTCACTGGAATCTCTGAATATGAAACCCTTCTCACCTGATACCCAATTACTTTTCCTCTGCTCGGAACAGCTTCCCACCAAACTTCAACACTGAAGTCGGACGTTGCGACGGCCTGCACATTCATTGGTGCTCGTACGATGTCCCTCTCGGTGTGCAGATAAAGCTTCTCACTGTACGGGCCGGCTCCTTGGCTCGTGTGGGCTCTGATGCGGAAAACATAATCCATGTTCTCTTCCAGATTCGGGAATACAGTCTGTAGTGAAAAAGGCATGCATATATCACTACAGCTATCATGAAATGTGAAACACAGACAAATAAAAACAAGGTGAGTTAGAGGCATTTCATACGGTTTCTCTATCATTCTTCTCAATGCAATGTGGCACAGACAAACATAATATTTCCACTGTTTCAACCTTCTTTTGGTGATATAAAAACGATGATGGACTTGATGTTGTATTTTAACAGATTCATCATCTATGTTATTTCAACAGATGGAAATATTGAGTTTAAATCACAAACATGTACCAGAAGCAACAATGCAAGTAAAGTAATATGCACTAATCACTTATATTATTTCTTAATAATGCTAGCACAAGGTATGTAACCTTTTTTTTCTGTTTTTTCAAAAAATCATAGAAAATATGTTGTTGGATGTCTTATTATTTAACATTTTTATCTAAAATCTACAACACTTTCTCTTTCCGCAGATATGTAATATGCTACACTTTATATAAATTTTCTCACATTTATGATCTTTTTCTGTATCAAATTTTTGAAAGTAAAAAAAAATATCACATTGCATAAAAGTTACTGAAAACATGGTTTGAATCGGTAATGTACAATTAATTCATGAAATTAATGAAAAAAAACTTTCTATTAGGATCAAAATCATTACTAACTGCGAAATATGAGTGGAATCATCGTAATAAATTTCCACAATGTGGATATTTATTGATTTGCTTTATTTTACTTCGCTTCTTGTGCCACTTTTGGCTAATTTGTGAAGATGGGGATGAGTGATGATATGATGAAATTGATGAATGGACCCTCACAAACATCCATGCCCTGCCAGGATTCACAATAAATTATTAAATGCTATTTTCAAGAGTATAAACAAAAGCGCAATGTAATTCGTCATGTAAAACTCACGAACAAAGGAAATGTTATATCTTGCAGTTGAAATTTGATAGAGGTGGTTACAACACTTGTGCACAAGATATGTGGTGTGATTATAGCCCATCATTCATTCACAATGGAATTTTATAGTGAACAGCAAGCTATCCCTGTTGCCAGATTTATTTGACAGTAATTTTACGATGGTTGCTCATCTGGAAAGGGTTAGAAATTTTTTTAAAAAAAGGCAATTTTTGGAAATTATCTTTCTCGAATTTTATTACATACACAAAAAAGATAAGTGAGGTTAGTTTGACATCAAAATAAAACACAACGGCTGAGTTGATACCCCTCTGAACTGACATTAATAATACTGATTCCCACTGGTACCGATACCAATGCTTGAAAAGTATAATACAGTAAAATCTCATTAATCCGGACCGCGATAAGCTGGACTTTGCTTAATCCGGACAGGCAAAAAAAAAAAAGAAGCAGAATTCAAGGTTTTATGTGTGGCTAGAAGTCAACAATCACATTTGTCATATTGCTCCGTAACGGCTAAGAATATGTATGTCCATCTGAGAACTTCCCAAAGAAAAGGCAGTCAACCACTGATGAAAATCTGTTTCCCGCTGACTTTCTGGAATGCTCTTTAAATACACCATAATAAACATGTATTTTTGCTATAAACTGAGTTTTAATGCACTTTCTACTGTTCTTTTAGGTTATTTCAGTTAATCCGGACTTTTGTTAACGAGGTTTTATGGTAATTAAAATTTGTTTAAAATATTGATCAATAATAGTGTGCAAGCATCACTTTAGCAAGAGTTTCTTCTTTAAAACATTTCAGAATTGTATTAGAATATTAAAACACATGTTATGCAATCCATCATAAAATCCAGTGTTTCACACAAAACTGCTGCAAAATAAAAAGGAACTTTCAATTTTGTACAATTTGCTAAATAATTAAACTCTGCAAGTGTCACACAGTATTTGTTTGGACTACGTGAAAGACTAAAATGCAGGAAAAGTTTTGGCTGTTATCGGTAAATAAATTCCAAACAATACTTTCTGATACTGATACCACTGACATCAGACGATATTGATTATTGGTATCAGCTAAGTCATAGAAAAAAAAAACCTACGCAATTATTTAACCCCTAAGGCTGGTTTGACATACAGTAAACTGACCTAGACATTTCTACCATGGGTAGTTTGACATACACCATATATCCGCATCATGGCTCTAAATGAATGCCTGTTCCGTGCAATCTATTGGCACGGAAAGAAACAAATATTCTTCTGCTTGCTAGTGCGACTGTATTTTACTGCCACCTAGTGTCATTTTGCGAAAATATTTCGAAAGTTACTTTTGTTTGTTTTAGTTTTTCGTACAAAAGGATGGCAAGGAGCAATGGATTGAAGGGTCCTGTGAGCGAAAAAAATCGTGAAATTATTGACGAAAGTGACCATGATTCATCCTCTAGATTATTGTCAGGTAGTGAGGAAAGTGATTTATACTACGCCAAAGTGCAATCTCAACAATCAAATGAAAACAGTGCTAATGATGAAATGGATTTGTCACCTGTTGCTGCTTTGGATGTGAAGTGTAACAACATAATGTGAGTGCTGACTATCCAATATTATACATTACTAAATTATTGTATTGTATTGTATTATTGCATTTACACTTTCTGAACAATGTTTGCAATGTTTAATAACCCATTGATATGTTGAAAGTTTCAATTGAATTGCATTAGTGGTTCCGAAGATTCAGCATTTGAAACAATGCTGTGCGAATCTACCATGTTTCCGAGTTTAAAATTACTGGCCAGGCGTTAGACTTCTGGGTATTAAACTTCCGGTTTTAGGGGTTAAAATAATTACACTGCATCTCCAAAAAGTTTTTCTTTTGTTGCACTAAGTTTTTCACATAATCCCATAACACTTCACTTTCCATAACGGACATTCAGTTTAAAAACATTAAAACAATAATGCCAGAAATTTCAACATACTGCAATTACCAAATGTTACACTGTAATCTCACCATGCCAGTTTATTACATTAAAATATTTCCTCTTGGGTTTTGAAAACATGCTCTCACCCCTGGAGGTGAGTTGGCCTCTGAGCAACTGACTTCCAAAATCCTGGAGGCAATTATGAAACACCCTGTATAGTCTGCAATAAATAAAAAAAAAAATACTATACTGTATATTTGTAAGTTGCCACTGGGAGTACATACCTTTGTCATAGTGATGTTCCGATCTGTCACCGTGCTGTGATCGAGTTTTTTGTGCCACTGTATGTCGTAGCGGATGATCTGTCCATTCCGATGCTCCCGAATCGGAGGGTCCCATGTGATAGAAACGACGTCGGGTGTCTGGAAATGATACGAGATGTTTGTGGGAGGTCCATTGGGTGCTCCTTCGGGAGTTGCATAATATTTGATGGTCTCCTGCCCGAAACCAATCTGGTTCTTCCCAGCAATTCTGAACTCATATTCAACACCCCGTTCTGTAAGAGAAAAGAGAAACATACATATTGCATGCTCTCATATTGTTTGAGGGTTTGGTAACAGTAGTATAAGCCGGAGACGGATTTCTTAAAATTTACAGGAGAAAAGATGAGAAAGTACTTACAGAATTGCGTTCTTGGGGACTTTCTGAAGCCGGGGAAATTGTTTTTTAGAATCGTGCAACGTATTTTGCCTGTAAATAAGGTATTTTTCGTCAATCATGCATCTCCGTTGTACGATAGCTCGTGCCGCCATTACCGTCGACTACGTGAATCAAATGTTCCGTGCGTTCGGTTATGTAACCCCCTCACAGTGTAGCAACCACGCGGAAGTTTGACAAGATGACATGTGAGTGGGTTTTTTTTTTTCCAATGTAAGCTAAGACTCTAGTTTACGTCCTTTTCCTAAGGAATACGTGTCATATATCGTTGGAAAACTTATTTTATAAGGAATTCAACAACGTAAATCCCAAAGCGAGCAAAAATTTCCTGAACGAGTAAATCGAGAAAATCGATGTTGTCCGGATATGCGCAATTGAACGTACTGAGGAATTTTTTAGATGATGAAGCACATATTTAGGGGTGAAATGAGTGCTAATGGAACCTAACCTAACAGGCCTAACCTAACCTCGTAGGCATACCTCGACCCCGTGAATGGATAGTGGGGCTATCGTGAACAGAAAGTGTAAAAAGAAAAAGGTACTTACCCGAAGAGATGCTGGGTGCTGCACCACGATCGCGCACCGCGAACGCAAAGAAGCAATCACCATGCAGATAAGGACGCAAAGTAGAGTCTAGCCTCAATTTTCGCTTCAAAACCTTTCGTGAATAGTTTGTGCGGCATTTATCGGTTCATAAGTTTGGAAACACTGCACATCAGCTGACGATACTGCATATCAGCTGACGATACACAACGTGAGTCAAAATTTGCGCGTCGAATTAGCAACGACCAATAATTGATTATAATGTTAAAAATAACACTTTTTTCATGGAAAAAAAGTGATCCCCAGCTTGAAAAATGTTCCGCTATGCATATGAGGTAAGTAGCAATGATTTTTATTTGAAAACAAACGAGTTTAATGTGTCTCCGGCTTATACTACTGTTACCGAGGGTTTGAAACTCAACACAAAGTTGATTTTTTAAATTATATATGAATCTATTTGTTTGGAGTGTACCTGGAAGAATATAATCTATTCTACAGAACTTACTTGTTGTTCCAGATAAGAGTTTGCCACCTTTCTCACAGCTTCCAGCATGTCCTTCTAACATATACATATATGTATGTTTGATATATCAAACATCCTTGTCACTTCAGTTTTACAGAATCCTTTTTAGGTTAATTATTGACCCCTGGCCCCTTGCATTTCAATGGAAGGAAATATTGAGATGCAGCATTTTTCTAAACAACTCGAAAAAAAAATCACTTTGTGAGTGAGTGATAGAAATAGAGGAGGAGGTGAAGGGAGGGATGAGTTATATATCACATCAGACACTCTCATAACTAATCTTTGTTATTGCAGTTTTAGCATGTTGATTTCTACCAACAAGAACTGTTTGGTTTGCCAGACAAGGTTGTACAGATGGCAAAATTGCCATGGTGCATTTCCAAAACAACACATACTGCAAATTGACTATATTTATTTTTTTTGTGCCATTTGATTTGTATCTCTTGTGGGATATATATATATATATATATATATATATATATATATATATATATATATATATATATATATATATATATATATAAAAATCAAATAAGGTAAAAGGAAACACTCACCGGACAGTAGGAAAATTCAAAATTTTCGCTAATTTATAGCATCATCGGTGTGAGAAGAAACAGAAGACGGAACCGGAAGCTGGGGTCCTGCAGAGTTGCCAGGTCCCCATTGAAGAAGAAGCGGTGCGTAGAACGAAAAAAACACTGTTTCGTCACCAGGCTCGTCGTAAACTGTGAGTGTGTAGGATGAGTTGGGAGGGAGGGCGGGAGAGTGGGTGAGGGTTGGGCATTACTGGGTGGCCTTGTTCAGGCCAGGTGGAGTGGTTGCACTCATGGCCGATATATAGACCCTCTCCCATCTTTTGCGAACAGAGGTGTTGGCTGGTTGGGGTAGGAGGAGGATGATCGCTACCCGGAAGCAGTCGTTGAAACTGATGTTGTGGTGGTTGGTGTGGACGGCGACAGTGAAGTCCAGGTTGTGGGTGGAGGAGCGGTGGTTATTGAAGCGGAGGTTGAGGGCCGTTGATGTTTCCATGGATAAAAGCAAGGAGGGCCAAAAGGGCTAAGTAAAAATCAAAGAAGGTAAAAGGAAACACTCACCGGACAGTAGAAAAATTCAAAATTTTCGCTAACTTTGTAGCGAAGTAACCGGTTCCGTCTCTTTCTCCTCACACCGATGATGCTACGAAGTTAGCGAAAATTTTGAATTTTTCTAGTCCGGTGAGTGTTTCCTTTTACCTTCTTTGATTTTTATATAGATATAGATATATAGATAGATAGATATGAAATGAGAAAGTAATCTCTCTCCAACCCTCTCTGAAATGAACAACAGGACAAATTATGTTTATCATTAACTGAACAATTATACAGAACTGGTCGGTCCCTGACTGACAATATAAATACACAAACACCTTGCTTTTACATTTTTCAGGATACCACGGTGAAGAAAATTAAAATGGGGGAAAATGTAAAACCCAATAAATTTTTTACAATGTTTTGCTCTGCCAGGACCATGACAATTGAATGTACGATACAAGGATAATGTACAATTTGGGAACATATATATCAGGGCTACACTGTTTTTTTAAAGATAACTTACCCAAATCCTCTATTTTAAAATGCTGAATCTGTGTTCCTTCTAGTATTTCTTCCCTAAGATCTTGATCCTTGACACCATAACGCAACCTGTAGCCATGTAATTCACCATACACTTCCGTTGGTCTACTCCACTCAACTTCCAAAGTCACTGTTGGCTCTCGTTCAAGGATTCTGGAAATTGAATGAGAGATTTTTAGGAGCTAAAAAATACATTGTAATCCATTATTAATAATTAATGAGTAGGGGTGGATTTATATGCACTCAAAAAAGTCAAAATATGCATTAAAAACAGGCAAAATATTCACTTAAAATATGAACTATAAATGTAAAAAATGTGTCCTAAAATTGTGATTTATTATCTATATGCACCTTATGACTGTATTAATACACCCTCCCACCTTCTAAGGACCACATCATTGATACATAATTCTGAGAACTGCTGTGTGGTTTTAACGCACACAGCTGGAAAATGGAAATAGATATGTAAAAGTTTGGATATTTGTAAATGCTCTTGCCTACGTTGCTTTTTGCCCAGTAGCCGGGGAAGCCAAAGGTTGTTTTCCCTCAATGGCCTTCCTGTTTGAAAAGTAACAATACGGCCTTGCCCCGGGGGTTATATATATACCGGATTCAGACTTGTTACGTGGGCTCAGATACTCAGACAGTTGCCGGCTCTCAGATACTCCGATACAAGGAGTATCGGCTTCAAAGTCCAGGATCAGAGAGTTGTCGGAAGCACATTAGCCACAATGGGGAGAGAACAAGAATAACATCCGCTGTTGGGGTTGTCAATCACAGTATCATATTTTCCGGTTTTGTGAGAAGCCGAAAGAAACTGAAAGTTCCCAAGGAACGTGCTCAAAAAGGGATGAATCAGGGTTGCCAGGCCAAACTGCATGCAAAAAGAAGTCTTGTCAAAAAAAGGGGAATGCAGTTCCAAAATATGAGAAAGAGCCTCTTGTTAGGTGCAAGATAAAAGGCCTGGAATTTCGTCGATTGGGAAGCCAGTTGTTCCTTACTAGATGTAAATACGGCGAAGTTGCTACAGGAAAAGGGGGCTAAGTTTTATCATGATGGCACTTAATAAGTTTAGCTGCAGGCACTGCACACACTGTGGGTCGGATGGTCTTATTTCTGGAATAAAAGGATGCATGATTGAACAGACATTCCTTGTGCTGAAAGATGCAATAAAGTCAGTTTTTTTGGGAAGGGACTTTATAATGAAAGCCAGAATGAGTTTGCATATCTGCGTCAATGCATGGAGTTTCTATGCGGAAAAAGGATGAAATGTTTTACTTTAACGCATAAGAAAAGTGCAAAGAATGCCGCCAGTGGTTGCAACTGCACAGGAAGAAGCGTCGTTAGAGATGTTGGCCAGGGAAGATGTCCATGTACTAAGTGTTTCTGTAGTAGGTTGTTCGAAAAAAGAAATGAAACGAGAAGCTTGGGGTTTCCGAACCGAGGCCTTGTTACAAACAAGACAGAGAGACTATTCAGCAGAAGATGCAGATAGGCTAACTGAGTTGGCCGTTCGTCAGCACCCACTTGATTCAAGGCAATCAGAAGCCTCCCAGGAAGAAGATGTAGACTTGGCACTTCGTTTGTGGGAGAAAGAGGTACCAGCTCCAAAAGAGGTGACTAATGACAACGGTTCTGTTGAGATGCGGGTCTGCTTACAAGGAAATAAAAGTGAGATGCCTGTAAAGAACATCGAGAAACGCACTGCAATTTACACGTAAAACCACCGTGATTGGCCGAACAATTTGCCTAGTCTTGAGTATGGGATCAGCAGTACAGTCATGAGCAAAACTGGATCTTCACTACGGCCGCCAGTTAGGCATGTTGCAACCAAAGATAAAGTCGCTTATGTGAAAAGGCTGCATGAGAAACGGAAATTAGCGCTACGTGCAGCGGATGTTAGGAATCAACATTCAGCCCAAAATGTGCAGCCAGAGTTGGAAATGGCGATTATGAGGACTGGGTGGAAAAATCTACGCTACAACTTCAGAAATCGGAATTAGAATGATTTCGCATACAGGATTTCGGGCACGGCTCTAGTGAGGAAATCCTTGGAGTACATCGTAGAATGGTACCAACAGGGCAACCACCGGAGGACCAGGATGTATTGGAGAGTGGCATCTCCGCAGAGGAGGACTTCTTGGTTCCAGAGGATCTACCGGACGTCCTGGGTGCGGCAGGAAGCTCAGGTGCCTTTATTTGCGAGTGAAATACACTTTTTTTCTTCAGGGGACTTTATTTTGCATGTGAAAGGCACTGCAAGACTAAATATGAACTGTGTCTTGTGAAGTGTATTGTATATTTTTTTCCATGTGTAGTGTATATCCTTCCTTCAGGAGGGAGGGTGGGGAGATGCTGTGTGTTTGTGTGTTGTGCACATGTAATGTGTAGTGTGGTTTACTGAAAATTTTCACACACTGCTGAGACTGATTGAAAGTGTGATGAAGTAGGAGGATTCTGGTAAGAATTATCGTTTTTGTTCTTTGTTATCTTTTCTTTAGGAAAAAAAGGGGAAGCTATGCTGTGTGGTTTTAACGCACACAGCTGGAAAATGGCAATAGATATGTAAAAGTTTGGATATTTTTAAATGCTCTTGCCTAGGTTGCTTTTTGCCCGGTAGCCGGGGGAAGTCAACGATTGTTTTCCCCTCAATGGCTTTCCTGTTCAAAAAGCAACAATAGAGCCTTGTCCAGGGGGTTGGGGGCAGGCCAGTTTGTCGGAGGTATATATATATATACACACTGGGTTCGGGCTCAGATACTCCGATACAAGGCCCGATGGATTGACCCAGTTTTTTATACAGTTGCACAGAACCAGATGGATGCACAGAGATACACAGAGAGTGAGTGCAGTATGTAAAGGGACCTCTGCATGATAAAATGCGGGGGCAGGTTAGCCGTATGCTAAATAGTGCCCTCATAGCTCAGATAAGATGTATATTACTGAATGAGAGGACGGCGTAGGGACTCTTGCGTGATAAACTATGAGAGCGGGTTAGCGCTATGCTAAATAGTGTGCTTGCAGAGCGAAGTCCAGTGAAGTTCATTTCTCTGTAACGGAGCAAAAGGCAACTTAGAGCATTTATTACTGAATCTGTAACGAAAAGATGTATATACAGAGATGGGGAGGTATGTGTAAATAAAAGTGAACATAACAGAGATATCCGTGAAACGTTTATTCTTTGCAATAGAACTGAAGCAATTTCCACATACAGACCCATATTCCCAGCATAGTTGGCTAATATAATTGTTCAACATGGATAGTGAAAAAATACTGCATTTCTGTCATTTATATTTTCATCGATAAAGACTGTTTACAAAGCAACAACTTGTAGTTATATACTAGTTATAGTTAAATAACAGTAACAATATCCTCCATTGCAAGCACAATTTGTAAAAGAAATTAATGAAATCAGACAGATGCCCCAAACAACTGATCTTTCCCTTCCTTAGCAAAAGTTACACTGCCAAAAATTATGGTTGAACTACACCATTGCACATGCATCCACAAAGATCAATGTTAATTTACAAGCACAATGCCATGTGCATGATGATAGCAAGAAGTTCATGTGTCTGACAAGAGGCTTTACACTGCATCATGCTTTAATTACCTGTGACAATAACAGTACGTAAATTCCCATGTGAACCACAAAAAAAATATTCTAGATAGCTAAGATATTATATTTAATATTTAAATGCGGAGTGTAGAATTGACATAAAATACTTCTGGCATCGTAGCCCCCTGTTCATTGTTGAAGCAATTTTCTTTTCACTCACTCGTTCGGCATTACAAATTTCTACCCACGAACCCAAACATAAATAAAACCTAAAAAATTTAACCCTTAAATAAAATGAGTAAGAAAATGTATTCTCACCTAATAATATAATTCCAAACAAACCACTCATTTCTAACTATTGTCTTTCCACAGCAAGAATGGAGTGGATGTAAAAAAATGCATATGATCTGAAAGAAATTCTATTGATTATTTCTGAAGGCAGCTGTTTTAAAGTGTACGTACACCCAAAGAATATAGAGCATTTGACAAAGGAATGCCACTTGCCTGAGCATCTATACTGAACCTATCTGAAAACGAGCAGACATCTGAAATAACAAATCAAGTCAGAACTCCACAAAGTCATATGCTTTTGTTTACATTTCCTTCGTTCTTACAGTGGATGGAGAATAACACACACCAGTGTAACACCTTAAATATTTCCAGGTCGACAGAGGAAGATTCCAGTAAATATTTTGGAAGCGTAGATATACAGCCTACATGTAGCATTCCCCAATGGATGGACATTTTCAACCAGAAGAGGAAATGTTCCATTTACCTAGAACTTTTACCTGGTACCTAGAACTGTGACTCATTTCTTCTAGGTGTTGCTGGATGTCTTTGACACAACTAGTGATACATAGGTTACTCTCGACACGAAGGACAAAACATTAAAGAAGCAATCTAGAAATATATATGCAATAATATGTCCATTATGCTCAAATATGTATCAACATCTGAAATATGCGTTTATATGCACTATAAAACCTTGCTAGAGTATTCCTTTCTGCCCCCTGTTAATGAGCTATGCGAAGATTTTAGAACTTTGGTAGTTTAAACTTAAATTGCTGATTTATACCATCAGATACTACATATATGAGGTGTTATTCAGAATTTTTGGGACTGGTGCTGCCATCTGGACAGCACTTACAGTAGCAGGGTGCAATGGTACGCATTAGTTATTTTAGGAGTCATCGTACAAAATTTTCACGTAGGAGGGTGAATGCACCGACTGTTTATGTACTTTTCTTTGCAGTCGTGTATGTGGTGTGTGGCTATTTCACGTTGGGTGTGAATTAAATTTTGTGCAAATCTAGGAGAAAATGTGACAGTGACCGTGGCAATGATTACACAAGGGTTCAGGGAAGAAAGCATAAGCCGTACCAGGCCTGTATCCAGGCAGGGGCCAGGCGGTCTGAGCCCCTCCCTGGCACTGCCGTCAGCCCCCTTGACATTACGCAAAACTATTTTGCTCACAACTTGATGAAGGATAAATTCACAGAACATGAACAGCAGCTATAGCTATAACATTCGTTCATCTTGTATATGAAAAGAAGTATAAGTAGCAGCAACATGTATTTAGAAGATTCTCTAGACTTTAGAAAGTTCTTTCATAGGGGCTTCTTTACCTGTTCCTTCGCTGCCTTTGTTGCATCCTCCCCTTTAGACAGAAATCTGTGACTAATATCATCCACATTCCTTCCAAATCTGCGTCAAACAGCTCCCAAGTTTTGGGAACGAATGGGATTTCTATTGCTTCAGTTGGGGGTGGAATGTATGGTATGCACTATGATTGGATATTGTGCATTTTTCATGTGTGATATAAATATCTGTATCATCAAAAGTAGTATGGAGTGAGCAGTAAGGGATGATATCAGTAGCAGTCAGTTAACACTTCAAGAGATGTTTTAGAAAATATAGAAAAAAACTATAGTATTTGTATGAGATTTCTAAATTTTATATTAATTTAATTACCTCCCCCACATGCACACACATAATCTATCTTCATTTAACACTGTTAAACCCTTGAAAAATCAACTTTGTTTACAAAGCCTCCCCGACAACCCATGAGTCTTCCATGGAGATCAATTCTTGTAGCTACAGGCCTGAGGCGTACACGGCTCTTTGAATGGCATAGTCGGTCCAGGGCCAAGTGGGCATCTACTGAGAACGATGAACGCACAGGGAGGTCACACAGCTGCACAATGCCCGACACTGTTGCAAAAGATCAAAAGCTCGTTCATGAGGATCAATATTGAACTGCTTATCACCTTGAATACAAAGTGTGGAAAAAAGCACTGTTCTGGGCTCTCTGGCAGGTTCCACTCGAATATGATACTGCTAGAGGCGCTGGTGTTGGTCTCGCTGCATGGTATTCATCTCCTTATAGTGGAAGTAAATTCAGTTTTCGCTGCAACGTCTGATTCCTTTACATGAAGCATTTCTATGAATGTGATAATTGCTATGATATTTGGTACAGTGGTCGCGAAGATATTAACAAACATTCTAGACAGTCGACCACGTCCTGTTATCGTTACTTTCATTAATACTACGGGAGAAAATATACGAGTAGAAAGCTCTTGGTAACTAAATTTTTGTGTAGGAATTAGTTTCATTATTATCATAATTTCTTTTAAAGATATGCACACTGAAGCATTTGTATTTTTGATTGACATGATTTACTTTACTTCGCTTTTTGTGCCACTTTTAGCTAATTTGCGAAGATGGGGATGAGTAATGATGTGATGAAATTGATGAATGGACACTCACAAACATCCATGCCCAGGCCAGGATTCGAACCCGGGACCCCTGGTAGCACGATGTGCTAACCACTCTGCCAAGGGGGCCGGCTTGTATAAAGACATTTATTGTCTCTTTTCTTTCGCTTTAAATTAATCGCGGCGATGATGATAATGAGGATTGCATGAAACGACAAGGGGAAACCCACAAAACTTCCTTACTGCCATCGATATGAGTGTAAGGAAACTTTCAGACCAATGAGACAAGCGACACGGAAGTTCACACTGATGTGACTAGTGACACAGACACTTCCAGACTGTAAAATAGCATTCACTGTGCATGAGGGTACAAACAACAAATGACACGTTCATATGTCGTATTCGCGTGCTACTTGTTACTTCAGTTGGAAAGCTCCTTAAAGGAAGGGTGCTCAGACAGAAGTGACGCACCACAGGGGGAGTTTCCAACTAAGTGACAAGCAACATGGTGCCTTCAGTCTATTAGCAAGCGTTTGCTGCTAATTGTGTGAACAACAGATCTAGGCAACATGATAAGTCACATGTGTCACTTTGTTGCTTGCATGTCACTCAAACTGAGCCATTTCCTCAATAGCTTGCAATGAGTTGCTGTGGTTTGTTGTTCGTGCATGCACGATGCAATGAGTGTCTTGCTTTGGGAGATTGCGCACCAAAGCAACAAGCGACGCGCGAAACTTATCACTTGAGGATTTCACCAACTGAATGTTGGCCTGCACTGCCCACCATGCCGCTACCATGTGAAATGTTGATCTTGATTGGTTTGTTTCCAAGCAACATGTGTCGCATGTCACTTCGATATGAAAGTTGCCTTGGACAGAAGGACCCGTTTCACTTTGGTGTGAAATCCCTGTATCGTTTGTCGCGTGTTGCTTTGGTCTAAAATCTCCTTGATGAAATGGTACAGTCAAAGCTTGTGTCCCTACGGTTCGAAAGGCTGCATTAATTATCGACTGCTCGCTTCCGAGCGACACTTGTGGTTTATCACCTCGTTATGAAATATCTCTCAGGATACTATTTATATTCTAATAACATAGAAATATAAACTCTAGTACACAATCCTACACCTGATGTCCGGAATCACATTGTGATGTTTCTTCTTGTGTTACGTATGCTATTTATTTATTAATATTATTTTACTTTTCTTTCCAAATTAATGCCATTTCGTGACTGCAAATAACTCCACAAATATAACTATTTCCATCAATTCAAGACAAACAAATCTACATAATATATTCCAAAAACTAAGCCGCATTACTTTCATAAGAAAATTAGCAGCAATACTGATCACACTGCCATCTATGTTGTCATCCGTCTCTGGAACCAGTTTCTTGGGTCGTTTTCCACACTATGTGTTCAGGGTGCTGTAACCTTACCGATGAGGTGGGAATTGGTTATGGAATACGTCAACAGATTCTGACTGGTAAACTGAGCATGCATTGTGTTAGTGCCGAATTTGTGCTAAGTATCGTGATATATGATGAAAAGTGTTTGTCAGGGTTATGGTAATGAGAGCTGGATTTATGAGTTTGGGATTGAAGCGCTCATAACTTGTTACATAATGATGGAATTTAGAATCTGCCAAATTGGCTTGAGAGACAGAAGACATGAATTTCAGAGATAACTTACTTTAAGTTAACAGCAGGTCTATTTGGCACTCCGCCTGGGGTCCTCACGGTCACGGGACTGCTCCTATCGCCATCTCCTCTCATCGTGACAGCTGCCACTTGCACGGCATACTTGGTGTCCGGCTGGAGTCCAGTCACGTTGAATGCCTTCGCGCTTCCATCCAACACGTCATATCGCATCGGTTGATTCAGAAGTGTGCCCTGCAAGAGTTGACAATTTATTCAGCTCCTTTCACAAAGAAAGCAGAGTAGTGACATTTTGCATACCATACAATCATGAAGTTAACAAAACGGATGAGATATGTAACTAATACATGCCATTTAATGCAATACCAGAAAAATACTAAAACAACTGTCAAAATATTGAGATAATACACTAATTAATTATGAATATGCTAAACCATAAATGATTTCAAATACAGAATCATTACATGTCAAAAAAGTTTGAACAAACACTAAATAACTCAAATCACATTTCATATATCAAGTAGTGATGTGATGAAACATGGAATTTAAAAGTTCCAAAATACTCACCGATTCTGATGCCACGATTTAACCAATTCCGATACATATACAATTTCTGGCATTCAGAACATAAAAACTCCTGGTTTGGCTAGTTCCCTGTTTCTAAATTGCTATTTTTTTGTTCTCGTTTTCATTGCCTTCATTAACACATGTTAAGACACAATAACCTTTGTCAATG
Source organism: Lepisma saccharinum (assembly GCF_977018435.1). Classification (NCBI taxonomy): domain Eukaryota; kingdom Metazoa; phylum Arthropoda; class Insecta; order Zygentoma; family Lepismatidae; genus Lepisma; species Lepisma saccharinum. The sequence goes on along the minus strand of NC_139240.1, from coordinate 34,911,514 downwards.
AAGACAATGGCCCTTTGAAATTAATCGGCAATGAACAAAACCAGCAATGTGGAACTTTCCGTACAGAATATAAACTTCTGTTGTGCATTATAAATATCCTCATAGACTAGTTACATTTATGTGTGAGGAAGGAATAACATGCGAGATATTTGCTAATACCAATATATATATCAGCATCAGCTGGCCCTTAAGCAGCAAAAGGAATTTTATCATGAATTAAGTTGTTGCAAATGCACGAAATAGAAATTTCTGCATGTTATGATTTACATAATTGTGAAAGTTGTTGTCTTTCATTGAAGGAGTAATGACATTGGAAAATGTGGTGCTTAGGAGAAGTTCAGCTTGCAAAAAAATGTGCTGCTGTTTTGAAGGCCACATATCTGTCTCTAGCTTTAGTATTTCTTGAGATAAGATAAATTTTATTCTCCTTACATAACAATCAATATCCAAACACAAGAAAGATAACAAAAGGAATGAAGAGTAAAATAAAAAAAACATTGGAAAGTCAATTACAACTAATATACACATGGCAAGTAATTTGCTATCTGCAATGGTTGAATTATTTGGGTAAAGAGACAGATATTATATGATTTACCATAGTTTTTAACCAGTTTTATCTATGTATTTTTTTAAACATTTTAATCCTAGTCATAATTGTTGAGCAGAAATGCTGAGAAAAAAGTCAATTTGTAAAAAAAAATCTCTAGGATTGATAAATGTATTTGGACAATTAGGCCATACATTGAAATGTTACTGTGCCCAAAAAAGCATAAATGTCTTAAAAATCACTCTATCTGGACCACTTATCTGTATCGTATCCAGCAACACAATTGGTGAAAAATGCCACCAACAATCTAATTATAATAAATATTCCTTGTTTATTTGTAAAGGGGTTCATTTTAACATAACTTTATGCACAGATGGGCTAATCAGGACTAGACTTAAACATGAGACCTGGAACTGCTTAATTATGCTCCTACTGGGAATATAATCTTATTTAGCGTACATAAAAAAGACCAGTAATAAATGACGAGAATTTACTGTAGTTGATCATCCTTCATACCTTACATGTTGGACTGTTTTAAAATTCATTGCCTCCTTTGCTTGAGTAGTAGTCCAAAAATAAATTTCACAGTACACATAATGTCAGACTAGGAGTTACTGGCCTCCATTGTGTGATATTTGGTCTGCAAGGTGTGTGCGGCACATACATAGGAGCTGGCGGTAGCGAGCAAATAACATAGAGAGTGTGTGTGCTATATTACAATGGGAGTCTTCATGGTAAGCAGATTCATGTCACAGAAGTGGACGAAAGAAGTGCAGGTGGGGGTGCCAAAGGGGGGTGGAAAGGTGTATACCAAGAGGTACAGTGACACACTGGTATGACTAAAAACCTCAGTTTGGGTTTTCTACTTTCCTACTTTTTAATACCAGAATACAGATTGTGTGCGCTGCTGCAGAGTCGCCATTGTGCTTTATGCGATTGTGGCGGTGCATAGTGAGAGAATGGTGAACTTCGAGGTCATGCAACAATATTCTTTGAGTTTCTCTTTCATCCAGTACCACTTGCATTCCATTGTGTTTCATAACCTTTTAGCAATGATGAATTGAAATGTGGGAGGTTTGAACGGAACATGCTGTACAACTGCAAAATTTATTTTCAGACAACCCCTCAAATACAAACAATCCCACAATTACATTTTTTAAAACTTCGAAGTGCTTAACGGAAATGTTGTCTACACCATAATATATAGCTATATTTTACTACTACTACTACTACAATATATTTATGTTAACAGTTATAAAAATACAAGCAAGATATTAACATGTTCCTAACATCTGGAACATAAACCATGCTATACTGATAAAACACACGAGGCAGACAGACAACAATAACTTTTTAAAAAGAGAAAAATATGGTTTATGCTAAGCTACTGGCATTCTTGGTTTCAAAGACACAATACAATTATAAATATATGCCCTCAATTTGCAATATTTCCTTTGTTTGTCAGGGATATTGAACAAAATGACAAGGGGTTAGTGATTGTGAAAAATCATGATGTAGTGAATGAAGGACAGTAATATGACACTGGCATGGTACCAATTGATAGTTTATAGTCTTATCCCACAAGTCTAAATAAGACAATACACGCATGTCTCTTTCTGCTTTGAGCAATATGTGTACGGTTGTAAGTGCAACTGCACTGTATGGCAGAATGAGTGATGTGTACTGACTAATGAGTGAAAGGGGTGTTAAGGAGTGATGCATAACATTTTGTGTTGGGTGAACAGTCAAGCATTTTGTAAGTGTTACCAGATCAGTTGGTTCACCAAATATATATTTTTCAAGTCATAAAAGTAACTGGCTTCCTGCTCATGGTGCTACTAACAATAAAATGCTAATTACATTTAATAATGTGAAAGCAAGAAATTGCATCAATGGATGTGCACAAATCCACTGAAAAAACCTAGGAAATTCTAGGAACTGTTCTCAATTGTGTACAGGTGATGCTGATGAGTGAGAGAATAAACAAAGAGGATGGTTGAGATCAGGTGTCGTAACTGCTGTAACAGTTCAGTGGCATTTGTTTTGATGATCCACCCTACAACTCAGACCTTGCCACAAATTATTTCCATCTTTATAGACAGATGGAAAGTCTGGGAGAGAATGAAGCATGTCGACGACTGGCTCTGCACCCATGCAACAACTTTATCTGGAGTCAACGACTGGCTCTGCTACCATGCAACGACTTTGTTTTATAAGAGGAAACAGAAACTAATGTCATGCTATGACAAGTGCCTCATTTCAGATTTGCTTATATTGAGCATTTCCTTTTATTTATTATTATATATTTTTAGACAGCCTTTTGGAGTGCTTGTATGTAAGTAAATCACAAAAAGGGGATCATAGCATTTTCTTACACTTTAAAAACAACATATGGTTGTTTTCCAAGTAAACACTAACTATATCGTAGCTAAAAAAAAACACTGCATTTTAACACTTATATACTTAGCTAGAGTTCAGTGAATGAAACAATACCTGATTGGTAACACAGAATTCCAACTCAAATACAAAGCAAACAAACATTTTTAACTGTCCTGTTTCATCTATGCTCATGAAGTTTTCATTACACCAACTTTCTCGTTAAACATTGCATTTGAAATAATTTCCGGTTTCATTTGTAATCGCACTGAATTATAGCGAGTGGGAGAAAAAGAATTACCATACGATTGGGTAATGTTATAAGAGATGAACATACATTAGTGGTTCTTTTGCCAGCCTTTAGTAATACTTAAATAGGACAGATTAGCTGTTAATCAATGATCAAAACTTGAGGGTCTGGTGGGGCACAATCTCAGGTTCAACTCCTGGTGTTGACCCAGCACCATGAAGATTATAGGGAGAAACAGTAGAAAAGCATAGATGGAACTGATGGATTTGGCACACACCACTGAATTTGGCTTTTAATGTTTCGTTTGAGGTGAACTTAGAATCATTCGGAAGGCCACATTTATTAGGCTTTGTTTCCATTTCAGGAAAAAAAAACCCTCTACAGCTGCTGACGAAGACAGTTTTTATTTATGAAAGAAAAAAAACACACTATAAACATGACATTTCCACCCTATATCAGGTACTTCTTCAGACTAACAGTGTAAGAAACAAATTAAAAAATTGGAATCAAATCCAATTTTTCAATTTCTTTCTTAGTCTGAAGAAGTCCCTCATATAGGGTGGAAATGTCACATGTATAGTGTAGTGTTTTTCTTTTACGTAAATAAAAAATTGTCTTGGTCAGCAGCTGGAGTGTTTTTTTGAAATTAGGAATAAAACTACATGGGAATGCCATGCCTGCTGTTTCACCTAAGAGGTCAAAAGAACAGTATATATTTGTATGTGCACATTAACTTATATCACATTTCTGTCAATTACTGAGAATCAAAATTGTCACTTCTTGCTGTACGATTCTTCATGTTCATCTAACAGTTTTTTTTTGGGGGGGGGGGGGTAAAATGTGACACTGTGATTTTTTTGTTTACAAGATAAAATATCCAGAAACAATGTCAATTATATGAATAAATGCTACATTTCATACGAAATCAGAAATTGTGAAGTTCCTCGAACATCTTGTGTTCATATCTTCATACCCAACAGAGAAACATTTTTTTTAAATACCATACATAGAGTAGAATCCATATTTTACATTTTCCAGATGTCTGCGACTGGCAGCATATGCTTTATTAAATTCAGTGGTTACATGTTTACAAATCAAATTACAATGTTTATACACAATATGAGACAAAAATAATAACATAGGTTCATGGCAAACTCTTCTTCTTAAACAGTGGACTACTGCCATGTTGCCACAAAACAGAAATATAGAGTATTTAGATAACACTAAAAGTGCGGCCAGGGCCGCCAAAAATTGCATCATGAAAATTGGGTAAGCTGAAGGCTAAACATACACAAAAATGTCTGTGCCATTGTCAAGCACCGCCGCTATCGATGAAGGTGGCTCATCGATGTAGACAATCAAATCAGGGTTGAACTCAGAAATAAAACTAAAAGGAGTAGATTGGATGGCACGTACGCCTGGTAAGTGTCCACTGCATATGACAATGTACCGTGCGTTCATTTCGATCTGCAGCCGAGAGATCGGGAGAAGCGTGGCAGGCGGCGTTCACGGAGATGCCGACATTTGCGGCCTGTAATGCCCGCTTATTTTTAAAGACTAATGCAGACATTTATATAAATATTGCAAAACGAGCACTAACCTGTTATAACACGCAAAAGTTCTTCTGTAATTCATCACACAAATAAATACGCTTTAGAAACGATGTTAAGAGCCACAGATAATAAAACATTTTAATCATAGTTTTAACCAGTAACGTCCTGCTTAAGTTTATATCCTTGAAAAAGTTTTGTATCGATGGGGATTGTTTGGAGGTTTCGAATGTGCAACACTGTATCAAGATTACGCTGCAGACGAAACCGTCAAAAGTCAATGGTTTTCGTGAGCTTCCTTGCAATCCGAAATCTCCGAGCTCGAGTTTTTGTTCCTTCACGACTAGATTAAGACAGAGCTGTGAATATAGTGGCGAGCAGATGTATACCAAGAGCGTGTTAATTTCGTACTGTGCGCAAGAGTGTTATTCTTGGTTACTTGTCGTTACTTGTGTTATTGCAGTGTGTGTGTGTGTTGTGTTAGTGAGACGATTGGAATGCCAGCTCAAGTTTCACTTTAAAACAAAGAATTTTTATGTATGACACTTACGTGAAAACAGACTCGTGTCGGGAAGTGTGTAGGCAATTTGTACATAAATTCCCAAGCGTTTCACCTCCACATACAGATACGGTTAGACATCTTGTCCTTAAATTACGATAAACTGGATCGTTAAATTTTAAAACACCTAAGCAAAAACGAGTGATTCTAACCGAAGCAAAACTCGATGAAATTGGTGCAGCGTTAGAACGTTCTCCAAACAAACCTCTACGCCGTGTTTCACAGGAGATGGGCGTGTCAAAATCATTAGCACATACAGCCACTAAGGTACAAAAATTAAAACCGTACTCTTATAACAAAGGTTAGTGCTCGTTTTGCAATATTTATATAAATGTCTGCATATGTCCATAAAAATAAGCGGGAATTACAGGCTGCAAATGTCGGCCTGCAAATGTCGGCATCTCCGTCAGCGCCGCCCGCCACGCTTCTCCCGATTTCTCGGCCGAAGATCGAAATGAACGCACGGTAGTAAGGCATATGCCAAGGGGTATGTCACTGAAGTTGCTGCTTGAATCCATGTCAGAAATCCGCAACAGATTTAGCGGACACGACGTCGCTCAAGGTATTTAGCCAGAATGGTACACACTAAAGTTACATATTTAGGAAGCACAGTAATGGTGCGGGCATTAAGATCCAAAGTGGTGCCCAAATAGATCACAGTCATGACGGATGTTGCTGTGGACTTAGCCCAGTTCACTGCACACAGAAGAGTGCACACTGCATCAAGGAACAACATAAGAGCATTTGGATTGCCAAAAACCAAAATGTCATCATAGTACACGAAGAGCCGTACTTGGAATTGGTCTGCAACTGGTGAAAATTCCTGAATGGTGCGAATTTGCATGAAATAGGGTGTCCAGCACCAACCCATTGGAAGTCGAGTGAAGCGGAATCGTTGACCTTGCCACACTATGCCAAAGTATTGACTTAACACAGGCGCAAGCTCAACATGATAAAACCCATCTCTAAGGTCGAGCTTGAGCATAGCATTATCGTCCTTAAGGCTGTCTTTTAAGTGATATGGTGTAGGAAGATGGAAATGGAGTTTGGGATACTGTTTGGTCCAGTCTGAACAGCCATAGATCACTCTATATTTATTAGGCTCTGGTTTAGGGACCAAAAACACTGGAAAGCTGTTCTCCACTTGGTCGACTCGTTCAAGAATTCCTGCAGAACACTTGCAGGGCAAGTGTAGTGTATCTTCCGAATACAGGAGCCAGGAGGCATATGTGTGAGAGGTGTCGACTGTAGGTAGGAGCCTGGAGGAGAAAATTGCATTGTAGGAAGCAGAGGGCCGCGCAAGCAACAAGGTAGGTCGAAACCTACACTTTCGCGGGGGCCATATCCATCGGTGAGAGAACTTTCCGTATCACTGTCACTATCTGAGGCACTATCTTCACTTTCACTGTTTGATTCTGATGGTCCATCCGGTGGAGGATGCACAAGTCCACTTAGCTTTTCAATAAGTGGGTGCCAGAAATCCCAGCCATCCTCCACATCTTCAGGTTGAAGAACAATGGGAGGTTCGTCGAGTTGAAGAGAAAGTTCGTCGAAAATTTCAACAGGATCACGTGGAAGAGAGGCTGGTAGCAAGGCTCTACACACGGGCCTTGGTTTTTGTCTTCCCTCGAAAGGTCTGACGGCGACCACGTGTAGCAGGTTTACGGGTAGTAGACACGTAAACCAGGGGTTCCACAATGTCTAAGCCAGTCACGGTTATGTTGGTAGCGTTGTGTGCTGCCACCCGCCATCCCTGAAGAAACGTAATAGAAAGCATTCGAAGATGGTCGTAGAAGAAAGTCCTTTTTTCTAGGGTGAGATGAGGGAGAAGACGGTGAAGCATAATGAGGTATTTGGCTTCGACCGTGTCTTGTGTAGGTGTCGTAGGGTTGTTCACTTTAGTCTTGAGGAGCTGGAGAGCCTCTTCTGCGTTGAATTTGGGACCTTGTTCCACATGGTCCTAACAAGAGCATAAATGTATCCAATTTTAAATCTTGGTCTCTTGAAAAATGAAAAATCAGTGTTCCACTATATATATATATATATACCAATTTCATTCCTTTGTCAAATGTGTCAGGGATGAACAGATTAATCGGTATCCATTGGTATCAGCTGATAAAGGCACATCAGTGTATCGGTTTATCAGTAAAATTAGATACCTTTGCCAATCTGATATATCTATAAATATCTTATGCCAGTGATTCTCAAACACATGTATGCTAAGAAATATATTTAAAAAAAACGTTAATTTTCATATATTGAAAGAAGTAAAAAAACAACAGGGTGGCTACTCTAGGACCTTGATAAAATTCAACTATAATTCCCAGTTTTCAAGGTGAACTTTCGAAAAATTCAAGGGTTAAAGCAGATATTTTCTCTATTTCAATCAATCTTATGTATTACTACCTCTCGCCCTACACACAAACATATACAAATACCGTATTTACGCGTGTATAGTGCACATGCGTATATAATGCGCACTCTGGTTTTGGATGGGTAAAAGTGACAAAAAATTATATCTCGTATATAATGCGCATTACAATCCAGTTTCAAGATATGGCTTTCTTAGTTGTAGGTTGTAAATCTGTTCCTATGCTGCTCAAGAGTGAATGACGTCATACCTGTTCAATTGCTCATTCCTTATTTTTCAAAATATATACTTTTTCTTTCCGTGACTAATGTAACATTTATACGAGGCACATTCAGGACCTTCCAAATAGCAGTTAGTAGCACAAGATTTCTTCCTTTAAGGAATTTACACACTCCATGTATGTCATATTATTTGGCCAGTAATACATTTTAATTTTTATTATCTTTTTCCTCATGTTTTCTGTCATCCAAAGTACCATAAAAATCAGAACGTTTCTTCATTTTTTGATGAACTTATTTCAACCGCATTTCACATTAGTGTCATTATCTTGTATGGAATACTGTTTCCATCAGAAACTGCAGGATTTAAGCTTTACAACGATATATAACATGATAGGGTTCCGTACACAGGAAAAATCAATGCAAGTGTCCCAAAATCATGGAATGACCCTGTACAGTTTCATGTTGGCTGTCTGAATTATTCCGTGCATAATACGCACCACAGTTTTGGGGTGTAAAAAGTTTGGTAAGAAATGCACATTATACATGAGTAAATACGGTAGGTAAAAATATAAAGGGTTTGTGCGATTCCAATTTATCCCAAAATTCTAATTAATTTCAATTAAATTAAACAGTATTGTATATATTTATTTTCAGGTGCAGAATTTACATTTGCCATTTCACATACTCAGACTTGAAATGCATCTACAAACGCAAGTCACAAATGTTATGGGATATATTAATCTACGAAAATTGTAAATTGCACAAGAATTTCAAGCCGATACTTACCTAATCAACTTGAAGATGCCTTGCAATAATCTTTCGTCTGTCAGAATGATTTTTCTGCAAATAACACTAACAAAGCAAACTACTACTACTTCTTCTATTCCACACCCTTCTGTCATTAAGCATCACGTAACAAAGCAAACAGATTGTTCAAATCTGTTTTATATTCCACCCAGCTTTCTTTTCTTCCTTGATAAAAATAAAAGATAAACTGTGAAAAACTTGCCTCAAGGCATTAATAAATATGTATAAATTCAATGGGATTTGGATTAATAAAAGTTGCAATTTTTCATGTCTAGGAAGGAAAATTCACATAGAATTCACACATAATTCCCGGAGCCAATAATTCATGTATAATTCCTGGAATTCAAGGAATTCCTGGTGAGTAGCCACCCTGAACAAAAATAAGTTTGTAAAGGAACTGCCATGCACAATTTTGATGTGTTTTGTAAATCCTCAGTGTTTCTAGTGAGAAGGATGTGTCTGCATAGCCTGACACAGTTTTTTGATGTCTGTTTGTGCACTTGAAACTTTCAAGTGGAGATTCGGCTCTAAATTTAGTCATGGATGAAAAACCACTCTCCAAGCTGATCGCATACCCCCTTCAAGTAGTTCATGTACCCCTGGGGGCACGCATACCACAGTTTGAGAACCACTGTCTTATGCAATATTCTCCTGTTTTGTTATAATTTTTATGGATATAAACATGTAATATCCATACCCTACATTTTATAAAAGTAATAAATGTCTAAATACGCAGCTTCTTTTGCTTGAGTTTGAGTTAGTGTAAGGCTAATCGGGACTGGACCTACAGTTTAAAGTGGAATCCGAACCACTTGTGCCTCCACCGGGTATCGAACCTGGGACCCCTTGATTACAAGGCGACGACGCTACCACTGCGCCATCGGGGAGGCCCTCACAGCTTCTTTTGCATAGTAATGTACATTTATTAAGGAGATCAACGAATCTTTGAGATTCTTCCAAGCATCATTTAGAATTTCATATCAGATAGGTAGAATATCGGTTATTGGTAAATTTTATATCAATACTTTATCGGCATTGGCCAAAATTTCATATCGACCCATCCCTAAAATATATCCATGTATTCTTGTGGAATGTTAACGCATGATTCAGTATTATTTGATGTATGTAGATACATTAATTCATTACATACGTATTTAACTTACCAGGTACTTCTTGTGACTCTGTTTAGTCTCGAGATGCAGATGAAAAATTCGTGATCTATCATATGATTTGTTGAGCTATTTATACTTATAAATAATAAACAAAAATGCACTCTCCAACACACGGTGTGAAGACATACAAGTCCAGCATGTGCTTTAATTCCTTCGATCTTACTGTAGCTTGAAACAATATACTTAGTGATCAGAACTCTACAACATAGAAGTTCTGTATTTCCACGTTGTTCTTTTTGTTGTCTTCCAATTAATATAGAAGGACTTCTGGCTTCTTTAATGTAGGGTTTTGGCATCCTGGATAGAGATGATAATACAACATGCCACACCATGAGTGACATGCTACTATCGCCATCCTAGATGTCAAAACCTTGTTTTAATGAAGGCAGTTCAAAATTAACTGGATAAAAACAAAAAGAACGTGAAAGTACAAACAATACATGTATCACGTTTACAGCACCACACCATGAAAATAAAAGTAGCTTCACTACAGCTACAACTTTCTTTATAGGAAAGTAGTTTGCTAATAACACTAAGCCTCACGTCAGATTAAGTTTGTAACAGGTTTTCACATATGTAGATCCAAACGTGCGAGCAGAATATAGTTCCGCTGAGACGGGTTCCATTCCGACACAACTGCACACTTGCAACAAAACAGTTATTTAATGTGTAATATACAGACAAAATGATATATCCATTAGCAGGTATGGACTTGATTGGTTGCAATCACTGTGCAGACGAACTTGAATCCGCAGACTCGCCAACTGGGCATTCGGTAGCACTGAAGGAACACAAAAGCTCAAGAGCGAGTCGAGTGAGACTGAATAACGTTGCACAGCACGTGGAATCAGTGATATCAGTGTTGCACATCCACTATTTTAACCCTATTTTTGTCGTTTTCATTGCTATTCGTGCTGTACAGCAGTGAGAATGGCTGAATCGAGGTCTCCTGTTCAGTGCCCGGCTTTGCCCAAGTGTTATTTTGAGCATCATCCAAAGGAAAAATTTCTTCAAAGTTAAACAAGTTGTTTTAAATACATATTCCTCCTTATGGCAACAAGACCAAAATAAAACAGGGCATGAGGTGATTTGCCGTCAATGAGCGCATCAACTGTCTCGAATGTTGAATGATTTGCGGTTGAGTTTAGGAGTAGAAAGCGATTGCTTGTTGTTTGACGAATAAAGAATCTCCGCGGTATTAAAAGATATCGCCGTGAAAAAAAACAAAAAACATGTTAATTATTTGGACGAGGCATGCATCAACGCTGGTCGTACATTGATTCAACCATGGGAGTGTGCAAAACCACCGCCAGGGCTGAAGCAACCGACGACAGGGGAGGGGGAGGCTTATTGTTTCACGCACTGGCGGCAGTGAAGGCTTTGTTGAAGATGCATGTTTACTGTTCCATGCAAAGAAAGGGAAGGGTGATTATCACCAAGAAATGGACAGACCAACATTTGGCTCCTAGTTTAGTGAAGTGATACATAAATTGAAACCAAACAGAGGAATAGTAGCAGACAATTCACTACATTGTATATATCACCAATAACAAATTATGCTTTTTTGGTAGTATAAACTTGAAGGGCGTGTATCTTCTAGTAACGCATGTATTGCGAATGAAGCAACCAAGATTTTCATAAATTTCTTTCTTTCTAAACAAGAAACAATAACTTCTTAAATTCAAGAGGGGCCTGTTGTTTACTTTTACCTTTGTTTTTTTCTTTTGCACGTGCTCGACACAAACACACACATGCTCTCATGTTTCGAAGATATTTCGCGATTTATATTAAGTAGGGATACATTTATTACATAATCTATGTGCAGAAAGTACTTTAAAAATCGTATGGTTCAGGAGACAAAAAGAATCAAAAATGCATTCTGCTTGATATGCATGTACGGGTTTAGATATGTTAAGGAGTTGGCAATACTGCCAATTCTCTCATTGTCTGCGAATCGAAGAGCTCGGTGGTTCAGGCAAGACTGGCACGGATGATTCTGAGCTCCGTTCTTGCGTGGATTAATACATAAAACCTGCTGCAAACTTAACCTGGTGCGGAGCTTACATGCTACGATTCATATTAATAAGAACTTTTTCTTCTTCAATTGCTGAAATTCTTTAACATGCTTGGCATTTTTACGTTCTGATCATACATCTTTTTCAATAGCCAATAATTTGGTGGATGGCACTTCTCGTATCATCCCTCCCATCAAGAAGAAGTCATTTTAACTCCTCTTCACATTTTCCACAGTCATCTTACATATCATTGCTGCAAGGGCTGGACCCTCCCCTGTATCATGTATACAGGGTGGACCAAAAGTAGGTATACATTATCCCTTCACAAATATACAATATACTGTGTGCTTACTTTTGGCCTACCCTGTATAATGTTGTTTTAAGTGTTTGGGATATTCTTATTGAATGTAAAAATTTTAATGCCAGATCAACTTTCATCTTCCAGATTCTTTTTGTCATCCATGTTGGGGGATACTGACAGTGTTTTAAGTAATATTTTTAGCTTTTGAGAAGCATGGGCCTTTTACACTGTCTTAAGTGTAAATTTTTAGTGTAAGTTTTTAGTTTCTCCTTACCTTTTTAACGTTTTGTGTATGTCCCATTCAGGTCCCTTTACAACCATAGAGTTTATTACAAACATTTTTTCAATTCTCTGGTAAGGATTTTACAGAAGGGAAATTTTCTTCTTGTACTTTGAAAGATGCAAATTATCATATATTATAAATAATACACACACATACAGAAATATACCAGGCTCTAATCAATTTGTAACTGGGGGCAAACGCACCTCCACTATCATGAAGATCAAGCCACTGCCTGTGCCTTCATGGCACGGTGTAATGTACACTTCTGTTCACCTAAAGTGTCACATTTCATAAGGTAGTACAGTTGAAGTAAATGCTATTTTATCTTAAACTGATTTGTAATATATTTGTATTTAGGGTTGTTGAAGGTCCACGAATTGTAAATAAATTACATTCCCGTCTGGGAGAGAAAATCAGGGTAACAGTTTGGTATATCGGAGACACATTTCTTCATTTTTACACAGGAAACTACTTACGGAAATAAGTTTCTCCAAGGTTTCTAACATTCGTCGAGGTATTTTCTTTCATCGTGGAATCTATTTGACCGGGAAATCATGTATTTTGCAAGATAAATATCTCACAGACGCACATTTGCCACGTGATTGATTGATTGATTTGTTGTTTCAAGTCCACTTTATGCACAGTAAGGCTAATCGGGACTGGACCTACAGTTTAAAGTGGGATCCGAACCACCATGTGCCTCCACCGGGGATCAAACCCGGCACAATTGCCACGTGAATCTGAAGCTCCATACGTTTGATGACGTAAACCCCTGTCAGTGTTTACAACCCCCTTTTTTTTAACTATGCTTGCCTAACCTAACCAAACCCAACCTTATCACAAATGGTTCGTGGGGCTATCTGCGAATGGTTCATGGGGCTATCCGTCAGCTACCCGTGCATAATGTACAATTTGTTGCACACATGACAAACACGATAATAGGTATTTTTCGGTGAAGAAGGTTGGAAACACTGCATACCCAGAACAGTAGTCAACCTGTGCCCGCCATATTGTGTGTTAGGGAAGCGAAAAAGGAATAACAAAAACTACTCTCTATGTGAAAAATTGTGATTGTTTTCATGTAAAAAGCATAATGGCACCTTGAACTATGTTCCGCAATACACAACTGGTAAGTAAGAACAATGCGAAACACAAAATATCCGATTTTAATGTGTCTCCGATGTAACGAACTGGTACCAAAATCAGAAAGTGTAAGAGTTCTGGACCATAAAGAACCTTTTCATCATTAAAGTATTTCAATTCAGTCCCGGAATCTTTTTTCCGGATCAATTTAAATATGGTCTAAGTTCTGTATTGAAATGAAACAAAACGCAACTTGGAGCAAATTTAAATTGTACGAGAAAAAAAGTTCTGGACCTGTTATGGAACCTAATAGAACTCATTACAATTTATGTGATCCTGGACCTTTAACAACACCCTGTTTGAATTATTGGCTCTTGATAAAAATATGTAACAGTTGGGGTGAAAAGTTCGTAGGCTGACTCATAGATGGCGTTACTAGAATTAAATCCATGTGATTTTTACTTAGCACTAACCTTCAAAAGATACGTGTATAAATTTCACAGCTGCCGGATAATTAGTTCGTGACATATAGCATTGTGAGTGAAGCAGCTTTTGTTATTGTGAAAAAATGGATAAAAAAGAATTTCGTGTGTTAATAAAGCATTGCTTTTTGGCGAAAAAAAATACTGTTGAAGCCAAGGCTTGGCTTGATAAACATTATTCGGACTCTGCACCAGGAAAATCAACCGTTGAGAAGTGGTTTGCTAAATTTAAACGAGGCGAAATGAGCATCGAAGACGATGCACGCAGTGGACGCCCCAAAGAGGCTGTTACCGACGAAAACATCAAAAAAGTCCACAAAATAATTTTAAATGATCGTAAAGTGAAGTTGATCGAGATAGCTGAGACTTTAAAAATATCAAAGGAATGTGTTGGACATATTGTGCATGAATATTTGAACATGCGAAAGCTGTGTGCAAAATGGGAGCCGTGCGTGCTCACAATCGATCAAAAGCAACAACGTTTTGATGATTCGGAGCAATGTTTAGCGATATTCAACCGTAATAAACACAAATTTTTCCGTCGATATATTACAATGGATGAAACATGGCTCCATAACTACACTACAGAGTCCAATCGACAGTCAGCCGAGTGGACTGCACGTGATGAACCGCATCCAAAGCGTGGAAAGATGCAACAGTCGGCTGGCAAGGTTATGGCATCAGTATTCTGGTATGCGCATGGTATTATATTCATCGATTACCTCAAAAAGGGTCAGACCATCAACAGCGATTATTACATAGCGTTGTTGGAGCGTTTAAAGGATGAAATCACGAAAAAACGGCCCCATTTGAAGAAGAGAAAAGTGCTGTTTCATCAAGACAATGCACCGTGTCACAAATCAATGAAAACGATGGCAAAATTATATGAATTAGACTACGAATTGCTTCCCCATCCACCATATTCTCCAGATCTGGCCCCCAGTGACTTTTTCCTGTTTGCAGACCTTAAAAGAATGCTCGCTGGAAAGAAATTTAGCACTGATGAAGAGGTAATCGCCGAAACTGAGGCCTATTTTGAGGCTAAAGAGAAATCGTACTATAAAAATGGCATCGAAAAATTGTATGACCGCTATAATCGTTGTATCACCCTCGAAGGCAACTATATTGAATAATAAAATCGAATTTTGTCAAAAAAATATTTTTTACTATGTTAGCCTACGAACTTTTCAGTCCAACTGTTATGCAGTATGCCAAAACATCGAGCATATTAAAGAATTTCAACCATTGAAGAAACAGTAGTTCTTCTTAAAATGAATTATACGATGAATGTGACTACGCAAACCATTTGCAAAGATTAAATATGAAAGCTACATGCTAGATATCTGCTACGTGGCACCAGAATTATCACATGCCTTATACTTTGAACAATACTTTTAATTGCAAATGGAGTTGAAAATATTACATATTATTGGTGGTGGTATTAATGTAAAATTTCAGATGCATTAGGTAACTCTTCAACCAGACGGTGATACAAAAGTACATGTAGCAACTTTCCTGCTACAAGCAAGAGGAATTTTGTAGTGAAGCTACAACTACAACTTTTCAATAGTAGCACTGCTGCAGCAGCACCACTAGTAATGCACTACTTCTAACCCAGTGGCGTACTCTGTGAACATTTGACCTGGTTTACTACAGCAATTCTTCCTTATTATACAAAGTGATTCAAAAGTTCCTTAACAACCCGTATAAAATGTAAAGGAGTTAAACTGGGTGCAAATGCTCATGACAGAAACAGATTAGGCCTAGAGGAATCACATTGGTGTGTTGAAGTAAAAAAATTTAAATGATAAGGGGGTGATGTGATATGTCAAATAAGGCTAGAATTTCATGAGAAATGCAATGGTGATGGTTTTTTTCAATGTATCTTTAACCAGTAAAAAGTTATGACTGCATGTTTATAACAAATATCTCACTTTCCAGGTGTGAGAAAACAGTGCCAGAATGCTCCTAACTTGGAGCAATTGTGCAACTGTTCCATGTGACACTGGATCTCATTGCGGGTTTCATTGATTAAAATCATTTGCACGTGAACTTCTCTCGCCAGACAGCAGTATGACCTTGATGCGTTCCTCATGCATTAGGGATATTCTGGAACGGTTTTCTCACACCTGCATTTGTTACAATCATGCAGTCATAACTTTTTACTGCTTAAAGATACATAAAAACAATCTTCACCATTGCATTTCTCATGCCCTTCTAGCCTGATTTGATATACCCACCTCAAATCCTTTACTTCTTATAGGGGTGTTAAGGGTGAATCACCCTGTATATACTTATTATACACCCCATCTAAATTAATTAGACATAATAGCAATAAAACACCAAATGCAGGGATGCAAGTAAAACAAACACAGAAGTCCGACAAGTTCAAATTTTCTGGCAATTTCTATATTTTTCATAAAATTGCCCCTTTTACCTAAAACTGGACCTGGGTGTCCCTCCACCAAGGAAAATTTCCCTTCACATAGCAACACCAACTCTTCCAAGTGCAACACAGAAATGGAAAGTACGAGCAAGTCTTCTTCTGGCAACACTGCTTGCAGTGATGAATTGACCATGCAGTCAGAGTGTTCTTAAAGAGCCACCCAGCCACTTTTTCTAGTAGGTTCACAGGCAGTAAACATGTTAACTCGGAGAATACGCCACTGTTCCAACTACTGAACATAGTATTAAGCAAGCAATGATACTTACAAGAAGTACATCTATGAAAACTATCACTACAAACTCTTATTTATAACATGGTTACCACACTACACTCATACAATTTGCATGTACATGGAACAAAAACACTTAAATACAAATTAACATTTATGACTCATTAAAATTCAAGAAATACTAAGTTTTTTGTAATAAAAGGCAAAATTGGAATTAAAAAAAATTCAAGAGTGCAAAGTGCATAACATCAAAACATTCACATACATCATGCATACTAGAGAACATTAAAGATTAAGTTAACATGGAGCATGCAACAGTTATGCAAGGCTGTAGATAGGCAGAAGGACTGAAAGAGAAGCCGTAGTTTGTTGTTGTTTGAGAGTTTGTGTATTGTCATTGTTCATTGTAGTGTTCTGTTGTTTATTGTACTTTGGTTATCAACGCAATTTTTATCTTGTGGTGCTTCCTTTAGAGATTAATGTGGTAAGCCAATATTGCTTTGAACAGATTCCCACGATACCGATGCTTGAAAATTGTAACAATTAAAAAGATGTTCAAAATATTCCATCAGAATATAAAAATGCCTGTTCTGTAATCACAAAATACCATCTTTTCACATAATATTTGTACAAAATCAATGGAAACTATGAATTTTGCATAGCTTCCAGGATAATGAGACTTCCCGAATGATCAAAACTCCAGAAAAGTATCAGCCGGTATCGCCAAATAAAACCCAACTGATAGTTTCCGATACCGATAAATTGGCATCAGTGGTATCGGCTGAGGCAAAACTGATGTATTGCTATTAAGCCAATACCAGTGGTTTCATTATCAGAAAGTAATCAGTTCAAATTTAATAATGATAGCTGTTGATACTTTTCAAGAGCCAAGTCTGCAAAAATACTATGCGAGAATTTTGGCAACAGCATTGTGGAGAGAAATGGATTTTGTAATTAAATAATTAACTCATGTGGAATTATGAATATTTTAAAGTAAAACTTGGGTAGATTAATATGATATAATATGAATAAAAAAAAAGCTATATTTTAATATTTATAAATATCCTGAACTACTCTAAATTAGCTTCAATTTCCAAGTATCAGTAAGATCAGGAAAATCAGAGGTAATTAATACCATTCCACAAAAGTCCTTGGACACTCCTATGAACTACTAACTAAATTATAAAAGGACATTCTTTTCTTTAAAGGAAAATCAACCTATACAATGGTTGAAATAGGCAAATGAATAAACTAATGTTCTCCTCTATGTTACTTTTTAAAAACATTCAGTGTCCTTTCTAAGACACAGATATTTGTGTTTGATCCACCATTCATATCCCTTTGTCATAGCTCGACACTTATGGTAGGGTGATAAGCAAGTGCAAAATAAAGTAAATGGTGCCTATACTCAACACTAAGTACAAGTTTTAGTCACCGAAAAACTCTGCTCAACAAAGGGTATGCATTGAATGGTCTCATGAAAACAATATATGCCCTATCCATTGTTCGACATACAAAAGCTATAAAGTTGTCTATAATTAGGTATTATCAGTTACAAATACAACTTTTCTGCAGATACACTTCACAATAATAGCAGTTTTCATTAGTTTCCACAGTCTTATTGTGTGAAGAGGAGTTCCCTAAAAGATGCTTTGTGAAGAGTTTTATTGTGTGTTCTAGAAACAACCAAATCCACTTTTGAATTATTCAGGATTGGAAAACGGAATGAAAACTAGCACTTTACTAGAACCTTCAAGAATATTGAGTTGATTTTTTATTTTAAGTCCACTTTATGCACAGGAAGGCTAATTGGGACTGGACCTACAGTTTAACGTGTGATCCAAACCAATTGTGCCTCCACTGGGTATCGAACCTGGGACCCCTTGATTACAAGGCTACGACGTTACCACTATGCCATAGTGGAGGTCTGAAGAATATTGAAGAAATTGGAGACATCACAATATACATTTCAATGGGACACTACCTAAAATTCAGCCAGGGATTTGCATGTCTGATGAATTAAATATTTATATGGTAAAAACAGAAGAAGTAGGCAACTAATAATTTTATTGTTTTGCTTTAAAACATACAGATGGAATGATAGGAATAAACAAGGAAAGAATTGCAGCAATGTAAAGTTGATTCAGTGGGAGATGAAAAACCATCTGATGATATTACTGTAGAAAACAACAAGATAGGACTAAGAATGAAGAGGCGAGAATAGAAATCATTGCCAAGAAGAAAGACAATGGTTGATAGGAAAGAAAGGGGCAAGGGTATCCAAGATTCATAAGCTGGAGAAAGTCAGACGACTCGCAGTGTAACTTGTCCTGCACTGCATAAGGAATTCGTTTGAGTTATGTTTATACCTTTATCTCATAATCAAATTCAGTGATGGCTTTGATTGACTTGCAAACTGTCCAAATAATCCAGTCTCTTTTGCTTTTTTTAGGCAAGATTTTATCAAAACTAATTCTGAATGATCAAGTAACTATACCATCAGTTTCTTAATGTTAGTGACAATGGTTATCATTACAATGTAATCTTACTTGGTTGGTTGAGTTGGTGTTTTAAGTCCACTTTGTGCACAGTAAGGCTAATCTGAACTTGATTTAGAGTTTAAAGTGGGATCCAAACCACCATGTGCCTCCACCGAGTATCAAACTCGGGACCCCTTCATTACAAGACAACGGTGCTACCACTGCGCCATCGGGGAGGCACCATGTAATCTTAATTGCACATCTATTGTCTGTCTATCTACACTACATATTTTATCACTATGTTCTGAAAGAGCTTGTTTTCTCTCATTTTCAAGTGAACATATTTCTTTTTGCTGTTAGCGGGGATGAAACTTATGACAGTCACATGATTAATCATTTACAAGTAGTTGGATTTGGAGCAAAATCATTGGTCCACATAGGTTGACCTCAAATGCCAGCAAAAAGATGAGAGATGCTATCTCGAAACATATTGATGCAATATGCAGGGGGTATCATAAGTGATAGCGCAAACTGAAATGGTGAAAAGTATACGATAGTAGAAGCAAAAAAGTCTCAGTAAACATGTGGTCGCAAATGAACAGTTTGCAAGATAATTGCGAATGTATGGTTACGATCCTCCACTGACTTGATTGTTTGTACCCATCGTATGCTTGTCTTCTTGCGCACTCCGAGTTTTCGTTGCGTTGCTTAAAACAAAACATGTAACATACTGTAGATAATACACAATAGTCCTCGGTAATAGCCGGCCCCCGTGGTGGAGTGGTTAGCACATCGTGCCATGATGTCAGGGATCCCGGGTTCGAATCCCTGCCTGGGCATGGATGTTTGTGGGTGTCCATTCATCAATTTCATCATCTCATCCCCATCTTCGCAAATTAGCCAAAAGTGGCACAAGGAGCGAACTAAAATAAAGCATATCAATCAATCAAATCCTCGACAATAAAAGCAAAAGTAATGTTTAGCAAAGTGAACCTTTAATTCTGTTATTTTTACTAAGTAGAACTATGGCACCTCACACATGCAACACATATGATGTGTGATGCCATGGGGTCACCAACACAGCTTGTTTGCGACCCCATGTTTACTGGGCCTTCTTTGCTTCTACTATCGTGTACTTTTCACCATTTCAGTTTGCAGATAGACAGGTAATGGATAAATCCAATTACAATGACCTGCTAAAAACTTATCCAGGTTTCATGACAAATTATATTACTGAAAATATAACGACAAAGAACTTCTGAGAATAATGTGGAATAAAAAAGCAAGAGAAAAAGAAACAAAAGAAAGATAGAACAAAGCACAATATGTTTGTTAATAGTTTCACTTGTAGGGGTATTCCTTAACTACTATAGCAACTGCTGTTAGGGATGTGAGTACTACATACTACATAAGAAAAGTTATCAAGTAAGATAACATAATTCCAGGTAGACATCCAATAGGCCTCATTATATAAAAAGGCATCGGTGCTGATAAAGTGGAAAGTGAAGAGAGCAAGAAAATTATGAAAATTCGAACTACTACATACAGGACAAAAGAAAATGAATAGTAATGACTCATACTTTATAAACACCAGTAAAAGAAATATATATACACATAATTCCCTTGTGCTTACAATTTGAGGATCACTAACCACTCCACACCTCCTATACCCAAAGTCATGGTACTGCAGATAAATGCGATAAGTCTTCAACAGGTGATGATAGATAAAGTATAAATTTGTGCTCAGAAAAGGTAATTGGGACTGGACCTACAGTTTAAATTGGGACCCATGTGTCTCCACTGAAGACTGAACCTGGGACCCCTTGCTTATAAGGCACCATAAGACATTGATATATTGCCAACATAATCTTAAACAAGTGTATAATGTTTGCTCTGTGTTGCAACTACATCTGATGAAAGTGACTTTTGCACCCCACCATAACTATGGAATAATCTATGTAGTACATAAAATATCTTAAGGTATAGTATATAATGTAATAATGCTGACCAATGCAAACTAAAACATGACCACACTTCTTTACATATATGAGTTTCTAGCAGAGAATATTTCTAAAATAGATGTGGTTGTTACCAATAACAATGTTTTGGTTGTTCTGTTCTATTTAATGAAAGTTACCACTCTTGAATCTAGTGCCATATCAAGTGATAAACGAAAAATGTCTGTACATATTTAGTAAACAATACCGTTTCCATCAGAATATCATGTGAAACATTAGAATCTTCATTCATTTTTATTAATTCAATAAGAGTATAAAAATCTTGTTCCATGGAAATTAACCCCTATGATATACATCCAATGTAGAGCTTAACAAAAACTGTTCTCAGCTCCTGCTGTTGATGATACACAAAAACTGCTAGAATCTTCAGAAAACAAAAAAACTCATCGAAATTTCCAAACTTGTGTAACTGCAAGTGATAACGACCTTGCAAGACAGTGGAGAATTGAAATATATTTTTAGAGGATACAAAATTCCAAAATTCCATTTTACAGGGCAGTCCAAGTTTCGAAAAGCTTTGAAAATATATTTTGGCTCTCTGATGAAGAGTTGAGTTAAGTTAACTTTGTGTACAGACAGGCTGAGTGGGACCAGACCCATAGTTTAAAGTGTGATTCAAACTACTATATGCCTCCACTGGATATCGAATATGGGACCCCTTGATTACAAGGCGACAATGATTCTCTGATGAAGAAGTGACAAAAAGTATCATGGAAGAGACCAACCGATATGAAGAACGATGCTTCAGATCTGCACTCCTACACTGCAGTCTAGTGGTAGGGACTGGGAACTGGTGACAAGAGATAAAATTTATGTCCTTTGGTTACTGAAGTTGATTTGCATAGTGCAGAAGCCCCCTGGTTAAGAGTTGTTTAACAGAGATGATACATCGCAAAGAAACACACCAAACTGGTCTATTGAAGTACTGTTTGGATTAGAGCATTGAAAAGGAAGCATTACATTTTGTTTACAAAACTTCATGCTCCACTACACTATTGCAAAGATCAATAAATAACAAGATGAACTGGAAATTTTTGTGCAGCTTGCAGTTGAGGACAGAGGTGAGACATGAAAGCAAGATAAGGCACCAGATTTCACATCCAGGCTTGCAAGTATGTTTTATGCAGAGAAAGGCTACTCGGGACTGGACCTACAGTTTAAAGTGGGATCCGAACCACTATGCGTCTTCAAAGGGAAACGAACCAAGGATAACTTGACTGCAAGGTGGCCACATTACCACTATGCAATCGGAGAAGCACTGGCCTAGTGTTTAAAGTGGGATTTGAAATACTGAACAATGTACCTCTGCAATAGATTAAACTTGGGGCTCCTTGATTGTTGATTGCAAGACAGTGACATGGGAAAAGTTTCTCTCTCACAGCCAGGATTTCAACAGATCGTAATGTTCACCCAGTTTCATAACACCACACTTTTTTTATATATAGTGGGTGCAGGTGTGTCTAGAGGACCAGTAAGCTTTGGACCATCCAACGGTTCTCTGGGAGCAAATCAAGTATTTCTTTTAAAAAAAATGCTTTTCTGCCTCTTTATGCTAACGAGTAGGGATGTGCTGAAGCTGATTACAGATGTATGAAAATTGGCTGAAATTGAAATATCAGTATCGGCAATAATCCGATATTTAAACTGGTACAGATAATACTAGAGTTTTACCTTCTAAGTTTTATATTTTAGTTTTGTAAGATTTATTGAAAATTAGGTTATGATTCTTCATCATTGTAGAGTTTTTGTAATAAAATTATTGCGAACTTTCATTCAGAGTATCAACCTACCTCAAAATCAGAAATAAAACAGTACATTGCTGAATCAACTAGTCCATGTGACCAGGATATTCTGTTGTATTGGAAATTCAAAAATGAGTATTCAAACCTGAAGCAAGTGCTGAGAAAATACTTGAGCATACCTGCTGCATCAGTATTCAGTGATTGAGTGTTCCATGTTGCTGAACAGATTTGCGATAAGAGAAGAAAAGAGAAGAAGTAGGTTACTTCCGGAAGTGCTTCCAAAACTCATGTTTCTGAAGTTGAATCTGGCAGCAGTAACTTTCCAATATTAAGAACAGGAATTCATTTTACATTTCAAAGAACTGCTTGTGTACTAATGTTAAATCTCTTGAGAATCTATGTTCTTAAAGGTTCACATAACCACCTTTTGAATATAAATGTACATAGCAAATTAATTTTTGTCATGCTGAAAATAACATCCCATTTCTGTTTAATTATGTATCGGAATCGTATCTGTTCCAAAAATTATCGGTGAGTACATCGGAATCGGTAAATTTTCAGCTTCAACGAGGATGAATGAAGAGAATATGAAGC
This sequence comes from Lepisma saccharinum, assembly GCF_977018435.1. Classification (NCBI taxonomy): domain Eukaryota; kingdom Metazoa; phylum Arthropoda; class Insecta; order Zygentoma; family Lepismatidae; genus Lepisma; species Lepisma saccharinum. The sequence goes on along the minus strand of NC_139240.1, from coordinate 34,887,988 downwards.
TGACACTCGCATGGAACACCATGCACAAATCTGAACTTGAACTTGGAACCACTGATGGCAAGATATAAGTGATAGTAAGTCAATCATTCAGCATGTTTGGACATCAAGGTGGCTAGGATTATATTCAAATGCTGGAGCTAGATATGTTTAATGTTATGGACAATGCCATAGTTTGGAAAGGGTAAAATACATAATTCCATCCATGCATATTTTTAAAAAAAATCTATTTTCTCTACTTGTATATATGTATATTTTAAAAAAATGGAATGCTTATTCAACTTTTTAAATTGTGAAGTGACTTGTGGGATACCTTGTGTTTTAATATTCTGAATATTACATGGTTGACTGGTACATTCTAATACACATAGTAATTATAATTGTTATGATGTTCAAATGCTCGCAAAATGCAGTTTGAAGGGTTTGCCAGAACAGCCAAAAATTGTATTTTGTGGAACGCACTGGATTTAAATTAACTGTGATCACAATCCTCATTTGAACTATTTCCTCCTGTCATTTTTGAAATTCATTGATGGGTGCAACATTAAGTATATTATATACAAGACTTGGGCACATATAAATTATACTGCTTGAAGCTCAGCAGGGAAGAAACTTCTGGTGGGATTGGCAGTATAGTCAGACAACGTTCACCCTACAGTGTGGTTGAAGGAGTTAAATATGTTTATACGACAAAGATGAGTGAGGATATGGAAGTTTTGATTAAGGAAGGTTTTCAGCTGTTGGACATTGATACCAGATGGAACTGACAGTAGAGTGAGAATGTTTGCCAGTGTGTACACTGCCACGGTGAGTTTAAAGATGGCTGGAAAGTGGTCCAAAATGAAACCTGCCCAAGTTTGCCTTGATTAGAACTATGATAATGTTGACAATCTTTAGGAAAGACAGACAAATAATGTTCTGTGAATTAACTTCCTCATGGTTTGTCGAAGAGAAAATCCTGAACACTCACAGAAGGCACCTAGAACACTAAGGAAAAAATGTTTTAGGGGGTTAAGTTTAGAAACTGAAATAGTGTTTTCTCCCCATCCTACCTACAGTCCAGACCTTACTCCAAAAATTTCAATTATTCAATCTGCTGAAGAAATTTGGAGCAAAAAAAGTCCAGAGTGATACAGACTGTTCGATTTGATTTGTATTATTTAGCATCGTTTTTCAGTAACTTTTGGGTAATTGCATTGATAAGGATGATTGATGATATGATGAAATTGATGAAGGGACACTTATAAAGAACAGCCAAGCCCAGGTCGTGTTTTGAATCTGGGACCCCTGTCATTGTAGCATGTTATGCTAACCACCCCACCAAGGAGGTCGGCACAGACTGTTCGAGAATGGCTATGCATGTGGTCGAAATTTATCTTTCTAAGTGGAATCGGCACTCTTCAGAACTGATGGTGCCGGTACCTCTCTGCTACTTGTATTCTATTGAATGCATCACAGATTTTACTACAGTTCCATAGCATAATATTTGCCCAAACCTTGTACACTGCTATTAGAACATCATAGAGAGTAGCACATATTGTAGCTACCAACATCAATTGGCAACCCTGTTGGAATTTCTCATGCTTAGGCAGCTGAAAGCCTTGCAATCCTTCTGCCATAGAACGTTCTCCTGTTCAGACACGAATCGTGGTAGAGGAGGCATTCATCCGAATGGGTTCCATTTGGGAGATGCAGCAAGCACTGCAATTATGGTCCAATGAGGGTTGCCGTCAACTCATGCCAGAGCGTCACTACATGATATGATGAGTCAAACAACAGAGAGCCAATGCCAGCATGCAGAAACAAGTCTCCAGGTCAGAGGAGGCATATTCTCTGGTGTCCTGATGCTTCTTTGCAGTGCCTGCTGCATCTCCTGAATGGAACCCATTCGGATGGATGCTTCCACAATTTGTGTCTGAACAGGCGAATGTTCCATGGCAGATTGATTGTGAGACTTGCAGCTGATAAACATGGGAGACTTCTGCACATGTACACCTGCATTCCGACAAGGTTGCCAACTGAAGTTGGTAGATATATACGCCACTCTGTACAACTGTTTTTGAAGAAACCAATTATTATCAAAAAGAGACTTGTATTCACTGTAAAGTATTTCTACATCAATTTTCTCTGTAGGAATGACATGAATATTATGTAAATGCAAATGTATGTTTGCAAGAAGGACAAAACTCATGAAAAAATATAAATAAAAAGAGTGCATAAAGAATTGGGAGGGAAGAAAGAGGCAAAGTAAATCAGCCCTCTTTGGTTTCCAAACATTTTCCTTTTTTTTTTTTGCAGGAGAAAGGATCGTACCTTGACTGTCACACGCGGCACAAAGCTACAAGAGTTTCGCACAGAAGGCGTCCAAAGCTCTTTCTGCCAGGAATAAATGGAAAACAAAAAAGATAAATACCAGTGAGGAAACTCAATCTAGCAACAGAAAGAAGTAAATGAACAACCAATCAGGTCCACACTAAAAAAAAACTAAAAAAAAACAGGGTTTCCAACCGCCAAGAAATTGTACAAACCTGTGACAGCATAGCAAATACAGTGTGCTATTTGGGTACACACAAAAAGATGACTTTTTCCATTTGATCTAGAACGTAAATACAGCATCAATGGTCTCAGTATTTTGCTTGCATCTTTCAGGAAGCAGGGAATGAATTGAAATATATGCCAAAGTCTTTAAGTGGCATATTTTATGCAATTTTTCTATTTTCTTACCTTAATTCACACAGTATCTAAATTGAAGACGGGGAATGAAGCACCCCCCACCAAAATTCTGATTTGCTTTCCAGGCTATAAATTCCTAAATTAATTCCAAATTAAAGAAAGAAATTTTTTTTTCCTCTGAGACGATGTACTATCATAGATACATTTTATTTTCATACACCTATATTACTGCAACAATAAACTTTTTTGGTTTAGGAATGCCAGAGAGTTCCCTAGTTCAAGAATTTCAATAACTTTCACTATTAAAACTTAGGTAATAATTGTTCTAACGGCATGCCAAATATTACATAAAAAAATATTAAATACACTTTAAATAGCACACTTTGTTTCTATTGTTGGAATTCACCTCTATTAAACATTTTTCTCAACTTGAACCCTGATTGTAGTAATGACGAAGCATGATGAATAAGCAAACAGAAAGGACTATTCCAGTCCAAGCTAAGATGCAAAGCTTTGTTGTTAAGACCGAGTCGGCTAAAGGCCACTATGAAATCTATGAACCTTATGAGCAATGGCGTTTCTGAGATTTTAGTGGGGGGGGGGGGGGATTCCTTCTTTTTTATAGTCATTTTCATATTTTGCCATCTATCCTTGCATTTGACATTTTATTTTTATAGGGAAGCTGGGCTAAAAGAAGGTTACAACCCACACCAACCTCAGGCATGCCACTACTTATGGGACCATAATAGTACATCATCATTTTTCCAATCGGGTAAAATGAGTTAGTTCATGGGCGTAACTTGGAACTTAACTTTGGGGGTTAGCTACATACTTGAGGCAGAGTCGAAAAGTTTTTCATCATATAAACATAGTGTCCAGGATTATTTGCTAAATAACTTAGTTAAATTTGCAAAATCATAAATATTATTATTTATTACTTAGCTCCTCAGGTCTTAGGATGTTAACAAAAGTATCCATAACTTGTAAATTTTAACAAACCTGATTTGAGGGGGGGCAAGCATCCCCACATGCCCCCACCAAGTTACGCCTATGAATTACTTCACACATAATGGGCTTAATTTCAAACATATAGAGGTAAAATCATTTACAGGGAGTGTAATATTTTTGAAAAGTGAGATGCTGAAACTTATTTATGCGAGGCTCGCTCGCCTTAGCAGCCAATCATTCTGAGATACTCTCACAACACACCACAAAAGGTTGGATTAAAGTCCCAACAGGAAATGAGTTGAGTTGGTTGAGTTGGTGTTTTAAGTCCACTTTATGCACAGTAAGGCTAATCGGGACTGGACCTACAGTTTAAAGTGGGATTCCGAACCACTTGTGCCTCCACTGGGTATCGAACACGGGACCCCTTGATTACAAGCCGACAACGCTACCACTGTGCCATTGGGGAGGCCCTCAACAGGAAATGAGTTCTCCTTTGTGTTTGTACTTTCATCTGCTTCATCGACTTATTATTCACTCTCAATCTCACAATTGAGGTACACAATAATGCAAATTACGATGGAAAAAGTTACTTAGTGAAAATTTACAAACAGTTTCCTGTATTAAAATATCTGAAAAATGAATTCCAACATTAAAGTAATTAAAAAAATCAATAATTGAAGAGAGGCCCAACAATGAAATGGCTGGCTCTTAAAAGAGGAGAGCAGTTTTTTCATTGGGTAATGCGTAGTCAGTGCATCGAGTCCCATCATTACTATTTTCTGTCTTGCAAGACCACAATCTGCTACTACTGTCTTTCAAGTAGCTCTCCAATTATCTTACAATGCTGGGTCAACACTGAAATGGGGGCTCCCACTGGGAACCGAACATGAGGCCGCTAGCGCCAAGGGTGACAACACTAACCATTTAGGTACACTGGGGCCCATGGTATGAAAGCTGCTTGTATAATGAATTGCTTGGAAAATTATTTATTTACTTTAAAAACTGAAATTAATATTAGGGCTGAGCTGATGTCTTGGAAAATATCAGTTGCATTTTACACTCCTCACAAAAAGTTTGGAATATTGTTATGTTAGGCAATAGGTGACAGGCACTGTGGCATATGTCAGCGAAAACACACGTCCAGAAGAGACAGATACCATGTGTTGTTGCATTACAAGGTAGCATCTATCAACTAATACCTAGCATAACAATATTCCATACTTTTCGTGAGGTGTATATTTACTATACTGGCCGGTAATTTTCCGGCATTTTGGTGTTTCATGGGGTCCACAAAAATGCCACACAACACTATTGCGGAGTCTAATTATCTGGAAATTATGCCAAATTTAATGTGTCAACTTATTTTGCACAATTTTGTGTGGAAAACTATTTTGTGATTACATAAGAGTATTTTAATATTTTGATGTAATTGTTGAATACTTTGAAGTAAAGCTATGGTAAATTGATGGTAATATGCACTACTTACACACACACACATTTTAATCAATATTTTGAATAACTTTTAATTGTTACAATTTTCAAGCATCAATATTGGTAAGAATCTGCAAGAGTATTGGCATTGATATGGGTGGTATCAGCTCAGTTCTAATTAATATCCAGTATTTATTATTGCTGACACATAGAGATTTTATCACGCAAAATGTCATGGTTACAATGCACAGAAAAGAAAGTATATAGATTTGTGATAAATGTTTAGAAGAAATACAAGCAGCATAAGAAAGTCATGTGATGGCAAGGATGCATGAAGAAATGAATAGGTTTGATACACATTTGTCACCATATTTGGATAAGAATCATCGTGTTTATGTTTGTATTTTTCTCATTCTGCCATTTTCTTTTTTTAGTTAATCACAATGATAGAAGATGAGCGATGCTTAGATGCAACTAATAACACAAAAGAACATCTAGGACCCAGAATTACAAATTAAAAAACATTGTTATCCTGTGCCCTGTAAACATTAAAACATTCGGCTCAATAAAAGTTCCATGTGCAAACTGAAATTTTGCCACAAATAATTGGAATTTCATTGTGGTTATTATAAGTTTTAAAAGTGTCTTAACAAGTATAATGAAGAATTTACATTGAGATAATGTTTTTAAATTGCTGGGCTATCACAACTGACAAAGAGGGAACAATTTTGAGTTTGAAAATAGTTATAAGGAATATTCTATTATTTTATACTGCAAGTAACAATTGCATTCATAAGGAAACTCACTGCATTAAATTCTAGAATTGCATATAAATTGATTGGTTGAAATAGGTTTTTTACTTCGCTTTTCTGCTACTTTCGACTAATCACAACGATGAGGGTGAGTGATGAAATTGATAAAGGGACACTCATGCCCCAGGCTGAGATTTGAACCTGGGTTCCCTGGAAAAATTGCATGTAGGTATACAACGAATTTTTTAGTATTAAAATTAATTTTGTAAAACATGTCTGGACACATTGTTCACCACACTGAGACACAGATTGTTTACAGTCAAGCTGTTTCTATTGATTATGAGGAAACCTGCCTCAGTTCAAGTCTTTCAATAGATATTTCCTTTCCTGCATTAAAGACGACTGACTGAATCAAGTGAAATACTGAGACTTTATGCCTTATTTAAATGCTAGACATATGGAGTATGTCTTTTGTGTTTAAACCTTTTATGTTATAATAAATGTTAAGGGCTGTTGTTATGCTCAGAGAGGAGAAGGATTCTTAACACAAATCTTACAATAATATTGTGCAACTGGAAAATGGCTTGACCATCTTCAATCTCGCACACTTCATTTCACACTTGCATATTTAATAAAAACCCTTCCTGTGCATTGCACCATGAAGACACATAGAGGTCAGCCCTCCCCCCACTGACAGGCGAGGCTGAACTGTTGATTCAATGAACATATTGCGACAATCTTAAATACACATGAACAGAATACAAACTCCACAGAGGGTTGTACTCATTGTGGGTTCAGACACCAGAGCCTCATTAGAAAGGTTTGTTTCACTTTCTTTTTAAGTCCACTTTATGCACAGAGAAGCTACACCGGGACTGCACCTAGTGGGATTCGAACTACTATGTGCCTCAACCGGATACCCAGGATCCTTTGATTACAAGGTGACGATGCTACTACCACTATGCCATTGGAGAGGCCTCATTAGAATGGGGAGAAATCATTAGTGTATTGATCGATTGGATTATTTTCTTCACTTATCTGTCACTTTTGGCTAATCGTGAAGATGAGTGATGATATGTTGAAGGGACATTCACAAAGAACAATGCCCAAGCCGGGATTCCAACCTGGCATTGTAGTGCAAATTATTAGTGTAAACCTGACTTCCACTTGTTTGTATAATAATAACTTTAATTACTTTTCTTTCTAAAATGTAATTGCATTGGGTTAATTACTTTCTCAACAATAGTCGTTATAATCAGGGATGGTGCAGAGAACAGCAAATTGGAAGAATAGTATTCAGAACCTAATGCTGTTTTTCTTTAGCAAGAATGCAGCCTGCTACATAATGGTTTCAACTTTAATTTAACAAAACCAAATTGTGCAACAGCCATCTACGGGCCAGGCCTACGAGGGTAGCTCCTTTCTTATGATGATGATGATGATGATGAAGTGTGGTCAGCGCACCGAGTTCCATCACTGCTCTTTTCTGACTTTTGAGACCACAGCCCGTTACTACTTCTTTTCACGTACAGGGTGTCTACCAAAATTCTTGACTTTTTCTTAACCCATTCCCCTTTTTCTTAACATTTATTTAATTGCCCCCTACTTAGGTACAGTTGGAAATTAAGAAAATAGCTTTATTCAATGAAAAAAACACTATCACAAGGCCGGTTAAGGTAAAAACTGAAGCTGTACCATAACAAGATTTAGAGTTGCTTCAATTATTAATGCATATAAAAATTAATGCTTCTGACTTCACCCTGGATGAGGAATGGCCACATTACGTAATATTTTTGCAAAACTTCACACATACAAGAATGTAATTCTTAAGAAACAAAATGAACAAATCTTAGCCACAACTCAATGCAATTTTAGATTTCCAAATATTCAGTTTTATGAAATCCCAGTAGAGGTAACGTATATAACAATGTAAATTCACTATACTGAAAAAATAGCAAAAATTCTTGACCACAAGCATAGTTTCTTGACTGGCAGACACCCTGAAGTAGCTCCAAAAATTGTTCTCATGGCGTTGGCGTTGATGAGGGGACCCACGAGGAATTGAACTGCTTGCACCAAAAGCAAGTGTGCTAATCATTTGTCTACACCCGAGCACTTTCAAATTTAACATCACACAAATAATTTTATGGATGACTTTGCCTAAATAGAGCAGCTTAATATAGCTAATTTCACCCTTAAAGTTGAGCAACTTTATCTGTGTGTACCAACCCCTCTCTGAGCATGAACGTAGAGCACCTTGTAAATCAGCATTCAAGTGAGGTAAATTACTACTACTACTACAGAACCACAACACTACTTCTACTGCTACTATTGCCACTACATAACAGGAGAAATAATGCCAGTCAAGCCAATGCACACACAATCACTCACAGGATAATAATACAAAATAAGGGATGATTAGTTTTTCAGTAACAATTTAGATGTGTATAAAAAATATACACAAAGACTATTGCTTCATCACATTCTTGGCTTCCAAGTACTATTCCTTGGAAGATGGGACGGATTAATCTATACAATATCAGTATCACTTGGTAAACATGTGTCAGGTTTTTTTTTCCCATCGATATTCTATAGATCTCCTATGAAATTGAATACAGTGAAACCTCAATTTTATGTTTATCAGGGGACCAAGCTGAAAAAAAATTAAAATGTGCAAAAAATGTAAAATCAGGGGAAATTTTATAATATTTTGCTATGTTAGAACCATCAAGCTTGCATGTATAATGAGGGAAAAGGCAAAATCCGGGAATGCAAATTGAGGTTCCTCGTATGTTTCTTGGAGAGACTGAACATCATACCACAAGATGAATGCAGTAAGTTTTGACTTTAAAAGTGAAATTGCACATTTAGATATCTGTGTTACTAAAGAATGATATATGAATGATACCTTTATATTCATAAGAATAATAACAAAATATTTACTTATTTTATGTTTATAGAAATATATCAGGAAAAATATATTCAGTTTTTACCATAAATAAAGAACTGATTAAGTTGCAACATCCCTAATAAATACAAGACTAGAGTTGCAGAATCTACTGTCATTTTTTTATTTATCTTGTTTCTTTATTTGCGGTGATGACGATGAATGATGATTACATGGAATTGATGAGGGGACACTCACAAATGAGGACTAATGAATAACAGATGACTGAATTGCGTAACCTTATAAAACTCAAAGAAGTCTTATTTATGCCTCTAAAACTGTAGTTCAATAATAATAAAAACAAGTTCAAAAACTATAAGATATATATACTGTAATAAGAAAACAATTCTTACGTACTTTCCTGTGCAAAAATTTGGACATTTCAAGAAATTAACCCCTTCCCTGCAGCTATGTTGAAGAATAGTGGGGATAGATGCAACCGCAAAATTCGTTTCATGGTAAATAAATGTAAAAAAAATAACTATAAAAAGACTTCTCCCAAAATGAAGCTAAGGAAAACAATCTACGAATATATAGACTCTGCCACAAATAAAAATTCTGTATTAGGTAAGGTAAAAGATAAAGTTCCCACTGCATACAGCACCATGCCATGAAGGAACATTCAGGGGATTTGGGGGTAGCCCCCCCACCACACAATCTCGATGTCAGCCATGTTGGAGGTGATGTGATCAGCACCACGCTCTGGCTGCTTTACCTTCCACGGTTGCCCCCCCCCCCCAGGTACCTATTTATTTGAGGCTGGGTGAGCCCCAGAGCTGCTTTATGCAGTGACAAGGCTGGTAAAATTCCAACTTCAGAAACATCCACCCCAGGAATCAAACCAGTTTCTCCTGGCATGGAAGTCAAGACACCCTACCGACTAGAGCACGGCGGCTCTAATTCCATATTGCAAAAATATATTTTCCAGGAACCGACAAAGCATCAACAATGAATTGTTTGATTGCCAATAGCCCACATAGACTAATAATACAACGAAAAATTGGTGTCTATAAAAATGACTTGCTGCAATACAAGAACCGTTAATTTTGAAATATCGTCTATATATAGACACTGCAAAAAAAGGACTATTTTCAGAGTCTACCTAGTCATATGATAAATTCTGTTACAAAGTTTAGACAGGGATGGCAACACTGGCTTGCAAGGTAACCCTGCAATGTTGCATCAAACAACAACCGGTATCATTGTGTGTTTGGCTGTGGTGGCGGAAAGGTGAATTTCACTGCGAGTCGAATGGAGTGGGGTGTATACGAGAACCATGTGGCAGTAATCGCACTGCACAAAGTTGGCAAATCGCCATCGGACCATCAACAGATACTGTGACACAGGGACATTTAGGGACCGTCCCAGGAAAGGTAGACCTTGCAGCGAGAGGAGCCAGAAGCTCGTGAAAGCAGTGGCGGTGCGGATTCGATGAAATCCTGTCAGGAAACAAGCAGTGATGGCTCGAGAGCTGAACATTTCGAAAATGTCGATGTCGCATGTGCTCCGAAGTGACCTAGGACTCCGTGCTTATCAGCGAAGTACTGGTCACTTCCTCACTCCACAGCTTAAGGTCCAGAGGGAGCAGAAAACAAAAGGACTCCTTCAGCATTATGCAAATGGTTGCTACAGGAGGATCCTTTTCACGGATGAAAAAATCTTCACGATTGTACAATCGACAAAATGACCGTGTTTATGCCTCGACATCCCAGAAGCTCATGAAAACATGCCACGGATCCTCAGAGGCCATCATCCCGCCTTAGTAATGGTTTGGTGGGGGGTTTCGTATGATGGCACAACTGACTTCCACTTCTGTGAACATGGTGTGAAAACATCTGGAGCCACTTGTGAAATCTTTTTCCCGCACCATGTTCAACAATGAGCCGTGGAGCTTCCAGCAGGACTCAGCACCAGCCCACAGGGCAAATACCACACAGGAGTGGCTTCAGAGGAATGTGCCTGATTTTATTCCTCCGGCTGATTGGCCCTCCAGCAACCCCGACCTCAGCCCATTGGACTACAGGTTGTGGTCCATTTTGGAGGGAGAGCATGGTCTGTAGGAAGAGGCATCCAAACCTTGCGAGTCTCAAGCGTTCTCTTCTGAAGGCAGTGGTGGACTTTCCCCTCGAGACCATGCATGCTGTGATCGAAGACTGTCCTCAGAGACTTTGGGTCTGTGTGAAGGCCAGAGGTGACCATTTTGAATAGTGATTGGTGCTCTGTGTTGGCAAGACCTGTACCTTTGTAACATCCAAATATTAAAACATTAGCTTGCTCACTGTGCCCGTAGTTCATTATTAACTTTCTAACAGAATTTATGATATGACTAGTATATATAGCTCCGCCACAGTTAATGGGTTAACATTGGTTTTCACAGAAAGTGAAGTAAAAGATAAATTGTTTCTTGATCACAAGAGCATACAAATATTAAAAAGGTTCAAAATTTGGATCTATATCCTCTATATCTTGAGCATCTGTAAGAGAAGGGGTCAAGATGTACAGCATCTAGACTTATAGCTTATTCTTTTAACCTTTCAATATTCTTACTAATGTATTCCTGTCATTTTTAGTTAATTCCTGATGAAGAACAAAGCCAGTTGGTTGAAATGGCAAGATTTCCACAGCAAGGTATAAATTTTTTTTTTTAATAGAATCATATAAAGGATGTAAAAATGTGAAGAATTTTGTTACTGCCAGTGCGTTATCCCAACATTCAAATATAGGAGCTTTGAGAGAAGAAATGTAAGGTTCTGCTGCAACTTATGCCTCAAATTAGAAATAATTTACCGAGTACACACTCAGCTGCCACTGTACAAAACATCTGTCTAGTCCATTTTCAACCATATGGGTTTAATTGTCGAAACTGATAGGAATGGGCTCGGGGCAAGAAAGAGCTTGCAACTTAAATCTCAGTGACACCTCTCCTAAACTTTTCAGATAATAAGAGCCCTTAATATATAGGAATAAATTATAAGGTTAACCGGGGAATAAATATACTATGTGAGTAAATTATGTGCTAGCTGGGGTTGTGATTTCTTCAAATGTGCATGAAGCCTTAACAATATACAAAATACTGGGTGATTCATCAAGAAATAGTGCTTTTAAAAATTCAGTATGACATTTATTGCATATACAACAATACAAGTTACAATTGGTAAAGAAACAAAAGTTTCTTTTGTTTTTCTTCGGTCAGATTTGAATTTTGTGATATCCTCATTAAGGGATCGAGTTTTTTTTTAGTTTTTTGAGTTGATGTTTTAAGTCTACTTTATGTACAGTAAGGCTAATTGGGACTAGATCTACAGTTTAAAGTGGGATCCGAACCACTATGTGCCTCCACCGGGTATCGAACCCGAGACCCCTTGATTACAAGGTGACAAAGCTACCACTGCGCCATCGGGGATCAAATTAGGGTGAATGACGATGCACTTATTACATTCCCCCTTCATGAAGGATCAAAATTATGCCACCCTAACATCTAACATGCTCTACCTCATATGGCAAACACTGCAATATTGTATGGACATAAGTCATGTCACAAATTGCACCCAGACAGGAAATCACCAATAACACGTGTCAAAAAAATTTCAGACTTTTTGTACTAATTGGCACTTGTTGTATTGCTGTATCTGCAATAATGAACACATGTTGAATTTTTAAAAGTTACCTTTACGTTCTTTATGAATCACCCTGTATTATCATGCAATGTCAATTATGCATTAAGTTTGTAACTAACCATCCCTATTTTGCTCTTGAAGACAGATACAATGTTAATAAATATACAAAATACATGATACCTCTTGCATTAAACAGTACTGTTAAGGTTACAAAAACATATAGAAATTAGACTCGTCAAAGGTATTAAAAAAAGGGGGAACATTAGTTTACTTAAAAAAAAAGCATTGGTGAACGTGACCCAACATAACTTGATTTGAAGCTCACACTTAAAGCATTATCTGAAAATTGTTTAAGTTACAACTGTGCTAGATAATGAAAAAATTGTCAGATATCCACCAATCACAATGCTTGGGATTGCATTCTCCTACATATATCCCCAAAAAATCTCTTCATAACCATGGTTAACACTTGTGCTTGATAAATAACTCAAAAGTGTGACGTAATTTTATACTCTGTAGTGTTAGCAAACTTACAATTAAATGCAGTATCCTCAATCTAGCATCACATCTGATTCTCTGTTCTTCAAGACTTTGGAAAAAGATTTGAACTTTTAACCAATAACAGGCTTATTTTCCATAATTTTGGATATAAATGTTTCATTTATTCTTAAAAAAATGTTCATCCGCATTAAGACTCAACTGAACCTTTGGTAGATGACAGCAAAGCTGTTCTTAAAATCATCTAATTTTGAAAATAATACTATGACTGGAGGCATTCATTTTCATTTCATTTTTGATGGAAACACTGAATGTGAAATAACATGCTGTAATGTTCATTTTTCATGGTTTTGAAAGGTGTGAGGTACATTTTCCTACCGTGCTTCATCACGAAATGATGCAAAATGAACTCCCAAATGTGAAATAAACTCATAAACATGAAATTTTCAATTTGCTTACTGGCATAAGACTTTCTGAAGTCTGAATTATCCTGTTTCCTATGCAGAATCACAGAAAATTGACTAATTCTGCTGTAAAACTTTGAGAAGCAAAAATGGAGTCCTTTACACAGAAACATACTTAATACTCTGATAACTACATACCAGGTGTGCCGGTTAATAATTCTTAATTTTGTCGCTGGATGGTGCTGGAAGCAAGGGTTGGTGCACAGTCTCAACTGTTATGTCAGTGTGTTGCCAGGACAGTACCTGTTAAAACGCCGTGGATGTGCAACCGAGTGTGAGTGATTGTCATATTGGGTTTGTGTGGTAAACTTGTTGACCTTCAAACCAAATAAGGAGCATGTCCTGCTTTTCTTGTTCAACCAAAAGAAAAATTCAAGTAAAAGCCATCGTATCCTTGTGGACAATATCCTAACACAAGATGCGTGTGTGCGTTGGTTTCGACGATTCAAAAGTGGTAATTTCTACTTAAAGACAAAGACTGCTCGGGCCAGCTGAAAAAAATTGAAAGATACCGAATTGCAGCACTGTTGGACGAAGACGATACGCAAACGCAACAACAACTGGCAGAGAAGTTAAATGTTGGTCGCCAAACCATATCTGATCATCTTCATGCCATGGGAAAGATCCAGATTGGGCGACAAGACACGGAAAAGTGATTTTGCTGCATGACAACGCCTCATCACACACAGCGAAAGGCGTCATTTCTGCACTTGGCTGGGAATTCTTGCCCCACCCGCCATACGCACCAGACTTAGCCCCTTCGGACTACCACTTGTTTTCATCGATGTCTCTCTCACTTTCCCAGCAACACTTGAACAATTACGAAGATGTCGATCAATGGCTTGCTGACTGCATCACCTCAAAATGTGAACGATTTTTCTGCTAGGGCATCCACAATTTGACGGACAGATGGGCGAAATGTATAGCTAGCGATGGCGCATACTTTGAATAAAGCATTTGTTACCTTTCTCCCCAGATACACTTGTTTTCTTTCGGATTAATTAAGAATTATTAACCGGCCCACCTGGTAAATGTACTATTAGAATGGAAATGCAAGTACAGGTTTCAAGTCAACACCGAAATGCTATTTTATGTACCGTTTTTGATCCTCAAATGTAACCAGATTTTGTATTAAATTCTTGATCTCTTATACACCATAAACATATGGCTCTAACTATGACATTCCAAATTATGAAAAATGACATCTGCTTGGAATTCCTTCTAGAGCATTCATGTTAATCTTTGTGTGGTTTGCTTTTGCTTTCGCTATTGTCTAGATATCATCGACAGTTTAACAAACTTACATACAGCAACAGCAAAAGGAAAAAAAAAACGAAGATTCACGTGTGTGCTCTAGAAGGAATTCTAAGCAGATGTAGTTTTTCAGAATTTAGAATATCATAGTGGTTTTCGAAAGGAGACAACATTTCAAAAATATTTTTGCTGCCATTGGCCAAAGGTCCAGCCTAACCTTAAGGTAGCCTAGTGTCGGGCTGAAAATATTTATATTGGTGCTTATGGAAATATATATTTTTTAGGCACTCCACGAATGTTACTTAATATAACTGAACAATGTGCATGAACAAAAAGGAGATAATGCCAGACCAGAAAAGCAAAAATGCAGCTTTGAGTAGTGAAAATTGCAAGTTAAAGAGAAAAAGGTTTTCTTTCTCTATGGCAAATGCACATTTCTTGTTGTTTTCAATTAGGTGAACAATCAAGAAAGTGTTAACTGATCAATTTCTTCTTTAAGATGCTGCTGAATGTAATCAAAGTGTCTTTATGCAGAGATGAAACAAAAATAAAGTGGTGAAATCACAAGGAATATGATACCTTGAGTGAAACATATTCTAATAACTCAAACATACAACTAAGGAATAGAAAAACAATTTATGCAACACATAAACTAAAACAAAATTGCTATGTGATAAAAAAAACAAAAACAATGCTCAATCATCTCTTGAGAATGTTAGACTCTCATCTGAACTGAGATTTTACGAAACAAAATTTTACAAATCTATAACTTTAATCTTCTAACTCATTAGTCCAAATTATTGTTTTTATATTTAATTTTCAATAATAGCAATATTGTTTTCATTTTTAGGTTTCACATCAATATTAACCCTGAAATAAAAACTGTTCTATGAATATACATCTGCAAAAACATTCCTTCACTCTACCAACAATTTTTTACCAAAATTCCATTCTACAGTTTCAACATTCGTACATAACAGGAACACTAATCAACAACAATATATTCACACTACTACACAAAGTCTACTCTACAATTTCAATAATTTTGTCAACATACTATCTAATGTTTAATATTTTTCATTCCCAATACTGCTTGTACAAGGGTTATTTTTTAGGTAAGGTCTCTTTTTCAATAAAAACTAAGTAAGTAAATGTTTTTCAAAAACACATTTATTTTCTGAATTTACATACACTTCTCCATTTTTCTACATAATTTCCTTGCCGGTTTAAACAATTATCCTAACGAACTACGAGTTTTTGGATACCCTCCTCACAGAACTCTGCCACCTGTGATGATAACCAGTTACTCACGGTTGTTTGCACTTCTTCATCAGTACCTAAATGCTTGCCACCCAGGAAGGTTTTCAGATGGCGGAAGAGGTGGTAGTCACCAGGCGCAAGGTCTGATTGTGAATACTGTTTGAAATTGCATGTGCACGTGGGAATGAGTGTGCATGCAGGCTCCCAGCATTCTTTGAGCAGCATCATGGCAACTGTGTTTTCGGACAGGAAGGGTGTTTCGTTAGTGGACCTTTTGACGCAAGGAACAACAATTAACTCAGCTTCCGTGAGTAACTGGCTATCATCACAGGCGGCAGAGTTCTATGAGGAGGGTATCCAAAATCTCATATGTCGTTAAGATAATGGTTTAAACCAGCAAGGAAATTATGTAGAAAAATAGAGAAGTGTATGTAAATTAAGAAAATAAATGTATTTTTAAAAAACATTTACTTACTTCGTTTCTATTGCAAAATGGACCTTACTTAAAAAATAACCCTCGTATAAACATAGTTCTACCAGAAATGCTACAATTTTGCTAATTTTCATGCCAGTCTAATCTGTAAGTTTCAGTAAGCACAAATGCAATTTTTATGGAACTAATTCAGTTGTGGTTGCCATGAATCAAATGTTATAATTCTAATGCCATGCTTTCCTGTAACTAATGTTTACCTATTACGACGTCATCACTTAATGCAATAACATATGAGAGATATTCGACAGTAGGTCCCAGTAGACTAATAATAAAAAAGACAAGTGTATATGTTGCAAATTTATTATGATCAGCATTCTTACTCCACAAACTACTTCTCTATATGGTCATCAGTACTGTTAAGGTACTTGTCAGATCAGAACATTGTCTTTTGTGGACCCAGAAATCGGTTACCTGATTTGTCATGACTTAAAGAGTTTCCATTTGCACCTCTGAGAAGGGGAAGCAATAGGAAAAATCAAACGACTGTGCACTATGGTTCGAGAGTTTCCCCAGGGGCATTCTTATCTTGAATAAGTTGTACTCATTGTTGACACTGTAGCTTTCAGGTGACATTTTCATACCATAAAGTTCATGATATTTTGGATAGGGATAGCTTTGAAATTGTGAAAAGTCGATGCATATGAACTTTTTTATTTGATCCTACAGCTTACGGAAAACACACACACACACACCACTTCACAAATAACTTACTTATGCAGTGGAATAGTGTTTGGGACTGGGTCATTTTGATTTGATTGGATTTTTCTTATTTAGCATTGCTTTTCTGCCACTTTTGGCAATGTGATGATGAGGATGAGTGATGATTGATTTGGTTTATTTTACTTTGCTTTTCTGCCACTTTTGACTAATTGCAAAGATGAGGATGAGTGATGAAATGGACAAAATTAATGAAGGGACACACAAACAACACCCTTGCCCAGAACAGGATTTGAACCCAGGACTCTTGGCATCATAGCATGCTTTGCTAACCACTCTGCCATGGAGTCCCGCAAGGATGAGTGATGATATGATGAAGGGACACTCACAAAGAACACACATGCCCAGGCTGGGATTCAAACTCAAAATCCATGGCATTGTAGGGCTCATGTGTTGTTACGTAACTGTACATGCTGAACGAAACAACAGCGACACATGAGGAATGGAAACTTTTACTCACAACAGTGTTTACAAGGGTCTGCAAAAGCCTGTGGCCCAGTTTTTAACAATACTACATCAAGACATAGTATATGGTGTTAGGATACTGACCATGGTAAATTTGTGATAGGTGGGTGAGCTTCTTTGAACACGCTACCAGAACTTACTTTCTGCCTAGTCGACCTATTTTTATTGGGTTATATGTACGTGGGTTCTAACGAAACAAAAAAATCTCCATATTTATTGAAGTTAAAATTCTGTACGAAAGTATATTACTGTATTTCATTAGTGATATACCACAGTTAAACATAGTTGATATATATAGATGACAAGGATTTTCTATTTCTTGGCTGGTTCTATTCTAGAAACCATTAATTTTGCAGGTCCACTGGTATGGAGTCAAAATTAAAGGACTCTGGAATCTAGGAATACTTTTCTCTAGGAAAATTTGCATGAAATCTCCCCCCCCCCTTCTTTGCAATATTCCTAACAATGTCCTCTTTAATCTTTTGAGAAAATACAAGTGTCTATAGTCATGGCAAAAATTTTTTTTTTCAAGAATGCAGGACCGGCACAAAAATTTAAAATATACAAATAGAAAAAAGTTTCATTCTACATGCATGTATTAGTCACAAGGCTACATTGCAAGCACAAAAAAAATCACATCATTGACACCGTATCGTGGATACTCTGAGGGAATACTTTGTGGATTCATAGGGTGCTTTGTTAGTGCCTCTTTTGTTTTTGTACTGACCATGTAGCCTTGTACCTAATACATACTTTAGAACAACATTTTTTAAATATATTTTCTGGCACTTCCCTACCACCGCCTGGTACACATGACCTGCCTTGTTCATACATTGTTCAATTCCATAAAGTGTCTTCTTCCATTTGTATATTTCAAATATTTATGCCAGTCCTGCATTCCCATGAAAAAGAATTGTTGCCATGACTTACGTCCTCGTATTAAGGTAATTTCTTGTATAATATACACCAAAAAGGTATACTACAAAGCAAGCACATTGTTTCAAACTTTCGACCACCAATGTTGAAGAATTAAGAGAATGATTTGACATCTGTGTTTCATTTACACATATGGAATTCTTACATCGAATGGAAGATTATAATGAACGACATTTCGTAAATCCCATTGCAGTGTTGCAACACCATGTTTAGCTGACTGACTTTAGAGGTAACCAAGATTCTTATACTAACAACACTGTGTAGCTGCTGAAGATATCATGCATACAAATTCCAATGAATCCTATGCAATTTCACCAATATTGATGGCAGAGGTTAGTACTAATTATGTATAGGGCAATGGACTAAAAATTCAACAGCAAACCTTACACTTAAGGTTACCAGACATATTCTTTTCCGGACTTTTCTACGTTTTAGTGTCGTCCCAGGTGGAATTTGACAAAAATTGTAAATGTCCTACATTTTGAGCAACACAATTTACATTAAGCACACATATCTCTCAGTTGGAAAGAACACAAAGAAAATTGAGAAAAAACTTTAAAAAAATTGGCAGCTTTGAGAGACAGCTTGAAAATATATGTCACCATGTTATTGATATTAAGTTTGGGAATTAAGGATTCATACTCTTGGCTAAAATTTTCTAATAATATTTACTGACAATGAACGAGTCCTACAATGTGACTTAAGTTTGTATAACTTGGAACAATGTGGCCTACTTTTTACTTACAGTGTGATCTGGTGATCATTATTGCCATAAATTGCTCTCAAACTATCAGGAGTCGCAAGTACTCTATTCTACATAGAGAAAGACAGCACAGAAGAAACAAAGAATCTTGCCACTAAATAATTGACAATGTAACATTTAATTTGCCCTTGTATAAAGTGGGAACTTCATTCCCATAATTAGATAATCTTGAAATACGAGTGCTGGACATTTAATAGTGACCTCTGTAGAATCAAAGTGAAACATAAAGAAAGGCTTATTCTGCACACACAGCTTGATACCTGGCGTATCTCATGACAAATATCCACTGCTTTTACACTGTGTGCAGCTGCGCAATAATAAGAATGTAGGTGTCACTGCCCATCGGTCTAATTGCGTTTCCAAATTCGAGCAAAGGGTGTTGGACAAATATTCAAGCTGCCAGGGGTCACTGCACAGTGTAAACACATTTCCAGAAACAGCCACAAACAGCCTGTGCATGTTCTTCACTTACACTGTGATGACCTGGCTGTCACGTTTAGATATCCGTCACTGAAACCTTTTACCTATACTGTTACTGAATGAAATCTTGGAATTTTTATCCCAACACTACTGCTCCAAATTAGAAACTGCATGATTACACTGGTGGACAATGACAGTCTTGGAATTTTTATCCCAACACTACTGCTCCAAATTAGAAACTGCATGATTACACTGGTGGACAATGACAGTCAACACTCTTCTCATTACTGCACAGAGGGTTTGTACATTCACCTTGAGTTACACTAGTATGAAACTAACATGTGGTGTAAGTGGAATAAACTTTCGTGCTTCACCGTTAAGCTACAAACATGTTGACACTATTAAAATTACAACCATCATACATGAGTCTATCATTGTAATTAAAAGAATTTGACAATAAAGCCCCACTGCCTATGTAGATCCTTACATCAACCCTGGGATCTACATATGTAAATACTTTTCCACGTAGCATTGGACAAACCTAGACCACCTATAATACAGCATGTCCACAAAAACATTCTGTGATTATAATCAACCACAAAATTTTAATTAGGTATATTACACAATTTAGACCATTTGAAAGAACAGCTCAAAGAATTTTAGGGGATGTGTAATTGTTGGCGTTAACTACAACAATAGATGGCATAACAACAAAATAATGAAAAAAAGGGGAAAAATAGCAGAAAACACATTCTAGGATGCAAGAAAAAATAATGAAATGAACAATTTGCACGGTAATACTCATGGATCCCACTGTACAAACCTAAACATCCAGTAAACATCAACAGTAACACAATTTGCTTCTAACAACAATGCCATTTACAAGAACACATTAACAATCGAAAGATCTTTTGGTGTGTTCTCTCTTGTCCACCATTATGTTTCTCCTTCTTCTTATTATTTGAAGTTTCTTTGCAACACTCATTCATACAGCATTGTACAGTGGAATCCATGAGTATTACTGTGCAAATTGTCCATGACTATTTTCATTAATTTTTCTTTTACATCCTAAAATTTGTTTTTCTGCTACTTTTGGCTAATGTTCTTCCTTTTTTCATTCTTTTATTGTTATGCCATGTATTGTTGTAGTTAACACCAACAATTACACATCCGCTAAAATTCTTTGAGCTGTTCTTTCGAATGGTCTAAATTGTGTAATATACATAATTGGTTTGGTTTGGTTTGAGTTGGTGTTTTAAGTCCACTTTATGCACAGTAAGGCTAATCGGGACTGGACCTACAGTTTAAAGTGGGATCCGAACCACTTGTGCCTCCACCGGGTATCAAACCCGGGACCCCTTGATTACAAGGCAATGACGCTACCACTGCGCCATGGGGGAGGCCCAATACACATAATTAAAATTTTGTGGTCGTTTGTAATCACGGAATGTTTTGTGGACACACTGTATAACAAATAGATTAGCAGTTGTTAGAACATATTGAGGTGAAGGTAAAGTTTCATGTGCACTTTGCACTATGCTATGAAGGAGGCCCCACAAATTCTTGTTCTTGGCTATTATTGGAGGTGATGTAATAAGCAGCTTTACCTGCCAGGTACCAATTTATTGAGGCTGGGTGAACCTCAGAGCATATGTAGAGATATGGCTGGTAAAATTACAACCTTGGATCACCCACCCTGGGTATCATGTGGCAGTCAGACATCCTACTGACATACTGTGGCTCCTAGAAATAAATTACATCACCGTACATGCATACAAACCTGCTTTTTGCAACATGGAAAAGTTAATGTGCAACACATTTGCAGAACAATTCCTGTACAAGATAGAGATAGGATCATTAACAAATCACAACATAACAGCCGTAATATATGATTATACTTCGTCACTCATCAGCACGCACATGAAACAGAAAGGACACTGAACTCACCTCTTCTGTGACCTCCTGCACGTGGATATGGAATCCTCGAATTATCCCGTTCCGGTTCTTTTCTTGAGGTGGCATCCATTCCACCTGGACGGTGGTAGAGTTCAGAGGAAGAACTTTTACATTCTGTGGGTCTCCCGGCACTGAAACAGTTGAGAATTCCACCTTACAGCATTTCGCTTGCAGGCTACACAATGGCAAAATGTTACAAGTTCCTTCCCCTTATTGATTCTTTTTAAAAATTCTTAGTTTCTCTTAATTTTTTTGAAATACTTAAGGCTGTTGAGAGGAGATAATTATGTAAATTCAAATTTGGCAAAATTGGTTGAACTTGAAACACAAAACTTTATTGGGCTTCCCCGATGGCGCAGTGGTAGCGTCATCGCCTTGTAATCAAGGGGTCTCGGGTTTGTTACCCGGTGGAGGCACGTGACACAGTGGTTCGGATCACACTTAAAACCGTAGGTCCAGTCCCGATTAGCCTTACTGTGCATAAAGTGGACTTAAAACACCAAATCAAACTCAAACAATACTTTATATCGTTATTCACATTACACATTTTTGCAGATACCAATACTTGTACCTGCTAATAATAATTACTCAAAAGAATAAGCATTAAAATATAAGTTTTTCTTCTTAATGTTATCGTTATTGTACTTCTGCTTCCAATCAATAAAATCATACACATTAAGTAAACATGCATAAATTTCATGAATTTGCAATGTTTCAATATATTCAAGCAGTATTTTTTATCAAGCCATATAACTGATGATTACTATACGTAATAATGTATATACTTTACACTTGTAGCAATTAAAAGTTACATGGCTTGATAAAATACTACAAGTGTGTATTGAAACGTCACCCAATTTTGGAACTGTATGCATGCTTACACGACATATATGATTTTACTGTACTCACATAGAAGTTTTATTTTTCTGGTCTATAAATTATCACATATATTAACAGTTTTATTTATGCCATGTTTACAACATAACAATGGCTATAATTGTTTATTGTATACTTATTTTTTATTTGATTTGATTTTTGTTATTTAGTGTTACTTTTCTGCCACTTTTGGCTAATTGCAACGATGAGGATGAATGATGATATGATGAAGAAACAATCACGAAGAATATCTATGCCCATGCCTGGATTTGAACCTGGGATATCTGGCATCATAGCATGCTGTGCTAACCACTCTGCCACGGGAGGATGGCTTTATGATATGCTGCACATGCCACAATTTTGGTGTACAAGGTCTACTTAGGTCAATGACGATGAATGATGATTAAATGAAATTTCTGGGGGCACACAAAGGAAGATCTATGCTGGAACTTGAACCCAGAACTTTCAATGGCAAGATCGTAAAACAACCATTGAACATACTTAGCAACTGAGGGAACTTGAGCAAAATGAATGTATGATTGATTGAGTTAGTGTATTAAGTCCACTTTATGCACAGATAGGCTAATCGAGACTGGACCTATAGTTTAAAGTGGGATCTGAACCACTATGTGCCTCCAGCAAACCCAGGAACCCTTGATTACAAGGCAACGACGTTACCACTAGGCCATCCGGGAGGCGTAAAGGAATGTATGAAATTGATAAAACTCTCAGAAAGACCAGTACTCCACTGCTGGTACTAAGTGCATGCTTTTAGCACTCAACATGCCAGACCACCAAAAAACCCAGGAAAATCTAAAGTGAAAAAACTGAATTTATTGCTAAAAGGTGTTAGGATACTGACAAAATATTAAATTCATATTAATGAACTTTTGCATACCAGTGATTATCAACTAGCTAAAAAGAGCGACACACCAGTGTTCATGTAATTGCACCCATGATTCTTCCAACAATGTAACCAGGGTGATATGAAATATCCTCTCAACAGCCTTGTATTAATGATAATTTATTATCAATGTCAAAATAAGAGTACTGTTGTTATTCCAACTGCATTAATGAGTATTTAAATTGAATGCTTCCCAAAAATGAATCTACTTTTGAATTAACTGCAATTTAGAAATATTTTACATACTCACACACACACACACACACACAAACATCTTTCACTCACACAGATACACACTGAAAGTATATATCTTCTACATATAATTAAGATATTGATAAACATCAATGAACAATCACACAACAAAACTGTTATTACCAATATTAATAATATTTACAGATTCCAGCAACAGGTCTTTGTGCATACCTAATCTGCACTATCCGTAGCATAAAAGCCTGATCACCACTCGTTTACTTTTTTATTATTATAGAAAAAAAATATTATTAACGAAACAAAAACAACTCTCCGAAGCACTTTTTAATATTCTTCTTTTATACTGACACTCCAATTTGCTGCAACAATCTTTATTAAAAGTATCTATATACCTTCTCAGAACATTTGAATACCAACACACTGGTACCAATTTTTAACATAATGCCGTCTGCATTGAAGGAGAAAAAGAAACAATCTATGAGAACAGAAATTATATATGGACACCAGGACAGAAAACGCAAGAAAAGATATTGTTAATAGTACTAGATCTATCTACTCTACATATCAATAATACAATACGAATAGAAACACGTCCAAAAAAAAAAGTTAGCAATTACGTTTAGTTATCTACAAGTTCTACAGCACATTATGTTACTTCACATAATACCATTGTTATATACTTACTGCGCTTAGCTGAGACGGACCCACGAGTATGTGAGGAAAAAAGTGGAAAAAAATCGTACTGTAAGTGAGCCAATATTTTCTACAATTGAAAAAATTCAGTTTTTTTTGGTAAAAAGTTATGAAAATGTCTTAATATTTTTTTCTTCTCTCTCTCCACTTCTCACTGAATGTTGTCAAAAAACTGTGTACAGAATCCAGTGATGGAAAAAAGTATTGGTGAGTTTTTGGGGGAAAAAAATGGCCTTTACGTATTTTTCATCTTCATCTGTTGCTGTAAGGAACATGCAGAAATCTGAGGCTTGGATAGATAGGAAAAATTTATGATGGTTCCAGCTGTTCTTTTTGTGAAAAAAAAAAAATATTTTCGTTGATTGATTTTCTTTATTTACTATGCTTTTCTGCCACTTTTGGCTAATCGCGAAGATCATGTCGATATGATGAAAAGACACTCACAAAAGACACCCATGCCAAGGCCAGGATTTGAACCCGTCCACCCCTGGCATCATAGCATATGCTAACCACTCCAGCACAGAGGTTGGCAAAAACTATTTTCAAATTACTGCAAGTTGTTTGGGTAAATATCCCTATGTTCCGTAAAGTTCTGGACAGAATGAAATAAATTTGATTTTTATCATACCCCCCACTTGCAATGAATGCACCTTATGGAATTGTTTTATTAGATTTGTGTTATTTGAGCAATTCCAGAGGTAACAGATTGACATTTTTAGAAGCTTTTTATCTCTTTGTGTATTAATCATGAAACATATAATGAAAAAACAGAAATTTGAAAGTCTAAGTTTTTCTTCTTGCATAGCAAAATGTCTTCCAGTGTATTCTGCCAGCAGTATATAAAAATAAATTTGAAGGTAACAGACTGATATGATTGGCAACCTGGATTTTCTGAAGTTAGCGGAATAGTACTTGATGAGGTAACTTTTTTACAGTCAAATTTTAGAGTTTAGAAACACATGTATTGTATATTCTAGAGATGGGATTGATTAATCGGTACTCTATCGGTATCAGCCAATATAGGCATATCGGTAAAATTACCGATTATTTTACCGATCCAATATATCAATAAATATCTGATAATTTAGTGCAAAATTATGCCATTTTGTTGTAATTTTTATGGATAATCGCCATGCTCTACTTTCTAAAAAAGTAAATGTCTAAATATGCAATTTCTTTTGCACTGCAGTCACCTTGAAACACACATTTATTAAGGAGGTCAATGAACCTTTCAGGTTCTTCAAGGACCATTTCTAATTTTATATCGGATCGGTAGAATATTGGTTATCGGTATCGGTAAATTTTATATCGGTACTTTAACGATATCAGCTAAAATTTCATATCGACCCATCCCTAGTATATTTGCAATCTGAAGATGTTCTCCTTTAAAACAATCTATAGCACTATTTTGACCATAAAGTTTGAAATTTCTCTGGAATTGCTCACTTAGGATCTAATCACAAAGATGATGATGAGTGATGATAGGGACCCTCACTAAGAATGCCTATGTCCAGTTTGAATACTGGCATCATAGTGTGTTCTGCTAACCACTCTGCTACGGAGGTCAGAGCACCTTATGGAGTAGGTCAGTAGGGCATTTACTTTCTTTCTTAACAATTTTTTCCAACCATTTTCTGTAGTTATTTATCGGAATGAGGCACAAACATTGCATAATGCACCTACACTGGGAATCGAACATAAGACTACAGGACTACAGCCATGATTGGGGAGGTTACCACATCATTAAGATTTGAACCCACGATTGTGTATTAACTTCATGAATTTCAGCTTGAATTAGTTCCCACAATTGGAGCCAGATGGCAC
The DNA here is from genome assembly GCF_977018435.1 of Lepisma saccharinum. NCBI lineage: Eukaryota > Metazoa > Arthropoda > Insecta > Zygentoma > Lepismatidae > Lepisma > Lepisma saccharinum. Next base: position 34,861,890 of record NC_139240.1, on the reverse strand, counting down.
CAGTGTTCACATGTCCAGAGCTAGAGGAAAATCTATGGTGAAATCTAAAGCACATATGATGCAGTGAAACCACAGTCATAGGTTGAGCATTCTATTACCTTTCCCGATTTCTTCTGATACATCAAATCAATGGATTTGCGAAGAGTGTATTTATCAGCAGTGTGTGGCAGCAGGAGGTGGTCAAATTGCATTAAATATGTTAAAAGATGTTTATAATTGGTGATACTCAAGCAGGAGTGCTCCTACATATTCATCAGGTGTTAATTGTCAAAATTGACAGTTCAGTAGGCACAGGAAAAAGTGAAAGTGTAGAGTTAGTAGAAGCATTTCATGTTATTATTTTTTTTAAATACATGAATAGATTATATACAAAGGTCACTAGAAAAAGTATCACAAACAATAAGCAAATTCTATCAATACAACTTCTAACCCATGGCATAACAGTCCTTCAGGGCCATTGCCTACCTACTGACTGCCAGCTTAACTCCCACCTGCCAAGTTGGGAGATCACCCAACCAGTTACAGGATGATGTGTGGTCAGCACCATGGACCCCCAGTTGTTGTACATTTTCTACAAAGGGTTATGCTAGTCATTTGTAGCACCCCAATTTCCTCACTGTAGTGGGTGGTTTCAGGAGAAAAGTTGTTACGCTTCCCCAAGAAGACTTGAACCTGCATGCATGCTGTAGCCAGAGTCCAAACCTTGTGTCTTAGATCACACAGCCATGGTGCAAGACTAATTAAACTTATTCCAGCAGTTTATCTTCATAAGTTACATTAGCATGACTGACAATTAGATGAAGGGCATTCAGAAAGGAATATCAATGCTCAAGCCAGAATTTCCCATTTGGACGGGAAGTTCGTGATTCGTGTTGTAGAAGGATTCATTCTGAGACTCATAAAAGAAGTTCACAGCACACATGATCTTCTTGTCATTATTAACTCAAACTTCAAATGTCAAAACAGTTAAAATTCACTGGAGGCCACATCTGGTGAATAAGGTCGGTGGCTAATTATTCTGAACTTCTGTTCGTCTGCAGCAGCCCTGGATCTGTGAGGCTTGTGTGGTGATGCATTGTCGTGTAACATATTCACCTAGTACCTGTCATTGGCCCTCCTTTTCTGGTGAATGGCTTGATGCAGTTCGGTCCAAGTTTCTGCATACGATACTAAAATAATCGTGGTATTTCTGGGATGGAACTTGGTAAGCAGTGGGCCTTTTGCAGTCCCAAAAAAACAGTCAACAACAGCTTCCGGGTTGATTTTTGAACTTTTGCCTTCTTGGGCAGAATGCTTCCACTGCATGGAAGCTCTTCTTGTTCACTAATTCCAAATTTTTCAATTGAAATGTCAACACAATCTTGCTTTTGAAGTGGTGTGAGCAACTTTGGCACCCATCGTGCAGACACTTTTCTCATCAAGTCTTCAGTCAACATCATATGAAGTCGATTCGGAAAGCCATTGTCTCCGCTATTACAGACAGTTTCAATCTTCTGTCTGACATCACTAGTTCTTCTAATTTCTTAAGGTTTCTAGGAGTTTGGACAGTTCTGAGTGGCGATGGAGATGGTTCATATTGAATGAATTTTCTTCTCTTCTTGAACTAATTAACTCAATTGTACACAGTGGCAAGGAAAGATGAAGAGTCCTTGTACATTGACCAAACGGGCATGGACGTCCTTGTGCGGTAGCCCTTCCAGCATCAAGAACTCTTATCACTTCTCTATACTTCAATTGTTGTTTCACCACGATTTACTCACATGACTCACTTTCCAAAGCCACAGTACCTGCCACAAATGAGATAGCAGACTACAAAAATATGTGTAAAGGTGTTAACATTATTCTATCAACATATGACATGTCTACATGGTCGCCTTATGTGGTATTCTAAATTTGGCTTGGACTCTCCTCGTACTATGATCATTATAAAGGGAAGTAGAGTATTTCCACTAAATTCCTTGCTTCTCTTAATTTTTATGTTAAAAGGTGTAACTTTATTGTACTAATTGATCTTATGCATCAGAAAATAAGTGATTTTTTTGTGATTCATGCCTAACTAACTTCTACTTATATATATCGTAGTTACAATCAACACTTATTCAAATGATATCAGCATTGCTCAATTGCTTTGTGACCATGGCCTAGAAGGTACCAGGCCTACGCCTTTTTGTGCAAATTCAGTAATTTCTCTTTTAATCAACACACTTTTTACTTAATTCAAGTGCAACAAAATGCATTCAGGAACACTTGTTATTACTACCAGGAAATGTAATTGTGTAATGATTCGTCGTCACAATTAGCCAAAAGTGGCAGAAAAGCGACACTAAATAACAAAAACAAGATAATACTAATAAAAAAAGTAGATGCTCATTCAATGAATGAAGATCATTAAAGCATAACTTAAAACTTTTGAAATACAGTAATAGCTGTTAAAAATTTAAAGATGGAGGTAATTTTGCCATATTCTTTGAAATGTGCTGGGAGCATAATCCTATCACCTGACAAATATTGAAATCATGGGAAAATCCACAATTACAAGACAGGAATATGAATTAGCAACTACAATTTCTGTACCTCATTAAAAATACTTCCCACATTGAGTTCTTGAGGTTTAGAGTAAACTGCAATTTGCAACTTGAAAATGTACTCACATATTCATGTGCATATGTTTTATTAGCGTATTGTCAGTGTAAATTAAAGCCAATTTATGTTAAAAACCAATGTATATACAAATGTACTTTTGTGGTTGATATGGTTATATTTGTTCCTTTGAGGTTGATCTAGTTTTTATTTTAAGTCTACTTTATGCACAGAAAGACTAATCAGGACTGGATCCACAGTTTAGTGGGATTCAAACTACTATGTACCTCCAACGAGAGTGAAAGCAGGGACCCCAATGACATTAATTTGGTCTTTCTTGTAGATTTTGTGGTTGATAGGTTTATTTCCTCTTTTGTAAACTTCTTGTATTTCTTCTTTTTCTTCTTCTTCTTTTTTTTTTAGTAAGGATGGGAAATATGAAATTTTGACCAATACCAATAAAGTACAGATGTAAAATTTACCGATACTGATAACCAATATTCTACCAATCCAATCTAAAATTCCAAATGGTCCTTGAAGAACCTGAACAGTTCACTGACCTCCTTGGTGACTGCAGAAGTTGCATATTTAGGCATGTACTTTGTTAAAAAGTAGGGCACAGAGATTACCCATAACAATTGTAACAAAATGGCATAATTTTGCACTAAATTAAAAGATATTTATAGATATATTAGATTGGTAAAATAATCGGTAATTTTACCGATAAACCGATACACAGATATGCCTATATCGGGTAATACCGACAGAGTACCGATTAATGGGACACATCCCTATTATTTAGCATCACCTTTCTGACACTGTTGGCTAATCATGATGGTGAAGATGATGAGATTGATGAAGGGACACTCACAAAGAACACCCATGCACAGGCCAAGACTCGAAACATGGGAACTATTATGGAGAGATCGAAATTCAACTAGTTACTGGCCACCGAGCTAGCACGTGCACATTTTGCAGTTGTTACGAAAAAAAGGTACATTTTTGCATTATTGTTACTGAAAAAGTTTATCCCATACCATCTTGCAGTAAATGTAAAAAAAGTACAATACATTCTCCAAGCAAACTGTGAGCCGATACTGGAACCATAGTGACTGGGAATAGGAAAAAAAAATCTACGCTTACTCCAAGACACAGTTTCACCATGTTAGTTTCTGGTTAGGTTAGGTTAGGTTACAAAGTCTTGTTAAAAAATCCTTCATGAAATATTAAACTTACTCATGCAAGAATTAGTAGAATAATAAAAAAAGAAACAAAAGTGCCATATCCTCGCTTCATAAAAAAGAAACAAAAAAAAAAAAAAAGAGATATATGAGAAGTGTGCAATGTGGATGGAATATAAAAGCCAATGTGTTTCAGCGTGTATTGGTATTCAAATGTGACGACCGCAATTGTCCTGTACTGCTCTGAACTTGTGCGTTTAATTGTGAAAGTGTTTTTAAAAGAGAACAGTGTCAAATTTCTTTTCGACCTTTTCTTGCCTCATTCATTTTCCTTTTTTCTTCTAAAAAAAAATCCACTAACAAAAATAAACAAACGAAAAGAGTTACTGCAGTAATATTAACAATACACAAAGTGGTGTGCAGAGTCTCTAAAACTTTTAGGTACATCCCACTAAAATAAGACTGTGATCATACAAAGAAAAAAAGACTTGGTGCATAGTGAGTGGAAAGAAACAGTGCTTGGAACATTGACTCAATGTATTTAATAATATATATTTATAATCTAGTAATATTCCAAAAAAAATATGTATATACACATACACAAATAGTGCAGAACCCATTATAAGTAATACATTATGTTAAGAAACCTCATAATTTATACACTTATGGTGAAACACGGTGGAATTGACCATAGATGCATGCAAAGGAGAAAAAGACAGACTTATATTCATATTATATATATAATAGTGTCAATGACAACTAAAAAAAGAAAAATATTATTAGTGATATATAAAGGTGCATTAACTAAAGGAGTGCTGTGTAAACCACATTCAACCAATGGCAAAAAAAGCTAGGCTTTCTAAAAGGGTCAGTTCAAGCAATATGTTTATAACATACTCAAAAATTATCCTCGGCTGAAAACAGTTTTGAAAAAAAATATATAGTAAATACGTATATATATATAGTATACTAAATATGTATTATGCAAATACATCCTCATCTTTATTACTTTAAAAAATACATATTTGTTATTTTTTTTAAAAAAAATAGTATCTCAAAAAATTACTGTGATACACATTCGAAAGTCTATGAAGAAAAAATTAAACTCTTTTTTTTAAAACAGTTAAAAATATTTATATTAGTAAAATGTGTTTCTTCATTTCAGGAAAAAAATGTTTATTTTTTACAAGAAAAAATTCTTAAGAGACTTTCATATCTTGCAAAATTCAAAAAAAGTAATGTTTACTAGTTACTTGTCATATAATGTTATAAAAAAGTATATATATAGACAAATGCAAGATAAAAACTAACATTAGAACTATGCACAAAATGAGTTCACAGTGTGGGTGAGTACATGCAAGTGGAGATATTTGTATGAATTATTTTCTCTCTTCCCACTACAAAAAAAAGTAAGAAGTCACATAGTAGATTGTGTCGGAAAAAATCTGAATATTCAATGGACACATTAAGTAGACAAAAAATTGTGAAGAAAAACTGGTTAAGAAAAAAAATTCTGGCATTTACAATCCATGTGAAAAAGAATGCCAGTAATAATACACAATGTGTATAATTGTCTGGTTTCATTGGATGGTATTTTACATCTGGACAAAAATATCTGATCTCTGTAGTGTTTCTAAATATGAAAAGTAGGCAGAAGTTAAAAAATATAGAAAATGTTCAAGAGAAATATTACGAATATTTCACATGGCGAAGTTGGCAACTGTATATGAGAAGAGTATTGTTAAAAAAGGGGGGAGGGATTAAGACCCATGAATAATGATTTTATTATAGAGAAAGAGGTTCGAAACAAAGGGGACACAGGCCTCCTGACTGGAAATGCCATATTTGACAGAAGGTCAAAATAATAAAGAAACGAAAGCAAATGATGGAGAGTGGCTGGTTGGGAAAAAAGAAGAAAATATGGAGTTAAATGGTAATGTGGAAATATGACAGTTAAAAATATGTAACTTGTTATGCAGGATGATTGTTTATTCAGATGGTCATTCTGAATGTTTATATATATTTGTAAAAAATGCAGCAGGACACATGGAATTTTATACAAACTACTTGTAAGGAATGGAAAGTCATTCTTTGCTGTAGAATATGTTGAACATATGCACCTTTGTGTTTGCATGTTAAGGTAAAATCACAGAGTGCCAGTTGCTGACATGTTTCTGTTTCGGATGGGCACAACAGTACAACAAAAATAATAATTACATTGATGAATTTGATTTCAGAGTGTAAATTTCGAACCAATTTTTACTAGTCTGTTGTGTAATTTATGGGAAATTTGCAGAAAAGACTGAAGTGAATAAGTTGGCAAATAATTGGTATGTCACTGAAGGACCTAGGTTTATACTAGGGATGGGCATATCTGAATATTTGAAGATTCTAATGAATTGAGATAATGAAGGTTTTAATTCAAATCTGAGATTTGGATACTGAAATATGGATACAAGATTTTGATACTGGATCGTGGATCTCAGGTCTGGATACCAAATTCAGGATTGAAGGTTCGGATACTGAATTCCAGATTCAATATTCTGGGGCCAAATCAAGGATCTGAAATTGTATAACAGATCCTCCATAGGATCTGAGACCAAACCAGGATTACGGATTTGGATATCAGGTCTAGGATTCAAGGTTTGGGTACAGAGTTCAGGTTCTAAGGTTCAAGTTTCAGAGACCAAAACAGGATTCAACATTTGGATAACAGTTCCAGGATTCAAGGGTTGGATACTGAATTCAAATACCAAACCAGTATTTGGGGTTTGGGTCCGGAATCCAATGTTTGGATTCCGAATTTGGGATCTAAGGTTCAGACGCTAAACCAAGATTTCAGATGGTTCCAGGATTGAAGGTTTTGATACTGAATTCACGATCCACTATTTGGATACCAACTCAGGATTCGAGGTTTGAATCCAGAATCCAATATTTGGATTCCAAATTTAGGATCTAAGGTTCAGACAACAAACCAGGATTTCAGATTTGGATAATGGATCCAGGATTCAAGGTTTGGATACTGAATCCAAGATCCAAGGTTCAGATACCATATTAAGGATTAGGAATTTGGATAACAGATCTAGATTTCAAGGTTTGGATACTGAATTCAGGATCAAAGGTTCAAATAACAAACAAGATTTGGGATTTGGGTAATGGTTCAAGGATTCAAGATATGGATATCAAATTCAGGATCTGAGATTTGGATATCAAATACAGGATCTAAGGTTTGAATATCAGATTCAGGATCTAAGATCTGGATACAAAATTCAAAATCTAAGGTTTGGATACCAAATTCAGGATCCAAGGTTTGGATATCAAATTCAGGATCTAAGGTTTGGATATCAGATTCAGGATCTAAGGTTTTGATATCAGATTCAGGATCTAAGGTTTTGATATCAGATTCAGGATCTAAGGTTTTGATACCAAATTCAGGATCTAAGGTTTTGATACCAAATTCAGGATCTAAGGTTTTGATACCAAATTCAGGATCTAAGGTTTGGATATCAAATTCAGAACCTAAGGTTTGGATATAAAATTCAGGATCTAAGGGTTCGATATCAAATTCAGGATGTAAGGTTTGGATACCAAATTCAGAATCTAAGGTTTAGATATCAGGTTCAGGATCTACGGTTGGGATATCAAATTCAGGATCTAAGGTTTTGATACCAAATTCAGGATATAAGGTTTGGATATCAGATTCAGGATCTAAGGTCTGGATATTAAATTCAGGATCTAAGGTTTGGATACCAACTTCAGGATCTAAGGTTCACAAATCAAACCAGGATTTGAGATTCAGATAATGGTTGCAGGATTCAAGGTTTGGAATAGCAGCTCTAGGATTCAAGATTTGTATACAGGATCCATGGTCAAAGGTTCAGATACCAAATCCAGGATTCAGGATGTGGATTCTAATGCCCATTCCTAGTTTATACCAAGCCCTTTCAAAACAGTAAGTACAGAATGCAATGAACATTGGAGAATTGGAGATCTTTAAAGTAACAGCCACAGTTCAGTCAAAAAAAGGTGTGAGTGTATAATATGTAAGTATTCAACACAACCCCACAAAGAATAACCATCCAATGTTTACAGACAATCTGTGCAAAATTCCACGACCCAAGATGCATCCGCTTGTACAATATAAGCATCCACAATGACACCCCTGAATAAATTAAAATCATCTTGCATATATGAGTTCTGTTTTTCTTTATATAAGGTTGCTTTTTTTTTTTTTTTTTTTTTTTGCGATGTAGCAGTGAATACGTACCATCTTCGTCAGTACGAACTGTGATGGGATAGCTGCTAGGACCATCTCCAACGCTTGTCCCAGCGAGAACCCATATCCTATACTCAGTCCATTTCTTCAGTTCGTCAATCACAAATTCTCTGGCGTTGCGATTGTTGATGGTAATCAATGATGCTTCTGAATCTGAGCGTGAACTCTCCACCACTTGAAGCTTGTAGTAAAGAATCTCCCCATTCTGTTGATCAGCCGGTGGGGGGTCCCAATTCACTCGTATAGACGTGGAGCTCTCAGATACTGCTGTTACATTCTGTGGAGGGGCTCCGGGGACTGTGAGGATTAGGGTCGTCAGTATTTAGTGTTTTTGTGGTAGTGTCTACGATTAATACTTTTTTTTACGTGTTGATATAATTAACAAAGAAATATACATATTTTGAGAGGAAAAACATCAACAAAATATATGTTAAAAATAAAAAAAGTTAAATCAATAATTCAACATTACTTCTTTTTCTTTTTAAAAAAATAATATCAGTGACAAAACTTAAAAGTGTTATCATTGGAACAAACTAAACAAAAATGTTAATTTATGCATACTACAACCATTGTTTTTGACAATAATACCGTGAATACCAACAGAACCTTTCTTGTATCGAAATATTTTTATAATGCTGCACTCATGAAGAATTTTCTTATTGCTGCACATTGCTTGTTATGCTGTACTTCAAAATAAAATTTAATTTAAGAAATATAGTGCTGTTATGTAATATATGTGATTTTATTATATTGAACTGCAGTCAGGAGGTACAACAATTTTGTTCAATTTACTACATTGTTACAATGATCACATTAATCATACTAACAATAAATATTTGATGAAGGAAGCGTGTGTTCTTTTAAAACGATACATCAAAAATTGTGCTTACGTGCTTGTAAAAATGGCAAATTACATGAGAAATAATGGTACAAGAATAATATAATAATTCACGGAACTTCAAAATTTGCTTTGGGTATGTAATAACCTATAATTACCCTACTCTTGTCTGAACCTGCACGATGGGGTTGATTTTTAGTGGGGAAACTGCATAGTTTTTACATTTACTGAACACTGAATTTTTCCTGTAGATCCATTATCAAAATTATAAGTTTTGGAAGTATTTACAGAAATGGTGCATTGGTAAAGCAACATATTCCTATTTGGAAAGTGGCCTAATGTCAGTTAAGAATGCAATCAAAGTTATAAAACATTAACCTTAGGCACACAAGTTTATCATGGCTAGTATATATTAAATGAGAGCTAGTTTCTTTTTAAATCACAGTAAATGTGAGAATTGTCCAATTTTTCCACAATTCACTGACTAAATTTAACTGAAATGATTTACTTGTGAAACTGCATACACATGTTCATTTCAGTATTCTAATACTTCCACGGAAAGTCTGTAACTTGTTAAAAGCTGTAGATGTTACAAATTTATGGCACCCTCTAACTGTTAGCGACATCTTTTGACAAAAACAAACAAACAAAAAAAAAAACATCGGTTCCCGTTTCTCTTTGAACCTACTTTGTTATTCTTTTTGGTATGGATAACATTTATTTATTATTTCTCACCCTCCTTAATAAGAAAAAATGGCTTTCTTCTTGTGTTCTTTGAATAATGAACTTCAGTACAAAACCAAAAAAGAGTCACAAAAGGGTTAATCTGAAAGGTGCTTTCCAGTGGGGATGGGAGAAGTGAATTTTTTGCTGATACAGATCAAGAACCAATATGAAAAGAGCACATGTTTAACTTCTAACTTAATGTATGTAACCAGGTGACTGAACTGAGTTTTGTTATTTGAAAAAAAAAAAAAAAAAAAAAAAAAGTATTTATTAAAAATTAGTAAGATTCCCCACTATCAAAGCTCTGAGCACGAATGATGAAGACCCCCCCCCCTTCCCAAATATTTAAAAAAAAACGACCCAGAACTATCACGGAAATTTTAACCCCACCTATCTACTCATATACAAGGAATGATCATGTCCCCCCTCCCCCTGTTTTTGTTATTCTTGTGCAGAAGTTAGAAAAATAAAGGAAGTTCCAGTGTTAGTCACAGTGCATGGGAATAATGCCCCACCCACATAGCACCTGTTTATGGCTGAAAAAATCTACAAGATTAAGACTTAAATTTTTGAGTGCATGAGTGTAAAGGTGAGTTGTCATCACCTTCCTTGTGTAATCACTAGGATAACTTCTTTAGACACAAATTAAGAAGTTTAGAGTTAACAGAAATCTATGCTGGAATCATACTGATTGCTGATTGCACTATATTTCATTGTTACAAATGCCAAAAGTAAAAAATGTACTTACACTCGGGTAAACACAATTCAAACTATAAATTTATTGATTTACATTGAATTACCTAACATTGGTCTCATATTCTCCCTGTGATGTAATTGTTTCCTTTCTTGCCAATGATCGCTACAGATGATGTTTTTCACTTGCTATTTTAGAAAAAAGGAAAGTTCGTTTTGTATTGTAGTTAATGAATTTTAATTGAACAGAGCCATGCTTGTGAAAGTATCAGACCCTTCTTCTAATATTCTGATCACTGGCTCAAGAGTTCTGTTAATTGTATTGATTTCTCCAACAATTTGAAGCAATATTGGCCCACAAAAAATTATGCCTCCCCCTCTTCAATACAGCTTACGATGTCTTTCACTAGCTAAAGGATCTTTGAGACACACATCCTCCTACTAGATAGGTTCATGGAAATAAAAGCAAAGTCAGAGCTCTGATATGATTTAACTTTGACGTTCCATAACCACAGGATGATGCATTATGACACAAATCTTTCAGATATCTAAAAAAAGAGGGCCTCCCCTGATACCATAGTTATTAACATTATTGCCTTACAATCAAGGGGTTCTGCATTCACGGAGGCACATATATGGGTGGTTTAGATTCCACTTTAAACTGTTGGCCCAGTCACAATAAGCCCATCCGAGGATAATGTGAAGTTAAAACAAATTCTGTCTGTATTTAAAATACACATATTCTTTGTAAATTCCTATCAAAATTATCAATATTTGTGCCCGTCTCTTATTCTTGTCTTACTGGGATATCTTCCCCTCAAACCACAGGTTTATTTTCTTTAAGGAATTTGTAGACACCTTTCTTTACATGTTTTCTTATTAATAAACATATAAAAATCAACAAAAGTTTAGATGCTAGACTGAACTTTATGGTGTGATAGTAATTTGCTCAGCCATACTGGATGAAGTGTCATCAATGGATCAATTGCAACTGCTATTGTTCATATACAAGTAACTCATGATGCAAGACAAACAATAGATGCATGCATATTTCATTTTTGACGAAAACACGAAATGTGAAGTAACACATTGCAATGTTAATTTTCCATGTTTCTGAAAGGTGTGAGGTGCATTTTCCTACCCTGGTTGTCAGGAAATAATGTGAAATGAACTGCAAAATGAAAAATAGACTCTTAAACACGAAATTTAGAGTTTATTTACCGACCCGATGCTTTCTGAAGTCAGAATTATCCTGTGAGTTATGCAATTAGCAGAAAATTGATTAATTCTGCTGTAAACATTTGGGAAGCACAAATGGACTCCTTTATACAGGAATAAACTTAATATTCTGGTTGCTACATAAATGTGCTATTACAAGGAATATGTTTATTTCGTGCAGCAAGTGCAGTTTTGAAATTAAATTTGGGATTATATTCACATTTCTTAAAACCAAAATGGCATTTTACATACTGCTTTTGATCCATTTTTCACCGCTTTAACAGCGAAATTTTATTTTATTTACCGCTTTTGAACCTGAAATTGACTCTGTTTCTGTACCAAAAATATGTGCCTCTAACATAATGTTTGCCCCTGAGACGAGAGGGCTCTTTTGAGGGCCAATGACTTGTTGCAAAAGTGTATAAATTAAGGTCGCACTAAATTTTTCCAAATCAAGTCTGCTTTTTCAAGCTACTGCACCAACATAAAAAATCTGGGTCTCCACAATGAACCAAGACTGCTTGCACCACAAACAAGAGCATTTGTGTGCATGGAAAACTATACAAGGATTCAATCTTACAAATATGTGGTTTATTACATGCTGTATGTACCAAGTTCTGATATATCAAACCGTGCCTTATATCCCTCTTAAAATATCCTTCCATGTCATCAAAATTTCAACACATATTCTACAGAGTTCAACAGATATTGGCTTCTTCAAGAGAACTTGGAACACTGAATATTTGCACTGGTTCATAACAGCTGCAATTGTTGGAACCAAGGAAGAGTTTTCATTTCTTTCACGAAAAGGAAACAGTTCTACGACAGGGAGAATGAGCCATGTCACAAAATCTGAATTTTCACTTAAAAATAAATTTTCTCACTTCATAGATATTGATACAAGAAAGATCTGTAGTAGTAATTTGCTCTTAAAGAAAAAAAACAAACACTGCTTTTATGATTCCTGACCATCACTTCTGATTCACACAATAATGGCCAAAATAAGCATGCACCACTTTTCAATTGTTGAAAAGTATGGTGGTGAACTATGCATTTACAGTCGTAAGCATGGGTAATGCAGCTTTTCTAAGTTTTTGGAGCATTGTGATGTGGTTTTTGGCTAAAATATATTTTGGGAGCTCAAAATACGTTACAAGAGTTAGAAGTAGTAATGCTCTAAGAATTTTATTGTACAATTATCTATGTGCTGGGAGGGTAATTTTTATAATTTTAGCACTCAAAGTTCCAAAAGTCATGAAAAAGGAATCTGATAACTAAAATACAATGCCAGTGTCTGGGAATATACACATTCTTTAGCCATATTTGTTTGTTTTGATATTACTCTCATCTGTAAAATAACACGTATTCACAATTGAAAACGTTATTCGCATGAAATATGTTAAAACTGCAAAGCAACTCACAACCTCCCACTGTGAAGCAACATGCTTGAACACTGTAAGGAAGATTGATGAGGAATGTAACTCCCCCCCCCCAATTACTTCACATTGTCTAATAAGAATGTTTATGTGCAAGAGATATCAATCCCCCCATACCTTTAAGAAATTCCTGGCATGCTTCTGCAAACTATGCATATTACTGTGGGCAAATCAGGAGACACAAGAATCATATAGCAGTAGATTACAATTATCACTGGGCACAGTTGCTCACATGGAACCTTAACTACAACTGAAAACCCTACGAAATCACATACAGGAAAAAGGCTTATTACATTAACAACAAACAAGTCTATTCTGCATTCCAATAGCCCGAACTAAAGCCCTTCTGTGGCTTAAACTGTTCTTAATTCCTTTGAGACAACACATCAGAAACCAGAGAACGACATCCACCTCATGAACAAATACTAATAAGAACTGGGTCTATAGTTTTGTGTGTGATATGACCCACCAAACTTCTCTACACACTACCAAACAAGACATTCATTCCAGTAACTCGAAGAAATGCATGTGAAGACTTGTCAGTTTCTGCCCTTCTTTGTTTTCTCTTCTACCTACAAAGGTCCACTCCTGCAATGAGTATGTTGCCTAAAACACACATTTCAACAACAACTACTGGCCTTCCATATATTTTCTTTGGAGAACAAAAAGTTGCACCTGCAAGCATTGTTCTTTTAGGAATTACAAGAACTGGTAGTAGGACTGTCATACGACAACTTCTAGGTATGGGACAAGCAATATATCGGACCAAATACCGTATTTATGCATGTATAATGCGCACCCTGGTTTTTCATGGGGAAAAGTGACTAACAATTATATCTCATATATAATGTGCAGCAGTGGCGGTCCCTCCATGGAACAGAGGGAACAGGCTGTTCCCTTCTACTTATCGCCCTTTTTAGCTATTTAAATTATCTATAATAACATAATAAGAACACTTCTTTCTTCCGAAATCAACACGCCGAAGAAAAACTTTCACCCTGACTGGAAGTTTGTTTACTTCACCTACTCTCGTTGTCCCACCCTCTGCTCTGATGCCAAGTATTTCCGACCACGCGCGAAGGTAAACGATCCTCATGTAGCCACTTCCCACCGCGGAAGCTGAACTTTCAAGCTGTTCCCTACGAGAGACATAGCGAATTCGTTTTCCTTCGAGTTTTTGCAATGTGCTAAAGCTTAATTGTGTCGTAGTGATAGTTTGGAGTGTAGTAAGTCTATAGTTTCCTAATCTCATTGCAAAATTGCATCTGCCAGTCATAACAAACTGGAAAAATCTTCTAGAGTCTAAGCGTCTGCTAAATGCCTTGGCTAAATGCTGCGAAATAGCTTCCGAGGGAACAGCTCGCATCCACCTGTTCCACCAGCAAGACAAGCGCAGCGCAGGACAAGAAAGCGAATGTTGTATGATCGACCGGCTGAAGACGAAAGCTTTTAGTACATTGAACTTTACAGAAAAGACAGCAGACATACACCTATCCTAACCTAATTAGAAACTAAAATGAAATCGTACACAAGGCATTTTGAAACAAGTTACTACAACTCCGTAAAATGATTAACTGGATACTCTTCCAGTGGCAAATTTTTGTTGTCCTTGTTTGTTCCCGAGAGGGAGTTTGGAACAGTTCGGATTTTGTCACAATTTCTACAAATCTAGCGGATGTCATGAAAAAACTCGGCCATCTGATTGCCATTATTGCATTAAGGACGTTTGAATTACAATGCTCAAGTCTAGAAAAAAAAAATGTCAACTTAATCTACAAATGGAGAGATGAAACTAGTTTCGACAAAACATTTTTTTTCCTGATCAATCATAAATTGCTTTTATTAATTTTTCCTTTGTTGCGCATCAACAATTTTGTTTTTAATGTTTTGTTTACATTATATTAGGGATGGGACTATATGAAATTTTGGCTGATACCAATAAAGTACCGATATAAAATTTACCGATACCGATAATCGATATTCTACCGATCCGATATAAAATTGGAAATGGTCCTGGAAGAACCTGAAAGGTTCATTGACCTCCTTAAAAAATGTGTGTTTCAAAATGACTGCAGTGCAAGAGAAATTGCATATTTAGACATTTACTTTTTAAAAAAGTAGGGCATGGAGATTATCCATAAAAATTACAACAAAAATGGCAGAATTTTGCACTAAACTATCAGATATTTATCGATATATCTGATAGGTAAAATAATCGGTAATTTTACCAATACACCGATATGCCTATATCGGCCGATACCGATAGAGTACCGATTAATCGGTCGCATCCCTACATTATATCATATTTGCTTTAACATTGGTATTTTCATAATTTTAACGTGCTTCATGTATGTCACTTCTGAAAATATTTAACATATGTTTCGTATGTTTATTTGGTTCATTTCAACAAGGGTTGAATTTTACTTGGTTTACTGTATTATATTACGACAGGTATGGGAGGGGAGGGGGCAAGTGCAGGTCACCTGTTCCCCTGCCTGATTTAGCACCGCACGCCACTGATGTGCAGTACAATTTAGGTTCAAGACATGTCTTTCTTAGTTGTAGGTCTTAAAGATGCTGCTATGCCAATCAAGAGGCCGGCAAATGTGTCTAACATAACAATGTTGTAGGGCCTACATGTTAATTAAATTGAGGTGGCTATATTAGTCACAACTTTTATTTGTGCTTTGGAGCGATATCTCCAAATGTACTTTATGAGGTTATTTATTGGTTATATTTAGGCTCTAACTTTGGTGTAAGACTTTTGCTCATTCTAATAAAAACTTGAAAATATGCTATTTCTTTGACTATCTTAACTATCAGGATCTTCAAACTGAAAGCTAGCAGCACATGATTTCTTCCATTAAGGCATTTACACACTCCATACATGCCATATTGTTTGGCCAGTAATACATTTTAATTATTATTTTCTTTTTCCTTATCTTTTCTTCCATTCAAAATACCATAAAAATCAGAACATTCCTTCTTTCAATCTCATTGCACATTAGTGTCGCCATCTTGACTGGAATACTGTTGCCATATTCAGAAACTGCAGAATTTAAGCTTTACAATGATATATAACATGATTGGGTTCTGTAATCATGAAAAATCAATGCAAGTGTTACAAAATTATGGAATGATTCCGTACAGTTTCATATTGTCTGTCTGAATTATTCCGTGCATAATACGCACCACAGTTTCTGATGGCAAAAATTTTGGAAGAAAAGTGTGTATTATACATGAGTAAATACAGTATGAGCAAGTGTTCTTCAACAACTGCATTTATATCAGTGTACTTTTTCAATTTTGGACTCCATTACTGCATGTATTTTTCATCAATTAATTCTGATAACATGTCAATACTAACTTTCTTTGAAAGAAAATAAAAGATTATTTCATGTTACACTTCTGCCTCTAGACTAATTGAAAAACATATTTTAAGTAAGTCTTGAAGCTTACTTACACATTCCTAGTGATGAATGATGAATAAATTCTCTGTGGCAATCAACCAGGTAAATTCTGGAACACTTTCCAAGTTTCGAGAGCTTTGACCTGATCAATAGCCCGAGAGAATTTATTCAACTATGATTTGCTTTAATATTTTATATTAAGCGTAACTTCTCTACCATTTTTGGTTAATTGTGTCTATGAGAATCAGTGATGACACTTACAAAGAACTCTCATATCCAGGGTGCGATCTGAACCTAGGAGCCCTGTGCTAACCACTCTGACATGGAGGTTGGCTTAAATACTTTGAATTGTTACAATTTTCAAGTACTGGTATTGGTCCATCTACATTGGTGAAGACTGTGGATACAAGTGTGCATGGGCGACTGGATGAGTCCAGTGGTAAAAAAGGGGTGGAACAAAGAAGGGAAACAGGTTCTGTGGAAATCTCCCGCTGCTGAAACATTGTTGAAGTTTCACACATGGAACATTGCGAGTGAATTATGTTAAGGCAAAGAGTGACAGTTCCGCACAAGGTGTACATTTATTTCAATATTGTCAGAATGGACACTCCTACTAAAAAGAAACCTGACTGTGCAAGAGAGTATGAATTTCTCCCCATGTTGCAAGTGGAAGCGTTTTTCAAGTTGATCATTAAGTTAGAGATGATGATTGAAAAATAAGATGAATAATTTTCAGATTCCCATGCATTCCTTATGAAGAAAAAAAACAATACTTCAATTTATGGCTAATCAAATGGAAGTTCTAGACTTTCCAAATGACAAATCAAATCTTCAATGTGCCCTCTTTCCATTCATGTGTTTTTCTACGCCATCGGAAGTGTGGTATTCCCAAGAGAACAAGTAAAATAATTCTCCTATAAGCTAAGGTTTCTCCCCCTCCTACAACAAACCAAGTGCACAAACCTCTTTCCCCCAGGTCACCACAGGAAAGGCTTGCATCTGGCTGGACATTGAAACTGTTCCTTGTGCCCTTAAGAGTTGTAAAAGCCACCACATACATACTTCTTCAAACTGGCTCCCTCACTGAGATTATCATCAACGAAACACATGCCACCATTTAACAAAAAACAATGCTAAACTCCCCATAATTAAAAAAAATCACAGAGCAAGAACAAAGTGGGACCTACCGGACAGCCCCTTACCACCTCTCCAAGGAATGCACTAAGCAGACAACCCAACCTACCTCCTGCATCACCAGACGACAGAAATTGGAACTTGCCTCTGAAAGCACAGTAGATGACTCAAGTCACGAAACCTACTAGATGGAAGAAATAGGAACTTCTTGGGAACAAACACAGCAGTGTCCCACTACCATCTCCGTCCCAGATGCCATAACCTTTGTTAATAAAAGTAGTGGTGCTTTGAAATTAATCGGGGGGGATATATGACAAACACAATGTAGACAGGCTGTGACTGCAACACAAAATCTCTGGATTGGAGATAAGGACTCTTAACACTTAACATTCAAAGCATGATTCTGGAAAGTTCACAAATATCTATTTTTAGTGGTTTTTAAACAGCATCTTAGTAAATCACACAATAATAACTGTAACGTAAATGGAATAATTCCCAGTTGGTAGAACCATATCAAAGACTGCTGTGAGCAACTGTGGTGGATACTTAAAGCTACGAAATTCAAAATTAGTTTGTCGAAACATGTTGTAGTATGCCCTTTTTATAAACAAACCAAGGAAAAAACATACATAAAATTAAAAAATGTTATCATAATAATGTAATGCTATCACATGAGAGGCCATGCTTGGAGTTGTTATACAAGCATGTTCTGCAAAAATAGTGTAATTATTTCTTAACAAATGACATGTAATGATACACAAAATACTGTATGAAGTATGATTACATTGAAACTATCATTAATATAGTATTAATGTAAAAATGTAGATGAGGAGTAGTATTGTAAAACCACCTCTGTCTGTGTAGTGTACTGCCAATGTCTTTTAAATCTTTCCTTTATATTGAGTGCAGCCATAACTTTTGAAACAAAAAAATGTATCACGCACACACACAAAAAAACTGGTGGATACTTGTCTTTTATTCTAATTTCTTTCTTTTACATTGGCTGTAATTATTTATGTAGAAAAATTAAGTAATCTATGGAACAGAAAAAACTCAATCTACTTCAAAAAATACCCTTCAAAACACGCCAAAAAACGAAGCGTATGCAAAATGCATTATCAACAACCACAACCAACTAATATCAATATTTATATTGACAGAAAAAAAAAAGAAAATGCATACATCTGCTTTAGTACAGTGGCGTGCATTTTCTTGTATCTTTCAAAATTTACTTAAAAAAAGGAACAAGAACACATACTGATGACCCTTAATCATAAAAAAAAAAATTTACAAATGCAATAGTCAGTGCTGTGTGGTGATGGGCAGTTAACCAGCTGTGCTGTGACATTAAGGCAACATTTCATGCATGCTGAAAAGTACACATAAACAAGTGAGATGCACACTCAAAAAATGATCTAAATTACAGTGAGAAATTACAAAATACGGTGCACCAGGCAAAACAAGGGAATACATGGCAATTTGTATACAATGTTTTTAGTAAAAAAAAATAGTAATAATAATGTCCGTTGTTACACAATAGCAATAAAATGTTTATTTGCGTATTCTTACTTGCTAGGGGAGGCTTGGAGATCAGTTTAGGAAGTTTTGGTGTTGACTTCGTAGATGCTTGTGAGATCCAAGATTGTGATGTATTTTAGTAATTTTAGTCAATTTATTATTTTTTAAAGGTTATTCGAAACCTGAAGAAGTTATGAAATAGATGTGGGAACAAATATCCCAAAACACTTGTGACTTACCTAGGACTTGAACCCAGGTACTTTATACTAACTCTTGTGATGTGTTGATAAAAATTAACTCGACGGCACACTCCAAGTGCCACATGGCTTTCTAATCGGGTGACACATGGTCAGCGCATTGAGCCCCATTGCCACTGTTTTCTGACTTTCAAAACCAACTACTTCTTCTTTTATAGTAGTTCCACAATAGTTCTCTTGACTCCGGGTCAATGCTGGAGGCTTCCGCCAGGAACCGAACCGAGGACTGCTCGCAACAAAGGCAAAAGCGCTATGCTAGAGCCTGATAATCACAAACCTATTGACAACATTTACACCTGTTGCATAACAGCCAATAATATTCTTGTACAATTAGAAAATTCTTTGAAGCGAGTTGTCATGGCTTACTGGCATATTTTTTAGAATAAAATTAGCAAACTTATAGAATCATAGACAAAAGTTGCAGGCTATTACAGAAATACTGAATAAGTTAACTGCCATTGGTTGACATGGACAGATTCCATTCCTACAATATATGCAGGAACATGAATTTTGTGTGTACTTCATGAGCTTAAAATGCAAGGAAAATGTACAATCTGAGAACATTAGATCGAAGTTCCAATGTAAATAAAAGTCTAATCGAACAGGGAAAGATTTGGTTAAGCCTTGCAAAGAACATCACAGCAGGACTCAAACTTGAGACTTTTGATGGTGAGATCGTGAGTCAAGTACTCAATGTGTTTGGCCACCTTGGCAACAATTTCATCTAGTTATTATTATACATGTGCAACACTACTTTCACCAACTCTCACACTATCACTGGCACAAATAACTTAAAACTCAGCTGGATCCCTGGGTGATGTCGGGGTAGCTGTTTCTTAAAATTAATCTCCTTTCCAAAGAACACTACGATATTCCAAAAAATGAAAAATTACATACGTTTAGAATTCCTTCTAGAGCATTGACGTGAATTTTCGTGTAGTTTTCTTTCACTGTTGCATAGATATTATCAATAGTTTAATAGAATTACGTAATCACGAAACTATTGATAATATCTGGACAACAGTGAAAGAAAACTACACAAAAATTCACGTCAATGCTCTAAAAGCAATTCTAAGTGTATGTTATTTTTCATTTTTTGAAATGTCCAAGATGTTTTACGAATGGAGAGGAAAATTTGAAAAAATCGCCCATTCGAATGCCAAAGGTCCAGCCAAGCCTTAAGTGAAAAGCTGTTCACTTTCAATAATTATGTTTGATGATATAATACAATATGAGGTACTGGACAGTAGAAAGTAGGCAATTTTATGTAACACACTATCTGCTGTGACCTTTACCACCACGTGTGCATTGCGTTATCACATTACACTTTTCACTTCACTAGATTATCACAATTAAAAAGAAATCTCAGGCCAGAAAACCCTGGGAATGCAAACAAAAAATGAACAAATGCCATCCATGCCTTGCCTAGGATTCAAACCCAGATTCCCTAGCACTCAAGACCAAGGACTCTGGTTCAAAAATCACACAATGGCATCATCGAACCAACAACTAACCCATCGGAACTGACCTCCAAGAATCACCCTAGCAAGCAAGGAAACATTTTATTGTCCACATTGCGTTGCAAGTATACATGTATATAACTCAGGATTTTTAAAAAAGTCCTCAGATTATTACTTTTTTTCTTGTGTTTTTCCATTCAGGTAAAGTTTTTAAAAGTTTTGTACATGTACTGTGATACTTTTCTTAAATTAATGAATTTGTTTTTTGTTACTGCAATGAAATATTTTCACTTGGTTCCTGTTGTAAATGTTTCACAGAAAAAAATAAACTATATTGTTAATGAACTTCTATCGGGTGATTGAGTTTTTAGTATAATGAGAAAAATTTTGAAAAAATAAACGAACAAAAAATGTACGGTGCCCAACAGTAGGTTAGTGGACCTTTGGGTTTTCAAGATACTGTCCTTCGTAAAGGACTCAGCTCCACTTACCTTTGATTCCTTGTACAGTGTTAATAATTCTCTAGTGCAGAACACTACCATGTCACTAATTCCCAACCTCTTTCTTTTCTTTTTTTGAAAAATAAAAATGCCAACAGTAGCTTACCATACTGTTTCGTTCGAACTGGTATTGGTGGAGTGGTTGCTCCTTCTCCACGCTGGGACCTAGCGGCTAGCCATATGTAGTACAAAGTGTTGGGGTAAAGGCCGGTCAGGGTGTAGTTCTCTGTGGGGTCGATTCGTCGATGATGCTTCTCCTGAAAAACAAAATGTCAGGTAATCAGTAGAGAGTACTTTACCCCTTTTGGCGCATATGCACAGAAATGGAAATATCACAGCCAAAGTACCATTAATTATACAAAAACTTTATGCAATTTTCTTCAAGTGTCAGTGTTGCAATTCCCCCCAAAAAACATTAAAAAATCTCTAAAAAGGTTTATTTTTGTTTGTTCATTATTTTTATTACTCTGTTAATACATATCATGTAGACCTAAAATATTGTGTACAAATGTAAAATACTACGGTTTAAAATATAACTTACAAAAACTTCATGTAATTTTCTTCAAGCGTCAGTGTTGCATCACCAAAATATTAAATAATCTCCAAAAAATGTATATTCAATATCTCTTATTTTCGTAAATATTCAGTGAATGACGACATTTCTTATTTTTAATGAAATTTAGGACTATTCACCATATTAACACTGATATGCCTTTGTATATACCACTTTGGATCCTGAAAAGCGCCCAGTTTTTGAACTGAAATCTTGATTTTTTTTCACTATAAATATGTGGCTATACTAATCTGGCATTCTAGGTGTTTTGTCAATAATGAAATTAAATCTCTACATCAGGAAAACATAACTGCTACAGTAAAGAACATAAGATATCAATGTACAGTACATGTCCACTTTGTTCACTGATATGCGGTATAGTCTCAAAAAAACATCTTGGAGTTTGCATCTATTTCAGTCCTAATGAATATACATTCAGAAACATCTAGACTTCTAGATAATGCCATAATATATATATTTTTAAAAAAATAAAAAAATGGATCTTCATGGGTTTTCTCCAAACATCTCCAAATAATATAATCCACACTGTCAAGAAAGTTAAAATTATTATGCAGGGTGGCGCAAATTGTATTTACCAATATCAGTTGGCAACCCTGTCAGAATGCAGGTGTGCATGCACATAAGTCTCTGAAGCTTAGCCAGCTGCAAGTCTTGCAACCAGTCTGTCATGGAACCTGTTCAGACACGAATCGTGGCAGTGGACATGTTCATCCGAACGGGTTCTATTCAGAAGATGCAGCAGGCACTGAACTGAGAAGCATCAGGATACCAGAGAATATGCCTCTTCCGACTTCTGTTTCTGCATGCCTGCCATTGGCTCACTATTGTCTGACTCATGGTATACAGTTGTGATACTCTGGTATCAGCGGACGGTGACCTTAATTGAATCAATGTCACAGTGACTGCTGAATCTCCAGAATGGAACCCATTCGGATGAACACCTCCACTGGCACGATTTGTGTCTGAATAGGCGAACATTCCATGGCAGACTGATTAAGAGATTTGCAGCTGCCTAAACATCAGAGACTTATGTGCATGCACACCTGCATTTTGACAGGGTTGCCAACTGATATTGTTAGATGCAGTATGCACCAGCATGTATAAAACTAAAAAAAGGAGCCTGAAACCACAAACAAAATTTTCACCTTAGTATAGGTATCATTCCAGTACAATTCGTAGCTGACGATATTCTCCCCCGAGAGATTTGGACGGTTCCACTGGAGGGTGACCTGCGTCTCCCCAATATCAGTTATCCTCAAGTTGCTCGGCTGGCTGGGAACTGTGGAAATAATAAAAAGGGTAAGAAACTTACATTATCAATCACTACTTGATTTATAAACAGCACAATAATTGTTAAGGTTTTTGTGTTGAATTTGTCATGAATTTTTTCAATTAGTCTATTTCTGTTACCCAAGTTAACAATAACTTGAGGAGAAAACAGGAAAGCAATGGAAAAGACAAACATGATGAACATATGCAGCTCGAGCCACATAGCACAATATCTCGGGAACCTTCTGAATTTTCACCTTAATTTTGAAACAAAACTTTGATGAAACTATGAACAACAATGGGGCAATAGCCAATCCTCCTGGAATGGGCAGGAGTCTCTCAGAATGAAACTCTCTCTCCCCGGGCAAACTTTGTTGCCTCCCGGAAAGACAAGATTTAGTATTATTATCTTTTTATTTTGTGTGTGTGTGCATTTACTGGGTGAAGAAATTTTGTTGTCGCAAGCCAAACAATTAAACCTCACTATAATATATTGAAGACTTGTGATCGTGAAGAATGAGTCACTGTTTAAATAAGTGGAAGGAGAAAGTTTAAACACATCATTGCACCAAAGCGTTTACACTAGAGCTGTAGAAAATGAAAACAAAGGCATTGTTGCTTCAAAGTCTCAAGACTTCTTTATTTCCCTCCACCCAATTTTGCTTTCTTATATAGATTTAGTTCGTTGTGTGTTACAGTTGGATTAAGTGTGTTTCAGTGTTCGTGTTGTCTTGGCCAGTTCAGAGTTTGTGAGAAATGAAAAAGTATTACTTAGCTTTACTTACTTATTTGTTTACTTATAAATTGTGATTGCTAGGTTGTTTTGATCAAGTTGATTCAGTTTTGTATTCACAGTAGCAAGACAACAAATGGGTAACAATTGATATTGAGGGCATTAGTCTTCCAGAACATTTTTATCTAAGGGTGTGAAGGCTGTAAAGAAATATCCCAGAATATTATCCTTTAAAGTTGACAAGTCTAGTGGTAGACGATGAAATTTCGAATTTGTTGTGCCATTCCAAGACTTCAAACGGTGCCTTCAGAATGACAGGTCATATAAGCTATTTCCTGATCAACTCATGTGAAACATCCCCCACCGAAATTAAGAGAAAACTGACTTACCTCCCTGTTGGGTTTTGACCTGCACAGGTGCCGACAAGGGTCCTGCTCCGACGCTGGTGAACGCCTGAACTCGGATGGTGTAGATGGTGTGTGGGGTGAGCTCACTGATTGTCGTTAACTTATTATTGTCTCCCATTTGAGATTCCCACGAGTGCATGGGCAGATTAGGGTTGGTAGTGTAGTACACCTTGTAGGCCTGCCAAAAGAATATTAAAAAAAATATTAATCTAATCCTATGTAACACAATCCAAGTAAAAATTCTCTTCGACTTGTTCCATTAAAAAAAATATTTACAGAATTCAAAACAGCAACCTAATTTCCTTATTTTAAAAGTTTTTCTCTTACATGGTTCAGCCAAGCCTCGATGCTTGCAATGCACTCTACCAGTTTAAGTTACTAAGGAAAAGAATCTATTTATTAAGAGCACTTTATTTGTATACCTTAGTTCACTAATGTTATTATATGAATAACACTTTTATTCATAGTTGGAACAGGTCTCACTGATGGCATAGCAGTAACGCCACCTTGTAATCAAGAGACCCCAGGTTTGATATCTAGTGGAGGAACATAGTGGTTCGGATTCCACTTTAAACTGTACGTCCAGTCCCAATTAGCCTTTCTGTGCATAAAGTGGACTTAAAACCAAAAACTCAACACTAGTTAGGATGGGAAAGATGAATCGGTACTCTACTGGTATTGGCTGATATAGGCACATTGATATACAGGGTGTGCACAAAAGAATACAGCAGTTTATTAAAGTTTTTTTTAGTTTCTTTTGTGTGTGGTATAAAATAATAAATCATAAACAGGATGGAAGAATAAGTGTGATTTTACAACATGGCTACATTGGACCTTGAACCTTTGAACTTTGGTGGTGAGATCGAAGGTTGACAACTAAACACACAGAGTTTTCATTATGACATTTGAAAGCTCAGTGCTCTTCGCGATTAGCAAAGTAAAATAAACCAAATCAATCAATCAATCAAGCTCAGTGTGTAGGACGAATATATTTACTCACAGGAATAAATATTCTTTATTCAGAATTTCATCCTGAGATTATTTCTGACTTGATAAGCAATTACTATGATTATCAAAAATTAAGGTTGCTATATATATTTTTTATTTTATCTCCTCACCCATCTAACATCTCTATTAGATGGCCAGCTACCTTTCAATCTTTCGAATCAAGTTTCAGAGTCCAAAGTTCTGGACTAGGGCATGGGTGTTCTCTTCATTAATTCCATTTAAGCATTACTCATACTCATCTTCACGATCCAGCCCAGAACTCGATTCAAACCTGGAAACTGCAACCATCATCTGGCACTGAATAATTTGGAGCCATATTTTAAAAACATTTCTTACATCAAAGGAAGAAATATTAAGGAAGAACCAATATGAAATTTTGACCAATACCAATGAAGTATAGATACTCAAATGATCCAACATAAAATGACAAATATTTTATGAAGACCCGGACGTTTATTCGTATCTTCATTAAGTGCATGTACCAGAAATTTCCCTTACAAAATACATGGGATATTAAAAAATTTACATGAAATCACAATATTGTTCTTGAATTGTTGTTTTAAGTCCATTTTATGCACAGAAAGGCTAATTGGAACTGGACCAACAGTTTAAAGTGGGATCTGAACCACTGTACCCTGTGCCTACACAGGGACCCAAGGCAAGGCAACAACGTTACCACTATGCCATCAGGGAGACCCCAAATTGCAATATTGTACATTCAAATATTGAAGTGGTGAATTATCATCCATTTTAACAATAAACAATATTACACAATACTGTTTAATCCAAGCTCTGCACTTATAAACAACTTAAGGTAAATCTCTTAGACCAGGGGTTCCCAAACTTTTTCGTTTCACAGCACCCTTAGTGTTTCAAGATGTTTCCATGGTACCCAAGTCAGAATGTAGGCCTACCTAACACTTGCAACGCTTAGTTAGTCTGGTTATGTTGCTTGCCTTAAGTTAAAAAATAAACACATATTTCAAATTTAGAAACATTTTATGCGTAAAAAGTTCTAAAAAAGCGCATATTTGGAACAATCATATCATTTCAGAGAAAATATTGGAACATTTCATGGTGTCACTGTAAGCCACACACGGGTGCTGCAGTGTACTATTTGGGAACCACTGTCTTAAGAGTCTCCCAAAACCTGTGGTGAAAACAGCTTTGAGCATTGGCAGCAATTAGGAAAGAGAGGCAGTTTCCCGCCACACTTCCCCCCCCCCCCCACACACACTTTGGCCTCTTAATGCTAAGCCTTATCTACAAAGATAAAGTAAACTGCCCTTGCCCCTGTCCGTTTTGGCACCCAATCGCAGCTTTTTGTTGGGTGGAGAATAGTTGGCCACTGTTTTCTGCTACTATTACTTTTAGGTAGCTCCTAAATTATCCTCGCAATGTGGTCAACACCAAAAATTTTGGAACTCCCACGAAAGGCATCTGACTGTCACGCGGGAGCCCTGAGTTCGATACCTGGGGTTTGCGATTTAAGGTCGGAATTTTTCTGGCCTTGTCCTCATAAAGCAGATATGGGTCTCACCCAGTCACAAATCAATGAGTACCTGGGGGCAACCCTGGGGGGTAAAGGCAGCCGAAGCATGGTGATGATCACATCACCTCCAAAATTGCTGAGATCAAGAATGTGTTAATGTTCCTTCATGGCACGGGAAACTTTACCTTTACCTTATACTATACAACAATAATAATAATAATTAAAAAAAACTTTTTTTTTTTAAACTTACCGTTACTTGACCATTCGGAGTCTCTGGCTCATCCCACTGTATCACCATGGTGCTCGAACTCAGCGGCCGAACCTTTACGTTTCGGGGTGCAGTGCCAGGTTCTGAAAGTAGCATACAAAAATTACCCAATGTCCACACAATGAGCAAAGTCTGCATGTAACACAATTGAGTTAAATATCAACTCTGTAATGCACATCAAAAGCCAGTGATTAAACGCAATGGAACTGCCAATTTCTGTTAGTTTTTTTAATTCGTATGAAGAAAAATGAGGATAACTGTACAGAAATACTTTTTGTAGTCCCATACTGTTACTTTTTAAAAGGTTCCCATACAATATGAACATTATCCCTTAGAGACGTTGTTTACTACTCAATTGTGCATACTTTTCAACTCCTTTTGAACATTTGTGGTTGGATGAAATATTAACGTTACCATTAATTTAGTGTTTTTGTGTGCCTTTCCAAAAATGAACACTCCTGTTCACATAAAGTGACACATATTTGAACTGTTAAACCCTATAAAATGCACCACTTTATTTGAACAGGAGTGTACACAAAATATTTATGAAAGAATTAGCAGTTCCATTTAACATGATGTCTGCATATCCCAGCCATGCAAACACACTAACAGTCAATTTATTAAAAAATCAAATAAACTGCAAAAAATCAATGTAAATGAAAGCTAGAAGTAATTAAAATATTAAAACAATGTACGAGCAGTAAAGACAAAATCAAAATTTTTGGTACAAAAATTGATAACAATCCAGTTTCAAAAATTGACAATTTCAAGTTGTTCTGGTGAATAAAATCTCGTATTTCATTTGGAAACTTTGCAGTCATACTATGAAAATAACATCAATCTTCCAGGAAAGCAAGGCTAGATACCTTGGAGTTCTCTTGGGCAAAGGTTTATTAACTTTGAGGGAACATCTAAGAGATGCTGCTGACAAAAAAAAATGCAAGAATCAGACAATTTTATCCACTTTGGTAAAACACAACACTGAGGAAAATTACCATTTCTGTATAAAAATACACTGTGGCAATGACTGATTATATCCATTTTAAGGTCTTAGTTCTGTGTGAAAATACCAAAATTCTCGATAAGTTTTGGAAGGGAAGGAACCGACTACTGGAGGGCAAGTTTTTTGTGAACAAGAACCTTGTTTTGAGAATCAAACTGCCTATACTGACATCTACTTTACAAAACCAGTGGGTATGAATTATAGCTTTTGATACGTAAATATATTAACAAAATTGGCAGAATTTTGCTTTTACAGGCTTAGTATAAAAGTAGTAAAATTAATGACAATTTTTATCAATAAACCAAAATTGCCTGTAATGGCCAATTAAACTTTTTTTTTTTTTTTTTTTTTTTTTTAAACATTTTTCATTTCATACAATGTTCTGGAATTCTGCATAACTCCTATGAAACACAAAGCATTGAGCATATACAAAGTCAGGACCTTCAGCAAGTACAATTAAGGAATAGGGACATGGTATTCCCTTTTCAGTCTTGAAATAGCATTATTTTCAGCAACACTGATGAAATGAAACTTTTTGAACACCTGTATTGGCATGTAAGCAAAAGTAGAATTTAATTTAAATGTCCACAAATCAGTGAATGCTACTTTCACTAAGCAGAAGTATGAAATAAATACTAGTCATGGAAGCGTAGCCTGTAAATTAACAACATATTTACAGACACTCTGCATATTACTGTAGTAAATCTATTCTGCTCTCTGTCAATTGCAAAACACAATAATGGAAATGACAAAAATATAACAAATAAGAATGGAAATAAACAAGAAACTTCCTTCATTCTATTCACGATAAAACTAGTTCATTACAAACTAGCAAGTAAATATGAAAACTTGTGCACAAACTGAAAGTAACATGCACAAACAACTAGGAATGGTACACATGGATTAAATTAATAAATCAGTTAAATATTAGCTTGCAACATTAAAAATCTTTTACATACACAAGGATGATAAAGATAAAAATTCTTTTTGGTGTCTGGTTGGAATGTTTTCAGGTGGAAAACAATTTTGCATTAAAACAACAGGCATAAATGGATACAAGCAGAAACTAACCGAAGTTTAAACAAAGCCATGTTTTGAGGCAATTGCTTGTGTCTTCCTTATCAATATCCACACATACATGTACTGTTTGTGTCTTCCTTATCAATATCCACAAATTAAAAGAACAAGTATAATAGATGGATAGGTAATAAATGACCTAAGGAGTTGCCACATACAAAGTATTAAGTAGATGTCACATACGTGAATAATAGATAATCATGAAAGAAGGTGCTACATACACAGAGGAATAATGACCTAAGAAGTTGCTAGATACATAGATGAAGAATCACCAAAGCAGTTGTCATGTACATAGATCGATAATGACCCACAACATTGCAACATACATAAATGGATCATCACCAAAGAAGTTGTCACATACATAGATGGATAATCACCAAAAAAGTTGCCACATACATAGATGGATAATCACCAAAGAAGTTGCCACATACATAGATGGATAATAACCAAAGAAGTTGCCATATACATAAATGGATAATCACCAAAGATGATGCCACACATGTAGATGGATAATGGCCAAAGAAATAGCCACAGACAGCATAACACAGTATTAATTCCACCCATTATGCCTTTTTACTCATGTGCTTGAAAAGTAACAAATAAAAAGGTACCATCCCAACATTTGCTTGCGACACTGAGGAAAACCATGGAAAAACTCAGCCATGATGCCAACCATGAGATTTGAACTCATTTGTCATTTGACAAACCCAATAAAATTCCTAAATGGGTGCTTTTTAATCCATATGCTCCTCATGTGTATATGTTGTAACTGATTTTTAATCTCTGCTGCTTACAGAAGTGCAAAAATGGGGTTTCCTCAGCATATGCTACGGCAAAATCTAACCAGGTACAGTAACAAAACACTAAAGCAAAATACCACAAATCACACCACAAAACACAACCATGCATCTGTTTATCAGCTACTTACTGGCTCCTCCATAGGAAGAATCAGCTAGAAAAGAACAATGAGAGAATGTGCAGGTTAAGAATGTAAAAGACAGAAGATATGGTAATATGAATACAATGAGACAGGGACCTTGCTAGTCTAGTGTCTCTGCATAATGCCAGAAAGCAGTTAATGGTGCACTTCATTAACAAAATGTCAATTTAATTTATCTTTCACATGCAAGAAAACTCTTGTTCTTGTAAGTAGTCAAAGATTTACTCTTTTAATACACAAGTAAGTGTAAGGATATAGAAAAAGCTTGATGTGTTAGTTGCCTGTGAATTTTAGTCTGATTATTTACACACACACACATACATGGTGTTTGCATACATATGCACATTTACATACAAACTTTCACAGGATGTACAGAATACCTAAGTGAACATATTTTTCAGTTGCTCATTGAGACCTTGAAAAATGGCAATTGTTATCTTGTATCTATCCAACCACAGATCACTGTTATTGCAGTGATACCAGATCCAGGTTCTGAAATATGTGAGTATTAATGGTTGAATCCAAGAACAGGTACCTGGTGATCTGGTAATAGTGTAATTGAATAACCTATATTTTGTGTCACTTTCTGCCATTTTTCGGTAACCCTGATGATGAGGATGAGTGATGATCTAATGAAGGGACACTCACAAAGAACACACATGCCCAGGGTGAGATTTGAACTTGGGACACCTGGCATTGTAGCATGCTGTGCTAACCACTTCACCACAGAGGTTGGCCTGGGTGAAGGTTCACTGTAAAAGAGCTACTGTCACCGTGAAATTGCTGGACTTAATGTTTCACCTCAAATTATGCATGTAGACCATACATCGGGTAGCCTATGTATTGTTTGGTTGCCAACTATGTCCGTAGTGTACTAAAGATTTTACATTTTTTTTACAGAAAAAAATAAATGCCAGTGGCAACTGAGAAATTGTGACGTGTGCTTGCGTACACAAAGGTTTACAAAATTACAATTTTTCGAGGGCTTATAGCAAAAAAAGGTTTCGAAGAACCCAACATTAATTACAAAAGTTGTTTACCTTGATATCCTCTACATGATGTGAATGTACATCAGTGTTATGTACAGCAACACTATGTGTAAATATATGTCTCTCACCTAATTCACCAAATACTTATTATGCTGCTGTGTGTTAACAATACAAGGACTACTGGTATGTTAGACAAATATTTGCAACTGAATTTTTTAATGCTTTCTACTTCTTCAACATAGATGTCTGAAATGGGTCTCTGAGTGATAAAATTGTTAGAAACAACAAATGCTTTGGTCTGCAAAACCAGTTGAGAGTAACAATAGGAGTGTGTGCAATATTCATTGTTATCTGGCAGGCTGTTGCACTTCAAGAGCTATCAGGCTTACTCAAGAACAAGAACAGGTTCAGTATATGTTATCACATCAAACCAACAACTCTGTCTATTAAACTATTATGATCTGAATAAAAGTTTTCTTGCATGAAGAACAGAATTTATATTATGATAAGGGTTACATATACCCACAGCATAAATGTTAGTTTCTAGGAAAAAGAATGCTAGAACTTTTCCCCATGCGCAATATATATACAGATGTTTGCCATGTGAAATGTTACCATTATCCAATTTTGACTAATAATCTCAAAAGCACTTTATGTTACTGAAGACAATTTAAAAATGACCAACATACAATTTTTTTTTTAGCAGCAACTGCTAAATATTAAATACAAAGTTAAACATTGCACATTTCTTGCAGATATCTAGTTTTTTTCTATTGTCACCCATAATTATTACGAGCCTTGTCAAATCATTATGTTGAACATTTTCAGATGACTTTGGGAGAATTTCAATTGTTTATGTGTCTAAGAAGTGCACTTTTGGATGTGAAATTAGACTTACTAGAGCTTGATAAAATGTCATCTAGACAATCTCTCCATATCAAAACGTTTAATATTATATTGTCTTCCACAAAATTATAAACATCATTTTTTCAAATACTAAGGTTAAGTCCATGCCTTTCACTTCATGAAAGTGGCCATAATATTGATGCACATCTACAATGTGTCATTAACGATTTGATAAACTACTTCAATCAATCAAAAAAGTAGTTAAAAATACGGAAACTAAATCAGACTGACACACACATACGAGCTCACTGCATCAGAAGTTATATTACAAAAACAGTAAGATTTCACATGGGAATGCAATGTTAACATCAAACCCTTCACCATGTCAAGACAAATTACACTTGCAACAATGCTTTCCAGCCAGTTTCTTCAGTACATTTGCAACAATGGCAAGTAATCTCTACATCACATTGTAATTGCAAAAACCTGCTACACAAACCAATTGTCCACTTTTCAATGGATACAAATAAATATGAAAGTAACATTTAATTTTTGAGCAATTTAGAACATGGCAACTTGATATTTTTTTAGCCACCGTTAAGCACATTCTAAAGAATACCATCTAAGCATGACAGATGATAAAACAACTTCGCACGTGTGTTCACACGTAGCCTGTCAGACTGCAAGCTTCCTGGCATGTTGCACTGATTATAATAATGTCCTGTATCTTTCCTAAAGGACTGGAACATTACCATTTTTTGATTACTGAAGAAAAAGTTGGAAAACATACAGAAAGTTGTGAACCAGCGGGAGGAAACCTGTAGTATCGAAATACGTGCTGCTATGTAATGGTGTTTGGGTCCTGTGCTGTTTAAACCATGGGAGCTGCATTAATGTATGTTAAAATCAAGATAACACATGCATTGATTCTCATTACCATGGCTGTGTATATATATATATTTTCTATACAGAAAGAATAGGATGAGGTTTGGATTTCAGTCACCCATATACTAAAATTTTAACAGCTGTTATTACTGTTAGTACTAACAGTGTCACTAAGATGTTTACAGTGAATAATAATATATTTCTAAATCGTGTGACATACAGTTCTAATGTTCATAACATTGTTTTCACATTTACTATTTATGTACTTGTTATGAGATTGAGCAATAATGCATATTTTGTTTTCAATGGAAACCTGAAATAACATGCAGTCTATCATGTTTTGGAAGGTGTGAGGTAAGTTGTCCCATCATGTTTTGTCACAAAATGATGTGAAAAGAACTATGAATTATCATCACTGGTATCACTATTGGGTCAAAGTGGTATTGACTAAGCTCTAGTATCTATTCGTTTGACTTAACAGTTATTCATTAGATGTTTACTAAAGCAATGGTAGGATTTTGATTTTTGTTATTTAATGTTGATTTTGCCTAGGATGGGATTCGAACCTGGAACCCCTGGTTCTGTAGTGTGCTGTGCTACCTAATCTGCCATGGAGATCGGCACTAATGGTAGGAATTTGGATCTGTTAATCCCTCATCCCTCCTTATATACAACCATGATTATTACTGTTCATCCATAAAAGTGACCGTTTCTCTATATGTGACGTTACCCACCTCCCACTGGCACACAATAAAAAAAACACCCTGTTGACAATGAACAAGTAGATGCAATCTGCAGTAACTAAGCACTGAAAGAGAAAATCATTCATTGCTCTCAAAAATGCGAAAGCTTAGCATTACCGTAGCCTTAAAGCTTCATTTTAAAATGCTTCTACATTTCTTTAATTTAGATGAGAAAGTGGTCCAAAAAATATATGGCATTAAGTTCATGAAAAAAGCAAGTTGAAAAAAAATTACAATTTCTGTGCAAAAATTTATCAAAAATATTATGCAATACCCCCTTTTTTGTATCCTTTAACTACTGGGTGTACAAAAATACAGATCACCACACATACACACTCAACAATTACTCATTCAAACAATACAAATATGCACAGTTTACAAAGAATGCCTTTAGTTGTCTGAAACATAGTTTCAAAGTATGTATTTTCTTTGAGGTGGTTTGCTAGAAGTAATGACATTTTTTTATCTTTTATTGCAAAATTGATTATGCAGAGAGCAAATACGATCAGTGTTTTTGAAAAGGCACCTTAAACCTGGGAAACAGATGATATCAGTGATGGGTGAATGTTTAGAGGAAGTGAGGGGAGGGAGTGAGCTAACCTTTTATGACTCATGAACAATGGACAATCAGAATTTTTGTACAGATTTCAGGACTGGCCATACAGTTTAAAGTGTGATCCAAACCACAATGCCAGTGATGTATTCTCCATGTTATCGCGTTTATTGCTGGTAAACCAACTTTTTAATTTTTTTGGTACATTTAGCTTTAATATATGGGTATTTGCTCAATATATATTATGCAAACCATTAAAACAAGCTTCTAAAACTGAATTTGAATTATTTTAAGAACTTAAAGACTGGTTTATGTAAACAACTGGTTATTCTCCATTGCACCTTTCTGACAATCAGCTTCTGCCTGATTTCATGCAGGGAGCCGAAGAAAAAGTGGGCAAGTGGCTATTTGAAAACCACAGTCTGCGTAGTCAGTTCCACAGCTACAAACAGATTGGCAGGAGAACAGTGATTGTTCCTTCCTGCTTTCTGCACAATTGGCAAAGGCTGTGTTACTACAAGAAGGGACATTCCTGTGATGAAGGGAAATTTTATAAAATAAAAATATATAGAAATGGTTGGGAAAATTTTAATTTGTCGGACTTCTGTCTTTGTTTTACTTGCATGCTAGCATTGGTGCTTTATTTCTATTATAACTAATTACTAAATATACACAATAAATAAGAATTGTCGTGGTAAATCAGGTCAAATTTTCAGAATACGCCACTGCACTGAGCAATGTACCTCTCGACTTGGGTAGATAGAATTTGTGATCCCTGGAATACAGGGGTGACCCAATACTATTATCATGGCAGAGACCAGCTTTCAACGAAGATACCAAAATGTACAACTTTACATCATAGTAAACTGTGCGTTTGTGTGCACATTCAAAGCACGCCACACATACACAACTTGATACTTGAGTAAGCATGCTATTTAATGTTTTCAGGTTCACTCACTCCCTCTCTTGCCGGATGAACACACACAGTTACACATATTCTGTACTACATCACAAAAAACAAAAACAGGGGTGAAAAAATTTCTATTGGCTAGTTTGCATTGCTGTGAATAACAACGAAAAAACTTACATTTTATTTCTTAATTCCAAGTTACCGCATGTAAATCAAAATGATTAAACTCATGTTTTCTTTCAAAAAATGTTTCAATTTGC
Organism: Lepisma saccharinum; assembly: GCF_977018435.1. NCBI lineage: Eukaryota > Metazoa > Arthropoda > Insecta > Zygentoma > Lepismatidae > Lepisma > Lepisma saccharinum. Next base: position 34,826,706 of record NC_139240.1, on the reverse strand, counting down.
AAAAAAAACTGTACACATTAAAGGCAAAAATATATCTACATCATAGGAATAAAAAAAGTTCTCTACACACATAATGGTAATACAATATTGAACATTAAAGCAATAAGACTAATGTAGATTTAGTGTTTTAAACAATATTGTTATTAAATCTGCAGCATTTTTATTGACACAAATACCCTGCAAAGATATTCAACACTGAAATAAAACATGGAAACATTAACAGTAAGTGGAACACTGAAGAGATGTGTTCAGAAAGTTCCTGGACTGGAAGTAAAACTGCTCATTGTCAGTACCTTCTTGGCCTTCGATAAAATAATACAGAAAAGTGCCTAAAGCTCTTTTAAAATTGATTGAGAAAGAAGATTTAATGATAATTCTCGGCATATTACGATGGAATTATTACTCAACTTATCAATTTTGCTTTGACTAGTTTTGTCCTATTGGGAACATTTTGTATTATGTACGATTATGCTCTTTTCTTTTCCTTGTAAAATAATGTCCCCACCCAAGAAAATGCTCACAAGAGTTGTTTAACTACAAGATTTGTGATGCTGCCCTTGTATTTCCACACTTCCTTCTTCTTACGTACAGTCACGGAAACTCTTGGGCTCTAATTATCCCATTGGGTAACAATGTGATTGTTACAACCAGGAAGCGTCTGCAACTGTACATATATAATTATTTTTTTAGTGTAAAAGCACAACTTCAGCTACAAAAATTTACAAGAATGACAACTTCTGCAACTTACTTTTCAGAATGAAATATATGCACAATTATAACTTTCTGTAAATTCAAACCTACTTGTATGTTTTATGTTTTATATAAACTTCAAATATTAATTCACACTCATCCTTCTATAAATCTTGCAAAAATCATCCATCATATGGGAGTCAGACCTTTTATCGAATCACAAAGTATTCAAGAAACCAAATGTTTAATTTTAAAAGAAGAAGTGAGCAATATTATTAACCTATAAGGACATATTTTAAATTCAATGGGTACACTGTGCCATTATGCACCAAGCAGCAATATTATTTAACCATGAAGGCTCCTACTTGGTCACACAAGGAAATCGATTATGGTATAAAGTCTGAGGTGCTGAAGAAATCTTGCCCCAATAGCGTCTTGTATGTGGTACTGAAATTCTACCAGTGTGATTATTGTTCTTTGCTTGAAATTTTCTAGTCTGGATGGTTTAGTTTACATGAGAACACATGACTTTTGAACATTATCTCAAGAGGAACATCTGACACATCTCTGAAATGTTTCATTAAACAATAGTACTTCTACAACACTGCCAATACTGATTCAATAAACTTACACTGTATTCACAGTACTTGAAATAAGGATAGAAACACACACACTCACGCACAAGAAATAGTAAACATATATTTCATTGTATGTAAATAAACATTAAGGTTGCAAAAATATGTTGATGACATTTCTGGAATAGAACTGGCAGTAAAAGCTGGCATATAGCATACGAGTTAGCTTCTATTAAAAAGCACTATCAAATTGTTTTTCTACATTCCTAATTTTACACAACTCTTTATACATTACAACAATACATCAGAATGATTGAAAGATGAAATTGATGAAGGAGCAAATAAAAAGGAATGCTCACGCTGGATCTTGAACTCTTGACACTACATTGCATTGAACTCTGGCACCATGGGAAAATGAATCATGTAGATGTAGATTGATAGATGCAAATTATAAAGAAAAGGTAACCAAGTAAGTGTATAGTCTGTGTGGGTTACCATGCCTACAAGACTTTGTTATATGGATGTACGAACATGGAGTAAATGTATATATGAATACATTTTTATTGTGATATATTGTGTGTTAGTTTTACACAATTAAACAGTGTTATCATCGTTCGGTGTTGTACTCAATGACTCTTATTTATCATGAAGTAAGTCTAAGCAACGGAGAGTGAGATGATATCATTTATGGCGCAGTCGTTTAGGATGGAATAATGTGGAAGATTCGCCATGAAGTGGTTACAGGTGTATTCATGTATTACGTACTAATTTGCAGGATTTGCACCACTTTAAGTAAGTGCTGATTAAGTCAGAATGACATTATTTTTCTTTGCACCATGTGGTACAACGTTTGTTGATATTCATGTGAGTAGCTATTTTTATTAAAAGTCATTATGTCGAGTCCTATAACATTTGTTGAGTTTCGGTCTGAAACAGAGGATATCGATGATTATTTGCTTCGTTTTGAACAATTATGTGTTGTTCAAAAGTTGCCTGAGGAACACAAAGTGCTCTTATTGACTTCGGTGATTGGAGCTACAACGTTTAAAGTATTGAAAAATCTGCTGGCTCCTGATCAAGTACAGTTACAGCCTTATTCAGTGTTGAAAGATTTAAATTTAGGCGATGTGTGCAAGAGATTGGTGAATCAGTAGCAGATTTCATGGTTAGGCTTAATCAACAAGATCTAAAATGTATGTACGAACATGGAGTAAATATATACATGAATACGTTTTTATTGTGATATATTATGTGTTAGTTTTACACAAATAAACAGGTGTTATCATCGTTTGGTGTTTTACTTAATGACTTTTATTTATCATGAAGCAAGTCTAAGAAACGGGGAGCGAGATGATATCAGTAGATGTAAAAAATAAAAATAGGATTGGGGCATTTTTCAACAGTGACCTTGTTATTATGTATGTTGTTATATATTATTGTCCCACACATTGTAATGAATATCAAAGCTTCAAGATGCAGAAACTCTAATAACATTTCATAAATTTAGTATTTTTCTCTCAAGAAATCACAATTCAATATGCTGGAACTTCTCTTTTGCTTCTAAAAAGTTAAAGCAACAAAAAAAGAAGAAGGTAATAAATACTAAATAGCTATTTGTCACTTAAATCAACACATTTAAAATTATATATTTATTAGCAGTCAGAAAAATTATTTTTGTGTGTAATATTTCAATCAAAAACCTGGAAATATAATAAATTTCTTTGTAATCTTGCTCAAGCTGCCAAGATAAAAATATAGTTTTATGTTGCAAGCTTATGAAGTACAATACTTGATACAATTTGTGATTGTTGACACAGGATTCAAACAGAAACAATTTAAAATACGGAAAATAACTGCTACATCAAAAAATAGTAGAACAATCTAACCAGAAAGGGTTTGGTTTTCTTTGAAATCAAGGAATTCCTGGTGGGGGCACACTGCACAATGGTTCAGACCCCTGTCCTTTTACCCCCAATGTGGTGAGAAAACTATGCACATGAAACAGATATTAAAATTTCATCCGCATCCAGAGATAAATGAAGAGAAAAAAGTAATTTGGTGCAGTTAACCACCTGGGATATTATTAACAAGTAACACCATGATATGGCAATAGGCATTATTTTGACCCAAGAAATCTGGATCTAAACCATTTCATTACGAAATATTCACCACGCACACCACACAAATTCCTATCTGAATGCAGAATAGATACAAACGACTCACATGTAAAATAAAAGTCACACTCCGCTTGCAAAAAATAAGAGGTGTTAATTGTTTATACATTTCAGCAACTCCCGAACATGATTTGGTTTTCTGCCAGTACTGCAACAATGAGGATGAGTGATGATACTGATGAAGGGGCACTCACGAAGAATACCCATGCCAACGACAGATTCGAACCACTGGCATCATAGCTTGGTGTGCTATCAACTCCACAGAACCATCATCTTGGGTGCAGTCCCCTCCCATATCTTTCCCCAAAACAACCACAAAGAAATACCCCTTGCATTTAAGAACTGCGCAACTCACAATTTAACAGCAAAATCAAGGTTACTCACAACCAAACGTACAGAGGTGACATCTATACTCGTGCCCCACCAAGACTCCTACATCATATAAACATGTAAGCAGAAAACCACACTTAAATATGTTTTAAAATACACACAATTTTCACATCTGCATCAAAATTTATACACAAATGCATCTATTGGTCCATACACAACAAGACACTGCAATACAAAGAATAATCCACAATCTGAAGTCTGCATCTTGTAAATACAAAGAAACAAAGAACAGGGTGAATCTAAAAATATCACACACACACTTGCATATCACAGAATGACTAACCTGTCTCCCCGGTAGTGGCAATGGCAGGGGTACTGGGGGGTCCCCTGCCTATGCTGTTCACAGCTATCACAAAGAATTCATATTCCGTGTAGGGGCTGAGGCCACGGACTGTGTAATACATCGTGATTATACCGCTAATTTCCGAGTATGCTTGGTTCGCATACTTTGGTTTATATTGGATCACGTAGTACAACAAGTCTTCGACCCCGTTGTTGTATGTCCATGTAATTCGAACTGTTGTTGCCGTGATGTCTGATATGAGAACATTGGTAGGCGGACCAGGCAGTGCTGTGAAGAAAATATACACGTTATTCCAAATATGTATAAAAATTGAAGATGTCTCAGAGTTTAATTAACTAAATTTGAGTCATTATCAGGAGATGGAAAAAGAAAAAGAGTTAAAATTAAGTAAATAGTTACTTTTAACAGTACTAACATTTTCAACAGTTACCTTATGACACTTAAACTGTTAATTTGAAAATTTGTAATCTGGGGAAGAGATAATTTCTTGTCAACTCTGTGTCAATCATGTGTCTTCTGTGGATGCTAAGGTAAAGCTATTTTTGTGCAATTTCATAAGGCAAGGAAGCCAGGCTTCATTGCAAGCTAAATTTAGAACATCCTTGCTTTAGTGCAATTTGTTATTTCTTACTGTGTGCAAAAACGTCAATGTTTTGCTGCATTCATTTGAAACACAGCAGTGAGATTAGAAAGAAGTCATCATTTAAGTGTTTAAGGTATATGCATACATGTAGAGAGAGTAAATTAAAATGAATGATCGTTCAAACAAAGCTGAGTCCTTGTTCCATCATTTACGAGGCGTATTCGGAAAAGTAAGTACCGAAAGGGTGTAAAAAATAAAGTAAAATTGTTTCGTACCTTTTTTTATTTGCACTGCATTCTACAGACCTTAAACTACTTTTCTACGTAATTTCCACCATTGTTCAAGCATTTGTCGTAGCGTGGCACTAGTTTTTGTATCCCATCATCATAGAATGTTCCCGCCTGTGACGAAAGCCATCCATGCACTGCTGCTTCGACGTTGTCATCCTCGTCGAAACGCAGACCAGCAAGAAACTTCTTCTTCAGATGAAGAAAGAGATGGTAGTCACTTGGTGTCAAGTCAGGGCTGTTGGCAGATGGACAAATTGTTCCCAGCCGAATGACGTGATGACATTTTGAGTTTGTTGGGCCGTATGTGGACGAGCATTGTCGTGAAGCAACACAATGCCTTCACTAAGCATTGCACGTCTTTTGTTTTGAATTCCACGACACAGCAAGATTAATGTGTCACAGCAGGCATCTTTGATGGTGGCCTGTCCTCTAGGCAAGAATTCTACATTCTTGCATTGAGAAAACAAATCACAGACCGGACTTCACAGTCGGCAGGCCGAATGATCTTCTTGAACATTTCAAACCTTCAGAAAACTACGAAGAAAAAACATGACCTGCTCCCACGCGTGCCTGTGGCTAACTAACAGATGAAGGACGTCAGCGAGAACTCACACAGTCACGACTGCATCTCTACAGCGGCAATATTTGCAAACGGTACTTACTTTACGAATATGCCTCGTATTTATGTACCAGAAACAAAACACCCGCAAATGTCCATATATTTATTTTATTACAAGTAAGAATCACTGATTTGTGTAATTTGTTTACAAGAAAATTTGCAGCAGAAAGTAAGTGTAAAAGTTACGTTTCAAGATGAGTAACTGTAACCGAGTATCTCATTGAACGTGACTCAGCATGGTCTGGTGGGAAACTAGTACAGTTATGTCTTAACCTTATACCACACTCACGAATGGATTCTCCTTTTCTACCCCTATATAAAAAAAAAAGGTGAGACCTTGCAGTTGAAACTTACATTGCACTTTAACAAGAGCGGTTTCTTCAATTACACCTAAGACACTAGCAGCAACACATGTGTAGTTTGCTGACTCCTGTATATCCTCCAACTGCAGAACGTTCTTTCCGATTGGAAGGTTGTTTTCCGGAGTTAGATCCGTCGCCTCGCCCTTCCTCCACTTCACGAATGGCATCGGCGATCCAACTGCTACACAGGTGATGTTCAGATCAGAGCCAAGCATCACCTCGTACAGTTTTTTGGGTGGGATGGAGAACTGCGGCGGAACTCTCCTTACTAGAAATAGAAGCAAATAATTAAAGAAAAGTTTAGTGTGCAGTCTGAAGACAGCATGATATTGGAATTTTCAAAATTTCAAGTAAAAATATGATCGTTACAGGTTTTTCTTACTGGCCTGCCTCCACACTCTCCTGATTTAACCTCATACCTATGGCCGAGTATAAACAACACTTGTTTTCAAAACTAACAGGTGGGACAGACTAGATTACACAAATTACATGTGCAGAATAACCAAGGGACATCAATTATGGGAAGGTTCCGTATTTCCATCGAACTTACTGGAAAGCAAGGATTAGAGTGGCATCACGGCTTTGAACTACTGTACCAAAGAAGATTTATACACACTATTACAAGGGGCATACTGAAAGTAATGAACAACAATTTTCATGAACAGAGTTTTGGTTTCATTAAAGAAAAACACACTTCATCATAATCTACAGACTTTTCAACAGTCTCCATTTTTTTGCATGCATTTTCCCCACCTTTCTGGAAGATCCTTATACTAAAACTCCATTCCAACTGCTCGCAGACACCGACTGCTTTTTGTATGTCCTCCATCATCTGGTAGTGTTGGCCTCGTAACTGTTCGTTCACACAACCGAATAGATGATAGTCGGAGGGTGCAATGTCAGGACTGTATGGAGGGTGAGGCAGAAGTTCCCACCCCTATTTCCAAATTTCCTGCCTGGTAAACTGAGCAGACTGTAGGCGTGCATTATCGTGTTGAAGGATGATTCTCTTTCCCGGACGTTTATCCTGCAATGTACGACGGAGCTTGTGAAGTGTTCGGATAAAAGTGCGAGCATTTATGGTTACCACAGGTTCAATCAACCAGAATGCACCCCGCTGCATGCCAGAAGATGGTGCCCATAACATTGCCAACAGATGGCACTGTCTTTGCTTTATCTTTTGCTGGGGACGTGGAATGGTGCCATTCCATGCTCTGCCACATTGTTTCGGTTCAAAATGATGAAACCTGCTTCACCACTGGTCACAATACTCAATACAAAAAAAAAAAAAACACCGCCTTCATTGCGATATCTTTGAAAAAATTCTTCAGCAGTGTTTTTTCTGTTTGTGGTCTGCTGTCAATGAACATGGGACCCAGCAGCAACACATTTTTAAATAGCCTACCCTCGCAATGATTTCCTGCACTGCACTGTATCCCATCTCAGGTATTGATGCAATTGTATCCACAGTGATCCGTCTATCTTTAATGATGTTGTCAACTCTTTCCTTGTTGCTCCGAGGCTGATCTTTGATGGTCTTGTTTCCACCTTAAAAATATTTTGCCAACCTTTTAACACTGCTAACACCTATACATACATCTCCATATGCACGGTGAAGTCTATTCTGAATTTCAGCAGCAGAAATTCCCTCTTTAACAAGAAATTCAATAACAGCACGTTGTCGAAACGAAACATCACCGTCAGCCATTTTGAAACAACTGCCTGCGCTCATGGGATCGAAGTTAATTACCTCACGTCACACTAAACCCTGTCCAAGCTAACTGTAAAGTAGGGCTCTGTATAGCGGCAGAAGAGGAGGAAGGAAATTGAGTGGTGAAATTGCAACGTTGCCAACCGTATGGCCATTACCGTACATGTACAGAAATGTCATGCCATGTGCTGACGTACGGTCCAGACCTTAGTCCGTAAGCTAAATGTACAGCTTGTCAAAATTTACACTTGGTGTTTTATCCCCAAGAAATTATTAAACCAAGCATACGGAACTGGAGACAAAGATGCGGTACGTTTGCCATGTGCATACGGTATTATGGGTTTCAAAACTTTGCAAAGCTGACAGAGCAAAGCAGCGAAATCGGGTAACTCATTGTCCATTATAATGATACATCACTATTCATTGGTGGAGCCATCTCGCGTCACTACTTGTGCAGATACTTGTTCTCGTTCACCTGGTTTACAGTTAGCTGGTACAGGGTATACCTCGACATGTTCAGTGAAGTCTGTATTTTGCGAACATTTACTTTGTTTGCGTGTATTGATGGATTCTGTTTTTTGAAAAATTGTTGCTCATTACTTTCAGTATGCCCCTCGCAGTTATAATAATATGCACAAAATATTAATCACGAACTTTACTTTTCGTCAATTGGATCTAACATCCATGGACGTCGCAAGATATTTTTCAGGGAGGGGCAAGCATCGTATTTTTTCAAGGACAGGGGCAAACGAGACATATTTCCCCCCAATAATTGTTCTGCCCCCTCAAAAGACACTTATTAATATTGAAGTTATTATTTTCCTGCAAAAGCCTTTAAAATAATTTACAAAAATTACTATGAATGAAATTAAATATAATTGTGTAATGTATAAGTTTATGGTAACATCCATTTTCCAGGGGGGCCGTGCTCCCCCCTTTCGGACGTCAATGCCAACATCCTTTCTTGTTATTCAATAAATGTTAAATTCTTTATCTTTCTGACTTGCCAGGACAGTTGTTTTTATACAAATTTTGTCAATCTTAACATCACGTAAGATAGAAAATTAGTACGAGTTCTTATATCTCCCTATTCCTATTCGCGATTAAAATTACCACCTGAGCGCTAGTGTCGCTTCCAATATGGCCGCTCTAAGTAGGATAAATCTTTGTTTACATTCAGCAGCAGTACAAAATAGCAGCGTGTTGTCATGACTGGTATCCTAGAAAACGTTTAAATTACGCATTATTTTTAAATTTTGCGAATGCGATGTGAATTCCAGGTACTCTAACAAACGTGAAGCTGTACTAAACACGAAGCATTTAATTATGATAGGCAAAAATAACACGGAAAATGCAGACAAAACTATGTATACGCACTGGTTGCCCAAAGCAGTGCTGTGTCATCTGCACATCATGTTGTGACTGGAGTTCTCGGAAAATTATTTGAAAATAAACGAATTGAAATTGACCTGTACTTGAAAAGCTGGGACAGGAGAAAATTGCGGACATATCGTTGCAGTTCTTTCTCGAAAGAGAAAGGCTGGTTTAATAATAATATTCAGGATTTCGTGACCAGGCTATACTCACTGAGAAAGGACACCGTACTGAATGAAACAGTAACATTAGCAAGTCCACTTTTTTTTCTGGTTACATTCATTCTCAAACTATTTTCATCTTCTCTTAATCGACTTGCACCTGTTCCAAATTTCGCACATACGTAATACCGGTAATACATGGACGCATTGGGTAAGACGCTTCATTGATTTTCAGAAAAAAAAGAAAGCTTTATATATAAAGTACAATTTCAAACTTTACTTTCATGGTAATATATATCTACCTCTCGAAAAATAAAGTAAGCAGATTCGTGCATTCTTGGTAATTTCCTTGCCGAATTACAGTGTTACATCCCCCATACCAATCTTCTGTCAATTACGTTTTCCCTGATTTATTAACAAATTTCATTTTGTTGATTCCACGGAGTGGAAACACATGAAAACTTTTAATTTGTTCTGATCCATAAAACATTTAGAGCAAAAAAAAACGAACAGTAGACCTTACTCTCTCGCATATTTCCCATGCTTTAAACGACTTCAACACAACGTATCCTACTTGGAGTACTTCCTGAAAATCCCACCAGATGGCATATCGGTTAATTTTAATCGCGAATAGTAATTAATTTACACATTATTATAAATACACCTATAAATTATATTAACGTATTAATTTGAACACATATATTATTATCATTAACTTGTGAGACACTTCGTTCGAACCTCCTGCCTGCAAGAGTTCTTCTGAAATTTTACCAAGTTGGTAGTCTGTGTTTCTATATTCACAGTGTTAACTATTCGTTTATCCAGCATACAATGGATTAATAACCACCAATGCGACTGGTTCACTTACGGGAAATGTGTTTTCACGAATACATGGAACTAGAATCACAGATAGTTGGCAACACTGGTCACGATCCTCTTATTAACAAAGCTCGGAGGAGGTCCTTTCCATTAATGGTGTTTGTCGTTGAAGCCAGCGCGAACTGTTGGCAAAGCGAGAGCTGTTTGAATAACGTAATTCAATTGTGTTCCCCGGTTTCGATTGCACGGGTTATTTTTTACCTACGCGCGGCTAGAAATAGGATCCAAATTCATGTAAGATGTTGCCACATTCCTTATCGATCGAATACTATGAATTTTCGGCCTGTCGAATCGGTTTTCAAACTGCAGGGAGCCGAGGGAAGTTATGAGTAGGATCTGTTTTTCGATACAGTGGGCCTACTATTTATCGAATGTTGGAAAGGACTCCAACATTGCAGAAAAAAGTGCCCAGGTCGAGTATTGTTAACAAATATTCTATACGAGGTACGAAACAGATTCTTGAAATAGGACGCATATAATGATATGGAACTGGCCAAATCACATAGGTTATCGGTTTTCCTCGCAATTCTAAGGCGTGTTTCAAATACCTTAGCTTCCAAAATCCCCATTTACATGATGAAACAATTAGGCAGGCCTGGTGCTGCATGGCCCAAAAGCAGAAACAGGCACTTTCGTATCTATATGGATCAATTCTTCGTTATCGTTTCGTATTAGCGGCCGCTTGTAGAGCGAGCGTGTTCATGGAAACGTAAGGAATGACCTTCGTAATATACGAGATGGCCAACTGCAAAACAACCACCAGTGTGAGCTGCTACAAGTGCAAATCCTTTTAATATTTTAGGTTGTTTGTTATGTTTTATTTACGTTTTGTTTTTTGTGGTTTGTGTGCTCAGCCCCTGCTAAAACAGCTGACTTCATTAAATCAACGGTCATGCCACCTGCTGGAAAAAACTGAAACCAGAAAATGCCAACAGTAGATACAAGCGGAAATGACCGCACTTGTGCATACCATACACATAATTGTATCTGCTGGCAAATATAGGTTCACGTTAATATGTGCATATGCATGGATATTAGTATCTGAAGCTTCCATCAAATGATTCCTGTTGCTTTAATTTTTTAATCCTATCATTTACAACACATTAAATCAAAACAAAAAGTGATGTTATCTAAACAGATTAGTTCACTCACCACCCATGTTACAGATACATTATCTGGTATCTTTTAGCTCCAAGCCGAAAAACAGTAAGTATAGACCATGCAGGTTCTGGTAATGCATTATTATTATTATTTTAATTTTAAACAATCGTTTAGCTTAGAATATTTCCGAAGTACACTTACCGATTGAAAGAGATTCCAAAACTATTCTCGATACATAGAGTACCACAAGCAAAATGTCTTTCCGAAAATAAGTTCACCCGTTGATTTTTTCTGTTTTAATAAAATGTACATACCTTTTACATACAAGAATGTGGATTGTGAGTATTCTGTGCCAACTTCATTCTCTGCAACACACTCGTATTTTCCTTGATCCTCTTCTTCGCTGTTGCTGATCTGTAGGGTTCCTAGAGGAAAGAGATAAAAATAACAAAATGAGTCTAGCAGTATTGGCAGAACATTTTCAAACCTTCCTTCGTTTTCTATGTAGATTTTATGTTTGTGGACATTATAATTTCGTGGATCTGGAAGACATCGCTGTGACGAATCTTTGGAAATGTTAACACAAATTACATAGAATTCTGTTATTTAAGAATATTGTTCAGAAAAATATTTTTTCTACTTAATGTTTTACTGGTCTGTTCAACTAAGAATCGAAATGAAAATAAGCCTCTACAATCAGTACGTGCTCATAAATATACCCACAACTTTGATCTTGTTGAGTGAATTGTTATTTTTTGTGACATCTGTCAATTTTGAACTACGATGCACCGACGCAAGTCTCTGGTGACAATTTGTTCAGTTTTGAAGGCAAAGTTGGAATATAGCTATAATAAACATACAGCCTACATTTTGGTACTTTTTGAGTTACAAAAGTAAAATGTGCCATCCTTCAATTTTCGAGTGAAATTGGTAAGCACAACTCAAAAACAATTTATCTACAATATAGATTCTTTTTTTCTTAATGAACTCAGAAATGACCAAAATGTCACTTACCATGTTTTACACCCGAGCCCTTAAAATATTTCTCTGGTGTTTTTGTTATTGCCCAGGCAAAGCATCGCTATTGTAGAAATATTTCAGTGGCAAATTAATAGTGATTCACCCTGTGGAGTATGTATGTGTACAATACGAAGGATCCACGCACGGGAAAGGGGAGGGTGTACGTTTTCAGCTTGCCTCAGAAAAACGAGTTTTCTCGTTGCAACTCGCAACTTTCCCGTCCATGTTGTATTTTCAAGCTTCTACAATACCTTGGCCATCTTCTTTATTGCAACGAAGCATAATCTAACATAAAAAAATCAAACTGAAAAGTAAGTTCAGGTGTGCTAACATCAAATTAACAATCATCGTTTTTCCGTAGATTCTTTACACGCACGCACCATCACACACACCACACACATACACAAACACACACACCGTTTAGAAAACATGCTGTCTTTATCCTTTCCTAAGAAAAATCCTGCAGAGGTTCTCGGAAATACAGGCTGTCTCAAAAGTCGCCATCTATTTCTGTGCCTTTTTTTGTTTAATGTGTGAATTTACAAAGCGTCAATTACGGCTTGTATTGAATTTAGTGCAAATTTCCGACGCATTCCACTGATGATGCATGTGGAAGAAGTGCCGATGTAATCAACAAAATTCTATTCAGTGATGAAGCGACACACGTGGAAAGGATAATCCAACATAATTGTCGCATCTGGCCAGACGAGAAGCCAACAAATTTTCTTCAATTGGAAGGAGACACACTGGAAGTGAGTGTCTGGCTTATCGCTTTGAGCTCTTTACATACACTGATGGTCGACATGTGGAGCACGCATTCTTTGCGGCATTAAAGAAATATATTTTCATATCTTTTTCGTAATTCTAATTCTATTTCAAAATAGATACCGACTTTTGATACACTCTGTAGAGATGGGGATGGGCCAAGTAGAGTAGGGGTCTGGATTCGATTTCGCTTAGCTTTAAGGCTAGAAATACAAACATTTCTGAACCCACGCATGTTTGAGAACAAGTTTCAAGTACTATGAAGAACCATTAGAGACTACTCGCGCTGTAATGCGAACTCCAAGTAGTTCTATTTTCTCAAAAGGCTCATCTGTTCAATCTCTCAAACCAGATTACCGACCAGTTCGAAGCTCAAGAACGAAACTGACGAGGAAATTCGAGAAACCTTCTTTGCCAAGGAAGAGACCGCATTGAATATTAAGCGCCCCCTTTTTAAGATTCCGCTCAAGCGCTCGCAACCACAGGGCGCTAGGGAAGAAAACGAACCTCATAAAGCGACCTCCAAGCTAACTGAAGGGAACCAATTAAAAGCTATTAATTGTGACATTCAGGGCTTATTTAATTTTCGGGATTCGCGTCTTCAAACTCAATTTCACTCCGGAGCCGGAATCCGGGATACCAATTACCCGAGATTCACGAGGATCCGAATTTCGACATCAGCCCGGAAATATAAGCTCGAGTTGTACTGGGAACGATGCTCCATTGTAAACAAAAGGAAGAATATCATGTTTCAAGAACCAACAAATGATCCCAACTCGAAAATTACGAGAGAATGCTAATGACGAATTAATTGCAGAACGGAAATCTTTGTTCCGGCACGAATATTAGATTCGATTGTTTACTCGCTTTCGACTAATTGCCTTATTTGATACTTTTGAGATGCGCTCGAACAACAAACGCGCACACTGTCTTTCAAAGAGTAAGACCCGCTTTAGACGGCCTATAGCATTTTTTGCACATGTTCTAAAACCATCTATCTCACCTAAAATATACACTGAGATATTTCTAGGTGTGTCCGAAAAGCAGGGTTGGAGTATGGTCTTGTCCGAAGTGTCATCACCAGAGAACGGATTTCTATACACAGTAAAAATGTGCTAAATATGTAAATGCATATTTAGTTATTTTCAACCTAAATATGTTAATTGTAAAACACAAAATGTTCCAAAACAATGAAGAACACATTTTTTTTTAAAGTAGCCTATCCGAACGTGAATTTCCTTCTGTTGTATCTTAAGATGGATTTATACTGACTAAAGCTGCGTTCAATATCGCAAGAAGTAATGGCAGTGTATTTCAAATTTGTAAGTTATCCGCAAGAAATTCACCCAACTCTTTTGGTCACACGGGGACATGTAGTTATTGTGCGAATATGGAGTATTACATGTTGAGAAATGCCCTGAAATATGGAAATAAAATGTAGAAATAACTAAAATATGAGTGAAACCCTAATATATGTACAGAGTGGTCACAAAGTGGGGGTACCCCCCTTTATTTTCTACACTACGATGGTTATGCTTGAATGCTTGATATGCAGACATACCTGCTACAAAAGTGACTGTCTCCATACCAATGTTCTGGGCTCTTGAAACTATCAAGTATGTGTCCATATCAATCATTCAACTATAACCATTGTAGTGTCAAAAATAAAGGGGGGTACGCCTACTTTGTGACCACTCTGTACAAATATGGAAAATAAAAACTGAATTTTTCGAGTCTACATGCCACGATGCGCAAAGATAATACAAAAGTTTCTAAAGTCCCCGAACTCTGACTTTAAAAATTCATTGTTGAGCAACAATGATTTTTTTTAGAAACTGTTGCTTGTGATTGTTTGTTGGTGTTGTTGGAACATATAAATCAACACTAGACTACAAAGAACAACGCTGCATGCGCAGTAGGGAGCAAGAATGAAAGCCAGATGTCCAGTTGAAAACGCGCACGAATTCAGTTCACCATGAGTCTTACACGGGAGCAGAGGGTTGCTGTTTTGGAAGCTTACTTTCAAGTTAAATCATACGAACGCTGTATAGAGATCTATCATAGGAGATATCCCAACGCTCCTTCACCTGGAAAATCAACAGTGAATGATTTAATAAAAAGGTTTCGCGAAACAGGAAACGTTGCAGATAAGCCAAGGAGCGGACGACCATCAATTTTCACAGACTTTCTTGTGGATGTTGGTGAAAAATTGCAGAACTCCCCTAGGAAGTCTCTGAGGCGGCTTTCATAAGAGGTAGGAAAATCTTTGTTATCTTGTCACAGGGCTGCAAAACGTCTGAAGTTCCGAGCATACAAGGTGCGAGTAGTGCAAAAGCTACGCCCGTTGGATTTCGAGAAACGCAGAAATTATTGTCAGTGGTTCAACAGATTTACGCAGAACAATGTGGTCAACAGCCTGAACAAAACATTTTTCAGTGATGAGGCCTGGTTCCATTTGTGTGGATACGTGAATAGTCAGAATACTCGGATATGGGATACAGAAAATCATCATGCATTACATGAAGTTCCACTTCATTCTGAGAAAGTGGGAGTATGGTGCGAAATTTCAAGGAGAAGAATTGTGGGTTCTAGAAGTTGATGGTAAACATTTTCAACATCTCTAAATGTTAAAACATTGTTGTTCATCCTTATGTAAGAACAAACTGTAGTTACATGTAAATATTTTCATGTTATAATAATTGAAATGTGAAGATTTTATAATTGTATCATTTTCTTAAATTGGAGTTCGGGGACTTTAGAAACGCACCGTATAACTGATTTCAGCTTCATACATGAATATGTATTTACATATAACTCCGTTCCCTGGTCATCACTCATTACCTACTGCAGTTCGAAACAAGCAATCGGGCCGCAGCATGTAATAAGCGACAATGCACACTCGTTCGATAGTGGTTCACTTGTTTGAAATCATGGAACTCGAAAGTCAGCCAAGTGTTGATTGTAGTTCTATTGTGTTGAATTGCAAGTATAAGAACTTACTAAAATGCTATGTGATTTCTATGGCGAAAAATAAAGTGTTTTCAACGTGGGGGAAAACAATGTGTTCTTAGTTTTATCTACTGACCTTATGAAGCGCTCTAGTCGAAGTGTGATTCGAAAGATTTTCGTTTTCAGTCCAAGGCATCAAGACTGAACTGCGAGACCATTGTCGAAGCATGTTCGCTCCGACTACGGTTTTGCATCTTTCGGAAATTGCCTATGCTCATAAGCCAGTGGCCGGTGTTTACAATCGAAACAACTAATTTATTCTTCCCAACGTGTACTGTATGCACTATAAAGTATGTATTTAAGCCATGCCATTGATTTGTACCCAACACGTTTCTATACGAAACGTTATTCCTCCCGGTTGAATAGTTATCTGCTGTTAAAAATGCGAAGTGTTTACATCTCACTCGCCGTCATTACATCTGCACTCGTGACCTAGATCTCGCTTCTGATTGGTTTTGCTACGCGAACTGTTAAGGAATTAGGACCAATTATATCTGCGAAATATGCCATGGAATATCTATGTCATCAAAATACTGTACGATTTCTTTCACTTTACACGGTAGAATTCGATCGTTAACAGAAATGTTAAGAAAAATGTATTTGTCTAAAGCTGGTCCGTTACATACCCTCGCTATACAGGCAAAGTTTCATTCCTGTTCATTCATTATGTTCCCGGAATATTAGCATAATTCTAATTTAACACTAACATAAATACAGGGTGTTCCAAAAGTCTGACGGATTTCAGTCATAATATAACTCAAAAACTATTACAATCATCTCGAAAAGTTTCTGCATACTCGGCTAGATGTCTGTAGTAGTCGTAGCCTACCAACGATGCGAGTTTGTTTATTCATAAAAAAAATGGAGGTGCAGCACAAAGCGCAGTGGTTTGTCAAGACAGAATCTCGCTCCCCAGACTTTGCGCCATTTCATTGTTTACGATAGTGTGTGTGCACGAGTAGTGTCCAACATTGAAGAACTTAAGTGAAGGATGGGAGACGCAGTATAGCGTGTCAATCCAGACATTGTAGGAAAAAAGAAAGACTACTGCCTGGATATCCTGTAGGGAACTAAAGGAACTCAAGCTGAAGTGGAGATCAGACACAACTTTTTGAGTTATTGATGACTCAAATCCACTCAATAATTCTGGAACACCGTGTATTTTCATATTTATAAACATAGGAAAAGTTCATTGAAAAAATTACCCAAATGGAAGCCTTCTTTCGCCATCGGCACAAATGATTCTTGCACAAGAAGATGGAACAGAAAATGTGTTTCTGGAAGAGTTCCTACATATATAGAGAGAGATACTACAAATGTCAATTTATTTTTAATAATGTCTTCTATGTAAACCAAGTCAATTTTTTTTGTTGAACTATAAAATGACTAAAACATGCGTTTCAAAACGCGATAACAGCGAAAAATAAAAATTCAGTGCAACACGTGCTGGAACAGTGAATGTCCGGGAAATATGGGTTTGAGAGTATGAATGTGCAGTTTTTATATTACTTTAAATTTATCTTCTAGTTATTATTATTATTATTATTTGTGTGTGCGCCCGACGCCAAAGGTACTAGCAGGTAAATTGCAGCATCATCACAATTCAATTTCTTCGAACAAAACAAGATACAGAAAGAAAAAATTACAGTGATGCACAATTTGTCTACTGTTATCTTAGGTTGCCGGGGGTGCGAACATTTAGACAGCAATGAATTACATCTCTTGGTATAGCCCCAACCCCAATGCAAAAGTTCAATCCACACAATGTACGTACATTCTATTCTAGGTTTATATTGTTCAGATTCTATCATCATTATTAGAATCTTCTGGATAAATTGTATATTTAAACAGTTTAAATCTTAAATGGTGATTTTTCGGGGCAGTGTTCCAAAAATTCAGAAATATTTTTCTCAGGAGCTATCCTATTAGTTACTTTCTCTCGCCCTTAGACACCATATTTTAATTTCTAATATTTAATGATTCTTGATACGAGTATTCGATGCACGACATCGAAAGTTCGTCAATTCTATCCAATCACATTGTCACGAGTAATCTAAGTAGAAAAGAACGTGAACAACAAAGGAAACTACAGGAACAGAATATATGGATGGTTCTTATGTGAAAAGGTACAATAATATGTATCCGTATTGTTACCCTGCCCCCGTGTCAGGGCAACAGTGTTTTTTTTCCTTATTGTAATATTTATTAAAAATGCATAATAAATTGATTTACACTAATCAGACATATATATGTTTATACACTTGATTACCCAATTAATTAACATATTAATAAATATTACAATAAGGAAAAAAAACACTGTTGCCCTGACACGGGGGCAGGGTAACAGATTCCCCCTCCCCAGCGTTACAATTCAATCTGAAATTTAAATTTCAGTCTGTGTGAATTGTCTTAAACTCACTGAGAAAAGTTAAGCACTGTATCTGAAAAAAAGAAAAAAGTTCACTGAAAAATGTTATTTTCACTACACGTCAAAAACGTCTCTCTGAAAAAGAAGAGTCTCGATTTCACTGAACTAAATGTCCTATTTCCACACGGTTTCTTCCTCCGGAATCCTGGAATCTCCTGGACATCTGGTCATCTGGTCATCTGGACTGCTCCCAGGTGCAGACGGACTCAGCCCCTCCACCTTCCAATGAACATGTCCGGCTCCCGCTCTAGGATCGACTCAGCCTCCTCTCTCGGTCCATCCGAAGAACTCCCGGCTTCTTAGTCCCCTAGTCCTTGCGTCTGGGACATCCGCGGTACTTGGTTCGACTCCTGTCGAATTTCAGCTTCAAATGCTTTCCAAGGTTCTATCGTTCGATCACACTACCCGATTTTAAAATGGCTTTCCCATTTTTCCATCTATAAGGAAACTTTCCCTTCCTTTTCCGGGCATCGAACTGCCATCCTTCAGCATTCTCTTAGCGATGAAAATCTCATGTCTTCATGTTCACAATTGTCACCACCCTTTATCGGCAAAAGGTTGACATAACATAAAATACAACAGTCCGTAATTTAAATCTTATATTCACAAGAAATGAATTTACCAGGACACTAATGTGTAGCGACAATAAATCAGGAACTTAATTACTACTGTACAAACTCGAAGTCGACTTTTCGGCTTCTTTTTCATCATTTTGCACAGCCCTTCTACCCCCTCCCCTTGAGATGGATTCTCAGGGTAGAATTTAGGGACGAGTGCTTTCCCTCACATTCTCAAATTTCTTCTCGGAATGACCTTCAGCTGGTCAACGTTAGCCAGAACTCTCTTCCCCTCACCCTCCTTTTCCAAAACAACATTATTTGGAGTAGTGAAATTCAGAATTCTGTAGATCCCTTTGAATTTCGGGAAAAAGCACGCAGTTTGCTTGTTAAAAGCAGACGAAATCTTATGCTCTTGAAGCAGTACTCGATCTCCGACACGAAGATTAACCCTTCTTCTGCCCTTATTGTAGGCCTTTGACGCCTTTTGTCTCGTCTTTTCTTCTTTTTCTCTTGCAAATTCGAAAGCCGCGCCCATTCTTTCCTTTCTGTATGACGTAATCCATCTGTCTCCCCGCCGTGACGTCCTTCCCGGTTCCATCTTCCCTCTGAAGCTCCATTTTCCGAGTGGCATGCGGCGTGTACAAATCACGTCCAAAGAACAAGAATGACGGCTTCAATCCAGTCATCGAATTCGTTGCATTATTAATGGCAAAACTTATCGCGTCCAAGTTTTCAGCCCACGACGAGTGTTCCTTGCAGAACTTTCCTAGTGCTTGCTTGATTATCTTAATCGCTGCTTCTGATTTGTTTCCCTTCGGTCTATATGGCGTAATATAGACAGGCTTGCAATTCACAGAACGCAACGTCTGTGAATACAGTTTGCTTCGAAATACACTCTGGTTGTCACTGACAACGTATTTCGGAAATCCTGATTGAAAACAGTACTTCAAGAATGCTTGCGAGATCGTCCTCGCCGTTGTAGTTCTAAGCGGTGTCAAACTAATGTACCTTGAGAACTCATCTTGAATGACTAAACAGTACTTGTATCTACCCTTCGTACTTGTAGGCAGTGGTCCAAAAATGTCCAGAAACACTTTATATCCAGGCGCAGTAGATTTTCTCGAGTTCATAAATCCCATTTTTCTGCTGTTGTCAGGATTATACTGAAGACAAGTGATACAACTTTTGCAATAGTTACTGACATCTTTGACTACTCCATCCCAAGTATAATTCTCTAGGACCTTAAACAATGTCTTTCCATGTCCTAAGTGCGCAGATAATAAATCATCATGCGAAGATTTAAGTACTTCATTCTTCAACTTCTCTGGTACCCACAGCTTCAATCTGGAGCTAAACGGTGGATAAAGTCCAGTGTTTTCGTCAACGAAACGGTAAAGCAGTCCATCATCATCGAGACAGGAATGCTGCAGATAAAAGTCAAATTTTCTCTTCTCTCGAGCATCCTTTATTTCAACTTCTTCTCCATTTAAGCATCCAATTAATTTCGACAAATAAGGATCACTCTGTTGTTCTCTTTTCCACATATCTTTATCGTTAAGATCTACGGGCGGCGAAATTTCTGTCTGTCCGTCCGTCTGTCCTCCATTTACAGTGTTGCCAGCTGCATCTGTAAACATCGCTTCCGTTTTCCTTTTCTGTTTCCGGTCGAATTTCTGACACACTTTGCCTTCGACTTTAGGAATATCATGATGTTCCATTATCGTCCCATCAGGCATCTCTAATCTGAAATATCCTTCAGGCTTGATGTCCTCTATCGGATAATTCTCTTCTGCATCCGAAGATCCAATGTAATTCTCCCTCTCAGAGAATCCCGCTTCGATCCTCGACAAGTAGTCAACCGCTGTGTTATTTCTACCGGCAATGTATTTTACTGTAACTGGAAACCTGGTCACCCTGTTTATCATTCTGTTTATGTGACTCGGAATCTGAGAAGATTTCAAGATGTCCACGAGCGCAGAATGGTCAGTGTAAGCTATCACTTCCGGTGCTTGCAGAAAGTAATATTCAAATTTCTCCAGACCCATGGTCAACGCAAATAACTCTTTCGCTGTGACAGAATAAGAACGCTGAGTGTCAGACAGCTTCTTACTCCCAAATGCAACAGTCTGCAATTTTCTCGTTTTGTCGTCCTGCGGCCTAGCGCCTGTTAAGACGTTTTCTTGGAGTAACGCGAGTCTACCTTGTGACAAGCGTACTCCTGATGTAATTCATGAAATGTAAAGCATCCAGGTACAAACAATAGAGATTCCAACATCAAAATTAGAGTTTTGGCCCGATAAATAATTAGAGAAATGAACGTTCGGATACGACTTGTATATACTTTAAATTTTACGTTAATTAAACTATAGAAATTATCCAAAATTTCCGTTTTTAATTTCACACATGCTGGACAAGGTAATTTATCCCCCTGATCATAAAGGTTTCGCAAAAGGTTTTCCGTTGTCTCTTGTAGTTAATTATATAATTATGTTGACTTGTAGCAACCCACGTGCATTGTCGTACAAAGAAAGATACCCCTAGACAAATCTGAGCCGAGTACGAAGTGCACCGAACCTCGAATGCGGAGGTAAAGTGTGGGGGGCCAAGACGAGTAACAGTATGAAGAAATACGATAAGAGTTCTTGTGCAACAAGTATAATTCGTGTTTCTCTCTCTCTCTCTCTCTCTCTCTCTCTCTCTCTCTCTCTCTCGCTCCACGTTTATTCAATTGCTGTACGATCAATATCACAATTTATGCGTGACTTTCAATTTAAAGACAAGCAAATACATTGAAAGTTCCGGACATTTCAGATCGATGTCTTTCTCTAAGCGTGTAATGCAACTAAGGTTTAAACTTCCACGCACTGTTCTTCAAAGCGTCACAAAAGATTCTATGCAACATTGTGGCGTTAATGAAGCGACATCCACGATTCTGTGACAGCTGTATTACGACCGGTGTAAGTTAACGAATTTTATCGCTTTCATCGTAAACTGTTTTCCTCGTCAGTTTGGTTAATACACGAAGAAGCTTGCTGAAAGAAGAACAAAGGTAACAAAACAGTTAACGTTCTTGTATTCAAACTGAAATAATATCTGCAATTCTTAGCTTTACATTATAAGTTGTCCTAATAAGCACTCGGTTGAAATTCATTTTGTCTAAATGTGGATATTATTAAAGTGTTGTAGCCTACCCAACAAGGTGCATTCACACGCAAACTGTGCCACTACAATACATCTAGCAAAGTGAACTATTTACGACATACTTACTCAGAGCTATAGTCTCTTTATATTTTTCAAAAAGTACAATTTTGTATAACTGCAGGCCGGGGATTACAGTTTTATTTTCACAAGTATTTGACATGCTGGTATCACAATTATTACTTTATCATCTCAAAATGTAGTTCTAATATTGACAATTATTGATAATCAATAATTCCTTTTGAATACGTTGTTTTTCTATCATTTTTCGTATCCTTGATTCACTTCCCTTGGTCTACTGGACGCCTTCCTCGCTTCGTTTTACAGCACATAATGTGATTGGTAGTTTGACATTTTTCATACATTTGTATGTTTCTTGCAACATTGCCGTGCGCTGTTTCACCGCAGGAAATGACGTCACAGAAGCGATCAAATTATCCGTTGGGTTGCCAGCATTCAGGCGGCAAAACGGGCTTTTCTCTAACGACCGCAGCGCCGAAACGACGCACTAACGATAAAAATGTTACGGATGAAAGTTGTTTGTTTTGATGTCCTCTACACGTTTCTGTGGTCCGTGGGCGCCGTTAAAATGACACCCTGTATATCCCCGACTAGGAAGTAATTTAGAAATGTGGAGCCTCCCCAGAAGGGTAAAATCCACTGGCTCCCCTCCTTCAATGTAAATTCTGGTGCAATATATTATGAATAAGTTCAGAACAGATACTTACTATCTCTGATAATTCACGCAATTTCAATTGCTTGCCATCTATAACGATTTGGTGGTAATCTGATTATATTGTGGCCATTTATTCGTTGTTTCGGGTACTTATCATTGGCTGAGAATTCTTGCTCCATCTACAAGTTTCGTTTTTCACGCGATACAAGATGTGCTTTTGCTACCGGAAACAAAACACGGTCACAATAAGCACAATTTGTTTAGTCATCACAAACATATTGTGTGGCCCAGGAAAAGGTATAAAATGTACCACACCTCACTCCTGCTGTGTGTGGCGCCATCATAGGTAGGCGAATATTATCTCAGAAGGCCTGGTTTGGTTGGGGACAAAGGTGAGGTTTATAGAGGTGAATCCATCTATATTCAATGAACTCGCTTGTATGACGTCACGTGGAGGTCCTTCCCATTCTAAAGCACAATATAATTATAATTTTAACATTCTTGCGTAATTAAATTTCCATATTTGCATTAAGTTTACATGAACATGTCCCTGTAAAACTTCTAATGACAAAAACATTGTAGAACTGTTGTTTTGTGGAACTTACGTCACGAAATTTTCAGAACACCGGAAGTGTCAACTACAAACACCCACACGAACCAAAATTACCACCCTTTGATGCACATGTTTCAAAAACTGCATGCTAGGAACACCAAACCAGATTTCCCCAATTTTCTCGCTTAAGTAGGAAGAGTTTTGATTGTTCTATTTTACTTCGATTTTCTGCCACGAAAGGAAGTGTTTTTTTTTCACACTGAAAATACACATACGAGTAGGTTACGTAGTCCGGGTTTATTTTTGGTGTCTCGTACAACGGGTGTTCCAACTTTGTGTGTCTAGCCACTCTCTACAAATCAGTACCACACTACTACATATTCAGGGCCTCTCTTCAATTGTGAAACAAAATTATGCATGCCCAGGAACAGAGGAAAAAATAAGTAACAATAGGAACTGGTACTGAAACTCGATCCAATGAGCATGAAGCATTGCCTATATCCGTGACAACTTTCCACATTAATTAGCCAATCAACGTACGCAGGGAAAGTAAAAAAAAAAAACAACAATCAACATGAAGTTTGTTTGCGCCGTATTCAATTCTGCCCGAAAGACACTGAAGCATGAAATAGCTCATTCTGCCAAAATTTTACGCCAATCTTCATCACGCACACGCACACACACGTACGCAAATCAAGTTTATGAGCAATACGCATCGCAAAACTGACCGCTTCGGTTACGGAGAGAGGGAAGGAGGGGGGACGGGAGCACAGATTTCCGAAACAAACCTCGGTCCCCGCCCGACAAAAGCTGACGGTTATGATTCTTTGATTGCCGGGCATTTTGACAGTGTTTTGTTTCCGTAAATTAAGTTCGCGATGCACTTTTGTCTGTTTCGTCTGAATCCGAGAGTCGAGAGACAAACGGGGATTGCGTGGGAGTAGGGGAAGGGGAAGCTTTGGCAGGATAATGGTCTCCCGGGATGGACGCAGGAAATTGAAATATAGGAATGGGCACTGGGGAAAGAAGTGTTGCCAACTACAATACTTGGCTCCAAATGTTGATACTTTTCACAGATCTTTTCGTAACTGAAAATCAGCAATTCAAGGCATCAAAATACGTCAAGATTTATATTTGTGTGCTTTTTCCCTACCTAATTCCATTACGTCACTTTCTACCTTTCTTAGGATAATCACGATGAGGATGCCTAGAAAAAAACACAAACGTCCATGCCTTATCCAGAATTCGAACCTGTGACCACTGATCTAGTAGCGTTTTAGTATAACCACTCTTAGAGGTCGTACCTCTCTTTCTAAGTTTACCAAGGCGACGAAAACAAACTTGTCTTAGCAATGAATCGAACCCGAGACGCACTGTTTCAAACAGATTGTGCACGAGTTGAAACTTAAGGCAAAATAAATCAATCATTGCACGTACAATATCCGGTTTTCTAGAGTAAATTTATAAGTTAACTGATGTTACTTCGGGTTAATTCTACCCTTATGGGCCTTTACGATAGCATAGTTTTACCATCGTCGCCTGGTAATCGAGAGTTATCGGGTTTGATACCCGGTGGAGGCACATAGTGGCTCGGATCCCACTTTAAAACTGTCCAGTACCGATTAGCCTTTCTGTGCATAACGTGAACTCATTCCACAGTTACAACTTGCTAATCTATTGAGAAGTAACTTTATAAATAACGTGAAAAACTCTGAATGTGCAGGGAAAATTATGTTACAATTAGGTACACACAGGGAATGTGCTAGGTAGAAATTAAAAGACGTAAACAAAGACTCGACCAGGAACCAAACCCGGGTCTGTGGCAATTTCTCCACCAACTCGGTCATGGCTTCACCTGATTTCTCACTGTCGCCGTATCCGTGTGGAATTTGCAGAGGAAAATTGGACATCATTAGTTCTGTGATTAGGAGAAAATTCTCCAATAATTGCTCCATCAGAGAAGGGAAATAGTTTTTTGGGAATAAATTAATTTGTGTTCCTTTTAATATGAGGATATTTAAATTATTGCATAATAGGATTTCACTGATTCCCACCTTTCCTCAGTTCAATATCTGTTATATGCCAATCCAAGAGTGAGTGCTCCTGATGATTCTTTTAAACGCAGTTCCCCATCACGACAAGAGTGGAAAACAATGACTGTAAGGTGAAATTTCCATGATATAGAACGACAGTTCCTTCCTTCATTTGGTTATTGTGCCACTCGTCCGCGCGCCCGTGTAACGGATGGAATCGGATGCGCCTCACCCCACAACTCAAGCGGAGAGATTTATTTAAGTTAAAATATTTCACAATTACAAGTAAAGAAATCACGTACATTGTCACAGAAGATGTTGGAAATGTTTGCATTGTACAGTGGGATGCACAAGTATTGCTCGGCAAATTGTCGGCTATTTTATCAGTGATTCTCTTGGATCCATGTGTTTTTAAAGAATAGATTTTTATGTATGCTAGTGCAGAGATTATCAGCAGCTTGTTTGACACTTCGATTCAATTTATGGAGCTCTCATTCGGTAAAATAAAGTGCAGGAACATGATGATGGACAATTTGCTTGGTAATACTTATGCATCCCACTGTAGTGCCACACATTCCCCCCCCCCCAAATTTGAGAAAAAAATATTTAAAAATGGTCTTCTCATACTTCTGCACGAGTTCGTTTTCATATATAATCGCACATAAAAAATATTTGTTCTAAAATGTACTTACGTTGCCGCATTATAACAAGACTACTAACACTTATCGCTTTGTCACATACTATCTTATCAAACTACACAGAAGTGAATATAAATTACTCTTCAACATCATATCCACCGGCATGAAAGCGAATACTGACATTCACGGCAGACAGAGGTGTGTGTTGTTCCGACGATAATTGCTCGCGAGATGTTACTCCTCCAACTTTAGTTTGAACTACATAAACACATAAATGGTAGTCTTTCCACACCGCACCGCTAGATCCAGACTCTAGCGCCGCCTATGCTGCTAAGGCACTGATGCTCATCTGTCATTGTAGCAGCTTCGAAGTCAACCTTGCGATTAATCCACAGACACAAAAGCGCCGTGAGGTGACAAGAGCTACAAAGAACGTTTAACGTTCTGACAAAACCTGCAACGCGTCCCAAAGGGAAAAATCCACTCGCGAAATGTCCACGTTCGGAAAACGCACGAAAATTAAATCATCCAGACCCTTTTCCGGACCTACAAATGCCTGAACATCATAAACCGGCCATATATTGAAACTTAAATTATATGAAATTACGCAACCCTGGAAAAAGCCAGAGGCCGTATGTTTGGATCAGGTGCATTAGGGAACAACGCGCTACCCCCCTCTCCTTTACAAACACCCCTCCTCCCACAAAACGGATCTAAAATTGAAACAAACCCCATAATACCCGGGCTTATGCTGTCCCATCTTGTTAGTATTTATTGTCCGCTCTCAGTATTCTGCGTCATTGCTGAATTTATTAGTTTGCAGCAACTGATACCAGGTGGCACTACCGGCGAGGGAAACGCTGCGTTGCTTTTGTCCACGTAGAGTATTGCTCTGTATATATCTGTGAGTTTTTGTAAGAATAAATACGGTATTTTTCATTTACAGAATATTTAGCTCCATCACTAACAAAATACAAGAATGTTCAGTGATCAGATCAACCTACTGAATCAGGATTTCGGCCATATCAAAATATGCATTGCTTAATGTATAAACTTACGTATGATTTTCGAACTGATTGATTGATTTCGGCTAATTTTATTTCGCTTTTTCTGCCACTTTTGGCTAATCGCGAAGATGAGGATGAGTGATATGAAATTGATGAAGGGGCACTCATGCCCAGGCCAGGATTCGGATTCAGGAACACTGACATCGGAATGCTTCTGTGCTAACCACTCTGCCACTGTTTAACAAAGCCCCAATTTAAGGTCATTTTCGTTCTAAATTTATCTATACAAACCATAAATACGAACCAAAAACTCCTTGGTTGAAAATTCTGGATAAACCTCTGCGTCATCCATTTTAGACGCTGCCCTGGCCATGTTCCATCACAGACCACAGATAATATCAACACGGAGCAAATGGGGTCATAATCCGAGCTCAAACCGGCTTGAATTAAGATTCGCTCGGCGTTCACGCATCCGAAACTTAACTAGACCTAAAGACGTGTTGCTGTTGGGACTTCCAGAATCCCTCTCAACTTTCACTGAATGAAACGTGGTAACGCTAAACTGACGGAAAAACAAGTGAAGGTCGGAAATACACTCCCTTATAAGGAGAAGGGGAAGCAACACGAGACTTTCCCCGGAAGTTGAGCTGGAAACGTAATTAAAGTCTGGGAGGGGCACACGGCCGATTTTCTAGAAGCCATAAACATGAGGCTAATGTAATTATTTAGTGAGTTGCCTCATAACAACATTGCTTCAGCGGGAATCGCTCCCCCGCTGTCCCCCCTGCAGAAACAGCAACAACAGCCGGCAGGGGAGAAAAGGTAAGGAGGCAATAAAATAGCTGCCTCTGTCTATGTTTTCAGGTGGCTGTTGTTCGCATCACTTTGGTAATTAAATTCCAAAACTCGGTGCCTCGAATTTCAAATCCGCTCTCCCCCACTTTGTCCCGTGCTGCCTTTCACCCCCGGCCTGGCGGAAGAAACGCGAACTAATGCCCCGAAACGCATCTTGTCGCGGTGCAATTTGCGGTGTGAACCACCATAAACGTTCTGTAACGGCGCACCGGGGCGTTTAGGACCGGAGGGAAGATGGTGCAGCTTGTAGTCAAACACCAGATCAACACACGACGTAGATCTATCCATTCTTTGCTGGACAAATCAGAATGAACAAACAATTGAACATTTTAGCCCAACGATGGACAATTTGTACAATGATATATTTACAGATTTCTAACATCGTAAAGTAAACGAATTTAGTAGTACTCTGTAATTTAAACAATACAATTTTGGACTTTCAATAACAAGAATTAAAGACTAACTACACGAAGTAATAGAAAATCCTACTAAAAACAATACAATGTAGGTCGAACTGCACCTTGAACAAAAGTGCTGTATAAATACACATTCGTGTTTAAAAAATAATGTGGATGGCGATTGAAGATAAACGACTAACGAAAGACCATTGTATATAAATAATACGTTTAGAATTTAATACAATGCAAACTAACAAAAATAATACGCAACCATTGTAAGACGTACCGAAACAACACCACAAGATAAGTGTGCACAATAATCTGTAGCGGGGGAACTTGGATGTAAATTTTAGTGTAACGTAATCGTGAAAGCAAATTACACGTTGAACATTTCTAATATTTGCAGTTTTCAAACTTTTCTACTAATGCTATAACTTCATAATTTTGCTAAAAGAAACTTCTTGAGCTCTCCTTTTCATAGTACTAATTGTTATTATAACAAAACCTCTCCCCTGATATTTTTATTGAGGGGATTTTTCAGAGCCAGATTGTTGGTGAGGAGAAATCCCTCCCTGTTTCTCCAAGACTTCGCACCTTGTGTTTACTTGCAATGCAAATGATGTTTATTATCTTGTTTACGCAGTAAGAGCTACAAGAATTGAAACAAAATTCCAAACAAGCTCCTTACAACTTCTACATACGTCGAATTCCAGTCCTTAAAAGCACTCAGGATGGAAGAGAAAAAAAATAATGAAATTAGTCATACCGTGTAAATTGTCCATGACTATTTTCATTAATTCTTCTCTTACATCCTGTGTGTTTTTGAGCGATGGACTTTTATGTATGCTGATGCAGAAGTTGTCAATAGCTTGTTTCGAGTTTTCTTTTAATTCTTGGAGCTCATATTGGGTCAAATAAAGTACACGAATATGGTGATGGACAATTTGCACGGTAATACTCATGGGTCCCACTGTACAATATATTTTCATAATCTCTTATCGTAATTCTTGTCGTATAAGAAAGCAACGGCATAGTCGGAGGGGGTTGTGCGCGTTGAATTACGAGGATACATTATCCTGAACATTCAACAATTATTTCCAAATTAAGTTCCATAATCCAATACACTCAATATAAGAATAGAGACAACAGGAAGAGATTTCATGCAAATCCCATTATACAAGAACAAATGGCATTAAATGTTGTCTTGTCTACGTAATGAATTGCGCCTCTTTTGGTTTCCTTCCACAATTAATTTTGCTGTTTTCTTCATCAATCCACTTTTACATTGGGGTACATTTTGATGAAAATTGCTGTGGATAATAACGCCAATTTTACGAGACGGATAATTCATTTCATTACAATCTCATCTCTTGATTCGAGACGCACGCAAGAGCGTACTTGAAGCGAACGTGTTTCGAGAATGGTCTTGCAGTTGTCTTGGAGTCTTGGAGGGGAAGCGAAATCTCTCGAATTGCACGTCGACTGCAGCGCCTCATACGATTAGTAGATAAAACTAAGAACACACTGCTTTTCTCGCGTTATAAACACCATAGAAATCACATAATATTTTAACACACAACAGAACAACTATAACCAACACCTGGCTGACTTTCGGCTTCCATGATTTCAAACAAGCGAACTAGTAACGAGCGTGCATTGTCTCTTACTGCTAGATTGCTAGTTTAATTGGCGCTTTCGAACCGCGGTGAAGTCACTTCCGGCAAGACCATAATTCAAGCTTGCGTTTTGGATCTTTCTGGCACAGCCATAGTCTGCTATTATGAAATCTTCAAGGTACCCAATTAAGTTGATCGACGTTGAGGGTCTTGCTTATTTACTTTGACAATTATTGCATTGAATGTTGCACAATTTCTAACTGTCCACGAGGACGGTCATATTATCTTAAATGCGAGACGAGTTAGTAAATTATCCACAATTTTCCTTACGTTGTTATGAGGTGTGTTTATAATCTAATTCTTTGTCGCCTTGTGTTTGCAGGGGCCATTTTTAATATGGATGCTCTACTGAGGAAAACAGTGATCCAGTTCTTGCAGGCAGTTACCGTTGCTGAAACTCCTCGTAAGATGTCGGCTCGAATGCAGATACATTTCTAATGTCCCGATCAGCTTCAATTCCGCCAATGGCGGCCCAACTGTTCCGTCAAATTCATCTCAGAAATTCCTTGCACCTGGCACGTCTTCCAACTGCTTTGTCTACCATTTTTGAAGTTTCCAATCCACTCGTACACACTACGGTGCGATATAAAAATCACAACAATACACTAAAAAAGCTTGCGACGAATTTCAGCAGTGGAAACAGTGGTGTCAACTTACATGGGACTACCCAATGATTTGCCTGTCGTTACATTTTATTTTAGAAATAAAATGAGCGGGCTTAAGAAAACAATATATTTCATAACTATACATTTAAAGAATTCTCACAACTTTATAATGCGTTACATTTCAGTGTTTTACATCATCGTTGGGAGAAAAGGGTTTATATACTGAGGATCAGATCAATAGGGACTAGAAACTCTCAAAATATGGAGGCAAAAAGCACCGAAAAGTACCCCCCAAAAAAGGCACTAAATTTGATGAACATCGACAGATTTTTCATTATTTTCCTGGATTAGGCTCTCAAACAGCAGTTATCTTCGAAATAGGCAATTATGACTCAAATAGGCAAAAACGGCCACTATAAAATTCGTGTATTACTCTCATAAATGATCTGAAACAAGATTTCATTTTTTTTTTCAAAAAATAAATTTCAATGCAAAAGCCTACAATTTCTGGCCAAGAAACAAAAAAAGCATTTTAGGGCAAATCCTTAGCCTATTTATGACATATATTATTGCATAAAATCATAAAAACAAATCTCAAGAGTTCATTCCACCCAATGTTTTTCAAACGTTGGCGCTATACTGCCCTCAAAAAATGGATCACTGCAAACATACAATGAAAAATCCAAGTTAAAGTGATCCTACAATCAGGTCAACAATGAAGTAAACTAAATCATATTAACACTATATCGCCTTGACCAGTAAAGCCCTGCGACGACGTTTTCCAGTCCTGTGGCATTTCATAGCCTATACTACAAACTAATATTTCAGAGGGATCCAAAAGTAGGTTTACATGAGTCTGATAAGAGTATTTGGTTCTTTTCAGGGAAAGTTACAAGAATTCGTAATTCAATTATGACCACGGGAGTACCTGATGAACTAAATGCATCGTTATTGAATGGCAATCCTTTAGTGCATTTAAATTTGTAATGTAACATGATCACAATAAACCTACGTTTGGCCTCGGTGTACAGGGTGAGCTTAAAAGAAATAGACAGTTTCAAACGTTTTACAGAAACAAGAGTTAAACAAGAGTTTTAATAACATGGCTGAAGATTGGTTGGTTGATTTGGTGTTTTAAGTCCACTTTATGCACAGTAAGGCTAATCGGGACTGGACCTACAGTTTAAAGTGGGATCCGAACCACTTGTGCCTCCACCGGGTATCGAACCCGGGACCCCTTGATTACAAGGCGACGACGCTACCGCTGCGCCATCGGGAGGCCCTAACATGGCTGAAGAACTTACATGGTTGGAAGAATATGTCCTGAAGTTTACAAGGCTAAGTTACAAATGTTCTACAGTCCATACCAGCTAACTGTAGAGCAGGGCCGCGCATATCGGCAGAGGAGGAAGGGGATAATAAGAGTGGTGAAAGCACAGCGTTGCCAACCGTACGGTCCAGACCTTAGTCCGTACGCTAAATACACGACTTGTGAAAATTTGCTCTTGCAGTTTTATCCCTAATATTTCCCTAAGAAATTCTTAAACCAATCGTACAGACCTGCAGACAAAAATACGGTCCGTTTGCCATGTGCGTTCGATATTATCCTTTTCAAAAGTTTGCAAGTTTGCAACGCTGGAGGAAATCGGGAAAACTCCCGTCGCCGATTACACAATCCCGTTTCTCTCACTGTTCATTGGTGGAGCCGTCTCGCGTCACTACTTGCGCAGAGACTTGTTCTCGTTCGCCTGGTCTACAGTTAACTGGTATGGACTGTATGTGTGATCCTTTTGTAACACGACATATATCATGTGATAAACCTGTTCTCCTCTCCCAGGACTTTTCCCCTTGCACAGACAACCAGTTTCCTCAAATTTCTTCTTCCTATAGTAAATGGACTGCCTTGTGGGTGGTTATTTGCCATACCGTGTTCTAAAACAATGCTGTACGACAGTAACAACATTTGTTTTTGCAAATTCAAGCACACAGAAAGCGGCCATATTGCTCGACTGACGTCAAGGGCACTCACGTGATGTTGACGCCACGAAAACAAACGAAAAGTGGAGGTCGTAAACTTGAAGACTTTCTCTATAAAACAGTACTAAATGTTCCATGTAGCTGATCAGTGGTGATTTATTCATTCATAGTTTTGGACTTCTAACCACTGTGTTATTTATAAAATTACCAACGTTTCGGAGGCTGATACTGCCTCCGTCTTCAGGGTAGTGTGAACTCTCCCTGGCAACTTCATGAACAAGAGGTCCCTGTAACCGACAGACGAGGTGGAGCCTTGGCCACCAAGAATAATCCTACAAGGCAACAATTTATTCTCTATATAGACACCATCCCCAAACACATCATGTGTCCAGGGATTGCAATGTGATTTAGTAACCTAACTAACCTAACCTGAAGACGGAGGCTTCCAAAAAATAACACAGTGGTTAAAAGTCCAAAACTAAGAATAAGTAATACATGCTTCCTCATAAAACAATCAGTTTTCGATTTATAAAGCGTTTAATCTATTTCTTTTAGGCTCTTCCTGTATATTAATATTAATTAACTCCGTATATTAACTAATTACCAACACTCCTTAACCTGTTAACAAACCATAACACATGGTGAGTTGTTCCCTATCACCAAGAGAAGAGAAAGGACTACACACATAGATTAATGAGAAAACAAGTCTTAGAAACTAGGTGTGAGTAATCTAGTTTTGTGGGTGAGTAGGGGCAGGGTTAATGCTGCCACGTTAGGCTTATGTGAATGTTTGACTTGCCACTCTCCAAAACAATTGAACATCAAGCTACCAGCCACATTCTCATTTACCAGTTGTGATCAAGACATATTTGAAATTTTAATTACAAACACGTTCCATTTTGACGAGGAACGTTACAGTTTCCTTCCCCTTTAAAAATTTTCGAAATAAGAAAGAAAAAAAAATAGACCCGCGGAATTTTGAAATCAAAATTTTGGAACTGTGGCAAGCTAAAGTGTTA
This sequence comes from Lepisma saccharinum, assembly GCF_977018435.1. NCBI lineage: Eukaryota > Metazoa > Arthropoda > Insecta > Zygentoma > Lepismatidae > Lepisma > Lepisma saccharinum. The sequence continues at coordinate 34,793,076 of NC_139240.1, read as the reverse complement.
GTTTCGTTAGTGTGGCTGTTAGTATAAAGTTAGTCTAAAAGTTCTGAATGAATGTTATAGTACATTTGTCCATTGTTGGAAGGAGTTCAGAATATTTGTTAAGAAAAAAAAATCAGAGGGGATAGAATGTAACTGTGACATAAAACAATAGAAAATCGACAGAGATAGACAATCGAGTGTTGCGGTAACTCACCAAACGGGTGCACATTATCAAAAGCAGAAACAGCCCTTCGAGCCTCGGACATGTTAGTCCTGCCGCCACCACCACACACATACCTGGAGGCATACCTTGATCCAAAATCTGGTATCGGGGGTTTGACATATCAACCGGTAGCATTTCCTTCACCCAGTATATTCTTGGCGGGGGACTGCCCTCCGCCTGGCACAGCATGACTGCATTTCTACCTATCTCTACCACTTTAGTAACAGGTGCTTCGATAAAGGTTGGGAAACCGGTTGGGAGTTTATCGGCTGAAAAGAAACGGAAAGAAGTCATTGTTAGTCTCTGCATCAAGATACAACTGGAATTTGAGCATTCAATAACACACAATATAAGTCTGTGAAACACTTTAGAAATATACTACAGATAAATAACACCATGCTGCTGATAGCAAGACAACTTCTCTCCAAAACACCGCTTCAGTTTCAAGCTATCGTGAACCTGGCAAAAATACCTCTACTGTAGTTCTCGCCACGAAAACAGCCCAGTCAAGGTCGGAGCTCCCTTCCCCTTGCCTCCTCCACACCCTCGGCCCTACAGGATTGGCACACTTCTTCTAAGCTGCTCAGTCGACACTTTGGTCGTTGTACGCAAGCGGTTGATTTCGTCGGTTGAAATTGTTGCTCATTGGCAACACTGTAGTTGTGTGGCGTGACCTTGACTGGACTGGACTGTTTTCGTGGCGAGAGCTTTAGTCTTACTTGTAATAAGTCCTCTATAATAAATAACGCAAATTACTGTCAATGAAATTATGTGCGTGAAATATGTAATTTTAGGTTGACAATGCTTAAATTGTTTCAGTCAATATCGGAACGCCAATGAATATACACGAATACTATTACTAGAGGAAAGTCTCCAAAACTGACATGGAGCTCCTAAACCGACATACTCCTATTTCACAGCCGAGAATTGTTGCCACTTTCTTGTAACAGGGTAACTCTATTGTATAGGTTCCCAAGATAGTGTGGGACCAGCGAAACGAGCGTTGGTGACAGTTTCTTGTGTAGGGAGGGATTTTTGTTTTTGGGCGATTTCAATACTTTTGTTTGTCTGTGCATAGTACTATACGAGGGGAGAGTGAAAAGTTTTGAGTCTCACATGGAAGGAGTGATGCTAGGTAGTTAAAATTTTGGAGGATGTAAGGTTTGACTTTTAGGACACTATGTGCGAACTTATATGAAATTCACATGCTTCTATTTTTTTGTCAGGTTGAACATGAATGAAGTGTCAGAGAAGAGAGTGGCCGACAGGGTCGTGATTTGGTACCTCTGTCGGCAAGGCTTCACTGCACAGGCTGCTTTGGTCGAGTGTGGCTTCACCGCACTTCTCCATCCACCTTATTCCCCCGACCTGAACCGTCAGATTTTCATCTTTTCCCTGCTATGAAGAATTCACTTCGAGGACCTCACTTCCACACGGACGAAGGCGGTCATTCAGTGGTGACAAATCATTCTACCAATGACTGTAAACAAATTACAGCACAGAATGCGTAAGGGCATTCATCTGGGGGTGTGTGTGATTATAGAGATTATGTAGAGAAATCATAATGAGAACTGTAGCTCAAACACCCCTTCCCTGTAAGGCTCAAAACTTTTCACTCTCCCCTCGTATTTTTCATACTGGATGGATGAGTATTGTTTTACAGTTTTATCATATTACTGTAGATGAAATAATGATTTCGAATATATATTTATTTTAGTTGTGAAGATGTGATGTTTGTAGATTTTTGAGGTTCTATAATTGATGGCGTCGTTTCCTAAACCGACATACGTCAATAATTGGGTTCCCCTAAACCGTTGCGCCAGATGAAAATACCATAGATGCTGAATGTATTTCTTTATGAATGATTTTTATTCTGGAGACGCCAATGGTGAATGTGTATCATGTGCAATCTTTGGGCTCATGTTCAATGTATAGGTGCAGAATATGAACTGTACGTATCTGATTACTGAAACTGGCTTTAATTGTGTTGCCATTGAGGACTAAATAGAAACTATTTTATTTCATGTTTATTAAAGGAATTGCTTTATTCTCTAATAGAACCCATTAAAATATTATTACATATATTTGCTTTTGTTGCTTTGTAACGTAATTCCTTATTTCAACAGGTATGTCGGTTTAGGAATCCATTTCCTCAGATGGCTTAATTGTACCTTTTGTGAAAAAACTATTTTGTCAAACAAAATTATGTTGTTATAGACAGTTATGCAGCTTATAACTTGGGCATGGAATTGATGTATTCCACTTCCGAATATTCTTCCTCTACTCAGAGTTAAAGGTAAAATAACAAAATGGTATGTCGGTTTTGACTTTCCACTAGTACTAATACTAATAAATGCATGTTAATACTACAATTGTACGCTATTATTATCAGTGTTGTTTTGTGAGAAGAAAGTTTTTGGATCTCTTAAAAGTTGCTTTGTTGTTGTTATTATTTGTTATTGTGTTCTCACATGAACTACACTAAATATTGTGGTACGTTCACAAATGACCGTGCATCTATGTACAGTCACCAGCAATAAAAATGGGATCCTGAAATACATATATACATAACTTTCAATGTGTAGTTAGGCAACACACATGACGCCTTACAGAGAAGTGACCGAAATATATTAGGGGAGAAGGTGGGAATATGAAACATGGTTGTAATATGAAATTCGCTATAATTTGCTACTCACTGGTGCGATCTAATGTTGGCAGTTGACAACACTTGCAAAATACTTACCATTACTAACTAGAGCGCGTTGGACGCAGTTGAGTTAGCGACGTCGTCATAGGCAAGAGCCAGGTTTTCGACCATGAAACAATTGTTGTTAAGGTAAGAATTGATCGTGCATTGTTTTTGATGCATTATTAGTCTTATTAGCAACATAAAGTAACGTGTTCTCGAAAGTACTCAGATGAGACTTCCGTACTAACGTAGTATTGAGTGGGAAGCGGTAGATGTAGGTATTTTTTTTTTGATGGTGCTTGGAAAATGTCTGCTGGGGGTAATATGGAACACTTTGAATTTGTAAGAAATACCTGTTCCATATTACAACCCCGGTTTCCATTGTTTCAGGTACACGATGCCACGAACACAATTTGGTCCTAAGAAGAAAAACATGTAGCGCTATATAATTATCCTAGAGTACACTTTACTGGCTAATCAATCAGTCGATCGGCTTCTATTTTGAACCTTACCATTATTTCATATTATCACCCCGTTTTCCAAGCCCTCAATTTTGATAAGGTTTTTTTAAAATTGTATATTTCCAAAATGAGTGCACAGTTTTGAATATACGTTTGGTAATACCAATATTAAAGAGTATATTTACCTATGCAATACGTGAAAATAATCAGAGCCGGCAAACATATCTAATGACAGTGGATAACAAAAAAGTGTTCCATATTCCCACCCTCTCCCCTACTTTTTCTACACTTCCAGACCACCGACAGACAGTAGACAAATTTAGTACAAGAACTTCTCTTCATCTATGGTTAGAACTATTCATGTAACAAAAGGATAAAGCTTTGTATAGCGTATTTCATTGTATCCAATGTCGCTGCAAGAAATTAAGCCCTGGGCTGGACATTAATTTTCTAGGGGTACAGGCCCCTCTTTCCCTCTCCGAGCGCCCTTGCTACCTACGCTTCTACGGGAGGTTATTTCAGTCGTTTACCGCCAGAGCGTCGGCCCCTTCATGCAACATGTCCCGTCAAATTGCGTTACAGGAAGTTCGTAACAGAAACTGCTTGTTTAGTAATGTTTCCACTTTTCACAATTACAATTGAAATAAGCACGTACCTTGTCGCAAGGATGCTGGAAAAGGTGTCCTCCCAAATACAAATATTTCTGGCACCTTATTTCTGACATCTAATCTTAGATTAGACATCGCTACTTTATCCTCAGTTGTCGCGAGAGCGCCGGCAGCTTATCGGAGGAGTTGTCAGCCGCCAGAGGGCGCTTCATACTGCACGAATGCGACACCTGTCGGCAGTGATGCCAACCGTAGCGATATGTCCCTACGGATAGGGTAAAAAAAAGGTAGAGTGGTCCCCTGTGCTTAGCACCACGCCATGAAGGCGTATAGGGGGTGTGGGGGTAACTCCCCACACTTTCTTGATCCGGTCGTGAGTGGGGGTGATGTGATCAGCATCATGTTACCCAGGTACCCATGTTATTCGGCTCTGGGTGGGCGCCGGGGCCGCTTCCAACGTTAGAAAAGTTCCCGGATTTGAACCGGCCGGGGATCGTACCCGGGACCTTTAGCATGGTAGTCAGACGCGTTACCGACTGAGCCACCGCGGCCACGCGTAGGGACTTTTCACTATATTTCGCACGCGTAGGGACAGATTTTGCCAAATGAGGGAAAACGTAGGGACTTTTTTCAATCTTGGAAAATAACATTTTATTGTGCAAAGGTGCAAAGCTTACTCGCCAGTCAGTTGCACTTTCTTCGTGCTCGGTTTGGAATGAATGCATTAGTTTATCTGGATACTTTAGCGAGTAGGAGAAAAAAGAACTAACAAATCTCCATCAGAATTTTGGAACATGTTATCGGTTACCAAGAACTTTCAAGGCAAGTTCTTTTTTGAAAACATTTCCACTCTCGCGAAAATAGTGCTAACATTGCCACATTCTAACGCGGAAACGGAAATAATATTTTCAATGTTAAGTGATACAAAAACAAAAAAGAGAAATAAAATGGGACCAGAATTGTTCAAGATACAGCATCACCAACCAATATCTATCTCTTCACAGCAGCAGCATGTATGACTCCAAATAACATAATCAACAGTAAACGACTCAACGTTATTCATTAGGGGTGTGCGAGATCCCGAAAAGTCAGGACCGGGATCGGGGAAAAAAAATTCCCGTCCCGATCCCGACTTCGGGAAATGACTTCCCGGCTTTTCGGGATCCTGAGCAGTCGGGAAATACCGAATGGTCACTTTAAAAAGTCGTTAATTCTCGACGTTTTCTGCATTGTAAGTTTCTGGAACTTACCGGAAATTGTAAGTTTTTATTCTAGAAATGCAAAAACAATCACTTAAAGTGAAAATGACGTGTAGAATCAGAGATTTCCAGAGCTTCGGGAAATTTCGAACATTTCCCGTCCCGAAAATTTTTCGATTTGGTCGGGAAATTGCAAATTTTTCCGTCCCGAATGTCGGGATTTTAAAAAATTCCCGTCCCGATCCAAAAAAATCTGTCCCGCACACCCCTATTATTCATTAAGGCAAGAATTTACAATACCGGACCTTTCTGTAATTTCTATGCTACGTCTTATACTCACGAAATAATTAGTCGTGATGATTTATCTCAAGTTAACATGTTGGGGTGAGGTGAAAAAATTGTTCATTAACGTGTAGAAGTTGTAAAATAAGCTTTTCAATTCTCGCAATGATTCTCCGTATACAAATATGGTAGCCATATTTGTTGATATGAACAATTGACGTTCGCAATTAGTTATGCTGTCTACAGCGTTGCCACACTGGTGATTTCATACTTGGAGAGCATGGATTGTGTAAGAATGGTGGAAGAGAACAGTAAAAAAAGTTGTTAATGTTGTACAGATTGTTAGGTGGAATGTGCAGGAGGATGGCCGTGGGCTAATTAATAAACTTATGGATTTCAGTATATTGCCCAAAGAAGGTGCTTACATGTGACAGCGACAATCACGATGTAGAAGAACATGTGGAGTGTGGACTGATTTGATTACAGGTAAGTTTGGCAACAGTGCATCGATCGTAAAATTGCAGGATACGAAAATGGCGTCTTCGATGTTGAACGTTTGCCGTTAAAGTGCTACGAAAATAAGATTTTTTTATCGGTTCATAATCACAATTAGCGCAAAACCATTCACGGATAGCCCCACTTACCATTCTCGGTAAGGTTAGGTTAAGTTTGGTTAGGCAAGGCAAACATAGTTAAAATTTGGGGTCGAAAAAGGATGCACGGGTAGCCCCAGAAACCATTGACGGATAGCCCCACGAACCATTCAGGTAAGGTTAGGTTAGGATAGACAAACAGAGTTAAAATTTGGGGTCGTAGTAATATCAGGAATGTGTATTTCGTTTTTTAAGTATTGGAAACACAAAATCTTCCGGTAAATAATGAGCAATCGTGCCGATCGCGGACCACTCAATTTCACAAATTTTACAATTTCTACACGTGACCCCCAACTTCAAATTCGTGATTAGGAGGCCTCAATTAGTGAGTATGCGAAATATTACAAACATCGGTGTATTGTAAATTCGCTACTTCATTAATTGTGAAAGCACCGAGCAGAAAGATTTGGTAAGTAAATGTGTATATTTTATCTTCTTTTTTGCATGCTCACGAGGTGTTGTTTTTTTAGTCGCTTTACTTGGCGTAGGGACATTTGGTCAGTTGTAGGGAAATTTTGACTACGTCTGTAGGGACATTGCCGAAAAATGGTTAGCAACACTGTCGGCTACCAGATGTAGTGAGTGTACGCTCTGGTTCACTTCTGTTTGCGTTTATCAGTACGCGTGTTGTTTATACTGTGTTATTGAGTTAGTGTGCTATACAGTGCTAGTGCTTTATTGTGTGTTAATTGTTATTCATTCATTAGTTATGCCGCTAAACAAATATAGTCTTGAACAAAGAGTTTTTATGTACGATAATTACGTGAAAACGAATTCTTGCAGAAAAGTGGTCAGGCAATTACGAGAGACAGGATCTCTTGAACCTAAGCAACGTGTTGTATTGCTGTCGAAGGAGTTCTTTTTCAACATCTCTTATAACACACGAGGTTAGTGATCATCATTATTATTACTTTTAAATATCGTTTTACGCTTTGGGTTTGCTTTATGCGCCGGGATGCTGTCTTTCATTTCTGTCAACTGAGGATAAAGTAGCGATGTCTAATCTAAGATTAGATGTAAGAAATAAGGTGGCAGAAATATTTGTATTTGGGAGGACACCTTTTCCAGCATTCTTGCGACAAGGTACGTGTTTATTTCAATTGTAATTGTAACTGTAATTGTGAAAAGTGAAAACATTACAAAACAAGCGGTTTCTGTTACCGACTTCCTGTAACGCAATTTTCCGGGACCTGTTGCTTGAAGGGGCTGCCGAGCGGCCGACGCTTTGGCGGTAAACGACTGAAATAACCTCCGTAGATGGTCGGTATTGCTGCTACAACCATTTTTCGTTGTGTCTTTCTTCTAAAACAGGGGTTTCCAACTGGCGGCCCGCGGGCCGCATGCGACCCGCCATGCCTTTTTTTGCGGCCCGCAAAGCCAGTTTGCAAAATACATTAATTTTATGTATTTTTATTAAAATACGTTCTATTTTTACTGAAGGAATGGAAGCTCTGTGAAGAAAGACAATATCACAGGTAGAATTGATTTTGCAGTCAATAATAATCATCAGAAGAATTTAAAGTGATGTAATATTCTCTTCACACCCTGCATTCCACCCCTTCGCTATGCGGAATGAACTCGCTCGCTTCCCACCTCTTCGCTATGCGGAATGAACTCGTCCGCTTCCGCGAAGGCTGCACTTCTGGCTTCTTTCTTTGTCTTTAGAAACAAACTGCAGAGCGGAGCTATAGATATCTGTTTTACTATGCAACGAAGTACCAAGAGATTTCCAGTGCTCCAACTCGGATTGTACTGTGACTGATTGTTAAAGTTTGTGCATTCCAACTTTAATAAAAGAAGCAGATCGGCCTCAATTTTCACATTGAACATTTACTATGAAGGATTCTTATTTGTATGGTGTGTTTTCATTTCTTTCAATTCATCCATAAGTATTGGGTTTTTGTGAAATAAATTGTAATTATACAATTTTGATTTGTGAATCCATTGTTTTTATTGCCTCATTTAAGAAATTTAGGTCATGCGAAAGTACTACATTTTCAGTTCAGTACTTACAAAAAGGTAAAGTGCTCCCCTGTGCATAGCACCACGCCATGAAGGCGTATAGGGGGTGTGGGGTAACGCCCCACACTTTCTTGATCCGGTCGTGAGTGGGGTTAATGTGATCAGCATCACGCCCCTGACCGCCTTTACCCCCCAGGGTTTCCCCCAGGTATCCATGTTATTCGACGCTGGGTGGGCGCCGGGGCCACTTCCATCGTTAGAAAAGTTCCCGGATTCGAACCGGCCGGGGATCGAACCCGGGACCTTTAGCTTGGTAGTCAGACGCGTTACCGACTGAGCCACCGCGGCCACTCAGTACTTACAATTTTTGTAATTTTTAATCCCCCTCCCCCCCCCAAAAAAAATGAGGCCCGCCAATGAAATACTGGATATAATTTTGGCCCACGGACCTTTTGAAGTTGGAAACCACTGTTCTAAAAGAAACAAACCCAACAAGCCTAACCTTACCACCACAGATTATTTACTACCCCCAAAAAGCTACCAGCCAATGGGAATGCTTGAAACAGTTATAGGAGCAATCACTACCCTTCTCTAAATATGAAGCCGTTAGTTAAAGGGGATTCTCAATATCGAAGAACAGTGACCTTGAAACAGGAAACATCTACGTTGAAATAAAAGCGTAAGACTGGCAATCTACTCTGTGAACAAGTTCTATGAAGCGGTAACAATTTTTGAATTTGTATTGGTTTATTCCGTAATGGTGGTGTTCATCTTTAATCTTTCGTAGTCCTTTTCTCCTTCAGCTTTCTTTCTTTCTTTCTATTTTAACTTCCAGCGCCCTCTAGAACCCGCCCACCTCACCGGCGAGTGAGTTACTGCAGCACGCATTTTCCATTCCCCGGCGCTCTGTCCTCTCGCCTGATTTATACTGATTGTAATGGAAAGGAGCGCGTTTTTCTTTTGTTTCCCTCCATCGAGTTCGGCATGCGGACGTTACAGATCCCCCCTCTTTTACAACATCTTTCGCTCTTTTCTTTCAGCGCCAACTGCCAGATGGCACCACTTGTTCTGTCATGTACGCTCGCTTTAAGAGCCGTTCGCAAGGAACTGTTCATTCGATAGCTGAGTGGAACATTGGAACCATGACAACTGGAACAACCTGATTGGTTGAAGAGTTCATGTGACTCTCCTTGCCTTCCGATGTAAAAGGCAAAAATACAATTCCAAGTTGGTTCTTTCATCGCGCAAGGGATACCCCAATCTCTTTCCTACTTCAGTGTATACGTAAGTACCAAATCTCTCAGTACCACGAAACAAAAGGCAAGACATTCCCCTTAGAATTTTGTCACTAGCTTCAGTGTTTATACACTAATACCCTACGTCTGGGAAATGCATAATTTATCACAATTATTACTCCCCCTTTATTCGTGCTCCAATTCCCAGGGTGCAGCCTATACGCGGATAACACGCGAACCCCTCCCCCTGGACATTTTTTATATTACCTTCCTTATTGCGGCTCCCAGAAAAAGTGTCTAGGGAGATGGTTCGTGGCTAGACCCCAGCTGACTGCCCACGTGATATATGCTTCCACAAGCCACCGCGCGATAACTCACGGCCGAATCAGAACGAACGATCCCGAATAAGTGCGAATGAAAATTTAGTGTCGCGGACTAAATGGCAGAGGCAGCTTTTGGGGGGAATAAATATATTAAGAAGACCGAACGGGGGATTTTTTTGTAAGGCTACCCTGCCTGCAATCTTTCCTCAATTCCCAACCTCGTACTTCACTCTTCCCAGGAAGAGGAAAGAAGAAAAGACAAGCAGCGCCGACCGCTACGACTGAAACGCCATCTAGGGTGACAGGTGCGACACCTGGACGGGAATTAAGGTACGAATAAAACTGCGGTGATTTATGGCAGCTGGGAAGCGGATTGGCTATTCAGGTTGGCGAGTGTGGTGACTTGTTTTTCATCTGGGGCAAGGGCAGACGCGACCCTTAGACAGTGAAAGCAAACAAAAAATTGTTCAATGTAACAGAAATTTGTAACAAAATGTAACTTAGTCCCAAGATTGCGCACTGTTACAAAACTCTTTTATGTCTTACCGGTATCAAGACAAAACTACCCCGCGACAAAAAAAAGTTCAAAACGTACAGTGGGATCCATGAGCATTTCCGTGCAAATTGTCCATCACCAGGTTCGTGCACTTTATTTGACCCAATAAAAGCTTCAAGAATTAAAAGAAAACACAAAAAAAGTTGTTGACAACCTCTGCAGCAGAATATATAAAAATCCATCGCTTAAAAACACATAGGATGGAGAAAAAAAATGAAAATAGTCATGGACAATTTGCACAGTAATACTCATGGATTTCACTGTACCTGACAATATTTTCTTTTGAGTTCTATTTGGTAACATTTTGTGCGTACATTGACATTGATTTGGTTTATTTTACCTCGCTTTTCTGGCACTTTTTGGCTAATTGCGTTGAGAATGAGTGATGTTGCAAATGATGGAGGGACACTCACAGATAATAATATCCATGCACAGTCCGTGATTCGAACCCGAGGCTTCTGGCGTTGTAGCGCACTGTGATAACCAATCCGCCCCGAGGTCGTTTTCTCTGGGCACATATTGAACATATTGAGTACATTATTATTACAGCATACAAAATAGAACAACACAGAGTCTTGTTTCTAAGCCCACTTTGTGCACACAGGGGTGCCCACAGTGGGATTAAGGCGCAGGTTGCGCCATCGTTTTTTTTGGGGGGGGAGATTTCTTCCCTTCAAATAGGCTAATATAAAATTCAACGTTTATACGTATATTTTTACAATAATGTAAAAATTTTACACCTTAAATGCACCATATTTAAGCCATTAGATGAAGAAAAGGAAGTGTTTAAGGGTGTTATCGAAGGGAGGGGGTGGGGGGTGCGAGAAATATCCATCTCCAAAATATTAGGCCTCATTTTACACGTGGGTTCCGCGGGGGGGATTCTGAACTAAACGTTGGGGGGGGGGGAGCATCCAACTCTAGGTCTTAAATTATGGCGGGTATTTTAGTTAGAGGGTGATTGAGCATTAAATTGAGGGGGTATCCAATTCTTGGGTATTACTATTCTCTTAGAATGTTGCGAAATTCTTGTGTGGAGACAGTTTTTTTTTTTTTTTTTTTTTAAGGAGCAATATCCACTCTTCAATATCAACAGTAAGTCTAAAATTGGCTTGGAAATTATGGTGCTAGATTTGAGTATTACATTTGAAGGGGGAGATAGGAAGCTCTTGATATAAAGTGTTAAATCTTAGGTTGTCAAGGATTTTCTGTAGTGGAGAGAGAGTTCGAACATTAAATTTTGCAGACTGTATTTGGCGACGTTTAGACCCCGAACGTGCCAAAAGAGAAGCTGGAAAGGACTAATTAATTATCTCGGGATGCTAAGAAAGTATTGACATCCCATTAAATTAATATTCTTGAAAAAATGCAAAGAGATGGATATAAAAATGCGTGTTTCTTTGGCGCTTTACTGAGGATGATGTGAACTTTTATACTATAGGTGCATTACAAGACATAAGCGATATTCTCGATATTTTTTAATAACATCACTTAATGCTTAGTGCTGGTATACTGCTTAATTTAAAGCAGGTGCATTATTTGGAACAAAAATATATAGAATCCGCATTTCTAACTTCACGTCACAGAAAAAATTGACTTCAACAAGTTAAATTTGCACTGAAGATAAAATCCACGTAATTATTGTTATGGGTTACTAAAATAATTATATTTACCACAAGAAAAGGGGGGGGGGTGAGTTCTTTGAAAGAGGAACTGTATTACATTATCGCCCTGAGCTTTACTTTGTGGGGATTACTACATCGTTTGAGTGCGCGAATAATATAATTTGTGGGGGGAGGGGCGCATGCCATGATTTGGGGGGGAGATTGCGCCATTGGCCTTGGGGGGGGGGGCACCCCTGTGTGTACAGAAGTCTGCGACTTCCTTATAGGTGCTGATCAAATTAAGAATGCTGAAGGGATTAAATGAAAAAAGATGAACCGATATACGTTTTTCTGGTCATAAACCATTAACAAAATGCAATGAATTTGGAAACATTGTTCTCAGAATTCGCGATTAAAATTATCCGATATGCGATCTGGTGAGATTTTCAGGAACCACTCCACGTAGGACACCTCGCTGCGCTTCGCCGTGTTGAAGCCATTCAAAGCATGGGGAACATGCGAAAAATAGCGTATACTGTTCAGTTTTTTGCTCTAAATCGTTTTGTGGTTCAGGACAAGTGAAAAGCTTACATGTGTTTTCCACCCCGTGGAATCAACAAAATGAAATGTTTAAATAAATCAGGGAAAACATAATTGATTGACAAGATTGGCATAACTGAAATGCGGCAAGGAAATTACGAAGAATGTACGAGTCTGTTCACTCTATTTTCCGAAATAATCTTTCGGAAAGATGATTTTATTGCCATGAAAGTAAGTTTTAAATTGTTCTTTATGAATATAACATTTTTTTTCGGAAACAAAGTATTACGTATGTAATTTGGAACAGGTGCAAGTCGATTAAGGGCAAAGATGAAAATAGTTTGAGAATTAATTAATGTCCGTATACATAAAGGTAAGTCAGAAAAACATAATTGACATGCTAATGTTGCTGTTTCATTCAGTATGTCAATTTTCAGTGAAAACTGAAAATAATCTAAATGAAATTGTTGTGATTGTTATTATCATTATCCGGTGTTGTTATTAAACCAGCCCGCTTCTTTCGGGAAAAAAACTGAAACAGCATGTTTTCATTTATTTCCTCCCAAGCTTTGCAATACAGGTGAATTGCTTTATTTTCAAATCATTTCTGAGAGCCCCAGTTAGGCAGTTACAACCGAGGTGCAGTGCAGATGAAACAGCACCGCTTTGAAAAACCAGTGCGTATACATTAGTTTCGTGTGCGTTTCCCGTGTTATTTTTATTATCATAATTAAATGCTTCGCTCTCAGCACAGCTTCACCTTCGTTATAGTTCCTGGAATTCACATCGCATTTGCAATATTTAAATATAATGCGTAATTTAAACTTTTCTTCCATACCAGCAATGACAACACGCTGCTATTACGTACTACTACTGAATGTAAACAAAGATTTATCCTACGTAGAGCGGCCATATTGGAAGCGACACTAGCGCTCGGGTGGTAATTTTAATCGCGAATTGCTGAGACAAATAACCTACAGCTTCACAAAAGCACAGCAATTTGTCCATCAGTAGAGATTTTTCAATTACCACACTCTTTACTCCAGTTAGGCAAAAGTAATAAATAGTAGGCGAATTGTCCACCATTTTCATTGTTTTCCAGAATATGATGATCATTAATTGAAATAAAATGTAAATAAGCAGAGGACAACATGTGCTTCGCATCAACAGAATTTCATTTCCTTAAAACAACACATGCTGTCGAAGAATGAAAAGTAGTGATGGACAATTTGCCATTGGCTACACTTGGTTGCAAAAGCCAACGAACACCGGGATGTACAAAATACGGGACACTATTCTAACTCGTCGACTGCTCTTTACTTTAGAAGAGCAGTTATTATACTTTCCAAACGAAGATGTATAATAGCACCATGAAGAATTTACGAGATATTTTTCCTCCGAAATGAACACATCATAATTTCAGCCGCTCAATGGACAAAATCGACACGCACACAGACTACTTCCGTTCGGCCAAGAACAGCTGTGCCATTATCAGCGCGCTCGCAACCTTCCCGATTACAACGAGAGCTCGATTCTCGAAGAAAGAAAAAAAAAGGTTATCGCTAGCCTTGATTTAGCTTCCTCGCAGGTCTCGCACGAGAAAGGCAGGATTAAGAAACTGGCAATCAAGAACAGGCCTGCTATGTGAGTTATGTCCTGCTTCACGTCATTTGATCTCATCAACTTTGACCCAGCTTCTGCGTTCTTGTTTCCCGGTGATTTCGGGACGGGTTTAAGGGGGGTGGGGGAGGTCCGTGTGCCTCACATGCTTCCCCGCAATTGCCCCGGCCGATTGTAATCGCGTTTTATGTCACGTAAGATCCTGGGCACGCGGGATATTGCGAATGTAGCTGGTTATTTATATTGCTAGCAGTAGCTTCAGCGGTGATAAGAGCATTGTGGAAATAGCTGCAAAGTATTTGTAATAATATTAATAATCATTGTCATTAAGGACGCCCGAAAGATTTTTTCTCACGAGGTGGGGACAGCATTGCTAAAAGTGGGGGAAACAGAGTAATCCTTTCCCCAAAATAAGATAATTCTCATAAAGCATCCCCAGCATTAGGATAACTTGTATAGGAAAATATAGTTGGCAACACTGGCGAAAGACAGTTTGTCACAACTTCAACATTTTGCAGTGTTATATATTTATTTTTGTACTTACAACTGCTTAGACTTTTCAAGTTGTGGGTGGGGAGAGGGGAAAAAAGTTCCACTAACGCGGAAGGAATTTAATTAGCACTTCATTTTGCAAAAACACCCCGGAAAGAGATTGTTAATAAATATTAACAAAAGAGATGCATTTAATCACCGGGAATTAAATAAAGAAAACTCGGAAGAAGTTCGAAAAGTACCTTACAATTAGCAGAAATAAGCAGGAATTAAAACCTTAGAAAAGAACTGAACAGAAGTTGGTAGACGCCGATTATGGAAGAAACATAAAACATTCGACCTCTTCATTAAACTTCCCTTGCAAAATATTCTCGACATTTCCGTCCTTTCTTTCCTGTTTATTACTCTTTTTAATAGCCTGGATAAAAATACAAATCCTCAACACTTTCCTCTTTTCACTGAGAAAATAATAAAGAAAACTCGAAAATACTTTCCACCGAATCCCGGAGTTTGAAAGAAAAAATAAAGGAGCAAGACCCATAGGAGAGAGAGAGAAAAATACACTCCCATTTACATGCAAAGCAGCAAGCTTATTTTCTCCGCCAACCGCGGCGCTAGTTTACGCTCCACAAACTTGCCACAATAACCACTCAGCATATTCGGATCACGCCGCATTAAACAACCGGCGAAATGGTCAAGGTAGAGAGACGTCTTACGGCGGAGACAGAAGGTTGCAGAGAAAAAAAATCACTGCCTGTTTCTACGGTTTTTCGCGGATTGACGTTGAAGAAAGGATAATGGCTTCCTCATCATTAAGGAAGCCAAGTCGATGCAATTTCGCAAGAACGGCCACCAGATGGCCCTGGTAATGCACGCTGCGTTAATGTTACGAGCTTTAAGTGTCGGGAGATGATGCAGAACATGAAGTAGGAACATTACGGACCTTCTCCCTTTTGTGGAATTAAGACGGGGACGTTACAATAGCCTTCCCCTTCCTTTAAACATTTTTTATACAGTGCATTAAGGGCGAACCGAGGAAGAATCCAGGAGTCATTACGTCACTACGAAGAGTCGTTTGACGACACGTCCCGTCCAACAATCCATTTTTCTCCCTATTTCATCCTCCTACAACTCGACGCATCATCAATTCCGGAAACCGCCCACAGATGGGCCCAGTGCATTAGGGAACAACAGGACCTGTGACTGAGGTGAAGTAAAAAGAGAGAAAGAATACATTCCTTTCAACATTTTCCGAACTATTTTCAGGTCTAACTTGCTGCAAAAGCACTTACATCCGAAGAAATAGGGGATATAAAACTTGCCCTGCATAACTCGAGCCCGATTCCAGACTTAAGTACAGTGGGATGCATAAGTATTATCAAGAAAATTGTCCCTCACCATTAACATTCTATTTGTTTTATTCAAAGAGAATTTCAAGAATTGAAACAAAATGCCAAACATGCTGCTGACAATCGTTGCAGCAACAACGTAAAAATTCATTTCTTAAAAACACGTAGGATGCAAGAGACAAATTAATGAAAATAGTCATGGACTATTTGCCGAGCAATACTTGTGCATCCCACTGTACACGTCAGTGGTTCGGATCCCATTTTAAACTATAGGTCTAGCCTCAATCAGCCGAATCCTACGGAGAGTCGACCTACGTACCATAATAGCCCCGTCTAGTTGGGTGCACTTTTTGACACTCGGTGCACTGCAGGTTGGTGTAAGGGTGGTGCAAGGAAATGACGTTCAACCAACTAGACGGAAAGCGGTGTTCAAGTTCAGAAGATTCAACAAATGCCTGTCTGCTGCTTTAAACGGTCAATTGATTAGTTAGTACGCACCACGTGACCATACACCACACTTGCACCGGTCCGGAAGGTAGTGCAGACACTAAATACACTACTTGACTGCAAACAGTCAAAGCGAGTCAAAAAGTGCAGCCAACTAGACGGGGCTACTGTCAATGTTACAAATGGTTCCTCGTTTTGGTTTGTTTATGTACATGGCAAAAATATTTGTAGCTTAAGGCCGTTCAAAAAACGACAATAACCTGGAATGACTAAGTAAAAATCCACGGATAAACTCTGGCAGGGGTAAATATTTATAGTTTACTAGTATTCAAATGCTCCAGGAAGCTTTCATTGCTTCTGAGTACACATTTAGCTAAATTCGTGGCTTTAAAGAATGTTTTGATCGTCTTTTTTTTCATCAGATACATTATTTAAACAACAAACATGATACTTATGTTAGCATTTTAAACAGAAACATAAAACTTGTGTTATATTTACATAAGATAGTTGACCAGAACTAGCGATATTGCGGACGGAAGGCGACTCTATGTGCGAGCTTCCCCTGCGAAAGGTCTTTAGTAATACGTGTAGGTCTAGCAACTGAAAAAAAATATCAGGGCATGCGTAGAACTGCTGAGAGAGGCGTTGCTCTAAAATTCTACCTCGTTCGTCAACGAAAGCACGAACTTTCCAACTTCAAGCTGGTAATCTTCTAGAGAAAAGTTCCCGGTTTATCCCATGGAAAGAAGAAGCGTGGAAGCAACAGAATAAAAAACAAAACAAAAGAAAGACGAAAGCGTGAAGACCTGTCAGGCCAATCGGCAGAACAGAAGCTCAAGTCATAATATAATTCCGTAAGCTTAATTTCTCATAACGAGCACGGCAGTGCGACGTCACACGAACTGTCATGGCTAAAAGGGCCGCGACGGCTTTGAAACTGTGACATTCCAGGCTGACAAGGCTCCAAGCCGAGATTTTCTTTCCAGAGGAAAAGTTTAAACAGCCTTCCTTAAATCCTTGGAGGCCGTACAGATCTTCTTGCTACGAGATATTCTCTGAATACTCTGCTTC
This sequence comes from Lepisma saccharinum, assembly GCF_977018435.1. Taxonomy (NCBI): domain Eukaryota; kingdom Metazoa; phylum Arthropoda; class Insecta; order Zygentoma; family Lepismatidae; genus Lepisma; species Lepisma saccharinum. The sequence continues at coordinate 34,775,783 of NC_139240.1, read as the reverse complement.
GTAAACTCACCTTTTCCGTGGACTGTCAAGATTTCTTTCTTACTCATCCAAGAGCAGGAATTCGGGAAGACGACGAGAAAACAACTGGGACTTTTCTGCGAGGCAATTAGGGCAGAAACAAGACACGACTACACAACTCCGTGTGAAGAGGGAAAACTTCCTTTGCAGTGTCAGGCGAAAGTTTTGCCTCTTTGGAGTCTCGCGCATTGACAGGTTCGTTCTTTATACGAGATCGCGGTTTATCCCGGAGAATATCACGTTTGAACTCCTCGGAATTTTCGGAAAGATTTGATTGTCATTTGACGCTGGGACGCATCAACTACTTACAAACATAATTATAATTGCATCGTTGTTGAGTTGATTTGTCGGAAAGAACGTGATGCGCATTGCAGGGGTAGTAAAGTTGCTAGTGAAAGGGTATTGGTTGACATGAAATGACGTCACACCCCTCCGTGATATCTGGAAAAAGTTAATGCAATTCGAATGGTGAAATTGTAGCGATATATTATTACTATTAATATTGTTTTCTGCGATTTGCAGTCTGTCAGTTACAGCAATTAACTGCCACGTCCAACAAAATAACAAGAGAACGTTTCCACAAGAAACATTAGAATCACGTTGACTGCCGTAACTAGGGGTGTGTGGGACGGGATTGGGAAGGAAATGTTAATAATCCCGACATTCTGAACTGAAAAGTGAAAATCTTGAATTGTACACACTATTTCTCTTTCAAATGATTGTTTTTGTACTTCTGGAATCAAAACGGTTAATTTTAAGAAAATTTTTGGACACTTATGGTGTCCGTTGGAATTTCTAAGCTGTTCGGTGTTACAAAAATAATTTTCCGAACACACCCCGTTATTTTGAATTCTTACTTTTTTTACAGTACCCTTCGGCGCGTACAAACATGGATCAGAGGTACCATGAAGGACAGTAGAATAAGTGGTATCTGTTTAATATCTATGCATTGTTAAAGATGTTTATGGAAAGGGAGCAAGGCGAATCTAGTTTCTATCTAAATAGTAAACCTAACCTAACCTAAGATACCTAACCTAGGTACGTAAATTGAAATACAACAGAGACATTAGAAAAACAAGTTTTATACTAGTTTCAAATTAGGAAGGCCTGAACGATGCAAACAAAGTACAACGTGGTACAGAAACGCACCAAAATACAATGAGCATATATTCAGACACGAATGCACACTGTACCATTGCAATTTACTAACGCTAGAAAATAAAAAAAACAACAACAAATAAATAGTAAATTGGTTGCCTTAGGGGTGCTTTTTACACAGCTGCATACTAAAACAACAAAACAATCACACCAGTCTCACATTAATTTAGCAGAAATGTGTTTTTGAACTCCCAAATTGATAATTACACAGAACATTTGGAAAATGTCCACAAAAACTGATTGCTTTGTTTAGTTGCGTATTTTGCTTCTGTTTTAATAATACTGTCCGTAAAATAATGGTGGGGTTTTAAACAGTCATAGTTTTGGAACAAAGCATAGTAGAGAGATGAATGATACGTCAAAGCAAAGAGAAACTCTTCAAGTTTCTTACCTGTTCAGTAGACTTCGATGTGTGAACCCTTAGTTGCCCTGCAGACGTGAAGACAATATTCAGTCTCTTCCCATACACGGCAGAGAACATCCGGCGTGATGGACGAAACAGCTTCAGTGATCCTTGCTTTTAAATGGTCCAGATTTCGAACTTGACAGGAAAACACTTGTGTTTCGACATAATCCCACTAGAAATCTATGGGTGTAAGGTCTGGAGACCGTCGGGGCCAGGCAATCCACCCTCCTCGTCCGACCCATCGCTGAGGAAATGTTTCGTTAAGCAAATCCCACACGATTGTGGAATAATGTGGAGGAACACCATCTACCTGGAAAATGGAATTCTCTGGTATTTGGGGCAAGGCATACCCTTGTAACATATCCAGGAAGGTGGTCCCCGTTATTGTTTGTTCAGCAAACACACATTGAACCTTCCTCTGCACCGCAAACACGATGACTCAGTAGCGACGATAACTAACGAGCTCGTGCAGTTTAGTGTCCTTGAAACACACTGCACATGCGCTATCCCTCGTGCCTGTAGGTGTCAGCGCGTAAGCTTTCGCATACATAAACTTGAAGAGTTTCTCTTTGCTTTGACGTATCGTTCATCTTTCTACCATGCTTTGTTCCAAAACTATGACTGTTTAAAACCCCACCATTATTTTACGGACACACTGTATATGTTCCATCTAATCTACACGAGGCGTGTCCAGAAAGTAAGTTCCGATTAGCCATAAAACAAAACACGAACATCAGTAGTAACTGACATTTACTGCATTAGTTACAGTCTTTCATAGCCTACTTTTCGACATATTCACCACCGTCGGCCAGGAATATGTTGTAGCATGGTACCAAATTTTGTATGCCTGTGTGTCATGTACCACCAAAGACTTGAATCGTCTCTACCGCAGCATCGCTGTCAAAATGTTGTCCTGCCAGAAACAGCTTTAGCTATAGGAAGAAATGGAAGTCACTAGGCGCTAGGTCGGGGTTGTACGGGGAGTGGCCGATTTTCTCTCGCTCGAAGTGATGGGAAAGAGCCCGCGTGCGCGCTCAGCTGTATGGGGCAGTGCACACTGGATCGGCCTTCCGTGAATTGTCAGCATCATCGTCTGACCATACTGTTGTTTGTGACGACCGGTCCTCACACAACTGTCGGTGGAACTCTGGTGGAATTCGCTTCTAAGCGTGCAAGAATCTGATTACAGCACGTACCTCGCAGTCCGCGGGATACTTTATTAGAGCAGCTATCTTTATCCTAGCACTGTCTTAAAACAACTGCCTTCACAGCGCTGCGACTGCACCAGATTACAGCCACACACCAATTAACTCTTCCTGCCTGCACACGCGTTGCGCTCCAACCTATAGATCTGTGTACGGACGAAATCGGAACTTACTTTCTAGACGCGCCTCGTATATTTATCATTATCTCAGTATTGCGTGCATACATTTCATGAATATACGACATTTTCTTTGGCTTTTGTAGGTTTTGCAATTCTGTCTACTATGTATTCAAGCCTTCAGCCTGTTTTCAGTATTTCTAGTCAAAATGCATAAATGAATAATGTGATAATGTCTCTTAGAAAAACAATGTTTACAATAAAGCAAAGTTTTAAGATTTATGCTCCGAATCTTCTCCTCGAGTCATTTATGCTACATGCAAAGAAAAATACGTTACAATTCCCACGGCAGCGTGTTCAAGTCCTGACGGAGCAAGCATTCTTCGTTCAGAAGCTACGATACAATAGCTAGAGTTGGAAACACTGGTTCGACCCTTCTTCCCCTCAAAACTCCCACCTGAGGCGAAGATAAAAGGTAGGGAAAAGTCGACGGCAGCACCATCTGTTGTCAATTCCGCAACTCCTCGTGGGAGAACGGCCCCCTTAAAAGATATGGAGCCGCGCCATGGGCGAGGCGATGCGATGCGTTCCTCGAGGCGATACCGCGGGAAGAAATAGGAAGAGACAGTTAAGAAGAAGGAGCAGGAGCAAATATTTTCTTCTCTCTTGTTTTCTGATTTCGTTAACCCTGAACTGGAAAATGGACTTCCTCTCTCTTCTTCAGAGATGGCGCCCGCATCGACTCTGAGTTGTTTGACGAGAGTCGCCGCGAAGGTCATCTGTGTCCGACGCTGTTTGTCACCGATGCAGTGTTGCCACTTGAAGAAAAATTTTCCTTCGGAGGGAAATTCAGACAATTTTAAGCTAAAAGGGAAATTTGAAGACATCACGCTTAATATTAGTTCCAGTTTTGTATTAACCTCCCCCCCCTGTTACTTCTTACTTCCACCCCACTGAACATGGGTCTATGTGGCTATTAATATTTCTATTTTTGTTTATTTTACATAGCTTTTCTACTGCTCGGGTTAATAGCGACGACAAGGAATGAATGGTGAACTTAAGAAATGGACGATGGAACAAAGACAACTGTGCATTCATACCTGACCAGGTTTTGAACTAGGAACATTTGGCCGGTAGCGAGAAGGCTAGCTATAAGCATGTATATGATGCATTTATTATAAGATTTTCCTATATAACCTACAGGGTAGTCCATATTGATGGGTCACATTTTAGTTTGTATTTTCAGATAGTAGCAACATTCTCACATTTTTCAAATGCATTGTATTTGGAAGACTGAGCTAGGAACTTTATGTTAATCAATTTTCATTTTATTGTTATAATGAATTATGGTGCTGTGGACTCCAGTTGTTTATGATGTGGAAGCGTTCCTGACTAGTGGAAGCTTTATCATTACATCACAAAGGCGATTCAGAAAACATTTCAAGAAGCCCGAAGCACCATCTCAGAAGGTAATCCATACTGTGAAAAACATCCGTGAGACAGCTCTTGCTGACACCTTCACCTTAGCGACCTCGAACGTCTCGTATTGTAGAGAACATTTAACACCTGGCGAACGCAGTCGAGCAATATCCCAACCGTGACAGTAATTACTTAGCGCTACATCATGTTAATCCCGTTTTCTTTCCCTAAACGAGGCGGCTCGGTCTTACACAAATGTGGATACAACAAGATGGTGTCACTAGTTATACAGAATTAGTGCCAGTGAGAACACTTCTAGACCATTTCCTTGGTGGCCTCCTTTCCAGATCCGGCGATCTCAATTGGCCATCCAGATCACCAGATGTAGCCAGCCCCACAGGTATACTTCCTGTAGGGTTACGTAAAAGGAAGGGTGTACATCACAAGACCCGAAACAACTGCTGAGCTCAAGGGAAACATCTAGAGGGAGATAGAGGCCAAGAATGTCTTCGTCTAGGCGGTGCCCATCTACGGAAGGTTATGTTCAAACGATGAACAGTGCTATAAACTCATGTATCTTGGTTATGTATTACACGTAGTGCATAATAAATATGCTTGTTCCATTTCTAGAAACGTGTGACATCAATGTGGAACACCCTGTACGAACTTGGGTGAACGAAAATACTACTACTTATTATTATTTGCTATTATTATTATTATAAGATTTCTTTAGATGAAGGGAAATTTTGCATTCAGATTGTGGCAACACTGCACCGATGCTTGTATTAAAATACAGGGTGTCCCGTAAATCTGGAGCCATGTGAGTTCAGCAGGATGGCGCCCTTCCTCATCATGTGCTGGACAGTGAGACATTACCTCGCACACTGAACTGGACGCTAGGATGAATGAACAGGCCTCCAAGGAGGCCAGATCTCACTCCCAACATTTTTGTGAGGACACCTGAAACCCGTAGTGTACGAGGTCAAAATTCAGAGCATCCCCCATCTTAAAGAACGTACTGCGCAATAGTGTCAGCAAATTACAGCATTTATGATACGTACAGAAGGGGAGATTTCTTTTCCAACTCTATCTGCAATACAACGGCGAACACTTTGAACAAACTCTGCAATTCTACGTGTTTTGTTTCCTATGGGGGCCAGATTTATGGGACACCCTGTAGAAAGACGCTAGATACAGTTCTTTATGATCAGATAAACAAACCTGGACTTGAACCACATATAAAGGGATACAAAACACCGTACTTGCCCATATTAGGAAGCGAAACAAGAACGGCTTTAACCGGATGGTCATAAATAAAGTTACGCTACTCAGAATTACGTTCCCCTATTCAGAGCACTCTGGAGTCTGTTCGAAACATCGGATTGCGGTGAAACGTGGTATAGAGGCTATGGAGAACACTGAGAAGTGAATGCTGAAGAAAAAAAATAGTTCAAATTTTCACCACCAGGTGGAAAGGTGGCGCTTAGAATTAAGCTCCCATATTCAGAGCCCATTCGAAGCATCGGATTGCGGAGAAATTTGGCACAGAGGCTCGAAGACCATGGGGAAGCTGACGCTGATGAAAAATAAAAATAGTTCACATTTTGACCACCAGGTGGCAATGTTGCGATGATATAACAGGCAGAAGCTGAACAGGTAAAACTTTATTTTTAGTTCATGTCAGTACTGCAGTGTTCAATGTGTACGGCGTCAGCGTGAAAGCCATTTTGGGAAGAAGCGTAAGACAGTGTGACCAATTAATTACGAAGTGTTGCTCGGGATGTTCACTGTGCACCAGATTTCAACGCCACATATCCACCTGGTGGTGAAAATTTGAAATATTTTTGTCGACATTCGCTTCCCCATGGTCTCCATAGCTTCCACACCAAGTTTCAACGCAATCCGAGCCGTCGAACGGGCTCTGAATATGGACCCTTAATTCTAAGCGTGACATTTCCACCTGGTGGTGAAAATTTGAACTATTTTTTTTTTTTCGTCGGCATTCGCTTCCCCACGATCTCCATGGCCACCTGGTATTACAAGGAGCGAACAGACTCCGCAAAGGAGAACGCAAACCCTTGTGCAACCAGACTGCTTGAAACTTGCAGCCAAATTGTTTGGTGGGAGCGACCCAAGGTTCCATTTCCGCTGAGAATCCACCCAACGAAAAGCCGTGGCAAAACTAGCTGGCGAACAGTTCCAGCACCGCAGCTGATATACCGAAAGACAAAACAGGGCAGGATCATTTGCTTCGATTCTGCCTTGGGCGTTCCATCCATGGCACTAGTACATCCGTCGATAGTACCTAAAGGCTATGCAATCCTGTTAACAAAACTGGCCGCTAGGTACAATCAAGCACATCGTCTCTAATGCATGCGGGGGACGTACGAGACGAGAGTATTGAATGTCCCAGACGACGAGAATCGAACAGTGGACGCCCACGTTGCAAGCCCCCCAGCTGACACGGTACACAGCCTCAACCTCGCACGCCACTGCGTAAAATAAGCTAAACAGAACCTACAGAAAACAAAAGCACGTCACTGTACAATATTTACTTTCAACTAATATCCATAAGGCGAAAAAAGGGGGAAAAGAACGTGATTTTACGTTTGGAAGATTCTGTAAATATCAGTTTATTCCTGACGGGCATTGCCGAGCCGAGCGCACCCAGGCGTTCTTGTTATTTGTACAGCGCGATGTGCCCGCATCAACCAGTATATATCTGTTTCCGGTGCTGTGCGCTTTTTCGAAAGATCACAGTTGGAGAAAAACATGTTCGAGCTGTTTTTCCGCCACCGGGGATGCATTTGAAGTACACGGTGTCACTGCAGAAAGGATGTTGTGTCGCCTCTACATTATCGACAAAAACTAATATACGAGGGTCGTTCATTATGTCCAGTCAGTTTTTTTCTCCTAAAGCACGCCGAATAAAAATGGGCGGGGGAAGAAAGATCGAGAGAGTAGTAGAGATATAAATATGCATCGCTCTACACTCTGTCCCGGGAATCTCTGGAGTAAGCGAAATAAAACAAGTCGTCTGCGCAAGTAGTGACTTCAGAGGGCTCAACCAATGAACGCGTGAGTGGGGGAACTGAGTGCATGGAGGGGAAAACGCGTCTGCAGCTATAGTTGTCCGCTTCTGAACGCCACTTTACTTCAAAGAAAGTTCTGAAAGATCAGTTTCCCTATGTCAAATCCACGTGGAGCCCAGTACACCCTCCCCTCAAAATTTTCCCACCAATAGCGTCCGTTTTAGGAACTGGCAGTACCTGTCAAATCCACGTGGAGTAAATGATACGTTGCCAATTCGGTTTCTTTCGAGATTTCTGAACGTGAGGTTGCGATTGCGTTATCTTTGCTAGGTTGTGTTATTGTGTTGTGCTATTTTTTTATACAATACAAAGCCTTTAGGACTAAAAGGTCGCTTAGAATAAATAGATGTCTAAACACTGCATGCAAAAGCGATAAAAGCGCTTTTCCGAAAAACAGGTGGTGGCTCGAAACCAGACACGTGTCCTGTTGGCTTCCTCTGGAGTTGTGTCGAAGATGCCGAACTGGCGCTGCGTAGAAGACTTGAGCTATACCAGCCACACTGCTCTGCCATGCCCACTCGCTTGCTCCCCTTCCCTACCGTTATGTGCGGCCTTGCTCCAGATATTAGTGTAGAGGAACAGCATACAAATATTAATGCAGTTCGGTAAAAGTTCTCTGCGGAAGTAAGTATAGAAATTCAACGTAATAATAAGGGAGGGGCATTTGTTGAAAGAAAACGCGGGAAGATGTCACTCCCTTCTCTACCGACACTTTCCGCACCTGAAACGGACCACAAAGGATGGGCCACCGTCCGTTCCTTGCGACAAGAACCAAACGTCCACTTTCTTCCAGGTGTACACTTCTCCATGGGGACCAGAGCGTGCTGTCACGTTCAACTTGAAAAAATAGCGGCAAAACATGCCGTTCTCTGTCAAATCAATTCTCTGTCGACGACGAAATATAAAGGAACGAAAATGATTTGACGATACGACGAGAAAGGGAGGAAAAGAAAAACGAACAAAAAACAATTGTTTGAAAAATAATGCACCTCCCCGCACTGTTCATCTGGCCATCTAGCGGTCTTTTTTTCAATTACCAGCGGAAGCCCTGCTCTCGCCTGGAGACAAAGTGCTGGCAATTACCGGACGCAAAGTGGGGCGGAAGAAAACAAAACACACCCGATTACAACCATCATACTAAAAAAAGAGGGATAAAATAGACAGGGAGAGGGAGAGAGAGAGAAAAAAAAACTGGGTTTATTCAGAGGAATCGGACACTGCCCTGCCCTCTGGCGGAGCCGTTGGAAAATCTCGGATAGATAGCAGTTGTTTTGATATGTGCGGGTTAGTGTTGCCAACCGGTTGAAATTGTTGCTGGAAGCGTTAGTGACGATGAAAAAAATACTACTAGTAGAAAAGTACAGCGAAAAAAATGTACGCAGAAAGAAAAAACAGACGGAAAAAGGAATGAAAACGAAAACAATGTGGACAGGAAAGTAATCAGCACGGACTAAGGAAAGGTTTGATTTAAACTGTACTGACCCTACAGTTTAAAGTGGGACTTGAAACACTATTAAAGTGCCTACACCGGAGATCAAATCATGGACTCTTTGATTACAAAGTGAGAGCGTTACCACTATGCCATCGGGAAGGCCCGACACAAAAGGATTTGGAGGCCTAAGAAATAAGAGGAAATTTACTGGTTGCTACAGGAAAAACAGCGAAAAGAGAGATAGCAGGAGAAATTTGGGGACAATAATAAATTAAAGGTAGAAGACAATGGAGAAATGTGGAAAAAATGACAAAGGCAAGAAATAAACTAGAAAATAGGAGTAACGGAATTTGGTGAAAAAGAAATGAGGAAAGACAAGTTCGAAGGAATATGCAATAACTGAGGGTATATACAGGACAAAAGGCGAGAAGTAGAGGAACATTGAAGTATAGACAAAGTTCAGAGTTTGAAGAAATAACTGACACGACAGCAACAATAACACAAAAATAATTACAGCAATACGGAGTGACAGGAAATTCTGGGCAGGGACTTTGCAGGGTAAATAAAAGGTTGTGAACCGCTGCGCTGCAACAGACAAAATGAACGCAATTGGTGGGCTATGCTAAGTTAGCAAGGTTTCCAAGATTATTTATTTTTCGCCTTTTACATTTATCCCTTCTTCCTTCCTCTGTTATCTTTATTCTCTTCCTTTCCTATTTCCCTTCTCTACCTTCTCTGTCTCTTATCCTATCTTATTCTCGTTTCTCAATCTCTTGATGCTTTCTTGTTTCCTCTCTCTCTCACACTTTACAGTGTGTCTACCAAAATAGCAAATCCTAAATTCTTGACTTTTTCATGATCTTTTTTGTTTCTCTTAACCCTACTTAGGTAAAGTTGGAAATTAGCAATTAACAAAATACATATATTTTTTTCATGAAAACCTCTACCAAACGTCCAGTTAATATGAACACTGAAGCTGTACTTCAACAAGACTTGCTTTATCTGTTAATGGATGTAAAAATAAATGCTGAACCCCTCAACTAACAGAGAAACTGCTCAAATTATCATCCTAAATTAAGAACAGGAGCAATTCAGCTGATCATCATTGAGATAGCAGGATGGAAGAGATGACCCTTTTCTAAGACACAAATATGGCAACTTCTCTTCCGCGCAGCACACCCTGGACTCCATTTGGCAGACTAGTGAGGCTCTGGCGCCTGGACTTATAGCCAGTATAATCCTCTGTGGGACTCGTGTTGTGGTGTCCCTATATGTTTGTGATTGTCCCTTCGTCCATCTTATCTTGTCGTCATTCGTCCTCATCTTCGCGATTAGCCAAGTGTGTCAGAAAAGCGAAGTAAAATAAAATCAGTCCGTGAAAGAGCAAACATTCTTGACCACACGTATAATTTCTTGACTCCCTTTTGACTTCCTGACCTACCTATTAATTTCGTTACTTTCTCTTGATTTTCATGATTGGTAGACACCCTGGTATATCTCTTTCTGTCGTTTTTCCTATTTGCTTTATTCATCCTCTCTTTCTCTTCCCTATGCTCTTTCTTGTTTCTTTTTTCCATTTCGTCTGTCTTTATTTCTTTTTGCCACTTGCTCTATTTATTTGCCTCCTTATCTCTCTTTCCCTTTCCTAGGCAATTTGTTTCCCATTTGCTCTCTTTCTGCCATCTTTCTTCCATTTTATTTCTCTTCTTTTTCCTACTTGCCTTATTAGTTCTCCTTCTATTTCTCGATTCTCTGTTAATCTTCCTGCCACATTACCTACTTGTTTCATTCATTGAGGAGTTCCAGAAAAAAATGTCAACCTTTCTTGTCAAAATTATATATCAGTGAAGAGGGATACGCTGTACATTGTTTTATGACATAAAAACATTTTTAGATTGCGAATGTACAATACACGTGTTTCGTGTTTCTAAACTCTAAAATTTGCATGTAAAATATTATCTCATTCCACCAACTTTGAGAAAATCCAGATTAATTTTAACACAGTGCTGGTAGAATACATTGGAAGTAATGTTGCTATGCAAGAATAAATACTACTACTTGTAAATTTCCTGGGTTTTATATATATTTTTTCATTATGTTTCATAAATCATATGCAAAACAAATAAAATAAAACTGCTTCTAGAGTGTCAGTCTGTTACCCCTGGAACTGCTCCATTATCTCTTTCTTTAGGGCTTTGTCTGAGGGTTAGTTTGCTATTTATTGAGGCAAGAGAGTGGGTAAAAAAAAAAGAGCGTGTTCCGGTTAGAGTAGGGATCGGAAAATAAATGCTCACCGTTTAAAAACAGAGAGGAATATATTGTTATCATTTTCATTTTAAAAGATACAGAAACTCTCCGCATTTATGCACCAATAGTGAATACATATGCTTGCGCATGCGCGCTAATGTAATGCGGGAACAAACCTGGCACTATTCAGTAGAGCAACAGACTCGCGACACGACGGTAAGAATGTTGACCGTTTAGATGTGTGCAGGGTAACTCAAGAAACACACGTCGATTGCACTGACCATTTTCCTAAACATGGAGAGTTTCTCTATCAAGGCATGTAAAAAGTTGTGTTCATAAATCATTATCTACACTTTAAATTAACAATTATTTCTCGATTCATCTAAGGGGAACACGCTGTATTTCGAGGTGGACAAAACTAGGGATGGAACATATCGGATATTTTATATCGCGATATATCGTTCAGAAAATATCCACACAGACGATACGATACGATATATTTTCCGTATCGTGATATCGTGACGATATATCGCCAAAATATCGTGATGATACGTATATATATCGTCAAAATATCGTGAGGATATATCGTCTAGTTGATATCGCCTGGACGACACTTTTCAATATCGCGATGGACGATATATCGCCCATCACTAGCCACAATCCACCCGTTAGTGACGCCGTTGGACTCAACGTCGAAGTAAAGATAGCCGTAATCACCACACAAAAAATTAATCTGTGAAAGAGGTCGATTGCAGCTTTAAGGTCCGATTTCAGGCCAGTCTCAAAGATCCACTAATTCTGCAGCCGCAGTAACGAACAGCGCCGCAGAAGAAGAGGAGGAACAATTTTCCGCAAAGAACGACGCGGCAACATTGATAAAACTGCAAGGAAATTAACCGGAAAATCGGCGGCGGTAACTTATAAAGATTACGTTACCGTGGAGTTGGAACGGTTTGAGACCCACTCGCCCATACTAAGCGAATCTCTCTAGAACTTAAACTCGCCCCACCTTCCCCCCCGTCTCGTGAGGGGAATCTGTAACAAAAGAAGACAGCCCGAAATGCAGCAGCGCCGCTCGGCGGCAAAGTTGAGAGTTACGTAAATGTGCATCTCGCAAATAAATCGCCTGGTATTACAAAAGCCGTAGTGCTTCATTTGTTCCACATCGGCTGGGGAAGCGGGTAGAGCGCGCGTATATAAATCGAGTAAAGATCGCAAAGGAGGGGGGGGGGGGGAAGTGGCTTTAGCCAGCTGGGGTTCCGGAACGGAGAACGAAAAAAAAAATGTTCGTAAAAGTGATAATTTCTCCGAGTCTACCAGTGTCAATTGTTGATCTAAGAATGTTCGCGTGAAATCGACAATCTATGTGGCTTGCATACGGGTGTCCGAGAAGACTTTGTATGAAAACAAAAAATAACTGTATCCGCTATATGCAACATAGACATGAAAAAATGGTACCAAAATGTTCGGAAATTATTCAAGTTTTTTTTTGTTTCAGGTTTCTGTAACGTTGCAGTAGTGTAGCAGTGCCAGTGTCCAGCAAACCGGAAATGTACACAAATCAGGAAAAAGCTGAGTGTGTCCTGTGGTTTCACGAGAGCAGGTCACAAAAAACAGTGCAGAGACAGTTTCAAACATCGTACGGAAAGGTGCCGCCCGATGGTACGAGCATTAAGTCGTGGTATGACAAATTCAAGACCACAGGATCTGTTGCTGACGGACCGAGAAGTGGCCGACCATCAACCTCAGACGAAAGGGTGGAAGATGTCAAGAGTAGGGGTGGCCAGATCCGGATCCTGGCGGATCCGAAATCCGGATCCGGATCCTAAAATTTTTCGGATCCGGATCTGTGGATCCGGATCCGGGGATCCGGAATTTTCAGATCCGGATCAGGATCCAGAACTTTCGGATCCGGATTCAGAACTTTCGGATCCGGATCCAGAATTTTCGGATCCGGATCCAAAACTTTCGGATCCGGTACTTTCAGATCCGGATCAGGTACTTTCGGATCCGGATCCGGTACTTTTGGATCCGGATCCGGAATTTTCGGATCCGGATCCGTTTTGCCATCCCACATGCGCTTCTTTGGAAAGTAAGAATGTGCTTATAACATATTGTTACCTGCTAATATACATATATATATAATATACATACACACACATATATATATATATAGTGTGTGTGCTCGCGTGCGCGGTTTGTAATTAATTAATACACTTACTTACTAGGGAGGTCTAAGTCTCCCCCTCCGATTTCCATGAAACTTGGCAGGTGTATAGAGCCCCCCCCTCAAATGTCAAGATGAGGAGAAATTGAAGTCCCCGAAACCACGTAAATATGGCATAGGAAGAAACAGGGGGCATACGGCCTCTCTATACACCTGTCAAATTTCATGGGAATCGGAGGGGGACACAGGGGTCAGATGATTCCCACGGCAATTTGTCCTAATCTTGACATTTGAGGCGGGTTTTGCCCCCTAAAACAGTATTTTAGCCGAAACAAAAAAACACGTATTTCTTCCTTTGGGCCCCTCTATACACCTGCGAAGTTTCATGAAAATCGGAGGGGAACACAGGGGTCAGATCCTTACTTCAATTTGTCCTCATCTTGACATTTGAGGGGATTTTGCCCCCTGAAACAGTTTTTAGCTCAAACAAAAAAACACGTAATTCTTCCTTCGGGCCCCTCTATACACCTGCCACGTTTCATGGAAATCGGAGGGGAACTCAGGGGTCAGATCCCCACTTCAATTTGTCCTCATCTTGACATTTGAGAGGAGGTTGCCCTCTAGAACAAATTTTTTTCCGAAACAAAAAAACACGTATTTCTTCTGCCAAGTTTCATGGAAATCTGAGGGGGACACAGGGGTCAGATCCCCACTTCAATTTGTCCTCATCTTGACAATTCAGTGGGTTTCGCCCTGTAAAACCGTTTTTTAGCTGAAACAAAAAAAAAAAAACATGTATTTCTTCCTTTGGGCCCCACTATACACCTGCCAAGTTTCATGGAAATCGGAGGGGGACACACAAATCAAATGCCCACTTAAATTTGTCCTCATATTGACATTTGAGGGGGGTTGCCCCCTAAAATCGTTTTTTAGCCGAAACAAAAAAAACACGTATTTCTTCATTTGGGCCCGTTTATACACACACCTACCAAGTATCATGGAAATCGGAGGGGGACACAGGGGTCCGATCCTCACTTCAATTTGTCCTCATCTTGACATTTGAGGGGGTTGTGCCCCCTAAAACCGTTTTTTAGCTGAAACAAAAAAAGCACTTATTTCTTCCATTGGGCCCCACTATACACCTGCCAAGTTTTATGGAAATGGGAGGGACACAGGGGTCAGATCCTCACTTCAATTTGTCCTCATCTTGACATTTGAGGGGGTTTTGCCCCCTAAAACCGTTTTTTATCTGAAACAAAAAAACACGTATTTCTTCCATTGGGCCCCACTATACAGTATACACCTGCCAAGTTTCATGGAAATCGGAAAGACACAGGGGTCAGATCCTCACTTCAATTTGTCCTCATCTTGACATTTGAGGGGGTTTTGCCCCCTAAAACAGTTTTTTAGCTGAAACAAAAAAAAAACACGTATTTCTTCATTTGGGCCCGTTTATACACACACCTGCCAAGTATCATGGAAATCGGAGGGGGACACAGGGTCAGATCCTCACTTCAATTTTTCCTCATCTTGACATTTGAGGGGGTTTTGCCCCCTAAAACCGTTTTTTTTATCTGAAACAAAAAAACACGTATTTCTTCCATTGGGCCCCACTATACACCTGCCAAGTTTCATGGAAATCGGAAAGACACAGGGGTCAGATCCTCACTTCAATTTGTCCTCATCTTGACATTTGAGGGGGTTTTGCCCCCTAAAACCGTTTTTTAGCTGAAACAAAAAAACACGTAATTCTTCCTTTGGGCCCCACTATACTGCCAAGTTTCATGGAAATCGGAGGGGGACCTTTAGATAACCTCCCTTGTTAGTCTTACACTTTGTAATTATTTAACACTACATATATTATAATGTTTTATTTTAATTTGTAAAACTGTAACTGTAGAACAATTGTATAATTTTTCTATAACATTTCTATCTTGTTATATGTGTTAAAGGTTTCATCCTGGAATGGAATGTCTCACATTTATGTGTGTTTTCATTTCCAATACATTCGAATGAATACATATTCGTTTCAAAGGCATTTACAAAATCACTTCGGACATTTGTGCACGAGTGTGTTAGCCGATGCGTAGCAAAGTATTTTAGGAACAACACTTGAAAAAAATTCTTGTAGGACTTTCAGACCCGGATCCGGATCCGCGGATCCG
Organism: Lepisma saccharinum; assembly: GCF_977018435.1. Lineage (NCBI taxonomy): Eukaryota > Metazoa > Arthropoda > Insecta > Zygentoma > Lepismatidae > Lepisma > Lepisma saccharinum. The sequence goes on along the minus strand of NC_139240.1, from coordinate 34,760,358 downwards.
GAGCTCTCGGATGAAATTTCGGATCCGGATCCGCGGATCCGGAACTCTCGGATCCGGATCCAGATCCGGAACTTTCGGATCCGGATCCGGGATTTTCGGATCCGGATCCGGGATTTTCGGATCCGGAATTTACGGATCCGGATCCAAGTAGATCCGGATTTCTCGGATCCGGATCCAAGCAGATCCGGATCCGGATTTTTCGGATCCGGATCCGTTTGGCCATCCCTAGTCAAGAGTGGCTTTTGTGCGCAGTCCGAAGAAATCCGTGCGTACGACCTCACGTGAATTACAGATGCCAAAAAGTTCTGTTCACGATGTGTTACACAAACGTTTACCGTTTCGTACATACAAAGTGCAAATCCTGCGGGCTTTGTTGCCCAATGACGGCAAACGTCCGTATAACTTTGAGGTGAAAATGTTATCACGCATTGACAGGACGCTGATAATGGCTAACTGGAACGTGATGCTTATTCAGACGAGGCGGTCTCTTATATCAGTGGTTTAGTGAATAGACACAACGTGCGTATCTGGGGTAAAGAGCCCCCTCATGAGGTGAGGGAGTCAACCATGGCAGCCCGAAGGTGAATGTTTGGTGCGCGCTGTTGCATGACAGAATAATAGAACCATTCTTTTTCTGTGAGGACACCGTAACATCTGGAGTGTATCTCGACATGTACAAATTGTTTGCTGTTCCTCAATTGCTAGAATACCACCCACATGTTATCTTTCAACAAGACGGTGCACCGCCACATTGGAGTCTGGAGGTTCGTTCCTACCTTGATCAGACATTTCCTGGAAAATGGATTGGTCGAGATAAACCGACAGCGTGGCCTGAAAGATCTCCAGACATAACACCTTTAGATTTTATCTATGGGGTTATGCGAAAGACAATGTCTACAGAACTCCTGTATCCGATCTTGCAACTCTGCAACAACGGATAACCCAAGTCATCACATCAATCCCTCCTGTGATGTTGGCTAATGCATGGCGAGAAGTTGAATTTCGACTAGATGTACTCCGTGCTCACGTGGAGATTTATTGATTTCTTTCCTATTGACAATAAAACTTGAATAGTTTCCGAACATTTTGGTACCATTTTTTCACGTCTATGTTGCATATAGCGCATACAGTTAATTTTTGTTTTCATACAAAGACTTCACGGAGTCCGGACAGCCGGTATTTTACACACATTTTCAAGACCAATACAATTTAATGAAAGAAAAAATGATCTGTGCAAAGAAAATAATCGACTTCCAAGACTTTAAAAACTCAGAAGTATAAAAATTCACCAATAAATAGAATGCGTCATATTTGTAACATCCTTCCTATAACCACCAGAAGCCTAACTTTGGTGGAGGACAGGAGAACTTGAACCTCAGGTTCCATAAAGTTAAGAAAAATGCCCCTAACGTAAATTTTAATTAACCTGGGAATTTTGAGTTTCTCCCCTTGACCCCGCAAAGCTACGCCTATGCTAACCACAATGTAGATTTCTAACTTCCACTTGGTAGATGTAAAAGAATAATACATCCAATATGCTGAATAAAAGGAAACTTCGAAATATTGACACAATATGTATTGTTAAATATAAATGTTGGTACACTCTTGTTCAGATAAAGTAGCACTTTCGTATGTTAGGGTTGCACAGTTGAAGGATGTATCACTTTATCTGTGGTCAAAATGTCAACATTCTCCACACAGTACACCACACGCATTTCTTACGTAACATTTATAATGTGAAATATGTAAAAATTACTTAAACTTCTTGCCTAAATGTATATAATGTATAATTTATTGATTTAGTTTATTTAACATCGCTTCTCTGCCACGTTTGGTTAATCGCCATGACGAGGATGAGTGATGAAAGGGCACTTACAAAGAACACTCATCCCCAGGCCAGGATACGAACCCGGAACCCCTGGCGTCGCATGAAATAGATATAAATTACTTACAAACATCTTGCCTAAATGTATGTGTAGTGTACTGTGTGTGTAACATATATATATATATATATGTTCTCATGAATTATACGCGATATTGCGCGTGTATGTATATTCGATCATAATTTGTACTGTATCAAAAAATCCTCTGTATAAGTACAAAGAATAATAAACACACTAGAAATATTCAAAACGTGTATTAAAATTGGGATAGGTAGGGGAAGGCACTAAGAAGTCAACTTCCCCTCCACACAGTACACTACAAACACCGCATTAGTGGATCTCCACTCCCTCCTTGTTTAGTTGACGCAATATCCACCGTCAAATCTCGGCGCCTGTATACGGTACGCAACGACACCTGGCTTTCTCGACAAACCCCGCTCCCCGACTCACCTTAATTAATGTTAATATGTGAATACGCCGTCAGATGGCTCCAGTTAATGTTTGGCGAAAGCGAACAGCAATACAGATGCTTTCCCACTGTTTATTCAACATCGATCCAAGACAACACTTAGTATTAATTACGCAAAACCACAGTTTTCCCCCGAAGTGTGTCTTTCGGGCTTTGCAAATGAAAAGAACAATGTTGCCAGATCACACCCTAAGAAAAATATGAAAGACTCCTAAAATTTACTAGCTGTAGGAAACAGCCTAACAGATTCATCCACCCATCCCTACAACCAACCACGGGTGCCAGATTTGTTGTAATTCCCTTGAAGCATATCATTACAAAAGCGTGTCTACGACCATGGAAGTGATTGTTTTAAGCTTTACTAAAGACTTTACTTGATTCGCGCCCTAAAATCTTCCTCTTCTTCATCTAACGGATTAAATATGGTGCACCTAGTAGCAAAAGTAACATCGAACCAACTAACGCAAATTAATTACTACCGAAATAATATATTCAAATCCACCCCCCCCCCCCTCGGCTCATCACGTATATTGCAGCAAGGTGTAAACTTTTTTTACACACATATATATATATATATATCTTATAATAATTTAGATATGTTGAATTTTATATTATTATGTTAAGGAAAAAATTCGCACCCAAATCATTCCTCCCACTGTAGACACCCCTGCAACCAACCTTCCATTACCAGGTTAAAGAGGACGAGATAATTATTTCTTCTAGTTTAATGTATTAAGGCAAGACATACTGTATATACAGACTTTCTTGATTGGTAAACTGCGTTTCTGACATAACACAGCAGGTGTCTACTGGGTAAGGTCAGGCTTTCTAGGACACAAAATATCGAGCCAATGGCCCGTATTAGTGTGACGTCACGCTGCAAGATTGAGTCTAAAGATACAACTCACGTGGTTTTAGCTCATGAAATAGAATTAGGTTTTCCATTGCAAGGAGTAACTTTAAGAATTCTGACAGCAGTTATTAAACAAAATTGCGATGTGTATCGTAGATCAATGTAAAGATGAGATTTCGGAGAATACGTACAGGGTAATTCAAAATGAATGGTGCAACTTTACAGTTATTATGACGTTACTATTTATGATAGAATATCAGACAAGGCATCAACATGAAGAAAAATTGTGGAAGTTTTACTCACATGACTCACATTACAAAGATTCAACATGGGAACCACATGTAATGCGGTATGCATCCAAACGATATAATCAAGTACATGCTATGCACGAGACAGCACGTCATTGTCCATGGTTTCGAAGACACTAACAATTCACAGTTGTAACTTTGGCAAATCTTTCGAAAGGGTGAAACATGCACATTACTACCAAAACGCACGTGGAAATGTCTGCACCGTTGTGAGTGAATCAGTTCTTGATAGCTTCAACACCCAATACACCTTCTACTGGTCACTAGCGCACTTAGTGAGAAGAAAATTCCAGAATTTTTCTTTATATTGATGCCTTGTCTGATTTTCTATCATAAATATTAACGTCATAATAACTGTGTCAAATTGCACCACTCATTTTGAATTACCCTGTATTAAACATACCTTAGAGAGGAGGAGAATGGAGTAGGAAATAGAGTAAAGCAAATGCTGCTAGCGGCGTCCGATCCGAAATCGCAGCCAATAGACGCCGCCGCTGAAGTCACGTGAGAATGCTGAACTCCCGAATTCATGTCGGCTATGTCACTGAAGAACGTCGATTGTGTTCGGAAAAGTAATATCTCGATTTTATTTAAAAATGCATGACTTCCTTACTCCAGTTATTGTTTGCCTTACGCTCTGTAAGGTATGTGCTATATATAGACGTATCTCAACTTTACATGGATGTACGATACACATCATACACATCGCAATTTTGTTTCATAACTGCTGTCATAATCCTTACATTACCCCTTGCGATGGAAATTTCTATGCTAAAGTATACGACAAAACCACGAGGCAACCATCTTTGGACTCAAATCGTGTGCTATAACGTCACCACTAAAATGGCCCGTTTAGTCTAATCCACCATAATGGATATCGAACACGATTCTACAACACATCTGCTTCGCTGCTGACTGACACGCTCAGTAAGGTGAACTAAGTACTCTTCTTCAAGTAATGGCTGGAAATTTCATTACTATTCCTTGTTTGGGGCCTCGCTCGGACCTAACACACTTCCATGTTTATTTTTCGTGTGAAAAACTGCTTCCTAATGCTATATCCTTACCAGAGTAGGTTACAAAGATTTGGTGTTCTTATTGGCTATTTTTTTTGTCACTTGGTGCACCGAAGGGCGGGGCTTGAGTTTGAGGCGTCAGACAAGGTATAAAATCCCGTCCACAACTGTTCAGTTGATAGTGTAACCCAAAATACGTACACTGCGGACAGAGCGCTCAGTTCCAACGTTCGCTTGGTTCGTATGCTATGACGTCATATTGTTCAGAAGAAAAACATTCTGCCAAGCTGAACTATTGACTCCAATTTTTAGAAGAAGTCTTCCGGTGAATAGCATGTAATGTTTGCTTCCCGATAACTCCATTCAACTCCTGCCATTCTCGGGAACCTGTATACCAGGTCTCAGAAGATTAGTGACAACCACACCATACTATGGCCTAACCTAAAGATGGTTAGCGTAAAAGGATCGGTACTACCATTCTGGGGCTCAACATATATTTTTGTACGAGGGATGTTCAGTGAATAACGCACGAGGGTAATTCTGTAAATAGGTCACAAACTTTTGTTAAAAAAAAAATAGTAAGTGAGATACTGTCTTCAAAACCGTATTTATTTTTCAACATAATATCAACATTGAAACACTTATCCCATCGCTTTATCAGTCACCCAAAACCTGCTGCATAAAGTATTTCGGCTGAAGTCCCAGCCACAATTGCATCTCACGTTCAACATCTTCATCACCTGCGAAACATTTGCCACAAAGGTGATTTTTTAGCGGTCCATTTGCGCACTGTTTTGGGAGACAAACACTTCACACCGTAAATAGGAAACATTTCTTTGAAAGTCCTCTTGCCCACAAAGACCGCACAACAGAACGTACACTCCTCGAATATAGTCGCCATTTTTAAAACAGCTGCTAATGCGTGCGTCTCCTAACTGAATATCATCAAGCTGGATTGTGCTGCCACCTAATGACATCTTTAGAAACTACTATTTTCAACTTTCCCACATCAGTTTGTAACCTATTTACCAACTTCCCCTCGTAACAATACACGTGATAGGATGGTTCCGCCCGTAATGATAAGCCTGGGAACATTTATCCAAATGATTTACGGAAACCTAAGGAACTTCTAGCGCTATAAACAATTGACATTGCTATAGGTCTTTTCAGTTCTTTCGGCGGGCGCTCTAGAAACTGGCAAGGGAAGTGTGAAGCTTGGAAGCGACAAATCCAGCGCGATAAGAAATGCAGCAGCATGTAGAACGAGGTACACGTAGTACTTATTTCCGCCACGTCGTATCTCTCGGCGTCACTGCTGTTGTCTGGTTGGTGTGGCGGCGAATTCCCCGCTCCACACTTCCCTTACCAGCTTCTAGAGCGCCCGCCGTAAGAACTGAAAAGACCTATAGACAACATGTATTTTCTAATTTAAGCGTCGCCCTTTGTTACTTCTGGCTAATCACGACGATGTGCATGAATGGTAAGAGAAACGCTCATGATCACGCCAGGATTAGAACCTGACACTGTCGGCGGGGAGATTAAAGTAGATACATATAAAATGAGTCATAAAAGTTATTTACCGTCAGGGCGCAAACGTAGCTCCAACAAATTTAATTTTCACACCTTGCCGGCCTAGAAACTGGAAGCGAAATCTTTATTAACAAGTCTGAACATGCACTGACGTTATCGCAGCCGAGATGAGGGAGAGGGGGGACTGCGGGATAAAACAGTAGTTGGCACGCCCACCGGCTAGCTAGCGAGCGCACCTAAAAAAAAAAGAAAGACTCTCACGCAACTTCCAGGGCCGCGAGACCCGTAATTAGAAAGTATAAAGGCACACAACCGCCGCACGGGTCAGATGAGAGAAATGGCGTGCAAAAACAGACGAAAACTTATAGGCAATTTCGCGCTGGTATTATTGGCAAGTCTCTGTCCCTTAAATGGTGTAATCTCGACACCAGCACCCCGAAGGGCCATAACTCAGAGGCCACGGCGTATGCACCGGCAAGGACTGCGTGCGCTATGCTGTGCCGCGTTGGAGATAGCCCACAGACTATAAACTGACATAATTACCGCGAAGGGACCTCTGTTATAGGATCTGCAATAAAAGTCCCGGAGAGAGGAGAGATCCACGATACTGCCTCGCAACACGCCACTGTCCGAGCTTTCGCGAGGGCGGAGGTTAATCTGGAAGCTACCGTCTTCAAACTCCACACAAGCACCAAGGCAAAATTCGTACATAATTCTGAAAGGAAGTTGTCTAGTACACAGCACGACTTTTCCACAACATTATTTTCGGAGTTTTGTTTGATAGCAATTTTTGTTTTAAGTCTACTTTATGCACAGATAGGATAATCGGGACTGGAGCTACGGTTTAACCAGTGACGTATACTCAGTCCAAGATCTGGGCTATCTCACTCTGTCACGTGGTCCTAGGCTATGAATAGAAATAAGTTTACCAACTCATAAGAAATCAGGTTGTCAACTCATATGAAATCAGTTACCAACTCATAGGAAATCAGGTTGCCAACTCATATGAAATCAGGTTGCCAACTCATAGGAAATCAGGTTGGCAACTCATAGGAAATCAGGTTGGCAACTCATAGGAAATCAGGTTGCCAACTCACAGGAAATCAGGTTGCCAACTCACAAGAAATCAGGTTGCCATCTCCAGAATCAACATCATTTCACTGATATGAATAATTTTATTTACAATTTCTGGTCGATTTTCCTCCTGTATTTATTCTCTAGACTTCAGGCTTCCCAGATAGTCTAGAATATACGCTCCTGGATTTAACGTAGGATTCGAACCTCTGTGCAATGCGCCTCCACCGGAGATCGAACCCGGGACCTCTTGATTACAAAGCGAAAGCGTTACCACTATCCCAATCGGGGACGCTGCCTTGCAAGGGTTCGGACTGTACATTTCGGCGAACTTCGCGACAGTAACAGTGGCGTACGCAAGGGGGAGCTGATGCTCCGAACTTGAACTTGAGAAAATAAAAATTTTCATGTGAAAGCAGTCAAGAGCTGGAAAAAAATCTTAAATAACCAGGATCACCATTTTGTCTTCGAAAAAAATAATAAAAAAAACCCTTTTAAAACCGAAGGTTAAAAAATTGTTATTAGGAAATATTTTACGGTGTGTAAAGCCCACCCCATAGAACGCAGTCACGAAATACATATTCACCTTTCAATTCTACCATCCCCAGAAAGAAAAACAGTACGCGCCAAGATGCATTTTGAGCTGCTATTCCAGTGGACGAAGGATCTTCAATTACGAAGAGCAGGCAAGATTGTTTCATTTTTTTTATCTCATTTCATTACGTTTTCCGTCTCTTCAGGATAAAATGATGAAATTGATGAAGGGACAGACATGTACAGGAATATAGATTTACAGATATTCAGAGTAAATTACAGGCACCTAAATAAGGCGGCAAAAGAAGTGGGTCTAGAAAAGAAATAATGATCCACAATAAGGTTGAAACTAAGTTGAAAATTGGAGACGAAGACATCCAATTTGTCTATCTAGGTAGCATTGTTTCCACGTCAGGTGGGTCAGAAGATGTGGATGCCAGAATAATGAAAGCAAGAACAGCTTTCTCAATGCTCTCATCGATATGAAGATCCAACGAAATAACCATCAAACAAAAAATCAGATTATTTAATACAAATGTAAAATCTGTTTTAATCTATGGATGTGAAACATGGAAAGAAACTCAAAATATAAGAAATAAGCTTCACGTATACATAAATAGTTGTTTGCGATTTATCCTAGGAATCAGTAATAACCAACCAGGAATTGTGGAAAAGAACAAATCAAAAAGAAGTGAAGAAAAAATCAGACACAGGAAATGGATAGGACATACCCTGAGACAAGACAACGAAATCATAGCAAAGAAAGGCCATAGACTGGAATCCACAAGGTGCAAGGAGAAGAGGAAGACTCAGAAACACCTGGAGGAGTACAGTACAAAGAGAGGCAGAGAGACAAGGGAAGAGCTGGATCGAGATCAAAGAGACAGCAAAAAACAGAATCCGCTGGGGTGCATTTATCAAGTCCCTATTTCTCCAAGAGGGGTGAACAGGACAGTATATATACATATACAAGTTCAGTTTTAAAATAGATATGCTACACTCTGTAAAAAAAAAATAGCATCACTTCATTACTTTTGGTCGTCAGCATTTCGCTCGTGAATTATCAGTTGTTTTATTGATTTCATTCGACTTGTCGATTTGTTTTCCTAACAATTATATAAGACACTATATCTGTACAATATATTTTTATTATTTAAGTCATAGTTACATACATAATGCACTTTACAGAACTAATAACAAAATTATTGCAAATATAGCTTGTGGAACGTTTTCGCACAAAGACAATTTTTACAAGTAAAAAGATTGAACAAAGGTTTTAAATGCATCATGATATGTCAATTTGTAATGATAGTAAGTAAATACATTGACTAGTACTTAGTGTGGCCACCCCTGGCCTTCCTAAGTGCTTCCAACCTTCGAGGCATGCTATGAATGAGATTTTGAAAATATTCGACCTTAATTTCATTCCAAACATGTACAATTGCTGCCATAAGTTCCTCTTTTGACCTGTACGTCTGATTATCAAGTTTTTGCACATCATAGCCCACAGGTTTTCATGGATTCATGTCTGGAGAGTTGGGCGGCCAACAAAGTCTTTCAATATTCATATCGTGAAACCAGTTATTCACCACCTGAACACGGTGACAGGTTGCATTGAAAAATAAAGTAGCCCAAATTCTGTCCAGAAAAATGATCTCCTGAAGTTTGTAGAACTTTCCGATTCAGGATTTCCAGATATTGATCAGCCTTAACGGTCCCTGTGCAAATATGCATCCTGCCAATCCCTTTTGCAGAGAAACATGCCCAAATCATAACACTGCCACAAAACTTTTGAGTTTCAAAATACACAAGATTTTGCAAGTTCTTCTCCCTTCCGCATCCACAGTTTAACTGAGCTGTCATTCCCCAGCAATTTAAATCGTTTTTCATCAGAAAATATCACATGTTTCCAATCTGTATCATTCCATGCGCCATAACGTGTGACAAACTCACGTCTAGCTTTTGCATGTGCGTCAGTTAGTCTGGGTTTATTACGTGGGACGTGTTTAGAAACACCCTGTTTCTTTAGTCGGGATACTACAGTAGCATGAGTAAGATTAACTCCCACCTCATTTTGAAGTTTATGTGCAATTTGGCGTGAACTCATTCCTCTGTTCTTCAGTGCCATGTCCTTTATCAAACGATCCAGTCGAGGTGATGTATTTTTCTTTCTGCCACAGTGACTTCTCAGAGATGATTTTCCATATTCTTGTTGCTTTCGCAGGCAGCGGCTAACTGTGGATTGATGCATTTGAAGTTGTCGACCAATTTCTCTCTGAGAATGACCATCCATATGCAAAGCAAGAACCATTCCTTGCTTACGAGGTGAAATGTCACACTTTCTGCCCATTTTTTCCGAGAAAACACGCTCAAATACACTACACACCACCAGAACACTTCACAAATATGATAACGTATCCAAACTGTCAATAATGAACATGTAGTTTGCAACATAAAACACGTCACAAGTTACACTGCTAACAATCGTTTTACAGACTCCTGACAATTGATTACAAAGCCTTGCAGCAGTAACTGATTGCTACACCCTCTAGCGGACAGTCCAAACACTAAATCAACAAAAGAATAACACCACACTACGCAGTGATACCAGACCAATGCTTCAATCAATTGATTTCAAGTTGTGCAGGAAAGATGCATGCATGCGAAACTCAAAATTGTCAACATCCGTAATAAGAATACAGTGATGCTAATTTTTTTTTACAAAGTGTAATTATGAATTGAAGTCCATTTTATGCACAGATAAACTAAATTAATACTGGACTTTCTCAATAGAGTACACTGACTTACATCTACTTATAAAAAATCCTCCACGTGACGTCATTTTATGTTCACATGTTGACATATCTCGTCAACTAATGCCCGTGGGCTACCCACGGTTGATCCACCTGCATGTATACACCTTGGGCGATTAAATTACATCATGCAGAGGACTTTTAATGTCCAATTATTTTCCGACATGTGCGTTGCCGTATGCTTACTTATCCATGTAAAACCATAAATGAAAAAAAAAGGGGAACTCCACATATGTAGTTTTTCCGAAGGCTTCCAAAGGTCGTCGCAGGAAAATTCTAAAAACAAAAACTACTCTACAGAGCTTTCAGAATGTTATTTCATCTTGTAATTACCGAAAATGGCCTAGAACATTCACAGTGTGTAAATTGGACGGACAAACGCGAGGTGAAAACTATATAATACATTAGAAGGGTTTCCCCGCTCCTGTCACATCAATATCAGCTTAAAATTATATATTTTACACACGTATAATTTCATTCCAGGCACAAAAATTTGCGTTGATTGTTATAAAGGGTGGCATTGCAGGAACACGATAATTTCAAAAGGAAACAGTATTTTTGGAGGGAAATTCCTTGCTTATCCCCTTGGGGAAAAAAATCCTGTGGGCGCCCGTGTTCGGACACCATATTTGTGTTCCGAAATTCTCATGTGAGTTTCTTGGCACAAAACCAGTGGCGTGCCCAAGAGGGATTGGTGGGGGTCATAACACTACTTTAATCCAGTATTAGTAAAAAAGAACGCCAAAGCCAGGAAAAGATGGCAAAATGAAAGGCGACTATTTAAAAAAAAGTATAGGCCTCCCCGATAGCACAGTGGTAGCGTCGTCGCCTTGTAATCAAGGGGTCCCGGGTTCGATTCCCGGTGGAGGCACATGGTGGTTCGGATCTCACTTTAAACTGTAGGTCCAGTCGCGATTAGCCTTACAGCCTTACTGTGCATAAGGTGGACTTAAAACAACAAATCAATCCAATCCAACTAAAAAAAGTAAACATAACCTTCCTTTCTTTCTAAATCCTGGGCACGCCACTGCACAAAACTGTCAACAATACTGATTAAGAGGCATCAAATGACGTCAAAACATAGTGTTCGTTAAATCTCTCGGACGGTTCCACCTGTAGAAATTCCACCTTGGGACAAACGACGGCGAATCTGTTGATTTAAAAAAATGAATACAGATGGCAGGACAGGAGGGGAAAAAGCAGTGTACGGGAAGTAGACTGGATAAAGCAAACTGGCCATTATCGAAAGGACCGTGCATTAATGGGAGTTCACTAAGGAAAACTAATGCTCCAGAAAGACAACGACAAGAGGAAAACTCGCAAATTAAACTACTTTTTACATCGCGAATGATAAATACGGGAGGAACGAGGCGGCACGTTCTGGAGAGAAAAAAAGGCAGCAACATTCGCCACGTAGATGGCAGCACGAGCGCGGGGGAGGAGGATCGTGCAGAAAAGAAGGAAGAAAAGGACGTTATAAACTGTGCACCAAGGTGATAGGAATCTGAGTCGAAATTATTCCAGAGCTCTGGAGGGTGAAAAAGAAAACGTGGGGGGAAAAAAAAGCAAACGATTTTGTCCCACTGTTCGTAATTTTTTTTTTCTGAAATCATTTAGAAAATTGGGTTGGACTGAAGCCGTGCAAGAAATTCAATTACAGACGAACGTGTCTGGAGGGAATTTTCGTACAAAACACCAACTAAATGAAATGGAGATGGGAGAAACGGACTGAACTAAAGCGCCACGATCTCGAGTACAGTTTTTTTGTACGGTATGGAGAGGGCGTGGCTATCAGCACATTATTCATACCTCAGAGAACACAAGCAACTCCAACAGTCAAGCAAGCGTCTATTGGCGATCCAAGGTTTAGGAATCAGTATGCGGTCTTATGGGGTTTTGTTATCACGATCACCACAATATGAAGCAATACCAGTTGTAAGAATAAGAAAAGGATGTGCAGTGATCACTTACAAAAGTGAAGGGTGTAGAGGAAAAAACGAAATGATTAAGTAATTTGATGTCATCAAAGGAGATGCTATAACCAATATATTAATTATTATTTATTATTATTATTAATTTTTTATATATTTTTTCCATTTTTTTTAAAAACAGCTGTTTCAACAAACCAGCATTTTTTATTATAAAATTTTGTATATATTATTGCATTTATTTTGAAAAGAAAAGCTAGTATGTTTTTGCAATAAATTTTAAAATTTATTTAGTTTATATTTGGCTTATATCACCATTAATTTAAATTTAGTGTAATAGTTGAAATTTAGAAATACAGCCAATTACAAAATTTCAAATATTTTAAAATTTAAAGTCGCCAACAAAAAAAATTGCTTTTGTTTTAAACAAAAACCTTCTGTTTTTTAAAAAAATGCGCAGCCGGTCAAATTTTGAATCAAAACAATTGTTCTATATATAACAGGCTTGAAAAAACAATATAATTTCGGCAAGCGCGCCCGCCAGTATGGCTTAATAATAATAAAATAGCAAAAATAAATAATATAAAATTTTGAACTACAACTCTGCCCGAAAATATTTTTTCGCCTCAATACAATTTAAACAGCCACAAAAGATATAATTTTAACAAACTATCTGCATAATTTTAACAAAATATCGAGCTGTAAGCAGTAAAATTAATTAAAACAAAATATTTTTTATTTAAGAGAGGAGAAAATATTTTCTTTCTCCGATATGTAAAGGTGCTGAAGCGAGTTGCTGTTCATTCATGAAACTGTGATTAAATGTTGGAAATCTTGGTGTTCGTGCACCAAAGATGATTAAGGGTTGAAACATCTTACTGTTCATGCACCAAAAGATGATTACGATTGGAAAATCTTGGTGTTCATGCATCAAAAGATGATTAGAATTGGGGAAATCTTGGTGTTCATGCTCCAAAAGTTGATTTTCGAGCAACTAAAATTGTCGTTGGCGAGTGTACGATTTGGATCATCTGAAAGTTATTCAGTATAATTATTTCATCTAGAATGGAGCAATCCATGCAGTACTACACTATACACTAGATATGCGCTAATGAGAATACGGTGAGAGTTGGCTCCTTGAGGGGTTGTAAAGCTTGTTACATTGATGCAGCTTGCTGGGAGCACGCAGAAGCATATAGACCACCTTGGTGCATTCGTAAAAAAAAGCTCACGCTCCTTTAGATATTACACTACTTGACAAAACGAGGAGCTTTCGGTACCTTACCGCAAACAGAAGTATTCTACAAACACTGAGATGGATGGCAAAAAAATAATCCACTGAAGTATGAGCTTCGAAATCTCTCTGGCAACACTGATTCCAGGTAAATGAATCTCTGAACCGTCACAGCTTCTGGTGGAGAGCTTATGAGGATATCTTGGCTGCGGTTGCCATGGGAACAGAGTCCTCCCCGTGCTCCGAGGAAAACAAGTGAATTATGCGGAACTCGGCATGAGACAGTACGAAATCTGGGAAGGAAGCAACGAAGGAAAAGATGGAGGGGCGGAATCTGGGGAGGAGAAACAAAAGGCAAAACGACCACGACGGAGCTTCTTTCTCTATTTTTCCATCCTCGACTCCTCGCAGTGTTGATTCTTTTGAGCGAGAGGATATTGAAACCTTGGCTGGTACCAGTGTTAAAAAAATCCTTCTTTTCTTTCCCGCGTGAGTATTGTGGAATTGAGAGCGGTGAATTTTGTTCGGAAGCCTCAGCTTCTGATGACCGATAATCTATGCATTAATTAAACCCTAATTAGCATTCATTCTCCGTCCTCAATATTGAAGTTCTTGCCTCCACGCGGAGGAATTGTTGAGAACTTTCTTTGAACGTCCTTCACAATCGAGAATTCTGATCAGCTGGCAGAAGGGTATCCGTGAGCTATTGGATATAGGGCCACTCATACAGGAATCCACGATTCGAACATATGAGTAGATCAACGGTTAGAGATTGGTTAATTCATTGGCTATCTATTGGCCATTTTTGGGATGCAGGAAAATGTTCTTAAAGTCCTTGATTTCACTCACCCAACAGGTCGGTAGGGGCTTGCATCGAGTTATACCTTCCTGGAGATGAGGCCTGGTCAAAATAAATCCACGATTCGAACCGGAACACGCCTGCTAAGCATATTGATTGGTTGGGTTTACTTTACTGCCCTCTTCTGCAACTTTGGGCTAATCGCGAAGATGAGGCTGAGTGATTGTATGATGATTTTGATGAAGGAGCACTCACAAAGACTCCGCCTAGGAGATCGGTTACCAAGTATGTGAAGGAGGTGCTGGCAAAATAACCTTTTAATAGCCTACAAAATCAGTTCAAAACTTGCTTATTTCAATTTCTACTTCAAGAAAAGCACAAGACCCGCGGTGGCTCAGTCGAGGTTTCCGAGGTGGGTGATTTCAAGTTGGAATATCCCTGCATAAAGGCTGCCGGAGTGTATTGCTGATCACATCACCTCCACAAAATGGCCGGGGTGTAAGGGGTGATCCTGAGGGAAGGCACCCAAAGGCCACCCTTATTCTAGGTAGTACAGCTCGGTACGAGCGACCACAAACAAAAGAGAAAAGAGCCTTCCCGCACCTTCCCCTCAGCTTGGGCCATAGAGAAGCCTGCTCCACCCTGTCCCTCCCATCCCCTCCTCGCGGGAGTGCGGTGCACAGGAGTCGCGGGTCTGCGCAGGTTCATTTGCTGGTGGTTCCACTATAACTACATCTTGCAGGCCGACGCGGCTCTGGCGCCCGAACCCAAAGGCAGTATAATTTTCTGTTTAGTTGTGTTGGCCTGTGTTTGTCCTTACAAGTGCTGTGTACCCCTTTACATCCTTTCCGTTTAACTACGGTGTGGATTGATTGGGTGTTTTAAGTCCATTTTATGCACAGAAAGGCTAATCGAAACTGGACCTACAGTTTAAAGTGGGATCCGAACTACTATGTGCCTCCACCGGGAATCGAACCCGGGACCCCTTGAACTACGGTATGCAGATTCGATCCTCAGAAACAGTATAGCTTTTGTTAACTGTAGCCTACGAAAGTATTAGTTTTAGAAATCGAGTGAGGAAGTATTTAACGGTCATATTTTTCTTGTTAGGGTCCACAAGATGGGGGGGGGGGGGGCACCTCTACATCCCCCAAAAGTCTT
The DNA here is from genome assembly GCF_977018435.1 of Lepisma saccharinum. Lineage (NCBI taxonomy): Eukaryota > Metazoa > Arthropoda > Insecta > Zygentoma > Lepismatidae > Lepisma > Lepisma saccharinum. The sequence continues at coordinate 34,744,756 of NC_139240.1, read as the reverse complement.
TTCAGCAAGTTGCAATTTGCAGGGAGTAGCTTTTTACCTTCACAAGAAAACTACTTCCGTTTTCCGTGGTGGAGTGGTTAACACAGCACCCTACGACGCCAGGAGTGACGAGTTGGAATCCCGGCCTGGGCAAGGGTGCACCCATGTTCTTTGAGAGTTTACTTACATCAGTTTCACATCATCACTCATCCTCATCTTCGCCAAAAGCTGCAGAAAAGCGAAGGAAAATAAGTCAAATCATTCAATCAAGAAAACTACTACTCTTGGGATTACGAAAACGAACGAGCAAGTTGGAACAAGTCACCATGTTTTTCGCATCACAACGTTGCTTCTCAAAACCTACGCGCATAAAAAAAAAAAACGATAGAATGAAAAATATTTGCAATGGAATTCGATACACCTTCCCAGAATTCCACCTTATCAACAACAACGGAATGCGCCTCGTTGTTTATCCGAATATCGCGAGGGGGTGTAAGCGACATCTGCGCAACTTGCTGATTGGTGCCTCGGAAACAGATCGCGAATTGGATCCGCTGATTCGACTTGCTTTATTGCGAGAGGCGTTCCCTAGCTTTCGGCGGAACGATACAGTTTTAATTTCTCCAGCGACGAAAAGAGATGTCTCTCATTTTTCATCCCGCCCCCATTTTTCTTCCGCTCCGAAATCTGGTTAGGAAACCCGCGAGCAAATTGACGGTGTGAACTCCGCAGTCTATAAACGGCCCTGCCAATATTTGAAATAATAATAGTCCGGGATGCAGGGAAACATTGATTAAGATGCTCTCCCGCTTAGAATCTAATTTCGGTTTCCAGCCAGCCGGCTTGTCTCCTTGACCCCCCTTGCGCCCCCCCCCCCCTCACGACCAACTTTCGCCTGCATAAACACGGCCGCGAAAAACATTGTCGAGAGATTGTTAGGAGCGACATGACATCCACTACATAACCCCGGGCGATGTTCACGAAACAAATGAAAGTTTTATTTAATATTCTGGCCTTCATCTTCCGGGCAATCGGGCTGGAAGGGAGAATTCTCCGTCGTTTTGGGAAACGCCGGCCTTGCTAATCCGGTTAAGCCGCTCTTTGGTTCTTGATTGGACGTCGTGCAATGACGACACGTCTGGGATGTTTTAATTTTCCGGCCGGTCGCAGCAAGAGTTTTTGTTAATCCTCCGCACAACCAAAACCGCCGCCCTGGTGGCAATAGCGGGAACCATAAATTTTCCCACGACGTTGAGGTGTTGGTGGGAGGAGGGAGAGATGACAGCGCGGCAGATGGCCCTCCTGCTGGATTATTAACATTTATACGCGGAAGTCTGGAAAGGGCTGGATGTGCCACATTGGTCACAGTATGGCGCCCAGCGTGGGGCACGGATTTTAGTTTCATCACTTGCTACCCGGCGTGTTGGCGCAGTTAAAACGCCGCCTCTCTAGCGAAGCGGGTGACAGAAACGGCCTGATTAAATCCAGGGAGGGGGTCCATCTGATATTAAATTACCAAAACAAACAGAATCCGGTGGCAGCTATATAAATATACTGTTCGGTGTTTCACGATGCTCTTGAAGAGGCCTTTGTCAATCATTAAACAACCTGCACGTCACCATGGAGGGTTAAATATTGGTAAGAGCCAGTTTCCACGGGTGTGGGTTATAATTTCTTGCGGGAGCGATCTCATATCCAGAATTTCTGTGTAATATTATCCTATTTTTATGACTTCATCTCCCATCCTGAACGTACTAGCCTAACATGGAAAAAAGAAGTGATTATTAACAGTGGCGTCGCTAGGCCATCTGCTTTGGGGGGGCTGCAACCAGATACATGACTTACTACTATTGTAAATATTTTTAATGTTTGAAAATAGCAAAGTGATTAATAAGACAATAATATATAACAAGCATAAGGAATTAAAACTAACATAGATTTACTGCATTAATTTTTATGAAAACAGATGGATATTCTTGTTCTGTTTTTCTAATGCTGGTGAACTATGTCTTTATGTATCAGCTGTTCGCATTTCTTGCAAAATTATCAATAACACAATCCACACACAATTCATGGCACTCTTCCTTTTCCGATTTCCGATTTCAGGCGCTTACTTCGAATAATAAATTTGTCCATTGTTGTACGAACAACAGTAAATGTCACAAAAAGCTTTGATAACAAACACACAATATCACAAACTCCGTAACACAAAACGCACCACTACCGTTTCCTCGCGTAGCAACCTTTGTGAAAATAGAACAAATGACGGCGATCGTTTGCACTGTTGCCAGCTAAAGACATGACGTGTCAGATGTAAGATCGTGGTTTAAAAAAAACCATGTCACAACGAAACGATTCTTTCCCAGAATATGTATGTAGAGGTATGTTCCTGCATTAACAATTGTTCAAATATGTTTTCTCGAAATACTGTATGTAATAATAGCTAAAAATTGGGGGGGCTTATCGAGGGATTGGGGGGGTGAAGCCCCCTCCAAAAGGGCCTAGCGACGCCACTGATTATTAACATTCATAATGAACATTACGAAAAATACATACCTCCACTTGTCACGTCTCTCAAAGCTCTGATAACTGGTGTAAATGTTGTGTTACACGTAACTTTCCGAAAAATACCATCATAATTAGATCAATCAGCCCAGAACACATTGAGCATGTTTCCAAAGCTCCTATGTTTTTTAAAAGTTAAAAAATACAGTACCAACTGTATTGTAAAACTCCTGCTTAGGCTAAACCTCATCCAAAAAATTACAGAAAGAAATATTTTAACCTATGAATAAAAGTATCAGTAAATTAGACTTTACATTTTCATATTAGGTTGGTACTCTTGATTTTGTTGCGAGCGGGTTCGAACTTTGGTGTAAGGCCACTTTATGTTTGTATAGCCTAATTGAGACGGCCTACAGTTTAAATTGAGATCCGAACCACCACGTATCGAACCCGGTAATCCCGTGATTACAAGGCGATGAATTTACCGCTTTACCAGCGATGAGAAACTGACCCACAGTTTAACGTGGAATCTGAACCATTGTGAAATGTACATACATCGGGGATGGAACGCGGGGCCCGTTGATGACAAAATTACATCGTTTCCAATACGTCATTGGGAATGCCCTCGAACGTCCGCGGAACTCCAAAAAATTCTCCTATGGCGCCAGTATGGCGGGTTCGAATAAAAGTGACAGAAAAACGAGGATAAATAACAAAAACCAGTCAATGAATCAAAAAAAAAATCGCTATTGACCCAGCATCGTGAGGGCGGAAGTAGCGGATTGAGGCCTGTGCACTGTGCATCTCTACGCGACGTGTAATGGAAGGATTATGAAAATTCGAAAGATTCGAGAAAAGCAAAAAGAAATATTCATACTTTTCTCTTAATAAAAGGGGAAAAAATCGGATTCCCAGAGAATGGAATTGTTGGTTCAAACACAGAGGTAGTCAAAGAATGGACAGTCCACACAATCCTCCTTCCAAAACCAACAAATTCTTGTAATAGATTACATTTCAGTTTCAAAACTCTTCGCTAACAACAAATATTCGTGTGTGCGTCGCTTAAACAGCTTGTTCGAGAGCATCTATTTATATGGAAATGTTAATTTGCGAAAAATGAGTATCGACTTCCCGATTTGACGTACGCAAAGCCCTAGCGTATTGGATGTGTTCGCTCGCTGTGCTATTTTGGTTCGACCAGGGTTCCAGGAGTGGTTGCGAAACGGATGCTTTAATGAATATTTAATAAGCGATCTGAAAGCTTAATAATAATATGTGCAAATAACCTTTGTGAAGATAATGACGATAATGATTCCGCAATTTGCGAATTTTTAGTTTCAACCCGTTATTAACGAAAGAAAAAAAGTGCAAAAATGCATTGACGAGGGGAATCGTTGGCAGCTCAAAATGAAGCCGAGAGCATGTAGTAATGGTGTGGAAGATACAATAACTAAATAGAATGAAGACCAGGTGGAGGACCTACGACAGCAACCTGAACGTTAAGCACTGGAAGCAACGAACGGCAACCTAACAGTAAGTTACGGCAACAAGGAGACCGTGGGGCAATTCAATTCCAGGCACTTAAGCATCTTATCCTGCGCACCTGAGCCTGGAGCCGTATCGAAACGGCCGATCGGATGTTCGAATCCAATTTCTGCGAAGTCATCCCCTCGCGTACATTGGCGATATATGTTACTTCTAACAGCCTAGAGGCTGCTTTACTAGGCTGTACCTATATTTCTCGACTACGAGGTTGGAATTGTGGTTTCTATGAGGCATAAAGGAATATGTCCCCTTTCACAAGCCGGACTAGTATTTTGGGGAAGCTAATATAAATTTATTTCTTTTTTGTTCGAGCTGTACCGTGTTCAAGTATTGCCAACTGGGTCGACTGAAATAACTCCATGGATAAGGAGTTACTCTTGTATGGGCAACTTATACGGGTAATTTCGGTAATAGAAGGTGAATCAGTACACCCTTCCACCCCTATCCACACAACAGCATTATAAACAAGCATTTGCACGGTTTGCAGTGTTAACCATACAATTCCGCCCATTTGAATAGCAGATAAATAAAGCAAGCAATGTAATAGAATAAAACACAACACACACACATTTGAAGCACTAACCTCTAGCACAATCAAACTCGAAGTTTTTTCTTGGTGCAGCGACACGAGCTTTCAACTGACTACTTTGAAAGAGAAAGATTGAGGTTGGAAATATTGCTGATTGCTTTCCTACGCTAAGCATGTTGTTAGAAGAAACAGGGCTACAATTAAATTAAGAAATCATATCTGTGTTTGTGGAACACTTGTCCCAACTTCATCTTCACTTTAAAAGTACCTTCCACAGGGCACACAGCACAACTGCATCAGAGATCCATCCATTCAACGTAGACCCTCCACAAAATTTTACCACAGCAGAACAGGACGAGTTTATTGATCTTTCCTCAGACAACACAGTGAAGACTCTTTCTGCAACCAGAGGCGATTTCTCCATGCAGGAAGTGAGGAACTTCCTACAGTGCATTTCTACTTATTTCAAGTTCTCTACTTTTTAGGAGTTTAATGCGTTATAAAATTATGAGCGAAATGTACGTACAATTGACTAGATTAGATACTGTCAAGAGTTGACTGCTTTCGCACGCACCAGCAGCAGCCGAAAGACGATGGCCACAGGCTTTCTGTCGCTCGCTGAGGAACCACGGCGCTTATCCTACAAACAGATGGGTGAGGGGTGTCGAGGTTGCGAAGATCGGCGAGGACTGAGGAACCAGCAAGTTGTTCCTCAATCAGCGTTGCCAATCCCAGCAAAATGGTACTAAACCAAGCACAGTTTGATATTTGTTGGCACTTAGCACCCTGCTTTCGACATAATGGTAAAATCTGCAAACGCCAGTCGCTGGGAGAGGAAAAATCGAATTCAATGGAATATGTTTTCAGGAAATAGAAATAATATTATGTCCAAATCGTATTTCTACTTCACCAGCGGACATGTTTCAAAGGAAAGGGAGTATGCCAATCCAGCGGCAAGCTTTTTTACAAACATGCCACGATCCATCTTCTATATTTTCTTCATTCTGCCCGATTTAGTTTGTCAGGAGATTTTGTGGTAGGAAATCGGTGGAAATTTGGAGGTAAATAATTTTCTCAAACTTTTTTAAGTTCTATGTTGAACCCATGTTGTTTGTTGCAATATTTTTAACAATTTTGGGGGAAAATTTATACTATTACATAACTGTTAAGAATAAGTAACGCAAGTTCAAAACTCTAGAAAAGTAGATGCAGTACCACAATTATCCGAAAAAAAGTACTTAATAATAAATCCTAGCACAATTTAGAAACATTTAGCATAATTTCGAAGTTTAAGTAGCACTTTTAGTTATCGTGAATCCATCCACTCGACGACAGAAAGAGAGAAGAAAATCGAAATTCTTGAAAAATCTGAAATATTGTTAATGTTATTTTCGTAGGTTTTTATAGGTTCACATTTAACAATTTCATAGTTCAAAGTGAGGAGCAAGGGCCCCTTGCCCTACATTGAGCATAGGCCTGCAGCTAGTATTCTAAATGCAAAGGATAGTACAAGCGATACGTGTGAATGTAATTGAACGCATTTTTCAAACCTTCCTCGCTTTACCATAAATTCTTCAGACACTCCGAAAAGTCACGAGTCGCCACTGTCTGCAACATTGCCTGAATGTTGGAGCTCCGTGAGGAATGAATACGTATCCAATGTTAAGTAAGACGGTCTTCCACATTCTGCTATCTCTTGCGACTTCTTATCTACGTGAAACTGAATTTTCATCCACGGCAATGATCAAATCCAAATACAGATGAAAAGTAAATATCAAGAATGCGACGCGCCTTGTAATTTTAAAATATGTACCTAGATTCGATAAACTGTGTGAAGCCAGACAAGCCAGACTTTGCTAAATATTGCAATATATAGGTTTTCTTACTGCTTGTATTTATCCTTTTTCCTCATGAATATCGTATCATCAACAAATTGATGTTAATAACACATTACTGCGCTTTTCTGCCCACTTTTTGGCGAAGATGAGGATGATATGATGAAATTGATGATCGGACACTCACAAAGAACACCTATGCGCAGGCCGGGAATCGAACCCCGAACCCCTGGCGTGATAACCACTCAGCTACGGAGGTAGGCTAATGACACATTACGTTATCATTACTTGTATATGTACCAACATCGCAATGAAGAGATTTTATGTTGGTCTTTCATGATGACATATATTTATCTATTATTATCATCGAGGTGAGCCATGGCAGCAAAAAATTTCAAAACACCCGATCTTGAGTATAATGTGTTCAGTGAACTTGTGCAGAAATTCCTACCCTTGCTCTTATTTCCCTAAGGCTATTACCTGCATGACTACTTTTTTAACGAGAAATATGCTGTGATAACATCCTGATATTTTATTCAGCATTCTGAGGAAAGAGTAAACTTTGAAAACACTCTGCAACAACCGAAGAAAGCGTCAATCGGTTCTTTCCTCGATTTAGTCGAGAAAAGCGCTTAAAAGAGGAAATACATCAGATAAGGGAAAGGCAGGGGAGGTTGTAAAAACCTGTGGGAAGGGGTGAAATGTCATGACGAGTCACGTAACTCCGGACGACCTGGCCGCACGCGAAACGACCCGGCATCACGTCATGCATTAAAGGTTACGTGACATCTCAGCAACAGTCACGCCGCCGAGCGGCACTATCACGAAGCTGCGAGACAAGCGAACACCCTTAAACTTAATGTCGCCGAATCGGTTCGGTCCCACTAATAAAAAGCAGGGCGATCGGGGGAAGGGGAGAATCGTGCGAGAAGTGGAGTAAATTCGAAGCGATTTCTAGGAAAAAGTTTTTTCCCCCCTTATCCCCTCTCTTCTTGATCCGCGGATTACAATCTGGCACGCGAGGTGGCCGGGTTCCTCATATCAGAAAAGGTGGGAGAGGAAGTGCTCGAAACACATAACAGCATTTTGTCAAAAGCTTTTAATGGTTTCTTCACAGGAAAACGTGTTAATCCCTAATGGCGTTTAGGAAACCGGTCGTTGTTTGCTGAACGCTTCCGATGAGTTCGCAGGAGCGGTATATTTCCAGGAACCGTTTGCGGCGAACTCACAGGTTCAAAGGACCACGAATCCAGGTAAATATTACACGCAGGAAGATATGACATAGCAGTGCCGCTCCTTTAAGACCAAGAAAAGTAATCCCGTGTAATTTGAGGCTTTAAAGGCGAAATTTCCAAAAAAATCAATCTAAAATCAACATTTTATAAGAGAGTTCATAAGTACTAATGGATTTTAAGAGAAGTTATCGTCGTCATTTTATATTATACATGTACAAAATAGAATTAAGCCCGAAATCCCACGGAACTGGATTTCCAGTAGGAATCCCTAGTTGGTGCTGGACTGGCTACCCATTTGCTAGTTTTCGCCTCACATGATACTTGTTACCGTACTTGTGGATAGACTTTTGTTCCCATAAGACATTGCGCAGAGCAGACAATCTATAAAGATGGACGAGCAATTTGAAGAATGTTGTAGGAGAAATACTGCTTTGTGCTTTTATAATTAAAAAAGAAAAGTATGGACTAAAAATTGATTTGAAAAAAATATGTTAATGCGTTCCGAACAAGCTTTTTGATGAACTCGGGTATGCATATTCATACATGAGATTCGCAGGATTCAAAAAAAACATTTAATACACTTGCAATAAAAAGTATTTTCATTTTCGGCTAATCATATCTTTCATGTACACATCTCATCGCTTTGCATAAATACCTAAATATTAATAAACAACACAAATGCACTGTACGTCATCTCTTTACTTTTTTATCGACAAAAACAGCCAACATTCGGAAACCACAGACAAAAACTCCCCTTTGCAAACTCACAGATTATCTTCACACGGCCAAACTTTGCTCTGATTGGCTGTTCCGCAGAATCCAGTCGGGGAAAGCCAGTTACCAATTAGAACATGGCCTATTCCTCAAACCAGTCAAGCAGCCAGCCAGGCAGCCATCACTTCCGGTCAGGTACGGTAGCCAGTTCAGCGCCAACTAACTGGATATCCAGTTCCATGCGATTCAGCCTTTAAAGATAATTTAAACACTTTCAATAATATTCCTAGTACGATACGATTAATATGAAAGTAACTTTACGCCATCATATGATTTGCTGTGTCTACTAGACTGCTGTCCAGTCTGTGCTACGCAAAATATGGGTGAAGTGTCTCTTGTCCTATGAATTGTCCACTGTATTATACGGATATGGGAAAAATCAAATGCTTTGAGCGAACAATAATAATTCTTTAAAGTGCTTCAAATTTTAAACACATAACCACCTTGCCAATCAGAAAAAAATGGCTAGTACGATGAGGAAATACCAAACTATTAATTCTTACTGTTAAGCATATTATCTGGGCATTAAGAATTATGTTTTGAATATTGTGAAGAAATACTTTGGCTGTATCATATGCATCTGTCGGCGTATAATACGCCCGAGTACAAATTACTGAATGTGATGTCCTTCCACTGGGATTCGAATCCAGAACTCTTTCACTAGTAGTCAAACAGCGATAGCCACTACGATATCGAAGAGGTTCTAAAATGGCACACAGTAGGGAATGTCTTGATAGTAATGTATCAAACGTGATGTTATTGTTTTCCATTTGAAAGGCATTTGGATGTGAGGAGGTATTTCTGCCATGCCTTGAGCAAGGCAACATCAGAGTTGAGGATGAAGATTTATACACACTCTCCCAACCCCCAATTTCGTCAAACCCCGGATAACATTTTTCACAAAGGCCCAATTTATGGTAATTTTTGGTTCTAATTATACACCGATGAGCCATTGCATTATGACCACCTACCTAATGAGCTATCACATTGTGTCCGCATTCCCATTCGCATCAGTGTTCAATGAACTGTGTGCTGTGCAACATTGTCCTGGTCACCACTCTTGTACAGTCACGGACAGTTCTGGGTTGTAACGATCTCGTCTACTTTCAATAGGATCGTTACAACCCAAAAGTGTCCGTGACTGTACCTGTGGGCTATTTCTCGCACTGTGGCTCTGCGGTCGCTCCGAACAATGCGCGACAGTCTCCGCTGGCCTCTGGCATCAATGAGCAGCTGTCGACACAGGGCTGGACGACGACGTGTCGTTGTTTGCCCATCGTTGCACCACTTTCGATACGTGCTCACATCTGCGGCACGAGAGCAGCCAACAAGCCGCGTCGTTTCAGAGATGCTGGTACCAAGGTGCCGTGCCATTTCAGAGATGCTGGTACCAAGGTGCCGTGCCATCACACAATGACCTCTATCAGACTGGGAGAGATCAGCCGCTTTTTCCATTCTGACGCGAGAGACACTACTAATAGCGAGCCTGTAGATCTGCCAATATATACCATGCTGCCAGCGTGTCACATGTAACTCTCCGCGCTCCAGGCGCGGTAAATGTTCTCGAGCCGGGGTGGTCATAATGTAATGGCTCATCGGTGTATACTTACACAACTCCCTCCCCAATGAAAAATTCTGGATCAACTCTTGGTTTCCATAAAATTCACCTCTTCAAGAGGAAAAACACGTGTGTTTGGGAAGTTAGCATGGACGGATTAAATCTGTGGAAGCATGGGGTAACTGTAAACCAGAGACAGATAGAAAGGATTTAAAAAAAGAAAGATTAAGTCACAAACTGTCTCTGGAATCTTCATCTAAACATTCCCGGTCCATTTTTTGGGCCACTAGCGCCACTTATCACGGGAAGCAAGCCTGGCGACATGTGTAAGCATCGCATAAAGATTACTCCGCCAATTTCCCGCATCCGGTCACGAGAGGCAGCACCGTCGCCTCCTCGCGCCCACTCGTCCGAAGAGTGACATGGCTAGATCAAACAGCTTTGATTTCCCGGCGCCGGGTGCGCGTGGGAGAAAAGAAGGGGGGGATGGAGGGGCAGATGCCGCAGATCGAAATGCTGTTTGCATTGGATCGAGGTGCAATTATGGTCGAACCAATTTAAACCTTTTTATGGCCCGTCTTTTTTTGTCTTTGCGTAATAGAACCGCTGTGTTGATAGACCTCTTTTTTTTGTGCTCCCCCACTCTCCGATTCGTGGTGGAAGGGGGAGAAAGACGATAAAAATGAGGGGATGTGGGCACGGCAAACGAAAACAGGTAACGTATGTAATCCTAAGTGGTTTTTGTCGAGCATATCCGATCCCAGAGTTTAAAATCATTTCCTACGGCGATGTCAATCCGATTTTTATTTCAAATCTCCGAAAAATGCGTGTCCCTTGACATTCTGTGGAGATATGCGAGTCCAGTGAAATGTTGGGACAGAGATCATGCATAATTTACAATAATAATCATCAAGTTACTCTGTTTTTTTTTTCCTTTTTAACTCACAAGATAATACAATGTAGGAGACTAGATAATTACTGATGAAGGAAGGTAGCAAAGTGGTTCTTCAGGTAATGAGCCAACCTCCGTGCGGGAGTGATTATCACAACGCGTTATGACGCCAGGGGTTTCGGATTCGAATCCTGGTCTGACTATGGGTGTTCTTTGTGAGAGTCCCTTCACCAATTTCATTATATCGTCACTGAACCTCATCTTCGCTATTAGCCAAAAGTGATAAAAAAAAAGCGAAGTAAAATATACCAAATTAATCACTCGGTCAAGGCTTCAGGTCGATGACAGGAGAAATTTTGCGATCTTAAAAGTACCCTACAAAGTACGCGCTGGTAGTGACTGATGAAAGAGCACGGAGAACATCACAACCTCCCTAATACGAATTCATCACCTTAACCGTTAACCTGACACGATCAGTAGCAAATTATATGTTTCCAATCTATTTAAAGCGTGACCGTTTAGACACACTTTCAATGTCATGACAGTCATGTACAAATATTACTATACTCAGCACTTCTATCACGAGCAAATATCGACGAGAATAAGACTCATCAAATCTCGACCTCCTACACATCAAACCGTTTCAAACTTTCACTGCTGCCACCAAGCGCAAAACTATTTCCAATTAGCGGACTATGCCCATTATTCCTACTACAGAAAGAAAGAATGCTGATCACATCACCCTTCACCTTCGGCGGCCGTGATGAAGAAAGTGTGTGACCTTAACTCCACACCCCCTTTACACCTTCATGGCGTGGTGTAAAGCACAGGGGAGCACTTTAGTTTTCCGTTTAATAAAGAATCCCATAACGGAAGGTTTCACTGCAGTTAGCTACAATTGTTATTATTTATTAGTAATAAATAATTCTAAATTATAACCAAAATTTTATCTTTAAACAATTTTGATACAAATATTGATTTGCCCATAACAGTGTTATTTTTAGATTTAACTTTGTTAGAGTAAAGCTTTTTTTTTTTAAATTTTTTAACCAATTTTGAGATATTGTTTATTTGATTGCGCAATTAGTGCAAAATGTTTACTGAACCAGTGAGAGGGGTTTGGACCCATTGAACCTTCCCCTTATATACGGCTCTGGCTGCCATTATACCATCGAGAGCTTATATATTGCACTGTCCCTCTTTACCACTTTAATTGAATTCTTGCCTTCCGAAATAATAATGTAAAATACGTTAAAGAAACTGAATATTGTGTGTACAGTAGTATTATGTCCATGGTCACAAAAAAATTAACATTACAGTTTGTCAAAAATCGGAAGCAAAAATATATATACTCGGACGAACACTCAATGCGAGGAAACAGAAGAGAGCGACGGTGCTGCCACCGCAGGCAGCCCGCGTCAACGCCCTCCAAACAGAGTGGGGATAAAATCTGCGGTAAAGAATCCTGGATTTTCGCACGTTGTCTTTTGACCGTAGTTAGTCCCATAGGGTTAGAAACGAGCAACGAACCGACACCATGAAGTAATGCATCCCTCAAGGGAGAGGGAGGGGGTAGAAAGCGGCGGATGAGTCGCTCCGGAACTCATTTTCTAAAAGCCTTGGATATGAGTCATCACTCCCGCTCTCACAAGAGGAAAACTCGGAACGTCTCACCTCCCCACCCACACTTTCCGTCAACAGCGTGATTCTAGCTCAGCGCCAGTGACGTGTTTCCGAAAAATCAAGTCACCGGTTCCCAACAAAACATTCACCCCCCCCCCCCCCAAATGCCAGTTACAATTCTTCTCAAGATTAAATCGATCCTAACCTTCAACAGTGAACTCTGCTTCACATCTGATGACCTAGTGGTCAGGTCACAATATTTGACGAGGTGCATTTGGCACGATTAAAAAAGTTACAAAATATTCCAGAGGGTTTTAGTAAATAAAGACATGGAGAAGGTTAAAATTATACTACAAAAATGGCAAAAATGTTAGTTCATAGCAAGAGAGTCACAATATAAGCAGGTTCTGTTTCAGGTTTAGACTTGAATGGGGCGGATTATAACTTTTTCGTCAAGAGCATAAAGTGGCACTAATTTCATTATTAATGTTTACGCATTATCTCCATGTAATATCTTACATTAGAAAGTTACTGAATACATTTCTATTTCACTTCCTGCTACCGGAGGACAGTAGTAACTTTTATGTGCTTCTACAAATAATAATAATAATATTATTGTTTTATTTTTGGACCTAACAGCTTTTTATCTGTTTCTTGTCTATTATAATTTTTACAAATAAACTTTGCATTTTGTCCATTCGTAATTTATCGGCTGTCCGAGTCGATTACAGAAAGGTAAATCAACGAAACGCAGTGAATAGTCATTGGCAGATAAAATGACGTCACTTTGGAAGAACGTAGGTTCTTGAAAAACGAGGCGTCAAAAGGTTCCTCTCAGAAGAAACACCATATCAGCATTGTCATATTTGTAAGTGTTAACCTAGGACCAGTTGGGAGGTTTTCCAGCTACCCAATTCGCACCTTCCGCATGGCGGCACTAGTGATTTGTACATTAGCTTTCCAATTGTGACGCATTCTGTTCTAGCATGTATGGCTTCGTTTGGCTCAGAGCGCATGCCCATAGACATTTGAGGTTCTGACAAAGATTTGTTGTGCGAAGCCAGCAGACTGACAAACATCAGTTTAATGTGTAACGTTGCATTACAGATTATAATCAGTAACTACTGACCCGCGAGTATAGGCAGACGTGTACAGTCGAGGCAGTTGACATAACTTAGTGTTATGGTTAATTTGCAGACTCTCACAAATTAACATAATCCGACAATTCTGAAGTGCAATTTCCCCAATTATTACTTTAAAATGATAATTTAAAGTTTGTTAACATATACACGGAACTGTTAAAACTATAGGGTAAAGATTGGTAATATTGTGATAGTTGCTGTGTAAAATTGCCATAGTATTGCTAAGCGAGCTAGAAGTTTTCTCTGCTTGCCTGCAGTCCTCAAGAAGCGGACCTTATGTGAGCATAAGGAGGACACGTGCAGGAGCCAGTCTTCAAAGAAAATGAACAACAACAGAGAAAAGAGGTAAGTTGATAAAAAAATGTTGTATTTAAGAGAAGTAATAGCTGGTTAGATGCTATATGTAATATCAAAATGAAATTCCGTGTGCTAATACTGCATATTTAGACGTATTTTTTCCTGTGTGAGAATTCCGTTGTCAATGAGTCACGTCCCTGCTAGAAGCTTCTGAAGATGGCGTTCACTCTTACAGGACAGTGGTACAAGATCGAGCAGTGGAGGACGGAAATGTTCGAAAACGGCGTGATTACAACCCCCGTAAACTAAAGATGCCGTAAAAATGATAATTCATCATCATTGGACAATATATAAGGTATCAAAAGAGCTTGGAATTCCGTGGAGTACCCTCACGCTCCATGTAAAGCAGCATACCTCGGACAGTTCTTCAGATGTAGAAATTGACATTTCTAAACTTGGGCGGTCGAAGGAAGTAGAAACTATATTATTTTTCCCATGCCTGAAGCAAAACAACGTGTGAGGCCAAGGAAAACCACCAATGTTGAAGACCGTCGAACTTCTGACGACCGTATGACTGCACCTTCTACAAGTACAGGAAAAGCAGGTGATACGTTTTGTGGGGAATGTTCTGGCTCCTATAATAAGGATGTACAGTGTCTCTCAAAAGTTTTAGGACAACGACATTTTAAACTAGGCAACCCAATTTACACAAGCCGTTGGTGGGTTGCGTGCAGAGTTAGGCTCAATTTCAGGGTTGCCACATGCACAATAGATATTCATAAAATACGCGAAAGAAATATAAACAAGTATTATTGTATAAAATTATTAAAAATATCACTATTATATCGCAAATGCCAAAATTCTTTCTGAAAGAAAAAAATAGGTTTTCTAGTATTTCATCGCTGATGAGTCTACAGTAAGGAAAAGAGGTGAGAGGAAACGAAAGGTTACAAAAGAGAGGAGAAAGAGAAAGCGAAAGGAGAAGAGGAAAAGTAGAGGAGAGAAGAAAGATAGGATAGACGAGGAGAGGAGATGTAGTGAGGAGAATGGAAAGAGATTCGAGGAGAGATGAGGAAAAAAGAACAAAGAAGAGAAAAGAGGAGGAAAACGAGAGGAGAGGAGGAGACGAGAAGACGGAAGTGGAGAGTAGAGTAAAGGAGCGAAAAAGAGAAGAACGAAAAAAGAGAGAATAGTGCAGTGGAGTCGAAAATCTAAGGCAGGAAAGGAGATAAGAGGAGTGGAGAAGAGTGGGATGGAGATAAGATGCGAGAAAAGTAGGGAAGGCGATATGAGATAAAAGCAGAACGGAAAGAGGGGAGAGAAGAAGGAGAAGGAACTGGAGAGAAAAGGTAGTTGCAGAAAATATCGTCTGAGCGTCAAGAATGGATGCATTGGTCAAATTATCGACATGAAACATTCAATACAATTTTGAAATGTACTGGAGAATATATTAGATCGGTGCGAAATGCCTTTTGGCTGAGTTCAGAGCAAATTAAAATCTTCCATGTATGATGTTTGATTTTACCTGCGATTACACCACTAAAAAAATGAATGTAATTTTTAATATTTATAAGAATTATTCAATTTTTCTCCACTTCTCGGTCCGTTGAAATGGAGATTTTGTAATTCAATATTTCCCCTCCCCCCATCGTTAATTCCAAACTGAATCATTCCGTTTCACACGGCGTGGACAATGAACACAATGGGATATGTCTAAAACTTACGAAAATTTTCTGCCACCGGAAGGGTTTGAACCTACGACCATCAGATTGACAATCCTGAACGGTAGCCACTACCCTACAAGCTTTAGCTCCTTAACCCACGTAGAAGAACCACTACACCACGCCTCTACCTTCGAATGAAACAACAATTTTTTTTAAGTATTCTGTCCCTCCAATATTGTAAATGTCATTTGGTATACGTGTAGTTGAACTTTTACTTTAATTTTGATTTGCTTTCTTGTAGTATAACCGATATCTTCGAGAAATAATTTTCGAAGTGATTAAAAACGAGAATATTGGTAGTTGTGAAAATGCGAGTTATTTCTTCTAACTTATTATTGTGATTAGACATTATTAAGGAAAATAACTAGAGGCTTGAACATTACAGGACGATGTTCTTTTCCTGTGATACTGTAACAGACAAAATGCTTGTTTACTGATGCAAGTCTTGTGTCCAGAACAGTCTTATGAAATGTATTTGCTGTTGCGTAAGTTAACACGAAATAATTACACCGTGTGCGAACTACCAAATCTGTGCAACGTTATACGTAAACAGGCGGAAAATTTTATTCATAAAATCACTTCACATTTGACAGTGTTAGTCGAGAGAGACTCGTGGGATACTGTGTTAAGGTGCTGGACTAAATCCTTCTAATTTTTCTTCCTCGAAGAACAACAATTTCTAAGGAAGAGCAACAGTGATGATCTTTCTTATTTCTTTTAAATGCTTACACTTTCCTTTAATTGGGTTAAAAATAAATAAGAATATTGCTTGCATTTCTGTCATTGACGTAGACCAGAGAGAGAGACAGACAGATATTACAAAATAGTTCATATAGTGCGAGCGCCATTAAAAAGTCATGATAATTCTATGTTGCGTACTTAGAATTATTCATACAATAAAGAACATGTCTAATTGTGAGTTAACAAAAAAAACAATAATAAAGAGACATTTTCGCATCACGATTGCAGTTCGAAAAAGCCGGGACAGGAATTGAAAATAACTTACTGTCCTGACTAAATCGGTGAATCGGACGTCTGGTAGTCTTGCATCAATGATTATAAAACTAAAACCACCCAATATTGCAGCTTGAAGACTTTTGGCCAAGAAACAAATTCATTTATACAAGAGCAAAATTGTAATTTTTACAAACCCTTGCATTGAACTCAAGTGGGAAAAGGGGTAAAATTAGCATGTCCTGAATTGCCACACATATAAGTAGTTATTTCATTAATATTTGTCAATGTCTTTGAAGCAGTACACAATTATCGTTAGAGTATCATAACCCATGATCTTATATATAAAAATATCCCGTTGAACGCGTGTCAATTCATTCTTTTTTATTTTTTTTATTTTTATAAATTCCATATGCAGAACAATGTAGCCACTATATACTGCTATTACAAATAATGTTACCATGCTCTTGTTTAATAGAAGGGATCTAGTATGGAGGATCGAACGTGGGACCGCAATGCTTTCAAGAACTCTAACCAATACACTACGCCCTTTGTTTTCTTGGAGCTACTGTTCCTAATTATTCTTTCGCCTCAATATTGTAAACGTTATCTGCAAAAAAGAAGTTAAATACTCAGATATAGCTCTGTACTTCTAGAATTACTTTATACACATGCATTTGAAATTTAACTCTGAATTCCTTTCTTCGTATTAGTATATCTAAGGTTGTGAATATATTTTATTTGTAATTTTGTAACGGTTTCATGAACATCTACGAAATAGTTCCTTATAACTTGGAATATGGTGAATAGATATGAAATGTCTTGAAATTAATTTTTGACCACTAGATTTTGGCAAGTGAATTATGTGTGATCCGTTTCCAGTTATTCATTTCTTAAACAAACGTTTTAAAACTATGTGGAATTTTCATTCTGGGATAAGTTTCTTTACTTGCTACATGTATGCGAACTACACTCTGTCCCACTTATCTCTGGAGCAGGTGAACGAAAACAAGTATCTGAGCAGCGATGAACACGTGAGAGGAATGGGATTGCGTGGAGGGAGGAAAGCCACTGCAGTTACCAGCCTTCCCAGCAGCGTGCACTGATTCGCTCTGTCCACTCGATCTCCTCTCCCCTCTCCCCTCTCTCCACTTCTCTTCCGCTATGCGCGGCTTTGCTCCAGAGATGCTGGAACAGGGTACAGTTAATTCTTTCTCAAAAGGTATCATCTATCTCTGTATACCACACATTTAATTCTTACTCACATGGGGAAAAAAATGTCAATTTGTATTCAGGGGTAGTTTCACAGTTACAAACTATTTTGGCCTTGATGAGAAGTTTAGTGTAAGCAGGCATTTTGTTTATAATTTTGAAATTGAGGTCGTCTAAGGTTGAAATCCTCATATTTAGGGCTTCAACTCGTCACTTAAGAGGTTGAAGATCGTCCTCTACTTTGTTTTTATATTCATTATTCATCCTCATCGTCGCGATTATCCAAAGGTAAAATAAGAAAAGTCCTCCTCCGTGGCCTCCGACTGCAGGACGGCATGGATTCAAGTCCGCCAATGCTCACTCTCTAGGTTCTCGGCCTGTGTATGGGACCGGTGGCAACCCACCATCGTGAAAAAATTGGGGAGCTACGAGTGAGTAGCGTAACCCGGTCTCGGAAATCTCCTATGGGGCATGTTCCTGGGTAAACAAAAAATAATCGATCAGACAATTCGATTATCGAAGGCGATAAAATAACCTCCGGTTGACCAAGTTGCCAATATAAATAAATGGAATACAGATTGTCTTCGAGGTTACATTGTTAAAAAGGAGCGGATACACGTATTACTATCCCAATAATTATTCAATACAGTTTTTTGTTTGTCAGGAATTATCACTTAAAATATTGCATGTTGAGCTGGTGCCTACCTGGCCGCCTCTGATGAAATCTACCATTCTTCAGATTCTCTTTAAAATTCGACTCTGGTCACTTGTAACGTGCTGGGTGCAGACACTGTGCATCGAAAGCACAGTGTTTTGCGATAAGAAGCGGCCTTGAATAGCGTGAGTGAGTCACTTTGATCGCGAGCAAGCTAGACTACCAAGCTTGTCTGCCTTTGAAAGCAAAGTCATTTTTTTCACGGTTTCCGAACGCGATTGCTATTGTAGAAGTATATATTCTCTCAAAAGAACAAGAAAGGAAATTCGACCAATGTTCTCCCGTCGTTTAAAACTAAATATTATCTATTAAACGAAAAGTTCACGATTGTCAAAAAACGGTTTAACCTATCTGAGCGTAAGGTTAATGTAAATTCTAAATTTACTAGAAAGGTTCTCCAAAATTTCTCTTCCACTGTCTACGTAAGGTCAGTACCCAGGGGAGGGGCCATGTGGGCCATGCTTCCCCCTCGAACCCTAAAATATTTAAATGTGAACCAATAAATAAATAAATACGAAAATAACATCGTGGATTTTTAAAATGAGTAAAAATTTCAATTTTGCTTTTGTATAAATGAATCTGTTTCTTGCGCAAAAGTCTTCAAGCTGCAATATTGGGTGGTTTTAGTTTTATAATCATTGATGCAAGGCTACCAGACGTCCGATTCACCGATTTAGTCAGGACAGTACGTTATTTTCAATTCCTGTCCCGACTTTTTCGAACTGCAATCGTGATGCGAAAATGTCTCTTTATTATTGTTTTTTTTGTTAACTCACAATTAGACATGTTCTTTATTGTATGAATAATTCTAAGTACGCAACATAGAATTATCATGACTTTTTAATGGCGTTCGCACTATTTGAACTATTTTGTAATATCTGTCTGTCTGTCTGTCTGTCTCTCTCTCTGGTCTACGTCAATGACAGAAATGCAAGCAATATTCTTATTTATTTTTAACACAATTAAAGGAAAGTGTAAGCATTTAAAAGAAATAAGAAAGATCATCACTGTTGCTCTTCCTTAGAAATTGTTGTTCTTCGAGGAAGAAAAATTAGAAGGATTTAGTCCAGCACCTTAACACAGTATCCCACGAGTCTCTCTCGACTAACACTGTCAAATGTGAACTGATTTTATGAATAAAATTTTCCGCCTGTTTACGTATAACGTTGCACAGATTTGGTAGTTCGCACACGGTGTAATTATTTCGTGTTAACTTACGCAACAGCAAATACATTTCATAAGACTGTTCTGGACACAAGACTTGCATCAGTAAACAAGCATTTTGTCTGTTACAGTATCACAGGAAAAGAACATCGTCCTGTAATGTTCAAGCCTCTAGTTATTTTCCTTAGTAATGTCTAATCACAATAATAAGTTAGAAGAAATAACTCGCATTTTCACAACTACCAATATTCTCGTTTTTAATCACTTCGAAAATTATTTCTCGAAGATATCGGTTATACTACAAGAAAGCAAATCAAAATTAAAGTAAAAGTTCAACTACACGTATACCAAATGACATTTACAATATTGGAGGGACAGAATACTTAAAAAAAATTGTTGTTTCATTCGAAGGTAAAGGCGTGGTGTAGTGGTTCTTCTACGTGGGTTAAGGAGCTAAAGCTTGTAGGGTAGTGGCTACCGTTCAGGATTGTCAATCTGATGGTCGTAGGTTCAAACCCTTCCGGTGGCAGAAAATTTTCGTAAGTTTTAGACATATCCCATTGTGTTCATTGTCCACGCCGTGTGAAACGGAATGATTCAGTTTGGAATTAACGATGGGGGGAGGGGAAATATTGAATTACAAAATCTCCATTTCAACGGACCGAGAAGTGGAGAAAAATTGAATAATTCTTATAAATATTAAAAATTACATTCATTTTTTTAGTGGTGTAATCGCAGGTAAAATCAAACATCATACATGGAAGATTTTAATTTGCTCTGAACTCAGCCAAAAGGCATTTCGCACCGATCTAATATATTCTCCAGTACATTTCAAAATTGTATTGAATGTTTCATGTCGATAATTTGACCAATGCATCCATTCTTGACGCTCAGACGATATTTTCTGCAACTACCTCTTCTCTCCAGTTCCTTCTCCTTCTTCTCTCCCCTCTTTCCGTTCTGCTTTTATCTCATATCGCCTTCCCTACTTTTCTCGCATCTTATCTCCATCCCACTCTTCTCCACTCCTCTTATCTCCTTTCCTGCCTTAGATTTTCGACTCCACTGCACTATTCTCTCTTTTTTCGTTCTTCTCTTTTTCGCTCCTTTACTCTACTCTCCACTTCCGTCTTCTCGTCTCCTCCTCTCCTCTCGTTTTCCTCCTCTTTTCTCTTCTTTGTTCTTTTTTCCTCATCTCTCCTCGAATCTCTTTCCATTCTCCTCACTACATCTCCTCTCCTCGTCTATCCTATCTTTCTTCTCTCCTCTACTTTTCCTCTTCTCCTTTCGCTTTCTCTTTCTCCTCTCTTTTGTAACCTTTCGTTTCCTCTCACCTCTTTTCCTTACTGTAGATTCATCAGCGATGAAATACTAGAAAACCTATTTTTTTCTTTCAGAAAGAATTTTGGCATTTGCGATATAATAGTGATATTTTTAATAATTTTATACAATAATACTTGTTTATATTTCTTTCGCGTATTTTATGAATATCTATTGTGCATGTGGCAACCCTGAAATTGAGCCTAACTCTGCACGCAACCCACCAACGGCTTGTGTAAATTGGGTTGCCTAGTTTAAAATGTCGTTGTCCTAAAACTTTTGAGAGACGCTGTACATCTCAAAAATGGAGCTGAGCGGATTCAATGTGGTTTTTGTTTTGTATGGTACCACGAAACATGCGCCAACATTGAAGAATCTCCACAGTTCATGTGCGAAAAATGTGAGGATTCTGTGGACGATGACAATGATTAAGAACAGAACCTGAAATTTACCAAAACTTTTATATCAGACACTTAAAATATTACTACTTAAGTTTCTTCTTTATTATATTGATTAATTATGTGAAATACATACGGGGTTTGGTTTTTTTTAAAAGTTGATCACAATATTAGCAATCCTGTATCACAATATTACCATCACTGTCACAATATTACTCTATGCTGTGGACATAAATATTTTAATTGAAAAATATTTAATGTAATTGTGCAGTGTGTTTCTTTGATAATGACATTACTTAATGAAGCTGTGTACATGTCTTCTGTCATTGCCAATTAGTTTTATCTTACTTAGTTTAGAAATAAATAGTGTTTTTCTTTAAAATATCACAATATTACCAACCTTTACCCTACTGCTTTATTTTTCAGAGATAGTCAAAGGTCTTATCATGAAGACGTCATGTAATCGGATTGTTTGAAATTCCTGAACGGATATCCCAAAAGGTATACAAATTGCACTGTGCATAAATATGACTATGCTAAGTTCTTAATTTGATATTAAAACTAATAATAAAGATTCTACTGAAATTTCTTGCTGAGTATTAGTACTAACCAGCGTCTGGAAGTAACTGGTTACTTGTACATTTACAAGTAACAGTGACATTCTTTAGGTTAAATCTAACTGGCCACTTTTAAAAGTAAGTAGCTGTAACGTGGCAACCCTGTTTCCGACTATGCGTCTTCTCTGGATGCTAAGGTGAAACGATTTTCGTGGAATCGCATCAGGCAAGGAAGCTAGGCTTCGATGCATGCTAAACGTAGAACATCCGTTTCAATTTGTCATTTCTAATTGCACTCGACAAATTCAGTGTTTTGTTCAATCTCTTTTGTTGTAATAATATTAATATATGAAGACTAATATTATGTACAGGAGATATAAATAAAACACATGTAAGTCTCTACATATTCATTAAAATTAATGATCATTGTTTGTGTCTAATTTGTTTTCAAGAAAACGTTCAGTAGAAAGAAGTGTAAAAGTAACTTCCAGTTACTTCGAAGTTCCATTACCGTGAGTTACTTTTTAAAATGAAGAACCGTAACTGTAAGTCGGTTACCTTGTGAACTATGTAACTGTAACTCAGTTACTTTTTGAACGAATTAACTGTAACTCAGTTACTTTTTGAACGAATTAACTGAAACTATAGCTGTAACTTTTTGAAATACGTATCCATAACTGTAACTCAATTATTTTTCGAACCAAGTATAACTATAACTCAGTTCTTAAAAAGTAACCATAACTTACTTTTTAACCTAGTAACTTTAACCCAGTTGTTTTTTGACCCAGGCAACTGTAACTGTTACTTTTTGAACAAAGTAACTGCAACTCAGTTAGTTTTAGAACAAAGAAACTGTAACTCAGTTACTTTTTGAACCAAGTAACTGTACCGCAGTTCATTTTTGAACAAAGTAACTAACGCAGTTACTTTTTGAACAAAGTAACTGTAACGCAGTTATTTTTTGAACCAAGTAACTAACTCAGTTACTTTTTGAATCAAGTAACTCTACTGTTACTTAGTTTATTTTAAATACTAACTTTGCACACACTAGTAACAAGGAATTACGAATAGTTTAATCGACGCAACTGCGATGTGACGGTGAGTTCGAATAGAGAGATTTCTTGTACAGCTAAACCGTGACGTTTCCTTACAAGCTGAAGTGACCAGCTTCCATTTTCCGAGATTAACAACGCAGCCAACAACATTTCACCTGTTGCCAGTTGTCACTGGGATCCGGTCGTCGCCGGAGCAGCAGCTGCGTGGAAGTCACTCTCCCCCCTCCTTCGCTCTCCTCCTGGGAGTCAGGCAACCCGCCATGCGGTCTCCTGATGTAGGGCAGCGCTTGATTGATGGATGTACAGACGAGGAGACGCTGCACCAACGCCATCTGGTCCCGCCGGGCCTTGCTTTGCGTAGAGAACGGGAAAAGAGGTGGGGATTGTCAACGTGAGAGCCCTCTGGCGGCTGCGGTCGGAAAATGAACTTCCAAAGGAGTAATGGGGATACGTTACCTGCCGGGAACTTACCCCTTGCGGGAAAGGAAGGAAGACGCCATCTTGTCTCAAATTTTATGAACGTATACGGTTGTAGTTCTATATAAACACAGCTAAACCCATTTCATATTCGTTTCTGAACTCTTACAAGGACAGGACTTTGTGTAGTGGTAAATTACCCTATAAGTATTGATATGACACGGTACTATACTGAGCGCAACTCCAACTGGCGGCTGACCATGAAGGTTATTTCTGGACCTTTCTGTCCCCCAATCATTTTCGGGGGCGTATGGTCCGATGGGTGTCAACAAACTCAGTTGCGAAGGCGTCACATCGCTCTCCAGAAGCAACGTTGCCAAGTGTACTTCGGTTTCTCCAGGTTCTCTTTATATGACTGTGTGCCGGCCTGCATTCCGACCTGTGGGTGGTCCTTCCGGAAACACCATCGTTCAGGACCGCGTGTGCAGTTGTACCATTAACCACCACTGATTCTGATGCTGACAATACCGTTGCCTTAGATGACTCTTTCTCGCTTTACGGTACGTTTGGCAACATGTGGTGGACCCAACGCTCATTTGTTTCGTCCCGCGAACAACGTTCGGTACCTTGTGACTCGAAAATGCGCGATCTTAGTCGAAGAAAATTCAACTGATCGCTGATTCGCTGTTTCTCAGCCGCCAGTTGGGAGTTGTGTTCAGTATAGCGTGCCTTATGAAGCGAAGATATTGTACGATTGATTGATTTAAAATTTTTGGGTCCGTCGGCACGTATGGAAATTTGCACCCTTCAATGCATGCAGGAAAATATCCCCTTATCTAAACTTTTCTACTTAAATAGTTAAAACAAGGGGTGTAAGAAGTCGCTTGAGAAAGGTTACAGTGCATGGTTGTAAAGGGACCTGCACAAGACAAAAGCAACACATTAAAAAGTTATAAAAACTAAACAGTTGGGAAGATGAAGTCTGCCTGAGGAAAGCGAAGTCCTCAAGAAGAATATGCCGAACACTCAAAACGACATCACAGACACGACATATTGCAGCAATTGACCATGGGAGACGGCTGTGTCCAATACGCAGTCGAGTTAGAACTTCTCGACGATAGGGACGGGGCGAGGAACGCAATGAACCTATGGTGGACTTAATAGCATGAACCTCGTTCCCCATGACCTTTGTTGTATTCCATATAGTTTAGTCGAAATAAATTCTTAAAGTTGTTTACTCTATTATCATACACCCTGTACAGTAGGATCCATGAGTAATACCGTGCAAATTTTCTATGACTATTTTAATTATCTTTTCTCTTACATCCTATGTGTTTTTAAGCTACTATATTTTCCTGGACATGTACAATGGGATCCTTGAGTATTACCGTGCAAATTGTCCATGACTACTTTCATTAAGTTTTCTTTTACATCCTATGTGTTTTATGTACGTACTATGCTGGTGCAGAAGTTGTAAACAGCTTGTTTTGAGTTTTCTATTCTTGAAGCTCTTAATTGGTCAAATAAAGTGCACGAACATGGTGATGGACAATTTGCACGGTAATGATCATGGAACCCACTGTACAAGTCTCGGACAACGATGAACGACCCTTGTATGCAGTCTGGGACAATATGATACATAGATACGATAAGACTGTTAAATATTTTGTGTAATAGTATGGGGAGCATAGCACAGGCGATTAGTATCATGCGTTCCCTACCTATGATAATGTCATAACACAGCGCAGGCTCTAATGTAAGGAAGCATTGGCCGGCCAGACCAAGACGACATTGCCGAGAAATCCACGCAGAATAGCAAACCTCAGGAGGACAGGCTGAGCTTCAAATGAGAGAGACACTCCATCAGCGCATCGTTAATTATATGATTCAACGCCCAAACCCCGGTGCGAAGGGGAGAGAGGGTAACAGGAGACAAATGAACCTCCGAACCTGGCTAATTTGATATATGATCGAGGTCTGACGCATAACCCAAGGGGATGAGTCAATATGGATTTCAACCCTTGGAGTCGAGCATGGGTTGTGTCCGCAGAATGGTTAGTCTGTGGTCACCCGAAGATTCAGCGTTTGAGCAACATCCTCCCCTGATAAAATCAATACCTCGTAATATTGACTGGGATTGAATATTGAAGCCAATTCAATGGAACACACCCTCATTCAACTTAACGCATATAAATCTGTGATTCTCAGAATCATCACTGTCCTCCTGAAATATCTTTGGAGAAACGTTTGAAAAATGATTGATTTGATTCATTTTACTTCGAAATGAAAATGAAAAGTGGGGAAAGCCCCCAAACAAACCCCCCTTCACCCAGTCACCGCAGCAACTCACTTGTGGGTTCTCAAACTATCAAAGCATACAGTACCACTAAAAATGAAATAAATCAAAACCCGATAATTTTTCGCAGAATGTATCTCCTAGTGGCAACCCTGCCAGAAAAACACCCGCACGTTTGCCCGCCTCTCGTGAATAATACAAAACATCGAGTTGTCCTCGTGGGAGTGATGTGTGCACGTACAATCCCGCTATGTTCATATGGTTCATTTATCACGGTTAGTTAACAGGAGAAGCACCGGCTATTAAGATCTTAACGATGATGAGACGCTCGCTAGATAGCTCCACCAGCGTTCGTCATCAATCACAATCACAACTAAACCAACGTAATTAAGAAACATTGCCCATTTCCCCCCCGTCGCTACCTTTTTTTACGGGCTAAAAGCAAAGGAGTATTACTCACAAGATCCCTTCGTTATGTTTTACCATCCCTTCTTCGTGTTGCTTAACACCAAAGTTGGCGCCCACCATGGGACTGCAAAAATACGACTCACCTTATTAAAGTGTACAGTGTGCAACTTTGTTGTTTTATTTGGATCGAATAAAGGTGTAATATGAAACGGACAGCGCAATTTTCTTGTAATTTAAGTTTACGACTCGTCAAATCTTTTACAGCCGGAAAGAAATAGGGTGAAATTAGGTTCTAAATGGGGTTCAAAATACGGAATGTGAACTACAGAATTAAACGTTAGAAACGGAAGTAGGTATGTTGCACTAGCAAGTTAATTGTCTTATCTGAATATGTATGATCTCCTCCTATCTAAAATTTAGAATCATAATCGGCAAAAATAGCTGAAGTGCTTTTAACGGGTATAGGTGTAGATTGTTGAGGGCTTGTTTCAGAGATAATAAACTGGCTTGGATTAGTGCTCAAATATTAACCTAATGCAAATTTTCCACCTGTCGTTTAACGAATGGTTAGCGCTAACGTCCTCGGTAAGAGCGATCCCGGGTTCGATCACGGTGACGGCCTCCGTGAAGGAGTCGTTATCACAACATGCTACGACGCCAGGGGTCCCGGGTGTGGGTGTTCTTTGCGAGTCTCTCTTCGTCAATTACATCGTATCCTTAGCCAAAAGTAGAAAAACGAAGAAAAATTAACCATTTCAATCTATCAAGGTGACAGTTCCAAAAACGTCGGTGATTATTCAGGATCCACCTGAATAGAAGTGGTAGGCTTCGGTTTAGAAATCCTCAAAGCAGAGGTGACGGGACTCGATCCGCTGACCACGAGGGATCCAATGGAAAACAGCTTGACAGGCGTTGGCATTCTAAGGGCCTTTGCGCCACAGACTTTAACTTCCCTGTCTTGAGACAGTATTTTGAATAACCTTTCTATACTTTCTGTGACAAGAAGGTTATAGTCAATAGATTTCAAGTCCAAAATCCCAAATTTCTTTATGTGAAAACGAATACACCTTGCTGAAGGGCACATGGTAGTAAATTTTAACAACAGCTAGATGATCCATTACAGAAAGTGGAATTTCTATTAAGCCTCACGTGCCCTTGTTCGAAGCGTTCTGTCTAAACATTACACAATTCCCCCTTGTCTAACAATGACCTGACAACATTTCCTACCTACTTAAGTAAACTAATGATGATGGTATCTTCTTCCACAAAGGGTAGGCACGACTCTTGGAATTCATTACCTAATTGTTTTTGAGGGAGAAGGAAGGTGGCAGATTGGTGGGGTTATTGCGATAATGAGTCGCTTAGCTTTCGATTCAAAATGGGGCAGGGAGGTCTTTTAGCCACCTACCAAATGCTTCGCCGTTGCGCATTTATTTTCCTGTCCTCTTGTTCTGATGGTTTTGTCTGCTTCGCCAACCGACTCAAAAAGAAAATGGAAGCCCTGGCAACAGTTTGAGAACACTGCGACGGAAACCATCAGAGAAATTGCCTCGAAAAGTGAATTAGAAGAAAGAAAAAAAAATGATGGAGGAGAGTTCAGTTAACTCCATACAGCGTCACCCGAATGATTAAAGTGCCGCGAAAACATTGCTGCTCAATCCCTCATTGTTGTTCGAGGCGTAGCGCAACAATGAACGATCGATAGGGACAACAAGGCCATTACTTGCTGCCTTTTTCCCTGTCCCGGCAGCGCACCGGTGTTGGCTTCGAGAACCAAACAAGGAAAGAGGCAATTGTAGTGACGCTGGAGTTCGACATCGCTCTCAGCCTGGTTCCAAGAAAAGACCAACACGGGTCTGGTTCATTTTACGCGATTGGGACCAGCTTACCAATGCTGAGAACACAAGGCCAGCTTCAGAGATATACATTCGTGTAGTTGAACTTGGTAAGCTACTGCAAAATACTCCATCAATATTATTCAAATATTACGCATGCCAAACTCCCAGCAACGTTAGAAGAGGATTTTTCTTTAGTTTAATAATTCATTTGAAGTGATTTCGATTCCACACTATGTAAACTTCTACAGTCCTGAACAGTTCTTGGTTGTAATCAATGCATTGATGGTCAACGGGGTTGTTACAACCAGAAGTATCTTCACGAACATTTCCACAATATGGATATAGTGAAAGGTATTGACCTTTGTGAAGCAGACTTATCTACACTTCTTCACGCTCAATCAGTCTTCAAGATACACACCTTCAGAAAAATTGTGAGGGAGAAAGAAAGTTAAGGAAGAGGGTAAGAGAGAGGAAAGGACAGGAGAAACAGGCTACCCTAATACTAGATTTTATCAACGTTTTTGCCAGACCGAACCAAATTCTCTGGCGGCGCTACTGGTGTCTGTGCACGTTCAGATTCATTTGACGGCCTCCCCGATGGTGCAGTGCTAGCGTCGTCACCCTGTAATAAAGGGGTCCCGGGTTCGATACCCGGTGGAGGCAGATAGTGGTTCGGATCTCACTTTAAACTATAGTTCCAGTCCGATGAGTCTTTCTGTGCATAAAGTGGACTTAAAACAACAACAATTAAAGATTTATTTGAAGAACGAAAACCGATTTGAGGTACCGAAAACTTTAACTGCAAGAGTGAGCAAATACGATTATTTCACTGACGTTAAACTGGTATGAAGATGCCACTAAGGTAGACGAATTACGAGTTAAGCCCTGCAGGACGCGCAGCTTCTCCTGCATACGACTTACTCCCCTGTATCCTCTCACACTTTATGCATTTAACTTACTGGTGTACCAGCTGTCCCGCTACACAGAGAAACTTTGGCGACACAAACCCTTACCCATCTATAATGAAAGATGAGGCTATGTTCCGGCAGTTCCCTTACATTTTGTGCTGCCTCTGTTGTTCACTCAATGTACCCTGCACAGTCACTTGTAACTGTTACGAATTGCAAATTGCAACCACGTAACTTGCTCACTCCGCATGTAGTTAAGTGATAATACGAGATGACAGAGGAGGGCATTATCCCATACTTTGAAATCAATAGACTTTAGCGACATTCTTGAAATACTGGCTGCTAGGACCTGACGATATATTAATGGCAAGGCACACTTATATATTCCTGAACACGCAGGCAGATAAGTCTTCCGAGCCTAGATTGGGAGGGTTACAATTCGGAGCCGGTGTAATATTGAATTTTGAAAAATGAGAGCCCGCTTCTTTCTCCTTTTTTCTATTAATTTTCCCTCTGAAAAATATTACTGCCTGAGATGACGAAGAGGAGAGATTGCAGGGGGAAACGTGGTCCTCTGAGAAACGTGAGACGACGAAGGAGGCTGCAGAGGAACGAGCGAGAGGGTTGAAGAAGAAACGAGCACAACCTTAGTGAAAGTATTTCCTTTGGTTATTCACAAACTCAGCGGGTACGTCGTACTTCAATGCGAAAGTTGCTCCATTTACACCTGTACGATAGTGTCGGTTGATTAATCCAATTCTGTTGTTGGTAGACACGGGACAAACTAGAGCATTCCTAAACAACGAGTTCAGTTCTAATAGTTTCCTCTTGAAGAACAATGCTGATATTCTAATTCAATTGTTTGATTATAATTCGCTCTTCTGCTACTTTTGACTAATCGCGAAGATGAGGATGAATATTGACTGCACTGATGAAAGGACAATCACAAACACCCACAGGACACAAGTCTCACAAAGGATCACACTGGATTTACGTCCAGACAGAGCCTCGTTGGTCTGCAAAATACAGTCCAGGGTGTATTACATAGAGAAAAGGTTGACATTTGGGTGTCTACGGAAAGGGTCTCCCTTGTAACCCATATTGTAATTGGAATTGAATAACATGAAATGGGGTGACTTTCAACCTTTCAGTTTAGTGGTACGTATATACTACGAAAAACTTTCAGGAGCCTGATTATTGATGTTAATAAGATTCCTTACAGTTTTGCACAAGGTGGACAGTTACTTAAATTATGTTAACATGCTCGCTAGTATTAGGAAAAATATAATGGTAGGTTCCAAGTTGTGCATTTCTCTACACGGCGTACCTGTAAACGAATCTTCAAAGCCGATTATTAAGCTGGCTAAAGCTTACAAATATAATACATATATTTTGATTAAGGAAAATTAAAATTGCAAACCTTTTGGCATCTCGCCAGTTATTCTTCAACTTTTTTCCTTTCGGCTCCCTGTACTTTCTGCACTCTAGCGGACGATTGGCTCATATATGGACCAGTGCCTGTTAACACATTCGGACAACTACTCCATACATGTACAAGCACCACGTGACAATAATTAACGCGTCATTTCTCTGAAACTGACGATATTTCAGTTTTGTCTTTTGGGTTAATTTACGTGATCATTAGCAAGATTAAATGTGTGTGTCAATTAAGTAAGCCACCTTGACTTGTGAGATGAGAATGCAAGCTTCAAACCACAAGTCTGAACAGGAGGCCGCGTCACGTACTGTAAGCGGCCCACTTCGTCTCGTCAACGACCCACTTTCTCGCACCCCTTGAGCGACACGCGCTCCCGTAATTAGGAAACACAACTTTAGACGAGCTTAATTTCTTAGAAACTATAATTAGAATTTAATTGGAGCAACGAGCGAGAGTTGCAGGGCTTCAAATTTTGCACTTGTAGGCAGGATGATCACGGAGGGGGGAGGACGTGTAACAATCCTACATTGATTGTGCCGCCATCTACTGCCCCCCTAACGTACTTTCGTCCTTGTTTCCTGGAAGCCAAGGATAATCCGGTACACCATTAGAAAGTTGGTAACCGGATCTGCTCCGCTCCTGCTCTCGTTAAAGATTCTAACACCACGGCGCTGTAATCGCTTTACGACGTAGCTATCAGAAGTGAAACACGATGGGAGGAGGTAGTTCCTAAGCCTCGTCTTCCATCATTATCCAAACAAAAGAAGGAAGAGATGACTATCAGCGCAGCCGAAACGAAAATGCGACAGACACAATGCCAAGATGGAAGCGCATCAAAAGAAGACCTGCCTCCTACTTGTTACGAGAGGAGAGAGGTTTACTGTAGCCTTTTCCCAGTCTCACGGAGGGGACCGGGAGGAAAGGGGGGCCCCATCGCGACCTGCATGCCAAATAAAATGAACGAGTGCCGCACTGTTTATTCTGAATACTAAGCTCCTCATGGGAAAAGATGCAGTGGTAAAATGGCAAAATTAACAGCACTGCAGTCAGCTTTTAAAGGCACTGTCCAGCACATTCACCAGGCCGTGTCACAAGGAAATCTCTGTAACTAATAGTGTTAGAGAAATAAATTTTGGCGAAGTGACAGACAAGACGAGACTACTTTATTACAATAAAAATCAATACAACGTCTCAGACACTGACATAGTATACACACGATGGTCAGTCAAACCAGAATTTCGCTCTAACAATGCAAAAATACTAATGACTCATTCAGAGACGACTGTCCTAAGGGGCGTCCCCACTGGAAGAGCGTCCAAAACTTTATTTCTGGCTATTTGTTTGAAAAAGAGTTGGATTTGTGTAGAAAAAAATTAATTGAAGTTAATGCTGCGTAACATAATAATCATACTGTAAAATCATGTAGCAATTTAACGTAACACATGACATAATATTATGAAAATAACAGTAATGAATGAATACATACTTACAATAAACGTGTTTTTAACAGTAACACTTGAAGTATTCAAAAATGACTATTAACCCTTGGCATAACATCCTCACCCCCACCAGAGGTATGAGATCATTTAGCCAGTTACGGGGTGACGTGTGGTCAGCAAGACGAACCGCCGGTCGTTGTTGTACGTTTTCCATGACCGGCTCACGCTACTCATTCGTATATTCTCCATTTTCTCCCGATGGTGAATAGTCAAGGGTCCCATTAATCCAATACATAAAATGTCACGATTGGTACCAATGGCGATAACCATAACGGGCAGAGATGAGATGACTAGATAGAACGAAGCGGCACTGCCCACAATTCTCCTGTAGTGGCTGAGGAAAACCACAGGAACACTGTGGCAAGATAGACACCTGAGAGCTGTACGTTCAATTGACCAATGATTCCCCTGCATCGAGACGTAAAGGTAAAATCTGGCCAACAAAAAGTCTTGCCAAATGCTGATCCGTTGATCCACCCATCCAAATATTACGTATCCATTAACCGGCAAAGTACTACATCTCTTTATGCCAAATATGTACATCAAACGGCAAAAGTAACAGTAGGAGAATTAACAGAATTGCCTTCCTTAAAACAACACTGGATGAAGAATAAACAAGGATGAAAATAGAGATTTGCCTACTATTATTTATGCCGCTGGCTCTACATCTAGTAATAGAAACGCCGAAAATGACGTTACCTTATTATTCTGGACTCCTATGCCGTCATTGAAGTTATAGCCAAAGCTCCTCAAGCGACGACACAAAACGCCTTGCAAAAAGGACAAAGATAATGTGGAAAATACAATAAAAAATGCAACACTTACCAATAACAGGACACGCTTATCACTTAACTAGAAAAGTCGGCAAACAGATGCGGTACTTACCTAAAAAGAGAAAGAAAAACAAATGAATTAGAACAAACAAATAGGATACCGAATGTGAAATTTAATTTCATTCTAAATCTACAGCATATTATTCTGTTATTTTATTTGCAAGAATAAAAGTCAGATTCAATGAAAAAATTCACAGTATTGGACCACAACCTCCGTGGCATATTGCACAGATCCCCAAGACGCCAAGGTTCGAATCCGTTCTTTGCGAGTCTTCCTTCATCATGGATTGATTTGGCTTATTTTACTTCGCCTTTCGGGCACTTTATAGCTGCTGTAGCTCAGTCGTTAGGGCGTCCGACTACTATGCGAGAGACCCGGGTTCGTTCCCCGGCGAGGGAGAATCGGGATTCTTGTCACCTGTTCAAGCGGCTCCGGCGCCAACCCAGGGTCGTATAAAGTGGGTATCTGGAGGAAACTCTGGGGGGTAAAAGCGGCCATGGGCGTGGTGCTGATCATATCACCCCCACATTCGGCAGTGATGAAGAAAATATGGGGCCCTAATTTCACACCCCCTACACGACTTCATGACGTGTTGCAAAGCACAGTGGAGCACTTTACTTTTTTTCTGGCACTTGGGCTAATCGCTACGAAACCAGGAGTTCCGGGTTTGAATCCCGTCCTGGAAGTGGATGCTCTTTGTGAGCGTTACTTCATTTCCTGGAATATCCAGAGGTGTTCATCATCCGGAGGGCGACTTTCATGAGGGCAGGCAGACCTTGTCTCCTCCTTCCTTCCGGAAAACGTGTGAGGTTGAGGATGAGAAAGGTTAAAATAAGCAGCTCTGCTCCAGCCTCGCTCCATTCCGTGGTTTCCACTCCTCTAACAACGATGCAGTAACAGCTTTCAAATACAGTTCCACACGTGCACACGAGAGCCCTCTTGCACAAGTAGGGCGAGTTGCCCAGTCGTGGCTTAGAGCGATTTTACCATATTCGAAATAACAGAGTGCTACAAATTAAGCTATCGTCCGCTAGAGACCGTCTAAAACTGATAAAATATCACCAATTAACACACGGGCGAGTGGTTAACACCCTCAGGAGAGAAGTTCGCCAACTTTACCTGTTTGTCTATTCGCTGAGCATCATCGATACAACTGGGTTTCCTGTTCAGTCACCACAGCGTGCAGAACCTGACCTCTAAAAAAGAGAGAGAGAGAGAGAGAGAGAGAGAGAGAGAGAGAGAGAGAGAGAGAGAGAGAGAGAGAGAGAGAGAGAGAGAGAGAGAGAGAGAGAGGAGGGGAGAATAAAGCTTGCAAAACATGGGGAACAAGGTCAGCCCAACGCCATGCTACATTAAGGGTCGCATAATGAGAAACCCGATCAGGCAGAAGACCAGCACATTAGGATTCACACGAGGGGAGTAGGTGGGCGGGGATATTGGAGAAACATACGATGTGGACGACGAAACTGAGCCTTAACCGTGGGCGACAAAAGTCCAAGTTAGGATGCTTTTCCACACGTCTTTATAGGCCAATATGAGGAACTGGAGTTAGTCACAAGGATGCAACCGCTGTGGAGCCAGCAGACAACGAACCATGAATCTTTAAGATAACGCAGATCATCGAACACAAATCCCTTTGGCCGACCTCCGTTGCGGGGGTTATTGTTTGCTAGTTTGATTTGGTTTATGTACTACCACTTGTGGCTAATCGGGAAGATGAGGATGAGTGATGGTATGATAAAATTGACACTCACAAAGGACATTTATGCCCATGCTGGAATTCGAACCCAGGACCCCTGCCGTCGTAGCGCGCTGTGCTAACCACTGAGAATCAAAATAATTAACTAATTAATAGACCAAGCTGGAAGAAGTGCCTTTGTGCGACAGGGTGACAGTTGCCGATATCTAAGGAGCTTCTGTTGCTAGGTAGGTTTCCTGGGCAAAAGGATCTATGAAATCAAATCATTGATTGATTGATTTGATTGATTTTACTTCGCTTTCCTGCCACCTTTGGCTAATCGCAAAGATGAGGATGGGTGATGACATGATGAAATTGATGAAGGAACAGTCACAAAGAATACCCATACCCAGCCTGGGATTCGAACCCGGGACCGTTGACGTCTTGGCGCGATGTGCCAACCACCTTGCTACGCAGGTCAGTAACGTAAACAAAGACAAGTATAATACCTTAGCAACGAGGAATCAGAACAACTTATCAGGCTTCCACCTAAACATATTCGTTAATCCAGCTGTTAGGAACAAAAACATACTTCCAAAAATTAAGCAGCAGCTGGCAACACTGACCGCGCAAAGAAAGCCGTGCAGCAGCCAGAGCTGTTTTGCAGAATCGTCGGACGGTCGGAAACGGGGAATCCCTAAAGCACCGTAAATCCCGACTAATGAATGTCCCGGCTCGGGAGTCCCCCGAGGGACAGAATTAAGATGGTACGTGGACGATAGGAGCGGGCGCTGGGTCCCAAGTAATTAAAAAAAATACTATGCTGCTTCGCCTTGCGCCCCGGTACTGCCGGTTGCCTACTACGTAAGGATACTGAATTAAACAACGTGGGGCAGCTAAGTTAAATGAGCTGGTTTGAAAGGAGACCCAATAAAAATGGAGGAATTGTTTGCAGCCGCTAAAGAAAGAAACAAAACAAGGCAACGGGCGATAGGGAACCGATTTGGAAGAAACAAAGAGGCTGAGATGTATTGTGGAACTAAACGTGGAACGTGATGGTGAAACGGAGTGCTAATCGAATGTAAGGTGGTAACCGTTTCTTCAGTTGTCTCAGGAATGCAGAATGTAGAAAATGGCCAGTGTTGTGTACCTACCAAGGGTAAAAGCGTGTGGTTCTAATTGGGCACCATGAAGCGGTTCTCCAATTCTAACATTAAGATTTCAGAGGCCCAAATGAGTGGTAATCACTGTTCAACCTCCCAATTAACCGTCAGGAATACAAAATATAAATTCCGATGTTCCATTTCTTAAGAAAGTGGTATTTTTTACTGGAAGTCGTCAATAAAAAATGATTATTTGAATTGTCTCGGTTTCGAACTTAGAGTGTTAAGGTACGACGCTTTCCGACGACGCCCAAATCTCAATCTCTCTTCCACGTAGTACACTCTGGACTACATTTTTCAGACTAGTGAGACTCTGGTGTCTGGATTCGCAGCCACTAGAAGCCAGTGGTGCTAGTGTTATGTCGTCCCTATATGTTAGTGATTGTCCATTAATCCATCTCATCACCATTCATTCTCATCTTCGCGATTAGCAAAAGTGGAAGAAAATCTAAGTAAAATAAACTAAATCACTCAATCCATGTTCTTCCATCTTTAGATTCTCCTTTCTAAGTTCTACATGCAGTTATCACTGATTAATTTTAAATTTTTTGCCTCTGTTTCATGAGCTGTGTCTTATTATTATCGTACTGCTGACTTTTGTTCTTACTTGGTATTTGATATTAACTTGTCATATTTTCTGTTAAACCGCGTATCCGCTGTCTGCTATATATTCCGCACAAATGAAGGAGCATGCTTCAGAATAACAATCCGCCTAACTGCCCTTTCTCACTGTTGTTAGATAACATACACGAATATCCCCCATCGCGTCGAAAACTGTTTCACGTGAGATTTCCTTTCGGATAACGATAATGCCGTCTGCGAATACGGCACAGTATTAATTCCTATTACTTTCCGAACACCCCTTGTACTTCAAGGCTAGACCCAACGTAATTAATGCGCATTCCTTGAGTTAGTTCTGTTGCACTATCTCAAGGCGATGAACACTTCGAGTAAGACTTCCTTTCAGGTAAATATAATGTCGTCTGCAAATACGCAACAGCCTAAATTCACCATTCTTTCAAAACACCCCTCGCACGTCACGATTGAAGCCAATGTAATTAATGCACATTGCTTGTCCACGTTCTGTTGCACTATTTCAAGGAAGGTTGAAACAAGCACAAATAAGGGGAACAAATAACTTAAGGGGAGACGGGTATG
Organism: Lepisma saccharinum; assembly: GCF_977018435.1. NCBI lineage: Eukaryota > Metazoa > Arthropoda > Insecta > Zygentoma > Lepismatidae > Lepisma > Lepisma saccharinum. The sequence continues at coordinate 34,708,106 of NC_139240.1, read as the reverse complement.
TAACATTTCTCTCATCTAACATACGGACAACACCAAGATCATCTCGCGTAGAAAGGAAACACGCCGCTCTTCATGAATATTGCAACAAAGAAGTCTAGCTGACATAGGAAGGTAAACATGCAGGTAGGCAAAAGACCAGATTTGAGAGTGCAGCTTCAATAAATGATAAGCGGAGTTGTTCAACTGTCTTGGGATGTTGCAAGTCCTCTTCCTAGCATTGGACCAGAACAGAAAAATAAGTCCACCTGACGTTTTTGAAAAAAACAAAACGGATTCTTTCCACTGTCCCGTCTCTCTAGTAACAAGCTCGACAGGAAAGATGAAGAAAAGAAAGGGGAACCGGGACATTCGCCCAATCGCAGTTTTACAATTGGAACCTGCTGGAAATAAAAAAAAAGAAGAAAGTCCGGACACATGCTTAATGGAATTCGGAAGAGGCGGGGATGCCATGAAATTTTGATGCGTCCTTGTTTTCCCCACTTCTTCGGAAAACAGTGATAAAAGTTTCAAATAGCTAAAGAGGCCCATTTCCACTTCGCCATCTCTTTTTCAACTTCTTCATCCTTCTTTTTCGCATCGTCAAAAAAGGAAGAAAAAGACAATAGAAATGGTAATGTTGATGTCCCATAGTTTTCCTTTTATTGCAACAGTGTGACCACTCTGCCGAGAAATTATGGAGTTTCGCGAAATTCCCAGACCTTGTTCAGAGCCTCCCCACATAGGGTGGCGGTTAATATCTATTGATTTTTAATCAAGTGTTCGGATTTAGAGAAGGCCCTTCGAACTTGTTATATTACATATTCCGGCAGTTCATGATCATCGTGGAGACTGAAACAACACAATATGACCAGGATTAAGTACAGTTGAAGCAAGCGTCCGAATCAGAGCTGACAAACAGAACTCGATCCATCCAGAGACTGTCGCATAACATGCCACTGCTCTTACACTGAGAAGTCAAGACAATCCTGGTATTTGCCTGATTGCTATACTAACATGGCTTGGATGATAATGACTAGGGAATGGAACTTTAGGTAATTAAATGTTTTTTTCTGCGATAAGATAGAGACCCTTGTTTTTTGCCAAAATTCTGATCATAGCAACACAGCAAATTTTATTTTACATAAAAACACATATTTTCCACTTTTCCGTATACATATTTTGCGAATTTTCATTTTAAATACATAAAATCGCTCATTGACTTCAGCTACCTCGAAATCCTCCAAGGAAAAATGTTCATTTTCCGCACCTCTTTCATATGGAGAGTGTTAGGTTTGTTTTGTACTTGAACACGCTCGCTGGCAGACTTCTGGCGCCTCGCCTATGATCCTATTGGGGAAAAATATTACCCAGATGAGGGAAGCGTACAACGTAATGCAGCTTCGAGAGTGTTTCTGCTCTTGTCATGTTCTGATTCGGAGCTTGTGCAGCAGTGTGTGTTTTCTGGTGCGATATGCCAAAAGTTAAGACAAGTGTTTCATCTCGTTTGCAACAGTTCTGTAAAGAATATAAGGATGTGTTTTCAACTGATGCCAAAGTGTTATTTTGCCAACCGTGTGGTAAATCTATCGCAGCTGACCAACGTTCGCAAATTACGCAGCATTTAGGTAGCAACAAGCATGTTGTTGCTTCTTGTTTGAGCGACAGACAGGCACTTATCGGGCAACACATTCCATCTACTTCTGGGGAACTGTCAAATTGTCCGCTTTGTTTCAATGGACTTGTGCAGAGCTTTTGTGTCCGCAGATATTCCACTGTTCAAATTAAATAACCCTGATTTACGAAACTTTGTCGCCTGACGAATCAACGTTGCGAAAAACGTATCTGCACAGATGTTACGAGCAAACCTTAGAACATTTTCGCTCACAAATGTGCGCATCAAAATATTTGGGTATGTATTGACGAAACTACAGACTCAACCAGTACAAAAGTGGGAAATGTGATTGTGGCAGTGCTAAATAATGACGAAACTGTCTCAACGAAAAATTATTTGCTAGTGTGTAGAAAGCTAGCTGGGGCTACACATGTAACGATAGCAAGGCTTTTAAACGAAGCAATGCAGCTGTTGTGGCCGGAAGGCATAACATTTGACAATGTTCTTCTCCTCGTGACAGATGCTGCAGCTTACATGAAAATAGCTGCAGTAGGCCTTGTCGTAAGCTACCCCAAAATGGTGCACGTTACATGTGTGTCTCATGCGTTGGGTAGAATATGTGAAAAGGTAAGAGCTCTTTATCCCAAAGTCGATAAACTGGTTTCAAATGGGAAGAAAGATTTTATCAAGTCGCCTAGTATCACGACCTTCTTTCCTCGGCTTAGTACACGGTCGAGATCGTATTCAAATTTTAAAAGAAATAAAGAAAATATTTTCAATCTTTTACATGATAAAATACAAGAAGTTGAAGTTTAATATTTTATACGTTGTTAAATTACTGACACAAATATTTATTCACCTTTTAGTACTCATGGAAAATTACCAAATCGAGTATTAATGCACAATATATTTAAACAAAATTATACAAGTGAAATTGACAGTTCACACTTAAGTTCAGTACATTCTATTATATATATTTGTATAATGAAGCATAAATATCACTTTACATCAACCTTTTGACATATTTCAGGTTTATCTTTAATTTTATTACTTCAAGTCAAATTGTATCTAAGAAGAATTACTTCCGATCTTTCGCAGATTTGTACGACGTAATTCGGCAAGAAATGCTCGATAATCAATCGGCGAAAACCAAGACGAATTATGTAAATAATATGTTCAATTCACTTTCCACATCCCAATTAAGCACTTTATGTACATTTACGAAGATAGGCCTTTCATTTAAAGTATCTACATGCATGTATAATATTTATTCGTAGATTCCTTATAAAACGAAGATGGCTGCCATTTTATGTGATTCCAGCCGGTCACCAAATTTATGTCCATTGGACCTTTTACGCCTTTAGCGATGAAGTTTCAACTTTTAAAAGTAAACATAATACTTATCTGCGTTGATATGCTTTAAAATATCGACGGATCTTCCTTTTTAATCAAATTCTTCAAATTTCACTTTCCGAAACATTTTTGTGACTTCTCGTCAGTCCAAGATGATCTTTTAGATGAGCAGTGTATCAAAACTCACACTGTTACAACTTTTTGCACAGTATACAAACTCGCGGACACATTTTAAGTTACAAATTTTGAATTGTACAGTTATTATACATTAAAATGCTTGTAAAATAGATTAGATGCAATAAAATAAATATTACAATATTCAATTACATGTTTACGTATTTTATTTTCACCTTTTTCAGTTATTTTAAGTTTTACAATTTTGGTGGGAAAAAGGTTATTTATGCTCAACTTAGATTTTTCCCTTTGTCTGAGTTGGCTCTGTTTCACAGGTTTAGGATTACTTCCAAGTTAAGGATTACTATTCAAGGCGCTCTTTTTACAAAATCGTAAGTTTATTATCGAAATACTGCCAAAAGTTATTTCAAATAGTTTGTACATGGTAATAAAACATATTAAATGCATGTTTGTGCCCAAATATCAATGAAAGAGCAAAATAAAAGCTATTGAAACCAAATATATGTGCGTTCATGCATAAATTGGAGATTTTCGTAATAATTCACAAACCAAATTACATCGCTAAGATATAAAAATATTTTAAATGTTTGAAGTTTACATACGTACTTCAGTTCTAACTAAGTCAAAGTGATGCAAATTAATTTTCTACAAATATGAACTACCAAAAATGAGCTTAAATCTTAGATTTCAACTGATAAAAATTATTTTATTTTTCATGCTATGATGGTATTCATACTGATACCGTCATACTGGCGCCCAATGGGCTTACCCACGCCAAATTATAAATTACAACATAATAAACTTGTAACATCATTTGAGATCAAGATATGATCTATTATTTCAAAGAAACCAAGATAATTAAAAGAAAAGAGTACCAATACAATACCAACATTGAATGGCTACATGCCTACAACCTATATATTAAGAAATTTCCAGCTCATCATTTCTATGGGTGAGCTACAAATATTATATAACCATATTCAAGTTGAATAAATGTAAAGAACAAAATTAAATAACTTGTATATTAAGAAACTTTAACATGTTTCTGAGTTGAACCATTATTAATGTGATATAATGTTATACTAAAATACACGAAAAATGAAGTTCAAACTTCGAAGTTATGGTGAAGTTTAATAGCATATTAAGTATTAGGTGTCAAATGACAAACAAAAGCAAAGATTAGTACGTTGACACATTTGTAGCTACTACCTTTATAGTAAAGTTAGCTACAAAAATTTATACATCAACACTTTAGTTAAACGAATACAAAACATGAAATTATTACAATCCATCGTTTATATGACAGAATACCCACAAACTTCACCACTCATAATATGGCTACTGCACAAAATTGTTACCAATCTTCACCATTCAAGATAGATGGTTAATGTTCATTACATATAGACAAACAAGAAATACCTATCAGATTTATACTGTTCTGAACAAAAGTTTGTTGAGAGGAACTTCACACTGCTGTGGACGTGAGAAAACTTTCGATTGAAACTTAAATCAGTATTTTGTAGTATACTTAATGTCAACACTGCATACACTGCTATCTCAAGTAGCATGACCATTTATCAGATGCAAATGTTACTTATTTGAGCAATCAACACACCAAAAAGCCAGATACTATTCAGTATGTGATACATTTCATGGAGTCAATCTTAACGTTCCACTACTACCCATCTGCCCAGTACAAATAATGTCTTATTACTCACTTAATCTAATCATACAAAACGAAACCGCTTGAGTAAGATTTCAACTTGTGAAGAAAATGTACCATCCAATATCCTATGCTAATAAAATTATACCCTTTTCATATTAAGTTTTTTGTCAACCTTCGCCATTTAGAATAAAATGGTTAATACTCAATAATATTGACAAAAAATATTAATAACATTTTTCATATTCAGTTTCTTGAGTGGCACTATAGGACTTACTTATTGCCTTTTACGTGAACCTACCCCAAGTTTTTATGCTCTATGGCATAACCGCATGTGCAACGAGCTCGGATCAACTCATGGATCTCTTGGCTTACTTTTTGCAACACACAGTGAGTATTTGATTCATTTTATGGAATCAAATAACTCAAAATAATTCACTTTAAAATTAGCATTTGGATTTTTGGTACAAATCCCTAGGTGTTAACGACTAAAACTTGATTAACTTGTACCTTAGACACATAAGCATAAAATTACATATTATCACAGTTCAACTATCAATTATTGCTAAAGTGTGACATTGATGCACTGAATTGTTTCATGTATTATTTAGTATCTCACTGTCCATGAGGTAAATCCTAACAACTAAATCTAAATTATTACTCTAATAAAAATGTATTTAAAGTACGACCATTTATAGGCCAACAAAAAAAAAATTGAATAACTATGATAGTTATCTAACGCAATTTTATTTCAACCACACGGTATACTACCACTTACGGGCCAACCTTTAAAAGCATGGAGTAACTATAAGAGTTACTTAACACATTAATATTTTATACGAGTTGTACTACCAATTTTAGGCCAACCTCATTAATGGTAAGTTTGTTTCAAGAACAAACTGTGCACACATCTGTAATGACAGATGAAGAAACATCATCCTTTTCACGCAATGACGCTTCAAGCACATTTAGCACCACATCTTTATGTGAGCTACTTGCCTTTAGCAAAGTGTTCAACCAAGAAATTTTCTTGTTCTTGGAACATTTCCACAATTTTACATGTTCAATAGCAATGTTTTCCTGAAGAATCCCATCACTGCAACGTAAGGCAGTTATACGAGAGTCACAAAAGTTTTTTATACATAAGTATGGACCTTCATACAGAAAACAATATTTTTTAATTGGATTATCATCCATATCTCTTTGTCTATTTCGAATAAAAACAAGATTTCCAGAAGAAATTGATATTTTATCTAGTTGCTTACAATTCAACTTGTTTAACTTATTAGATCTAGCTGCATGACTTTTAATTTGAGTCATAAGCAGTTTGTCATTCCATGACTGATGTGTACCATCATCAAATATGACTTTTCCTATTTGTAGGTTAGGTTCTTTATTTAACCTTAACTCTATCGGAGCGAAACCAGTTTGTGAGGAAATAGTATTGTTTAACCAATGCAAAGCCATGGACACTCGCTGGGGCCATTTAGCATGGTTATCGATGCACAATACTCTCATTAAACGGTTAAGTTCCGTATGATACCGTTCAACCATGTTGGATGAAGGGTGGTAAGGTGGAGTAAACATAAGTTTGACACCATATTCTTTCATTTTAGTATTAAAAAGACATGAACGAAACTGTGGTCCATTATCCGAAATTATTTTTTCTGGAATACCCAGATGTACAAAATATACTTGGCACAATTTATTCAGTACCGTAACAGCGTTGCTGTTTGTCACTGGATATGCCACTAAATATCTGGATGCTGCATCCAATATAGTAAATAAGAAACGTTCACGTTTAGGACCCATGGTGAATGGACCTTGTAAATCAATGAACAATATACAAAACTCACATTTTTCAAGCTTCAATGTCATACTAACAAGATTACAAATATATCATGTTATCATCTTAGAAGTATGAGGTATACTACCAACAATGGGCTAACCTCAAATGCATTGTATGATAAACAGAATTATCGAAATGCATTCATTTTTTGAAGTGCACGAGGTATACTACCAATTATAGGCCAACCTCATTAGCACGGAACGAAGAAACTGATAATATTTTTCAGTTTTACAGTTTGCTTTTGTGGTTAATTTATCCCAGCTTTGAAACTGCAATGTATTCTTGACTTAACATGTCAAGCTACATAACTAATAGCTACACCATCCACAATTTCTCAAATCAAGATATGTATTGATACTGTCACATTGAAAGTATTCTAGTTAACCACCAGTATCTGACATTACATGTACGCAATAAAGCTATTATGCTAAACTGCAAGTTTCATATTCACATACTAACAAAATTATGTATGTTACATGACATACCTTTTACCAACATGTACAATCCCTAAGAGTGTACACCATTTTCAGTTCATTATTCTTTAATTCTGAACTTACTCCTAGACGATAAACACTATGCATGTTACACTGTTTACCCCTCCAAAATTTATGTCACAATCAGGTAAAATGTAATAAGACATGACTGCACCTTGCAACAATGCCCTCGTTAAGATACTTTAAAGGTAAGTTATCCGATGCTTAAATGTAAGTCTACGACATTACAAGTGTGAAGTTAACTTTAACTTCATGACTCCATTGCGACGTCTTTTGCGTACATGTGTACGATGCATGATCAAGCATGACTTGACAGTCAATGCACAAGTATGAGAGGAGAATGCAAAGGAAGCATCAAGACAAATTTGTCTCCTCCATAATTTCAAACATTTAGGTCTGAACAGTCTTTTTCTTACATGTTTAGGATGAGTTACTATTTTTCGTTTTGCACCTGTGCGGTTAAACAAAACCTTCTTAGTCCTAAATTTCAGTTTTACCTTAATACACCTTTTAAATCTATGTCTCAATTTTAACCTAGTACTCCTTGAAAATCTACGCCTCAACAGGACTTTCGGTAATTTACGATGAGATAATACCCTGTTCATACCCTTACAAAATCTACCATGCAAACAATTCTTAAGATACTCACAAGTAACATTCACTTCAGGATGAGTACTTTTGTTACAGCACATTGTTTTAGTGTCGTTTGGTACAAAGTCAGTATTCAAATTAGTGCTGTGACCGAGCACATTTTGTTTGAGATTACCATAATCTACAGTATGTTCTTTAATATCTACAAGTGTGTTGTTCGTATGATTATCACCATTAGAGTGAAAGCTCAATGTGTGCATGACACTTCTCTGTGAGTTAACTGGAGAATCTACTAAACTAAGACTTGTGCAGATCAAATCAGGTATACAAGTTCTATTTACTGCACTCACACTACTCACATTTAAATCTAATAATGTATTAGTCATAAGCTGTATGGCAAAGTCACTACCATCTTTCATGTGTGCATCATGTGATCTGAGCAATCTTATCATACTATCATGAATATAATCGTGTTTTGCACTATAAGTACTTAAGCGATGACTAACAGAACTGTTACGAGTAACATCGTACACTAACATGCATGTAAAATCTAAGCACCTTGCACTATTACTATAATTGAAGTCACATGCATTCAGCTGAACACTTTCAGTTCTCAAGTTCACATGTGAACTTGTTACGTTAACATGTGGAATCTTAGATTCTAACTTACTTTCTACACATCCAATACATGCACAATCTGTAAGTAGGTTAGGTACATTATTCAAATGTTCACTCTCATAACCTTCGCTAACATCACCAATGCGTGCATCTACATGTCCATAATTGATATTGCAATCAGTTTCTGAATGATTACTTGCACCTGAAACATGTGTGCTATCACTGTAGTTACTTGGTATATAAGTAACACTAGATTGACATTCACTTTCATTGTTTCCGACACCAACATTCACATGGCTAGTGCCAAGATCATAAAGAACATCCTGCTTTAAATTTGCATTATCATTGATCGATGTTATATTCCGACCAATCTCAACAAAAGTCAACACTTTATAAGCCATTGTTGTTAAACTAGAACCCATAGGTGACAAAGCTCTGTTAAAATTAACATCCAGGTGAGAAACTGTATGATCATTTAATATTTCACTATCTTGTACAGTATTAGTGTCTATTACACGAACATTGTCTTCATAGTCAATAGCACGCAAATCTTTTATTGATTTGTCATTTCTAACTATAGATTCATACCTATACTGATTTATTTCAATTTTGAAATCTTTGAGCTCCTTTATGTGAGCCTTACTCGCTTCGGTTAATGCATGCAAAGCTGCGTCCACCTTTTTGTTTTGATCTGCTTGCACCTGCAAAGCAGTCTTAATTTCACTATTTTGCTCTGCTTGCACTTGCAAAGCAGTGTCAAATTTACTATTTTGAACATTAATCAATCCTACTATGTCCGCAAGTGTGAAATTTCTTTCAACAGTTTCCGGCATTTTTCAATATTGGAACAGACTAGCAAATTAAACACAAAATTACACCAATTAAATATATTTTTGACAATTTACCTCTTAGTAATGACTGAGACAAAATGAGTCTCTATAATCTTCTTATCTGAGACGAATTGAGTTACACTAATATTTTAAGATCAACATCTTACAGACGTAAAATGAGTTGAAATAATTTTATTATTATTGAGACAAAAATGAGTCTCATATATCTATATGGCATATGTGAGACGTACAATCTGAACTACTCAGGAGACATAAGGCGCCGTAAATGAGTCTCCATAATCTATATAACACGACCTTCTTTCCTCGGCTTAGTACACGGTCGAGATCGTATTCAAATTTTAAAAGAAATAAAGAAAATATTTTCAATCTTTTACATGATAAAATACAAGAAGTTGAAGTTTAATATTTTATACGTTGTTAAATTACTGACACAAATATTTATTCACCTTTTAGTACTCATGGAAAATTACCAAATCGAGTATTAATGCACAATATATTTAAACAAAATTATACAAGTGAAATTGACAGTTCACACTTAAGTTCAGTACATTCTATTATATATATTTGTATAATGAAGCATAAATATCACTTTACATCAACCTTTTGACATATTTCAGGTTTATCTTTAATTTTATTACTTCAAGTCAAATTGTATCTAAGAAGAATTACTTCCGATCTTTCGCAGATTTGTACGACGTAATTCGGCAAGAAATGCTCGATAATCAATCGGCGAAAACCAAGACGAATTATGTAAATAATATGTTCAATTCACTTTCCACATCCCAATTAAGCACTTTATGTACATTTACGAAGATAGGCCTTTCATTTAAAGTATCTACATGCATGTATAATATTTATTCGTAGATTCCTTATAAAACGAAGATGGCTGCCATTTTATGTGATTCCAGCCGGTCACCAAATTTATGTCCATTGGACCTTTTACGCCTTTAGCGATGAAGTTTCAACTTTTAAAAGTAAACATAATACTTATCTGCGTTGATATGCTTTAAAATATCGACGGATCTTCCTTTTTAATCAAATTCTTCAAATTTCACTTTCCGAAACATTTTTGTGACTTCTCGTCAGTCCAAGATGATCTTTTAGATGAGCAGTGTATCAAAACTCACACTGTTACAACTTTTTGCACAGTATACAAACTCGCGGACACATTTTAAGTTACAAATTTTGAATTGTACAGTTATTATACATTAAAATGCTTGTAAAATAGATTAGATGCAATAAAATAAATATTACAATATTCAATTACATGTTTACGTATTTTATTTTCACCTTTTTCAGTTATTTTAAGTTTTACAATTTTGGTGGGAAAAAGGTTATTTATGCTCAACTTAGATTTTTCCCTTTGTCTGAGTTGGCTATGTTTCACAGGTTTAGGATTACTTCCAAGTTAAGGATTACTATTCAAGGCGCTCTTTTTACAAAATCGTAAGTTTATTATCGAAATACTGCCAAAAGTTATTTCAAATAGTTTGTACATGGTAATAAAACATATTAAATGCATGTTTGTGCCCAAATATCAATGAAAGAGCAAAATAAAAGCTATTGAAACCAAATATATGTGCGTTCATGCATAAATTGGAGATTTTCGTAATAATTCACAAACCAAATTACATCGCCAAGATATAAAAATATTTTAAATGTTTGAAGTTTACATACGTACTTCAGTTCTAACTAAGTCAAAGTGATGCAAATTAATTTTCTACAAATATGAACTACCAAAAATGAGCTTAAATCTTAGATTTCAACTGATAAAAATTATTTTATTTTTCATGCTATGATGGTATTCATACTGATACCGTCATACTAGAAGAATAGACATTTTCAAACAAAATTGTCCTGAGCTTCCCCTTCCCCCTACACCTGTAGTTACGAGATGGGGAATTTGGTTGGATGCAACTGTATATTATGCCCAGAACTTTGAAAAATTTGTATCTGTTGTAGAAATTCTGCAAGAACTGTTGCAGGTTCCCTCCTTAAAAGTCGAATTAGCATACATCTCAACAAACCTGTCTATTCTCTCTAATTCCATACGAAAGCTTGAATCGTCCGCGAACACTTTGGCAGCTTCCATGTGTGAAGTCCGTATAGTAGAAACGAAACTGAAAGAACTCGCTGGAAGAGTAAGGTTTGGAAAACTACAGCGTTAGTGACATTTCGTGCTTCAAATATGCAAGAATTGTTTCTTGTGACGTGGAGCGATCTTTCTGACAATATACCGTCCACAGACTTACAATGGAGAATTTGGAAGAAACTATGGTGATCCACTGCAACTCTTCCAAAAAATAGCTCGCTAAGAGGTAAGAATTTAGAAACTGATTTCAGGTGTTTAAAAAGCATGTCATATTTTGTTTTTGTTACCAATTTTTATTTTTATTTTTGTCACATATTTTCAACATTTATGACACAACTTACAACAACTTTCGGAAATGAAGACTTACAAAAGCATTTCTACAAAATTTGAGCTGATAAATATCTCTATTGTCCTAGTAATACATATTTCAGGTTCCACTCGAGCACTATTGTGCTTGAGTGGCTTAACATGTCAAAAGGTTTTTCAAAGCATTCCTTGTAGAGCGGGTTCTCATCACTTCGAAAATCTTCCAGTTTCACGAAAAAAAACAACAACTTTATTTTTCAGAAAATGTTCCTGGTTTCTGTGATGAACCGAACCGGTCTCATCGTTGATAGTTTCCCATCTTTTAAGCACGTGTCGCTTAGCCGTTGTCTTAAAATCGTGTATTGTGTCGCCTTCTAGTGGTTATACATGCGCACTAAAAGTGGCAGTGTCGCTTGTGACTTCTCGGAGTGAAACTCCAGTGCTGCCATTTACTTGTCCGCTGTCACTTAGGTATGAAACCTCGCTTAGTGCTGTTCTGGCACGAATGACATAGTCGTCTTAAATGCGTTGTTACCTCAATCAAAGATATGCGAAATTCACCCACACAAACGTTAGAAAAGAGACCAATACATAAAACAGGAGCATAATGCTGACCACATAATACTGAAGTTACTTTTAGATAACACATTTAAGCAGAACATTTATATCACTAGCACTCTACGAATCGGCAGTGCGCCATACTACATTCAACTAAGCGATAATAAAATATGGGGAAAATGTCCACAAAGAAACGCGAGAAAATTGTTTGATCGGCAAACAATATGACCGACCCTCGTATTTACCTTCCTCCGAAATGAACCGTCGCTTAGTTATGGAGCCGCCACGAGCTAAAATATATAACCTTAAGCCAAGTGAAATATTTAACCAAGGGATCTGCCCGAGGGGGATTATCTTCTATGACGGCCGATTTTAAATTAAAGTTTGTTTTTTTCCGAGGCGATCGAAGTTGGCGCCCAACATGGGCTTAGGGGGGTAAAGGCCAGGTAGCTTTAGTATTGACAGACGCGCCGCGACAGGTAAAGGTTGACGGGCCTTTGCGAGGCATATCCATAATTCACTCCTTCGACAGGTTCACAGTGGCAGGCAGGGCCGAGAGAAGAGAAAGCAGGGTGAGAAGGGGAGGAGGGCGGAAGCTGTCAAAGTGTTGGGGTTGGCATAGGGCTTTCAGAAGAGTGGGGAAATGTTGCATGTTTGTAGTAGCCTCCCGCCCCACGGAGGACCTCGCAGTGAATCATGTTTCGCGGAGCACCGGCTGGCATAAATCTGCTAATTGAAGCTAGCCCCCACCGAGGGCTTCCACCCATATATCCTGATAAGGCTACGACCCCGCTGTGCAAAGCAGTGAGCAGGCTTGCATAACGAATCAGGATCCATACATGACTGAAGTGAGTTTTTTTCATTGGATTCCGAATTACTATCGACTGTTCTAGCTTCACTGAATCTGTAAAAGGATAATGATATCAGTGCTTTATTTGCAGGTAGATATGGACAAGGTTGTGGTGATGATTTTGACTACGTCAATACACCGTACAGAACGTTTCCACAATGACATGCTTAAAGAAAACTGAAATACTCAGATAGGGGATACAGATATTTGATATATTAAGACAATTTCGAGTGTCAGATGTACTGTATGTGTTGTGAACTTGAAGTGTGAGTTGCGATGACCCACTACAAAGTTTGTCTAATGCCACGAAAGACGAACCAAGCTCGATTTCAAAAAAGGCAGATTTAGGGTAAGAACATTTTACCGCCCATGTTCCTGCAAAAGCTGTTTAGTTTAACCAACCATCTGATCAGTACAAACCTGAGGGTGACCTTGGGTATGGTACTTTTCTCATTAACTCAGAGTGTGTGCACACATGAGTGAAACGAAGTGAAATGTGATTAGTACGATATTCCAAATGAATGATTTATTTTACTTTACTTTTCTGCCACCTTTGGCTAATTGCGAAGATGAAATTCATCAAGGAATAATCCCAAACAAATACAACTAACTCTCTAGACTTCTTAAAACCGAAGGTTTATGGCTGCAGCAAAAGAAGCCTCCCATCTGTCCCTATCCTGGGCAAGATCTATTCACTCTTTTCCATCCCTACCGATTTCCTTTAAGTCCATCTCAACATTATCTCTCCATCCTCCTCTTGGCCTTATTACAGGTCTCTTACCATCAGGCCTTCCAATTATAAACACATATGGACAACACAATTCCTACAGAGGATTATCCTGACTGTACGCGCAGGCACCAGAGCCTTGTTAGCCTGCAGTCAAGGTTGTACTACATGGAAGTGAGGCTGACATTCGGATGCGTTCAGAAAGGTCACCCCTTACATCTTATGATATTCCGACGTTCTCTTTCCATTTGTACGGTACATTTTGTCAATTCTTGTATTTTCTTGTTATGAATAAAGAAGAGGGGAAATAATACGTTTTACGTGGGAATTGAGCAATGACAATGATTACAACGACACATAAAAGGACAATAAAATAATAATAATTTGATTTGTTTTGAATATGAATGACGGTTTCTTCTTATGGAACATATATGATACGTAGCTAACAATGAACGTGTGAGTTCTACCATGAATCTTTGCGCTACATATAAACAAGGTACTTGGATACAAATAAGGAAGAACTGGACAATGCCGATGACGGGAAAAGAGAAAAAGTAGCTATAGATTATTCAGAAAATAGAATATTTAGAGATTTTAATATTTGAGCATTGTTAAATGTTGTACCGAAATCCATACACTTGAACGATATCCAGATTCGTTCCTTACTAAGCGTTCTATCTACATCGGGACAGGGGATGAAAATTTTAGAAGGCACTAATGTTACAGGCTTAAAAAATCTCTTCTTTGTACAGTCGTGTATTGAGTTGAAAAAAAAGTTTGATAAAAAGATAATGTGATGTGTGACAACTCTACCCATTTTCCACTTGTGAACATGCATTAGTATTTCATTGGATGGCAAGGCTGGAGGGAGCGATTGCCAACATGCAGAGCTGCGTTGTCATGTACGTATTGTTGCAGCTACGGAACAAACAGCGGAAAATAAAAAGCTTTAACTCAATATCCACCGGTAACAGTTAATACTCAAATGCCCCTGCAAAAACCTGAAGTTTGACCTTTCATGGCGAAGACCCGAATGTAGGTGACGTCGCATTAACCGTTGCGAATGCGTGACACCTGCTAATTGACTTCCATTGTCACTGCGGATCGAAGGCACGTCGTCCTTTTTGATCCGTGAAGGGGGGTGGCCTGCACGGTATGCGACCATGTGCCCCACATACTTGCTTTCCCCAGAAAGTGATTCCGCCTCGCGTGTTTCCCGGTAGTTGCTCATTGCGCAAAGGTTCCTTGGAAAATTAATAATTCTGGGAGAGACTTAAGTGAGTAGGTGCAGTATGTCCTGAAAGCACTCATTCAACAATGAGAAATGAACTTGTAAATATGTGCGAAAAACAAACCAGATTGGAATAATTGATTTCTATGAAACTTGTTCGACCGCCTTCGAGGTTATAAGCCTCCGAAACGACTATCCCAGTGAGTGATGCGTGTCCAATAGATCTACTTCGGTATCTGGAATTCTTCACTTTGGATCAAATAATTTCTTTTCAAGCAATTGTTAAATGTTGTGACAATGAGATTAGAATATTGGATCATCAGATGGATTGATTTATTCACTTGGGTTATCTTACTTCGCTTCTATGCTACATTTAGCCAATTACGAAGATGAGGATAAATGATAAGACGAAATTGATGAAGGACTCAGAAGAACCCGGGTCCTCTAGAGTCGTAATGTGCTGTGCTAACCACTCAGCCACGGGATCGGCTTTGCCAGTGGGTTGGATTATTCGTGGTCACTGCTTTTACTTCCTCTCAGCTTTATCTAGCATTCTTAACCAGAGTCATTAAACTGTTTCTTTTCAAGCAATTCTCCATTTCACGAGATTAGCATCTGGGATTATTTCCATGATAATCGCAAGAATACTCTAAAGTTCGGATGGAAAACGAGACAAATATATGTTGTGATCACACAGGGTAAAACTAGAAGATACTTCCAACTATCTTTTTCGGAAATGGAGTTAATTTCATGTGGCACACGAATGCTTACATCTTATATTGTCCAAGATAAATATTCTACAATATGTAACGACAGTAGCAGTGACTACATAGACTTCAATATTATGATGCATTTTTAGAAACACCTGGTTAACGACCAACCTAGATATTGCAACCTAAAATAAAGGATAATGATCTTCACTGCTCTTTGGTTTTGACATGGGATTTAGGAGTAACAAAAAATGTAACTCGTTGTTAATTCTATTTGCTGTGGTTTCTGTTTCAAGTATTGGTTTTACTCATTATTGAGGACAAATCTGTTGAAATTCCCTTAAAAAGTGGAAGATTAAAATACAGGGTTATTAAAAAAGAAAGAGCAGATTTCAAATGTTTATTTCTCACGAATTATAAAAGATAGAAATACGTGCCATACATCAATGGATAGAGGAAGGTTCAAAGTTTTACTGTTGAAAGATTTAATGTATGCACTCAACATGAGCACCATGTGTTGCCCGACAAACATCAAAACTGTACTCCATTTCTTGCCACACACGAATTAACTGGTCCCTAGTTATCGAATTGATAGCTACAACAATTCGAAGTGTATTGAATGGAACTAATAAGCAGGATTATAAAACTTTGAACCTTCCTCTATCCATTGATGTATGGCACGTATTTCTATCTTTTATAGTTAGTGAGAAATAAACATTTGAAATCTGCTCTTTCTTTTTGAATAACCCTATATTAGTTATACCACTGCATTAGTTAGGCAATATAAAAAAGGTCTTGAAGCTCCTCGCTTATAGACTCATTCAAGGGAAACGATATACGTAAATTACCAACATTCATAAAAGCTTTATAAAGACCGTTCGGTATGCCTGAAATAGACTAAATAAATGATACGTAATTATATTATGAGCGGTTTTGTAATCTGTACTAAACTATTAATAGCAAATGTTGCAGAGGGCTCCCCGATGGTGCAGTGGTAGCGTCGTTGCCTTGCATTCAAAGGGTTCCGGGTTCGTTACCAGGTGGATGCACATAGTGGTTCGGATCCCACTTTGAACTGTAGGTCCGGTCCCAAATTAGCCTTACTGTACATAAAGTGGACTTAAAATACCAAATCAATCATTCAACCAAATGTTGCTTTATTCCTGCTTCTCTAGTCTATTACCACTGAGCCAGATAAAGTATTGTATTTGTTGGCTAGATCTACAATACGTCCATTTCGCAATGACACTCGAGAGATGCTGCACGTGCAGAGCTGCACACAACAAACGACTCGAAATGGACCAACCGCCACTTCATTTTAGCAGTATGGCGTCAACTTTGGCAACACTTTTGCAAAACAAATAACCTTTTGGCTGACGATGATGCCCTCTAGCCGCACAGGGCCGCTCACGGCGCCTCAAACCCAGAACCGCGCCACAAACATGCCACCACAATTGCAGATAAATCACGCCCGGTTGAGCCATTAAGAGGAGAGAGGTGCGATCGCGTGAGAAAGGGGTGGGGCCGCGGGGTTTAGGGGGAAGGGAGGGTTCAAAAGCCTTATAGTTTATCCCTCTCGGACGCCAAATTTGAAATGCTAATGCCAATTACACACACACACACAAAAAGACACGCAGGAGCGCGACCGAAAAAAATAAAAAGGGAGCGCTGTGTTTCAAACCTTTACCGGTACGAGGAGCTGCTGTGTGTTTTGGAAATGAAGAGTTACTGCAAACAAGTGAGGGTAAGGGGTATTATTCAGCTGTTAATTGCACATGATACTTCTGCGAACGAATCAACGCACAGCTTGGTGGGGAGGCAGAAAAACTGCAAAGTTCCTGTCGTAAATATGGATTACAGAAGACACGCATTATGCCACATTAACAAGTAGTAACGCATGCGGTAAAGATGCAGGACGACATGATCCAACAGACGCACTTCCCCTCCTGCGCTTGTAACATCTAGGTTATTACATATGATTCCCAGCCATGCGATAGCCTCTAGCATCTAAAATGGATGCAACGTAAATGTTGGTCACAATCTGAGTAATAATTATTTCCCCGAAATATCAATTAGATTGATTCGCAAATACAGAGAGAAGGACAAGTCGATTGATTGATTTAGTTTATTTTACTTCGCATTTCTTCCAACTTTGGCTAATCGCGAAGATGAGGATGAATGGAGATAAGATGAACGATATAAAGGGACACTCATAAATTCGTATGGACAACACAGAACAAAGTCCCATGTAGGATTATACTGGCCATGCGTCCAGGCGCCAGAACCTCGGTAGTCTGCAAAATGCACTCCAGGGTGTACTATGTGGAAGTGAGGTTGGCATTTGGGTGTACTACATGGAAGTGAGGTTGGCATTTCGGTGTACTACGTGGAAGTGAGGTTGACATTTTCGTGTACTACGTGGAAGTAAGGTTGGCATTTGGGTGTACTACATGGAAGTGAGCTTGGCATTTGGGTGTACTACATGAAGCGAGCTTGGCATTTGGGTGTACTACATGAAGTGAAGTTGACATTTGGGTGTTCTGGATGGAAATGAGGTTGGCATTTGGGTGTACTACGTGAAAGTGAGGTTGACATTTGGGTATATTATATGAAAGTGAGGTTGACATTTTCGTATACTATGTGTAAGTAAGGTTGACATTTGGGTGTACTGGATGGAAATGAGATTGGCATTTGGGTGTACTACGTGGAAGTGAGGTTGACATTTGGGTGTATTACATGGAAGTGAGGTTGACATTTTCGTATACTATGTGTAGGCAAGGTTGACATTTGGGTGTACTGCATGGAAATGAGGTTGGCATTTGGATGTACTACGTGGAAGTAAGGTTGGCATTTGGGTGTATTACATGGAAGTGAGGTTGACACTGTCTTATACTATGTGTAAGGTTGACATTTGGGTGTACTGCATGGAAATGAGGTTGGCATTTGGGTGTACTACGTGGAAGTAAGGTTGACATTTGGGTGTACTATGTGGAAGGGTCACCCCTTACACTCCAGGAAACGTCGAGAAGCACTGCGTTAGTTTAAGTTTGCAGTTCACGAAAGTTTGTTTTGTTGAGAGCTATCGACATATCGTGTAGCGTAATATTGATTGCTGAATCATATGTGAACGCAAACTGATCGACATAATCATTATTGTTTTAAGTACTAGGTTAAAGTCTAGCAGTAGTGAAACAGTGTAGATTTTCCTTTGTTTTCGGAATTTGTACATACATCAAGTAGTATGCACTATCATATTTCATTGGATGTAAAGGGTGACCCTTTTAGACGACACACAAAAGCGATTCTCTCTTTTACGCAGTACACCCTGGGCTGCATTTTGCACTTTAACGAGGCTCTGTCGTCTAGACTCTTAGCCGGTGGAGCTTGTATTGTGTTGTCAACATACGTTTGTGATTGTTCCTTCAGCCATTTAATATTATCACGAATCACCCTAAACATCGCGATTAGCTAAAGGTGGCAGAAAAGCGAAGTAAAATAAAATAGTCAATGCAATCCACGGAACAATCAACATACATGAGGAATTTGTAACATGTTGACAGCTCATGGAATTTCGGATAACTGACACGGGCGAATATAGGCGTAATGAGAGCTTCGTATAATACCAGACATACATATAATTTATACTGTCTGGAGTGTAATTTCACAAAATCACACTCAATGTATTCACAGTTGGCGATATTCCGAAAGACAATACAGCATCCGAGAGACAGCAATAAGTAACCTAGATGGGGAATTGCTTAATGTATGGACACTTAGACAGCAAAACACGATCGTTCCATTTAGCTGAATTCTGGAGATTTTAACTCTGCCTGTACTCTAAGGCTATTAGTATCAATATCACATTATCCGCATGGATAAATCACAGCATCACTGTCGCTATGGAGCTACTCATTCATTGCGTATCTGTACAAGGGGAGGCGGGAAGCGTTGAAATCTTCATGAATACGCGGCGGCGCTTCGAAACGGACGTGTGCATCCTCTTGCATACCTCCAGGATACCGCTCTTCAGGCTCCACACAAACATGGGGGTGAAAGAGGGAGAGAGGGGCGCGGAAGCTCTCAGCCCTTATAATAGGGAGAAATTCCATTACGAAGAGTGACGACGGAGTAGCGGAAATCTGCATGCGGAGTTACCTAAGTTCAAGGGATGACCCAGTTAATACTTGGTTGAAACCGAGCCTCGGAGGCAACTTTTGATAATATGTTAATAAACATTAGGCGCCGTCGAAAGAGATGGCATCAGGATTCCTAGCAGGTATAGTGCACAAGGACACAAAAGATTAATCGAATTTTGAGAAACGAGTTATCTGCAAACTTTGTGTGGAAGAGGTCGGCTTTGAAACTTAGACTGCATGCATGGGACATCTTCCAACAGTGAGTTCTTCTACGAATTTATTTCGATCGGATTCCTTGATGAATTATAGTATCAACATATATCACACTATATCAGGACCTGAGACATATTTATATACTTCTGACCTATCAGTTCCTGAGACATATATATTTACGTCTGACCTTCCGACGAATTAAAGTGTTTTCAAACAGAACGTGCTGTTCAGCAGTAGAGAGAGAGAGTTTCTAAACAGTGATTTCCACCAACTGGTAAATATCAGAATACTGATACCCTACAATTCCTGGACCCCCCCCCAAAAAAAATTACAGAGAAACGGACTGATATCGGAGTTTCTTCCAGGGTTTGAAATAATTAATGATTTTCCACATCCAAACCACCAACGAGTTTTTCAGTATCGGAATGCATCCTGTCAACCGATCTAATCCATACGGCCACCCCCAGCAAACAAGCAAAACTAGAGATAAATATGGTCATTAGGTCAGATGTCGATTTGTTTATGGCTAGTTGTACAGGCTCACGAAGTTAGTAATAAGGTGTGTTTTATACAGCGTATATTGATACACGTGTGGATTGAATTGTATCTTCTGCAAATATGCTGTATAAAGAAACAAACTGCCGGAGCACTAGAGTGTACGTATACTAAATGTCACTGCCACTCAGAAAATAATTCTGCTCTTGTAATTTTCTCTGGCGTTGTTTCTGAACAACCTAGGTGCTTTTCACACCACCTGACCAACAACACAGGCGCTTCTCACACCTCATGACCAACAACACAGGCGCTTTTCACACCTTCTGACCAACTACTCAGGCGCTTTTCACACCTTCTGACCAACTACTCAGGCGCTTTTCACACCTTCTGACCAACTACTCAGGCGCTTTTCACACATTCTGACCAACTACTCAGGTGCTTTTCACACCTTCTGACCAACTACTCAGGCGCTTTTCACACCTTCTGACAACTACTCAGGCGCTTTTCACACCTCCTGACCAACTACTCAGTCGCTTTTCACACCTCCTGACCAACTACTAAGGCGCTTTTCACACCTCCTGACCTACTACTCAGGCGCTTTTCACACCGCCTGACCTACTACTCAGGCGCTTTTCACACCTCCTGACCAACTACTCAGGCGCTTTTCACACCTCCTGACCTACTACTCAGTCGCTTTTCGCACCTCCTGACCAACTACTAAGGCGCTTTTCACACCTCCTGACCTACTACTCAGTCGCTTTTCACACCTCCTGACCAACTACTAAGGCGCTTTTCACACCTCCTGACCTACTACTCAGGCGCTTTTCACACCTCCTGACCAACTACTGAGGCGCTTTTCACACCTCCTGACCAACTACTCAGTCGCTTTTCGCACCTCCTGACCAACTACTCAGTCGCTTTTCCCACCTCCTGACCAACTACTCAGTCGCTTTTCACACCTCCTGACCAACTACTAAGGCGCTTTTCACACCTCCTGACCTACTACTCAGGCGCTTTTCACACCTCCTGACCAACTACTGAGGCGCTTTTCACACCTCCTGACCAACTACTCAGTCGCTTTTCGCACCTCCTGACCAACTACTCAGTCGCTTTTCCCACCTCCTGACCAACTACTCAGGCGCTTTTCACACCTCCTGACCTACTACTCAGTCGCTTTTCGCACCTCCTGACCAACTACTAAGGCGCTTTTCACACCTCCTGACCTACTACTCAGTCGCTTTTCACACCTCCTGACCAACTACTAAGGCGCTTTTCACACCTCCTGACCTACTACTCAGGCGCTTTTCACACCTCCTGACCAACTACTGAGGCGCTTTTCACACCTCCTGACCAACTACTCAGTCGCTTTTCCCACCTCCTGACCAACTACTCAGTCGCTTTTCCCACCTCCTGACCAACTACTAAGGCGCTTTTCACACCTCCTGACCTACTACTCAGGCGCTTTTCACACCTCCTGACCAACTACTGAGGCGCTTTTCACACCTCCTGACCAACTACTCAGTCGCTTTTCGCACCTCCTGACCAACTACTCAGTCGCTTTTCCCACCTCCTGACCAACTACTCAGGCGCTTTTCACACCTCCTGACCAACTACTAAGGCGCTTTTCACACCTCCTGACCTACTACTCAGGCGCTTTTCACACCTCCTGACCAACTACTGAGGCGCTTTTCACACCTCCTGACCAACTACTCAGTCGCTTTTCGCACCTCCTGACCAACTACTCAGTCGCTTTTCCCACCTCCTGACCAACTACTCAGGCGCTTTTCACACCTCCTGACCAACTACTAAGGCGCTTTTCACACCTCCTGACCTACTACTCAGGCGCTTTTCACACATCCTGACCAACTACTGAGGCGCTTTTCACACCTCCTGACCAACTACTCAGTCGCTTTTCGCACCTCCTGACCAACTACTCAGTCGCTTTTCACACCTCCTGACCAACTACTAAGGCGCTTTTCACACCTCCTGACCTACTACTCAGGCGCTTTTCACACCTCCTGACCAACTACTGAGGCGCTTTTCACACCTCCTGACCAACTACTCAGTCGCTTTTCGCACCTCCTGACCAACTACTCAGTCGCTTTTCCCACCTCCTGACCAACTACTCAGGCGCTTTTCACACCTCCTGACCAACTACTAAGGCGCTTTTCACACCTCCTGACCTACTACTCAGGCGCTTTTCACACCTCCTGACCAACTACTGAGGCGCTTTTCACACCTCCTGACCAACTACTCAGTCGCTTTTCGCACCTCCTGACCAACTACTCAGTCGCTTTTCCCACCTCCTGACCAACTACTCAGGCGCTTTTCACACCTCCTGACCAACTACTAAGGCGCTTTTCACACCTCCTGACCTACTACTCAGGCGCTTTTCACACCTCCTGACCAACTACTGAGGCGCTTTTCACACCTCCTGACCAACTACTCAGTCGCTTTTCGCACCTCCTGACCAACTACTCAGTCGCTTTTCCCACCTCCTGACCAACTACTCAGGCGCTTTTCACACCTCCTGACCAACTACTAAGGCGCTTTTCACACCTCCTGACCTACTACTCAGGCGCTTTTCACACCTCCTGACCAACTACTGAGGCGCTTTTCACACCTCCTGACCAACTACTCAGTCGCTTTTCGCACCTCCTGACCAACTACTCAGTCGCTTTTCCCACCTCCTGACCAACTACTCAGGCGCTTTTCACACCTCCTGACCTACTACTCAGTCGCTTTTCGCACCTCCTGACCAACTACTAAGGCGCTTTTCACACCTCCTGACCTACTACTCAGTCGCTTTTCACACCTCCTGACCAACTACTAAGGCGCTTTTCACACCTCCTGACCTACTACTCAGGCGCTTTTCACACCTCCTGACCAACTACTGAGGCGCTTTTCACACCTCCTGACCAACTACTCAGTCGCTTTTCGCACCTCCTGACCAACTACTCAGTCGCTTTTCCCACCTCCTGACCAACTACTCAGTCGCTTTTCACACCTCCTGACCAACTACTAAGGCGCTTTTCACACCTCCTGACCTACTACTCAGGCGCTTTTCACACCTCCTGACCAACTACTGAGGCGCTTTTCACACCTCCTGACCAACTACTCAGTCGCTTTTCGCACCTCCTGACCAACTACTCAGTCGCTTTTCCCACCTCCTGACCAACTACTCAGGCGCTTTTCACACCTCCTGACCTACTACTCAGTCGCTTTTCGCACCTCCTGACCAACTACTAAGGCGCTTTTCACACCTCCTGACCTACTACTCAGTCGCTTTTCACACCTCCTGACCAACTACTAAGGCGCTTTTCACACCTCCTGACCTACTACTCAGGCGCTTTTCACACCTCCTGACCAACTACTGAGGCGCTTTTCACACCTCCTGACCAACTACTCAGTCGCTTTTCGCACCTCCTGACCAACTACTCAGTCGCTTTTCCCACCTCCTGACCAACTACTCAGGCGCTTTACACACCTCCTGACCAATTACTCAGGCGCTTTTCACACCTTCAGCTTGTGACCATCAACTTAGGTGCATTTGAGGGGTTCGGAAGGAACCAGTCGCTCTTTCAGAGTTTCCTATCGATTCACGCGTTATCCGGAATTTCAAAATATATTTGAAATTATCCTCCGTCAATTTTCTATTTTACAAATTAATTGCTACGACGAGGAATACAAATTCATAAATTAGAGGAAGGAACATTCAAAATAAACCACAGCTGCCTTAGCCAGGATTTGAATCTAGGACCTTTAGCTTGGAAGCAACCCACTACAGCTAACTACTCTGCTACGTGGGCTGGATTCTTTTTAATTTTGAGAAGAAAAAACATGGGAATGAACAACCTCGACAACCTATTCAAGGAAGAACTTGGAACGTGTTCTTACATTCTAGATCTTGGTACACTATATCTGTAAATCTCACAACTCTTTGTTAGTGGTAGCACCATCTGCGGCATGGGAAGGTCCCTTGAATGTTTTTTATAAAGACTAATGTAATCGGGAACTGTTAAATCAATTTAAACAAAAAAAAAAACACTGGTTAAAACCACGCTCTGTTGCACACCCTTACAAATTCAGAGCGTGGGGGGAAACTCCACTGCATCAAAAGTTGAAAACTCTCACTTGCGGAATTCGAAGATAAAAAAAAAAAAGCTTCTCCGTGTGACCGATAGACGGCGTTGAGAGGAGAAAGAACGCCGGAACAATACGGTGGGTAGTAGCGAGAGTATCCGGTTCCCAAATTGAATCCACACAAACCGTATTACTGGCGGGCCGTGGGGGAGAAAGCAACAGACGGGGGAAAGCGCGGGAAGAGGAGAGTGGGGAAAAAGGAAAGAATAGGAACACTCATGTGGAAACATGGAGAATCGAGCGATGAAAGAAGCCCCAGAGGCGAAAGAGAGGGGAAGGAGAGAAATAAGGCATTCCCTGCAGGACGGGACAAGCCTTAATACACTCTGAGCACGTCGAAAGTGGCTCCTCAAGGAAAAGGCCACCACGCGGCGCCACAATCGCTATCCTATTGTCTATCGTTCCTCCTCCTGCCGTATACAGTTTTAGACACGTATCGCCTCGCTATTCTGAACAGGAACTGGATTATCCAGCTCGAGATGCTGTTCCGAGAAGGACTGGTCCACGCGAGAGGTAACTTGGTTTTGTTTCCATTTTACAGTTCTTTAACCCAGTTTCTTCCGGGGAACATATTTGATTTGGCACAACGATATATCGTGCATTAGTTAAATTGAACTAGCGTAACTGTATAGGGGACAGCAGCAGCTGAGGGGCTTTAACCATGTAAAGTCCGCATAAAAGTCACGGAAAGGAAGATTCATGAAACTTTTGGGAGGCATTTTAGCCTGAAATGACCGAGAGGGTAAGCGTAGGTAAGAAAAGTTAGGGTTTCGAATAGGATGGCCAAATTCTGATATTTTATCTGGATATAGGATATTTTGACATGAGGATATCCGAATTATCTCGATATTAGGATTCTCCAAAATGTTCGGATATCCGAATTAGCCGGTTATTCGGTTTGATTGATTGATTGATTTAGTTTATTTTACTTCGCGTTTTGTGCATCTTGGCTAATTTGCGAAGATGGGGATGAGTGATGAAATTGATGAATGGACATTCACAAACAACCAAGCCCGACCGGGATTCGAGCCCGGGACCCGGCGTCGCAGCGCGATGTGCTAACCACTCGGCCACAGGGTCGGGCCGGTTATTCGGATTATACTAATATCCTAATTATCCAAACATGTATAATATCCGAATGTGTGCATTATCCGGATAGTTTTATCGTTTATCAGTTTACGGGCTCTCTGCATATGATTCTATTCGTCACGTTCGCAATTTTTATTGTACGGATTCTATTCAAATCTTTCATCCAATCTGTCCATCTATCCGTATTACGCATTCTCCGTATATTTTTAAAAGGTTTGCCTTTCCTTGTCAACAACAGATATCTGCATTACTAACTTATGTACAAATACACAGTTTTTCACCGTAACAAAATTCTGTTTGGTTTGTATGTTTGTTCGAACTGATGTTTCAATTCCCTTACTGGACTGGACCTACTGTTTAAAGTTGAATCTGAACTACTGTTCAATCTGTTTCCACGGGGTATCGAACTCAGAACCTCTTTCATTACAAGGCAACAACGTTACCACTACGCCATCGGGGAGGTAGATTTTCTCAGTCTGGTGTTCCGACCCTTTATTTGGTAATTATTTCCTTAAATCCAGACAAAATTCTTACCCTGAAAAACTTACCGAAGTTGCAAAAAATGAATGGCGTACACAGATTATCTGAATACTAGGATATCAGTGCTATCCAGATTATGCGAATATCCGTATTATTCGGAATTTCGGATTATTCGTTGCTTCTGAAATGGATAATTTGAAATCCGGATATTCGCATATCTATAGCTAGTTTCAACCATGCATCTTTACTCTCGAAGCCCAGTAGGTCGACATTGCAAGGTTAAATAAACCTTTACTGTTAACAACAGTAATATCCGTGTTAATACGGATCCGAAAGTGACAGTTATGAAGACAATAACACAGGCCGTTGGTTAACTGCAGAAAGCTAACACGCATTCTCTTAATTCACAAGAACTGGACCGTTGCCGTAACATTAGAATTAATTCGTAGCGTGATAACGGAAAATCTCCCCCGAACCAACTCACAATATGCAATGCAAATTATCCGTGGCGCTATCTATCGAGAGAATAACGAAACTCTCCGCATTCCAGCGTTCCCTTAAGTTCAGAATCGCAGATAATATGCTCGGGTTTACTGCATGCTTTTTTTCTCCCCACACCGCTTTCTTTACGTCTTGCCATGTGGAAATCGATTATACAGCGGCCGACATGAATGCGAAAACTCCCACCGATAAGAAGAACATTTGCAAGTATGAAAGGGGTGGAGATGTGTAACGTTCGTGCAATAACCCGTCCGCAGCTAAAGCAAGTCGGATGTTTATTGCTATTTTTACGGTAGAGGGCGCTACTTGACGGCTGTATTCCGTTCGGAGAGGAAGCCACGACATGCGGAAGAGAACGCGAAAGGTGCCAGATTCGCTCGTTGGCGGCGCTAGTATTGTAACTTATGACGTCATTGTGGTAAATTCGCCATGATGCTTCTTCGCGGCGTTGAAAGAATGTCTCCAGTCAACATATTAAAAAAGAAAATTAAGGTAGGAAAAAATAATATTAGCAAGTAATTATACATATATAGAAGGTGAATAGTATTACCTATGCAGTCAAAGTTTTTTTCACGCCACTTTATGCTCAACAGGCTAATCGGAACTGGGCCTACAGTTTAGAGTGGGATCCTAATCACTGTTCACCTAACCACTTGTGATCGAACGGTGGGGGCTTTAATTGTATATCATCTGAAACAAATAATTTGTTCGAATACCCATATATTGGTTTCCAAGTGATTCAAATCCAACTGAAGAAAAGAGTGGATATAAACTGCACGAACAAAACATATAGTTTCTACATTTACACATTAAAAAAAATGTTTTGGACTGCCTCCACCGGGCATTGAACCAACCACCATTAGATTACAAGACAACGACGTTACCACTACGCCATCGGGGAGACTCCTAGTTGCTACACATGCCTATATTTTGTACACTTAGTAAATATCAGAAAAAAATCCAACTTAATTTTAACAAAGGATGTTTGTTGGTACACATAGAACGGAACAGATCAAGTATAACGTTTTCTTAAATAAAGGATTATCAAGAACGGATTTTTGGGGCAACTGTCGCTGCATATTCTCGTTTTCAATTCTGCAAAAAAATCTTCAAAGGCTATAAACCTGGAGGACCCTGACACACACGAAAACGGATTAATCGTTGATTTCAAAGGTTCTGAAACAGCATGTTAGAAATTCGAAATTATTAATTTGGTAAGAAGTTTTGAATCACCCTGTATGATTACGCATACTGAGGGGTGGGGGAGGAAACGCATCTTAAGGATTTGATTTTTGTTACTTAGGGACGCTTTGCTGCCAGTTTTGGGCACTCGCGGCGATGAGGATGATTGAATATATGATTAAATTGATCAAGGGACACTCGCCCATGAACACCGGATTCGAACCAGGGACCCATGGCGTCGTAGCGCGGTGGTTTCTTAGGAAATAGAAAGAATGAAATCAAGACGCATCTGAATCGAACTGTAGGAGTAGTGAAGCGGTGGCTTTCTATTTGAAACTACTTGTTGAAGATTAGAGTAGGTGCCTCAATAAGAGCTCTAACTTGCTGGAAACGAGTCTGGAAAGTACAGTCTCTGAGCATGTTTATCTTACAAGGGAGTTTATCTAAGTGTCCCCCTCCGATTTCTATTAAACTTGGTAGGTGTATAGAGGGGCCCAAAGCAAGAAATACGTGTTTTTGTGTTTCAGATAAAAAACGGTTTTAGGGAGCAAAACCCCCCCTCAACTGTCAAGATGAGGAGAAATTGAAGTGGGGATCTGACCCCGAAACCACGTAAATATGGCATAGGAAGAACACGCTCATATAATTGGAACACACACAGCGCAGAACTGTAGCATTGTCGGTACCAAGCGCAAGTGCTATCGTGAAGGACGATGGCGGTTGATACACAAGTGGGACACTTGAGCTATGAAATGCATATCACTAGCAAACACAGCTCTGTGCTGTGTGTGTTCCAATTATATGTGCGTGTTCTTCCTATGCCATATTTACGTGGTTTCGGGGTCAGATCCACACTTCAATTGGTCCTCATCTTGACATTTGAGGGTTTTTTTTGCCCCCTAAAACAGTTTTTTAGCCGAATAAAAAAAGTATTTCTTCCTTTGGGCCCCTCTATACACCTGCCAAGTTTCATGGAAATCGGAGGGGGACACTTAGATAAACTCCCTTGTTAGTACACCGTCACACCTCTAGAGACAGCCCCTGTCGTATCCTTCCACTCAGCAACCAGAATTACTCCGGTGTATAGTTAGGTTGCGAACATGCAAGGATACAGTTTTTACTTTTACTTTGACTGTACCCAGTGCACTTATCATGACAGTCGTTTAGTTGCCGAAAAGGCGTGAAGGGAAATATTAAAATCGTTACACTCGAAGAATAATAATTTAATTCCGAGAGAGCTCAAAAGATGGCTCTGTCGTCAATCGCGATAGGAGTGAAGTCAATGGGAACAAAGAAGACCCGCTTCATCTCGCCACGTCTTAATTGAACTGCGGGTATTTCAAATATTAAAAGACTTTGGGAATTGTGAAACAGGATGGAATTAAGACGTTCCGCTTGGCGAAAAGGACCAGGAGGAAGGAGGAGGGGGAGATAAGAGCGTGGCGGATGAAACTCAATTTACTCCTGGCTTTTGAGTCCCCTTGGCGATTCAAGCTACCAAGATGTAAGCAAAATTGTGTTTATATTGCGAAAAATAGCGGCGACAAAGTATGGAGTTTTAATCTCTTTCTTCTCGCCTCTGCCTTCCACACGCACAATGGATGGAAGGACGCTGGGATTAGCCAAGTAGTGGTTTGGGAGGAGATAAAAAGCTTCCGTTACGGAACGGTTACCACAGCATGCTACGACGCCAGGGGTCCCGGGTTGGAATCCCGGCCACGGCATGGGTGTTCACTGTGAGCATTGCTTCAGCAACTGCTTCCTATCATCAATCATCCCCATCGTCGAAATAGTTGTTTAATTATCTCGAAATAGCATTCTCAAGAACAAGTGAAAGTTTCAGAAAGAACACATTTGGCTGTAGCTGTACTTATTCCCGAGATACAAACTGCTCTATGGGTTGGTAATCACTAACAGCAAAAGAGATGTGCTATTCAGGCACCGCAATGTCAACCTCCATTGCACCTAGTACACCAGGAATTGCATTTTGCAGGTTAACGAGGCTCTGGCGCATGTACTCGCACCCTTGATAATCATCTGTAGAAATTGTGTTGTGCCGTCAATATGATGATTGTCCCTTCATTCACCTCATCATATTACCAGTCATCCGATCGTCGCGATTACCCAACAGAGGCAGAAACTCGACGCAAAATAACCTAATTCCACCAATCAACTATCGGCAACAATGGACAGTTCGCACTAAAGTACGAGCAGATTTCTAAACATGCTTCTGTTCCACTTTTTGAACCAAGCATCTACTTGGAAGTTGAAGATGGCTCATATTCAAAAATATTTCTCCTTTTCTGGGTTTGTTTTTATAAATGAATTATCCAGAAGAAGAACATAGGAATTAGGATGATGAAAGTTACACGAACGAATAGCGCAACGATTATCCACATAGAACAGTTATCCTGACAATGAATGTCAAGATTATTCTGATCAGACCTGCATGAAATGTGTGTGTGTGATTATCTTGATAAGAGAGAGATACCTGGAAGAAGCATGCTACAATTATCCTGATAGCACAGTTATGCAGAATAACGTTGGGCATGTTAAAACAGTGTGTAACAAATGCGGGAATTATCCTTATAGAACAGTTATTCGATTCCAAGGTAATATTTGTAGTACTTCTTCATGATAGATCAGATCCTCCTCTTCAGTCTTGCAAAGGCCAACTCTCCACTCCACAGATGTAGCAGAAGCTGCCAGGTTGATTTCGACAGGCAAAGTATATCAACTTAAACAAAAGCTGCAAACACAATGCTTAGTATTTTCACAATAACTTGCAGGTACATCATGTAACTTAGTACGAGAACTGCCAACATCTGAAACAGAAGCTCAGAAACAGATGTTGCAACTGCTCATCTGACAATTCCCTGCATTTATCATTTATCACGAACGGTGAATCTAAGTAAAATGAGAATCTTATTTCCTTATAACTAAAAAACTGTCCTTCCTAGCGAAATTTTAATTACGGATTTGTATTTCCCACACCAAATTCCTTCAGAAAAACTCATTTTCACATAAAAAAACCTTTGTAGAACAGTGTTATCAAACAAGGAATTGTGTTTGATCTCCATCGAGGTAAACCCCTCTCCCCGTCCAAATCTCGACGCTGCGGTAGATGACGCCACGCTTGATGTAGCCGGGTCCCCACTGTGTCTGCTGAAGCTGTCATCCAATTGACCAATCTGGCATGAATTTTGGAAGACTGTTTTTTCGCCCCCTCCGCAGAGGTCCGTGTTCCATTATAAAATCAACGTGGAACACGGCTTGGCTTTCGGGCTGAGGAGTTGGATTTCCGAAACTAGACTCGTCTAGTCTTTCCAGTGGTGTGTCAGGCAGGGTTGCCAGTGTTCGATCGGGAATCGTCGTTTAACTAAACTTGGCCTTGACCCTTGGCAACTTTTCCGGTTCCTG
Source organism: Lepisma saccharinum (assembly GCF_977018435.1). Lineage (NCBI taxonomy): Eukaryota > Metazoa > Arthropoda > Insecta > Zygentoma > Lepismatidae > Lepisma > Lepisma saccharinum. Next base: position 34,676,828 of record NC_139240.1, on the reverse strand, counting down.
TCGAGTATTTTTCTCCTTTTTGCAGTCGCTGAAGATGACAGGCTTTGATGAAATCACAGGCCGAAACAAGGGACAGTCTTCAAAAACGTACCTCGAAAAAAGTAAAACTCAGTTACAGTAAGCGTGGCTTTTTTTTTATAGGAGTGGTGGTTATGCAGTCTTGTAATCAAAGATTGATTGAATTGTTGTTTTAAGTCCACTTGATGCACAGTAAGGCTAATCGGAACTGGACCTACAGTTTAAAGTGGGACCCTAACAACCGGGTATCGAACCCAGGACCCCTTGATTACAAGGCGATGGCGCAGTGGTAGTGCCATCGGGGAGGCCCTTGTAATCAAAGACAATCTCTATACGTTCCAATATCAAAAGATAGATGTTTGATAATTCAGAGTCGCTACACTCAATTCAGCGAGATACAAATGGCACATCGAATAATGAAAACAATTAAAAACATTATATCTAATTCTTTGTACTTTCTGAAGCGACATTTTCCCAGAGACAACTTTAATTTCCATTGCATTCCGTTATTTAGCGGCAGTGTTGCCAATGGCGCGTAACTTTTGGGAACACTTCAAAAAAGGACAAATCGACTTCAGTTTCTGTCTCACCTCGCAGAGCACATCTCTCTCTTATTTTTAATGTGAAGATTTTTTTTGGGGTTCAGCAGTATATGGAACAACTGTCTCCTTTCCAAATCTTCCCCCACGCATTTCCTACGCACACTGGTGTTATTCATATATCGGAATGTAGTTTTTACGTTGTCGGTACAAATATAAAACTACTGACCTTTCCACGCACGCACACACACATTTTATGGATACAATTTGTGTGCATGCTACATGGGATCAGACATGACGGAACCCTGCTTTGTGCACTGGTAGAGGATTTTAACAGGTAGCAGAAACGTAATAAAGAAAATAAGACTAGAAGAACACAGGGAAAGAAAGTCCCGAGGATAAACCAACCAAGCTTGTAAACCTTGGCTGCGTCGTGCATTGCATTGCATTTCTCCCTTCATTTAAGGGCACTTAGAAAGGATAACCAGAGTGAAATCTATAAGACTGAGTAATGTGCCTTCTCTGGGAATCGAAGCTTTTAAATCCTTGCATACAAGCGACAGCTCTGGTCACTATGCTATCGGGAAGAAATCAAGTTGAGTTGACCATGTTGTAGAAGAGATAAAGAGCCCATGCTGGGCGCCAATTTGCAATAACAATTCCACAACCATATCAGAAACGCATGACGTAGAGGCCTCTCTACATTCACCGGACCCATCTCTCCAGTTAACACCACCTTTCCTTCGTGAAATATCAAAAAGAGCAGGAAAAACAAGGGATAAAAGGAGACGCACACGAAGGACAACAATTTCCATCACAATGCCGATAAATGTGTTGCTTGGCAACGCAGTCTAGAGGATTCCCTTGCCAGGACAGAGAGAGAAGGAGAAGGAGGGGGGAGGGAATGGCATTCCAGCGAATCCTCCGCCTGTAGATTGCCCCTGCGTATGAAATCCGGGCAGTGCATTACGTCCTCAGCCTTCTGTTTTTAGCGAAAACTCAGTTACGTCAAGTTTCTTCCTTTCTTCCCTCTTCTCTCTCTCTCTTCCACCCCATCTCCTCTTTCCCCCCTCTCGCTCCGTGTTTTCCTCCCAGGATGATAGCGAAACGCGATTTCTGGATTCCCTGCCTCTTATGGTACCTCTCTCCGACTGGCGGGTCTTTGAAGATAAACTGACTTCCTTTTATTCTCTTTACGGAACGCCCTCTCCAAGACGCACGTCCTAGGCTGCCGCGCAGTGGAAAGGAACAAACTCCGTAGTTGCTGATCGCATGTCATCAAAGAATTAAGGTAATTTCTCTTTGGACGATTCCCAGATGGATGTTGAGTCGGCAGGTCGCATCCGAGGACGGAGATTCCGCTGAGGAACTTCAAGTGTCCTCGCCATTTCGTCCGATTGCCATCATTCCCCTGAAAGCGAAACGACAGACTCTCAATCTCTTGGCTGCCTTCTACTCTAGATTGATTATTTCTTCATCTGGGAAAATACTTCATATCCTTCAGTTTCATTAATTTCCTCATCTGAGAAACGCCACAAAGCCTTTCATTTGACTATTTTTCTCCTCAGGAGAACACTTCATAACATTCTGATTTGTTTGGTTAATGCCTGAAGAAAACTTCATAGCATTCTGTTTTATTTGATTAATGGATGAAGAAAACTTCATAGCATTCTGTTTTATTTGGTTAATGCCTGAAGAAAACTTCGTAGCCTCCAATTTCATTTGATTAATCTTAGAAACACTTCATTGTGTTCCGGTCCATTTGGTTAATGCCCTTTACGAGAAATGCTTCGAAGCCCTCAGTTTCATTTGGTTAATTTTCTCGTCTGAGAAACAGCACACCTCTAATTTGACTATTTTCTTCACATGAGAAACACTTCATAGCCTAAAATGCATTTGGTTAATTTTCTCCTTCAGTTACATTTGGTGAATTTCCTCCTATCATAAATACTTCACAGCCTTCAGTTTCATTTGGTTAATTTCCTCTTACGAGCAACACTTCATAGCCTTTAGTTCCATTAGGTTAATGTGCTCATAGGAAAAACACTTTATAGCCTTCAGTTTCATTTGGTTAATTTCCTCATATGAGAAACACTTCATAGCCTTTAGTTCCATTTGGTTAACTTCTTAAGAAGAGAAACACTTCCTAGACTTCAGTTGGATTTGGTTTATTTCCTCATACGAGAAACACTTCCCAGCCTCCCGTTTGATTTAGTTAACACCCTCCTCTGACAAACCCTACATAGCCTTTGGTTTCATTTGGTTGATTTTCTCATCTGGAAAACGCTTCATAGACTTCCGTTTATCTACCAAGTCTTTACAAGCATTTGATTTCATGGGATAGATCTCGCATGTGTGTTTTACATCGCATTTCTGCCTCTCTTGGCTAATCGCGAAGATAATGATGAAATTGGTCTAGGGACACTTGCAAAGATCACACATAAGTCGAGGTCAGTATTTTGCTAACCTTACGTCGCTTTTCTCCTTCTCTTAGCTACAAGTGAAGTTAGGGATGCAGGATGATTAGGTGAAACAGCTAAAACTAATAAAGGAACACGTAGACGGGAATTTGAGTCGATTGCTCAACGCACTCGTTCACCTAGATCACTTGACAGCATTTTGTTTGACTTCCCTTGTCTCCTTATGCGAGAAACACTTCTCATTTTCCTTTCACTGGGTACATTTTCTAATTTGTAAGGTTTCCATTGCACTGCGTAAATTTACTTACGTGGAAAACACTTCACAGTTTTCGTTTCTTTGGGCCAATTTCCTTATTGGGTAATCGTTATATTACGTTTGATTCTGGTTATAATTGGGATTTTTCCTTATTTTTAGTGAGTCAGCAAATTGTTTTAATGTGGAATGACGATGAACGGAAGCAACGAGAGTTCGAACCGAGAAAAACATCTCATAAAGGGTTAAGCAATAAAACAACATCTAAAACTGTTCTGCACGTTGCAAAACAAAAGGCCCCACGTTGGGCGCCAATTTGTATCTCGCAATAATACTCGTAAGAACGTTAGAGGCCTCTCTATAAATACTTTCACCGTGCAAATACTTGCAAATGACGGAACGTTCCGTTGTCAAAGGGACATTCATCCGATACGTCCGAGACGTCGCTGCGAAGGAACACTTCAATTTGTTTTTTACTGCTGCGCTGATGTTTCCCAGGCAGCTGCAGAGTGCCAATTACTGAACTTTGAAACAAAAGCGCCGAATTCCCGAGCTTCCCTCTTCTTCTGCCATCTCCAATCCCCTTGAGCAACCCTGTCGCGCTGCTGAGGGTCGAACAGACAGAGGATTCCCATCAACTTGCTCCCTCGCAGTTCCCCCCAATTTGGAAGTGGGTGCTCAGAGGTCTTATTCGACGGAGCGACATGCAGTTTTACCAGTGTCCGGCGACCGTAAGGGTCGATGAATTGAGGAGCGGTCGTTGATTGGGGTTTTTGACCCAAGGCGACTCCAAAGGGGAGAAGCCGGAAGTATGTCGGGCTTAGACGCAGAAGCGATGGGAGAAAAAAGAGGCAACATTCTTCTGTGACGAGCGAAGGCAGTAGAAAACTACAGTTTCGTTGACTTAATTCCTCGTTACCATTGGAGAAAAGCAAGGAGGCAACCCGGAAAATTTGGCAACAGGCCTGCCATCTGCTGCAGGCCGGAGCAAACAGCTTTTCCAAACGTTACTTTTTTTCTTCCTCGCTTCGCTCTCTTTTTCATTGCAAACATTAACTTTTCTTTTATCCATTTCATCCGTTTCGTTATACTTTCTACCCTCTCAGCGAGAAAAAGAGAAATGCAAATAAGTGGACATCTTTTTTCTTCCCTTTTGTTTTTCGAGACTTCGCTGACGACGAAAAAAGTCCTATTTTTCAAGGATTAAAAGAACATTCTCTGTATCTGGTCCAGAGGGAAGCTTATTCTGGTACACACCTGGGGTGGTGGCAGCTGACGCAGTATCCAGAAAACAACTTAGCCAATTAATAGAGATGCCATTTCCTTTATATTGGGTATTTCGCTGTGCAATTTAAACTTTCTCGTTTTCTACAGTTGCCATTTCTTGTAAGAATGTGGTTACTGTGAAATCATAATTTTGGCTGTGTTATCACTAAGGTTATTTAATCCCGTAGCATAACACAGGTTTCTGCACCTTGTCAGCAAAACCAACATAGGACTTCTCAACTAAAATTTATCTGTCTCAAAGCAACATGTATATCTAAGACCAAAACACAATGTGTGGCCTAAAATATTCGTACTTGTAATAAAAGCAGAGGTTTTCAAAGACACTAGATACATACAAGGAGAAATCATAGGACTAGGATTACCCTGACTGTGACTCCGGCTGTCAGCACCTCATTAGCGATTTTCGGAATGTTCCACGTAGAAGAGAATGTCATTAGGTCCGTCAAGATACCTGATTATCTGTGTAAGCACACGGAATTTCACAACAACTAGCTGATAGAAAAAGTTCCAAACATCCCTAGCACGATTCACTGATAGTTTTGACTACAATAACTTGTGTTCTGGTATTTTCGCTCCTTTGAAGACTAAACCAAGATTTGCTTAGATATTCCGACTATATATTATTACGCAATAACTAAGTGGAATTACGATGTGGATGACGTAAAATATTTTGGGGGATACATCTGTAATTTTACTTCCTTAGGAAAATATTTTGACGGTAGGAATATGCTGTGATGGTTGGTAAGGATTTTTCAGATCCGGATTTGCTGTGCGGACATTCTGGCAATGTATTCAATCCACAATTACATGAAAATAGGAGTAGGTTGAAAAGATTGTAACGCTACTTCTTTGCTTTGTGGACGAAAAGTATGCCGCAGAGAGAAGTTTGTGTGTGACAAGAGAGGTTCTCGAGTGGTGTAAATGACATCCCAAAGGATAACCTAGTATTCGGCTTTTCAATGGACGAAAATGGAAATGAAGAGGACCACAAAAAATGATTAATCTGCACAGTAAACCAAGACACTGAAAAATCTTCAACAATCAGAGCATATTTCTAAGCACCAAAATACGAACTTAATCTCATGGCCTGAAAACATATTCTCCAAAAGGCGAGTTTTAATTTCATATCTTAAACCTAGAAGTTAATTTCAAATCTAAGAAAGAAAAGGACAGTCGCAAATAATACGCAACGTAATTAAACCAAAGAGAAGATATGAAAGGAAGTACGCCCACCAGGGGGCAACACAATCGTCGAAATTTAATAATAAGACGAAAGAAAGGACTTGGAAGTTTCGAAGATGAGGCAGAGAGCGAAAAAAAAAAAAAGGACGAATGAAAGAAAAAAAGAGGCTGAAGACACGTTTATGCAAGAAAATGATAAACTTTTCACGGCGTGAAAATTGAAAACTCTTCTTCGCTCAATTTCACGGAGGAGTAGTCTGTCTCGAGAACTGGAGCGTGCCACGACATTTCGGCAGGTGTGTATCGAAATGAAAGTCCCCGAGTGTCGCGCCGCCCTGGTGTCAGACGGGCAAAATATTGGCACAGAACGTTTTTACCTTATTGCATCGTACGTGAAGGAGCTCGCTGGGACCAATAAACCGGGAGGAGGTTACATCTTCTGCCGCATGGTTTCGAAAGAAAAGCAAGTGTTGCCAACGACGAAGCGGAAGAAATCTCTATACGTGTGATAGTTTTCTAAATGACGCTCTTTTATGCGATGATTTTGGATCAATTGTGGGTGGTGAGGTAAGCTTTTAAGATGGTGCTAATTAGGTTCATTGACCATTTACGTCTCTTGTGAGGGGGCTCCTTACTCGTAATTCGTTCATGTGCTGGGCAGCCCTAGGTGTGAATCTTACCTGGTAAAGCCAAAGGAGTCAGGTTTGGCGAAAGTCCCATTCACATATTTCAATTCAATTGACTACATGGACCTCATATGTCACGATGGATGAAACGACCGTAAGAAATGAAAATGTGTGTAAGTGTGCACGGACACGTGTAAAATAAACCACCAAAAAAATGCTTATTTTTCTGTCTAAACTCCCAAATCAGGTTAAGAAAATACAATCAGCTAATGCGCACGCCCTACAAATAATGAAAGCAAAGGTGCCGGGTTCGATTTGCAGTCAATGCAGTGTTGCATTGCTGAACAACCACTCCACTACATCACAGATGCACCCTTCTCAAAATCAGATTTCATAGGTCAGGTAAAATATAGAGGAGCCTTTATTGTATAAATGCATTTTGAGAGACAATTAAAACACTTCGCACTATTTTGCAGTTCACGAGCTGTATCTTTACGGGTGACCTTAGCTACTCCCGACACACAAAGAGCGAGCGAGAGAGAGAGAGATTTCTTTAATTACCACCAACCCCTCGTTACGTTGGCATATTCCACTGCTCGTACAAACCAACAGGAGAATGACGTGCGGTGGGTAAGGCAGCCTAAAGCTCTTTCACTTGCTACCGCGCAACCGGGCTTCGCCCGCAAAGTTACTACTCATCAACCCTAGCACTTTCAAATGCATATTAACGGTATTATTGCATATTTCGTATTTTCGTACATATAATCGCATATACTTTTGAATATTATTCAACTTGTATGAATTAACCGGTTATCTACAATTCTATTTTTTAGGTTGGAAGACCTCAAATTTGATAGCGCCCTTCCCCTGCGCTCTCCGTTACACCACTCACTCCAAGCACCTTCTATACCTTTCTTTTAACCTATATGCTATAAGCTCGTCACTGCAGCAAATGTATTAACCCTGTATAAGCAGACGAAACAAATAGAAACTACAAATAATATAAGGACCAACATGTACTCCGATATTGACAAGAAACAAAATATGAATGACTAATTTGGTATACATTTTACTTTGCTGCTTTTCTGCCACTTTTGGCTAATCGCGACGATGAGGATGAGTGATATGATGAAGCGACACTCACAAAGAACACCCTTCCCGGGTAAGGATTCGAACACAGGACCCCTGGCAGCGTAACGCACCGTGCTAACCACTCTGCCACGGAGGTCGGCAAGAAGAAAAATAAATAACGCAATGACAGAGTAGAAAATCGCCGCAAGAAATGTATAACGGACATTGAATAATCAAGGGCACTTGTGGAATATATCTTCGCCTCTCGTACTTCGTCACAGCTGGGAAAACGTCTTGCCAAATGTAAATGACCGGCTTCTGAATCGTCGAGATAGCCGAGCAGGAGCCAGTGTTTCCATCCTAAGTCGATTAACGCTAGACACGTTATTTCTGGTAAGAAGGAACTCGAGCGGAATTTTTGCCACGGGGGTTAAAACAGACATCGAATTTTCAAAATGGTGGGTATATACAGTGTGTTCCGCTCTAATCTGCCTAATTTCAATTGCGTGGTAGAAGTAACGGTTCATTATGATAAAACTTCCAAGTTTCAACTGAAAATAAATGCCATTAGCAGGTATTAATCTGTACTGCACGTCGTTTTCGCGGTTCATAGCGTAAACAAATGACGGCAAGAAAGGTACGGTACACTCGCATCACTTAGTAGCGTTCCAAATCGCTTCTTTATACAACATATTTGTCCAAGGTCGACATTAGATCAAAAAATGCTGTGTGACAAAGATATCTTAGGGGAATGATTTTCATTCGCAATTCTGCCTGTACCACATGCGAGCGCAACTCTCACCTAAGAATAACGTGTCTTAGGAGTTGGCAACCCTGTATCCGGAGTTGCTGAAGCTCTCCACTGCCGGAACAGTAGTCCAGTATCGCGAGATAATGAAAAGAAAATAGACCGAGGCGCAATCGGGGTAGAAGAGCGACCAAAGTGGGGAGACAAGAACGCAAGCCCGGAGGGGGAAAAAAAGAGGGCTGCATGAATTAGCGGTTCTCGAAAACACTGTTGCCAGATCTATCAATCCGTCCCCTTGTCTGTGGCGGGAGAGGGACATGAGTGTGGAGATGGAGGCTGTTATAATCTGCAGGATTTATAAAGCAATTACCGGGGCGTTTTTCTGGAGAGGGAGAGGGGGGTGGGTAATTCCTGAAATTGATGGCTGGAAATGATATTTGCAGAATCTCCCGCACGGCGGACTGATTGATGAACAGATTACGAGGGAGGGTTGGTGGGCGTTGTAACCCCACCTTTAGTCCAGTATTTCTAAACAAAAACAAAAACGTCAAAGGCAGGAAAAGATGGCGAAATGAGGTCTGACTACTGAAAAACGGACTTGTAACCCCTCTTTAAAAAATTCTGAGAACGCCACTCCACATCTTGGAAAGGAGCTTTCAAAGGTTAATGTGAAACCCGTGTGTCGACGCGGTCTGAAATCTCGCTTACTATACTGGTTGCATTTCCAGTTGGCGGCTGACCTTCATGGCTATTTCTGTCCCCCAATCGTCATGACATGATGGGTGTCAACAAACTCAGCGAAGTAAAAGCTGTAGGCGTAACATCGCCCTCCTGAAGCAACGTTGCCAAGCGCACTTCTGTTTTTGCCAATTGCATACCGACGTGTGGTCGTTCCGGAAACTTCACTGTGCAGGACCACGTACGCTGTTGTACAATTAACAACCGTTGATTTCTGGTGCTGACGATATCGTTGCCTGAAAATCCCTCCGCATTACAGTACGTTTGGCAGCATGTGGCGTAACCGGCACTCATTTGTATCGTCCCGCCAACAGCGTTCGGGCCCCGTGACTTGAAAGTGTCCGATGTCAGTCGAAGAGAATTCAATTGATCGCTGATTAGTGGTTTCCTAGCCGCCAGTTGGAAAAGCGACCAGTACAACAATAAGTCGGCAATGAATATGAGTAAATGACAATTACTCTCTTTGACATATCAAAAGGAACCGTAGCGGAGGGTTAGCACAGCGCGCTTCGACGCCAGAGGTCTCAGGTTCGAATCCCGGTTAGGAATGTATATTCTTTACACTCGTCGCTATTGGGGAAACGTGGCAGAAAAACGACTCCAAATAATAGAAATTAAATATATCGAAAGACAAATACCGTCTAGAAATAAACACGTAGCAAGCATAAAAATTGCAATTGGGTCGCTGATGAACTAAAATCAAGCGATTATCACCTTGACGTCTAAAACTAAGTTACAGTCCGGCCAAGGAAGACGAAACTACCTGGAGAGGACGATTCCAAACACGAGAGGGGAAGCAGGGAGAAGCACTTGCCAAACTACTGTGTGGTATTTCGCTTGTTGTGTTTATTACCGCTTGCTGTGTTGTGTTCGTGATGGCTCTTACAATTCGCAAGAAACAGTTTTGAAATGGAATAAAGAAAATTGAGACGTATCGGCCCCTTTTGCACATTTACAAAATACCCTCGTTATACTAGAAAATGTCACAAACCATTCAGTTAGTGCATTTATATTTATAATACTACATACAATAATACTATTATTAGTGAACACTATCCTGATTAATGCTGTGTACATTTATGCTAATTATAATATTTACTAAGGAGATAAATTTAATTGAATGATCTAAAATAAAGCTACTGGTTTACAAACAAGTTTATTTACTAATGTGACGTGACGAATATTTTCATGTTTGCTGATATAGTATATGGATGGCTTTAATTTCATTCTGAACCCAATTCGTAAACATCTCTCTATATATTTTGGAGGCGATATTACTACGTTGAAACTTCATTGGTGTTTCCACAGCAGACGATTTTCAAGGAACCCGCTTCCTGCCCAAAGTGCCGTCACCCCTATTTAGCCACTGAACACGTCCGATTGGCGCATGCGCACTTTCGTCCATGGTCTCGGCTAAGGCATCCAGACAGTACTAAATCCACCTTACGCACAGATAGTCTAATCTGGACTGGACCTACATTTTGAAGCGTGACTTCACCGGGAATCAAAAACGAGACCTCTTGAAAATATCCGCGAAGGCTATGTATGAATCCGCGCGACCAGTGAATGTTTATTATAATTTATAAGCTGGATTGTATACGATTCCACCTGTAGGTCCAGCCCTATTGGAATCAATATTTTCTGAGGGGCCTCTCCGATGGCCAATAACAAATGTTTCGAGAAAAAATATATATATCTGGTGGCCATTTACCCGCAGTGTTGCACGGTTCGCAAATCCCGCCACCAAACCACGAAGCTGGCAACACTGGTCGAGCCTCAAAGAGAATTATCCGAGCCCCTTAAGCCGTGGAACGTGGCGTATTGAACCCGGCGCGGGTGGGAACCGTAGATAGTGCGTAACACACTGGCGTGTGGCGCAGGGGAATGCGGGTCCCGTATTCTGAACCTCCCCACAATGCCACACGCAGGACGACGAAAAGAGTGTCGAGGAATCCGAGGGGTGGCGCTGCGGATTCCGGATTAATGTTAAGTCGAAGGAAACACAGCGAGGCTGGAATCAGGAGGAACGAAGCTGATTTAGGCGTCTGGAGAGACAGATAAGGCTGCGTTTTCCCGCCGTGTATGAATGCGGCACTTGTCTGTGAACTTGTAACACGCCACGAAACCAGGGGACCAAGGTACGATCGGGTAAAGCAATCGGTTGTCGCGCGATTAACTCAAGAAGTAGAAGCGAAGACAAGGGAAAGAGTGAACGAAAGATAAAAATAGTGAGTGTGCGAGAGAGAGAGATGTGAAGGAATAGAGAAAAATAGAGGGAGCGAGAGAGAAAGAGAGTGAGATACACAGAAATAGAGGGAGGAAGAGAAAGAGATTGACAGATATGAGAGAGAAAGAATAGTAGATAAAGGTTGGAGCCGGAGAAGAGAAAGAGAGTGGTGTGAGGTGTAAAGACAAAGTGATAATGGCATAACTTGACAAGTTTAAAAACAAGACGCTGCAAATAGCTGTTGCGCAGCTCACACCACATTTCCCCACTTCATTCTCCGCAGCGACGTTGGTTCGCAGTGTTGCAACCTGGAGGGAGCGGAATGGTCTGAGGATTTTCAACGAAATATGTATTCGCTTTTTCCTGGGCTGTTTTCTACCTGTCGGAGTACAGAACATTAGCTCACCTTTCGACAACAACTCTTTTCGTTCTTTTAAAACTTGAACTCCCCGATGGCTCAGTGGTAGTAGCGTCGTCGCAATCGTGGAGTTCAAGAGATATAAAGAGAGATATAAAGAAAAGGAGAGAAGTAGACAGAGGAGGGAGAGTAAAAGAGTGTGGGAGAGAAGAAAAACAGATAAATAAAGGAAGGGAGCGAGAGGGTGAGAAGATAAAAGAAAAGCAAAGAGAGAGAGAAGAAAAACAGATAGAGAAATGGAGGGAGAGGGAGAAGAAGGGTGAGAAGATAAAAAGAGAGAAAAGCAGAGAGAATAAAAACAGAGAAGGCGGGAGGGAGAAGAAGGGTGAGAAGATAAAAAGAAAAAAAGCAAAGAGATAAGGAAAACAGATAAATAGAGAAAGGGAGAGAGAGGGTGAAGAAGGGTGAGAAGATAAAAAGAAAGAAAAGCAAAGAGAAAATGAACAGACACAGAAAAAATGAGGGTGGGAGAGATGTAGACAGGCAGAGAAAGAGGGAGAAGCGGTCAAAGGATACCTAGTGCACTAAGTTTAAGAAATCGCAATCGACCCTGAACATGAACAGAGTTCTTGCATGGTCCCTTGCTACAATCAACTTCCTGCTGACATTTCTAAGATTGTGTAATTGCTAAGCAAAACGATCCCGCGTCCTGTCTTCATGGAAACTGAATCGTGCCCGAAAAAGGACGCACGTAGTCGAGAAATTTGTCAAAAATAAACTCTGTTATCTGATAAAACCTGCCGCTTATCAGTTCACCTATCAACGACTGGCAGTTCACGAAGAGAGGCGGCCACTTCTTTGCCTCGCGAGTTCGTGCCTGGGCGAGAGGACCGAGGAACATGTCAAAGGTGTTTATCCGCAGAGAGATTTTCTGTCGGACACATCAGGGTTGCAAACTATAACGAGAAGTAACTAAATCTGCTTGTTTCGCAACGGTCCTTTGTTAAATTACTTACAGGCCATGTGATGGTGTCTGAATGAATTTGTTAAAACTTTTGGGTATGCCAGCACCTTTTTCTCTGGAGGCAACTTTCTTTGGGATAAATATGGTCTAAGAAAGCCATGAATCCAACTAAGATAAAGCTACACATTCTAAAATATGACCTTAAAACATTTAATGTATTTATGAATACAAGATTGGAATAAAATAAATTTATTCTTACAACTGAGTGGCCTTCCTACAGTAGTGTCAACCGGTAACAGCACGAATAACTATGCAATACATTCTAGTTTATTTTCGACTCTACCATATCGTTACAGATTTTAAAATTCGGGTAGCAACAGCGAAAAAAAAAAATATAATAGCATGTCTATTATTCTGATTTAATGATACACGTGATACAGAAAACACAAAAACATTAAAAAAAATACACTGTACTCGTTATTATAAAAAAGAAGGTAATGGAAATTTCCATAAGGGAACTCGAAATACTATATATATATATATATATATTAGCACTGATTTGAAAATTCAGGCTCCGCATGTAAAAACTTTCAGGTGCCACCTCGACCGGGCGGCCTGTATTTTTTCTAACTATAAGATAAAAAATTCCTCTCCTCGAAAAACCCGTAAGTTAAATTTTAAAAAGGGGTGTAGTGTAAACAATACCTTAAGAAAGGTTAAAAGAGCAAGGTTGTAAAAGGACTTGCAAAGAATAAACATTAAAAAGGTAAGAATAAACTTTAAAAACAAAATGGAAAAAAAAAAACTTTCTCACACACAGTGGAATGGACCTGTTCTTATCAAAAAGCTATTGCTAAAACATCATCTCTCAACATGGACGATAAATCATTGGGAAGGTTTAAAGTTCTGTCTGAGTAAAGCAAATGCCGAACACTTAAAACAGCAGCGTTTGGCACTGTCGAGAAGTAAATCCAAATTTTTAGCCGAGTACGACAAATTTTCTGAAACTACCATTCTCCTTCCAATCGCTGCTATGAACTTATAGCAAAGATCCACAACGGTTCGTATGAAATAAAAATTGCAACGTGCTGAAACAAGAAGTGTGTACATGCTCCAGTGATGAGATTACATTCTCATTTCGAAATGACTTTTTAAAACGCCAAGAGTCTGCACTACTGCTGTGGGTCCTGCAGAAATCTCTCCGGCGGCTCGCAGAGTTACGAAACTTTAGGTGAACGGAAAAAGATTGCTGGGCATAGAGTTTGCACGAAGAGTACACACACGCATCTATGATAAGTTCTATAGGGTTAAAATCGGCATGCAGTGTTACCAGTACATGTCGAAAGAACGAACCTAAAAGTTAACCATGCAGAATAAAGCCTAGTGTCCGCAGACTTGCATTATTCTTAATACCAGACTTATTATTTGAATTCATCTTCGTGGTCCTAAGAAAGGTAGCTTTAATGTCAGTGAATAATAAACAACCTAAGCCATCAAAAATAATTCTTTGGCCTTTTTTTGGAAGTTCTTTTTCACGATTTTCATAACAGAAAGAACCTTACTTACTTTTAAGCCCAAATTACGGACAGATGAAACTAAATAGATAGAAAATTTAGAAACTTTAGTTATCTTTTTTTAACACTACCATGTTAAACCATTGCACCAATCTAAAAACTAAACTCTGTGGCAAAACAGCCCTCTAAGGGCCAGAGTACGCCAGTTTTTTTCATTGGTTGACGCGTTGTCAGCGCATCGACTCCCATCGCCGCTGTTTTCGAGGCAACATCTTCTTTTCAAGTAGCTTCCCAATTGTCCTCACGACGCTGAAATTTTTTGGTCTCCCACCGGGAATCGAACCCAGGACAGCTCGCACCAAAGGCGAGTGCGCTAACCGTTTGGCCACGCAGCGCACTGGACCAATCTAGCGATAGAAAATAAGCGGTCGATAAAACCACGACCGAAAGGGATTTCAAGCAAATAAACCTACGACTGGCAACCCTGCAGAACTCCGAAAAATATTTACCCTTCACGCCTACTCGAAACCCTTTGTGCCTGGAAAACTCTGTAACCACGGTATTTGGGGAGCTTGTTTCGTGTCCACGGTGGCCAAAACGTGACATAACGTGTACACAGGTGGCGTGATTGCGAGCTGCACGGAAAAGCTGCCGAAAAGCCAGATGGGTCGTGTGCGACAACTGCACGGCAATACGTCTTTGAACCAGTTTGCAGCATGGCGATAACAAACACAGGGCTCCCCCTCTCTCTCTGTATGCACACACATACACAAGAAGATCATTTTTTTTTAAAAAAAACATTACTCAACAATATGTTCACTGTTTGTCACTGGTAGCAAAAAATAATCGTGGATTCAGGTAATGGCTTTATTCCCGTCCACACCATAGATTGACGTGTGGCGGCAGCACTGCACTGCCTGTAGCCATATTGAGTAGTGCAAAGTAGTTTAGTATAATATAGTAATCAAGAGGTCCAGGGCTCGATACTCGGTGGAGGCACGGTGGTTCGGATCCCACATTGAACTGCGAGTCCAGACCAAATTAGCCTACCTATGTATAAAAGTGGACTTAAAACAAAACTAAATATAACTCAAACAAAGGCACATAAGGTGAGTGCACATACTTACAAAGATATAAATTACCAAACTAGAAAGACATACAAAGAGGGAAAGTAGCAAATTACAAAGACATAAAAGAGGATAAGTAGCAAATTATAAAGACATGCAAAGAGGGTAAGTAGCAAATTACAAAGACATGCAAAGAGGGAAAGTAGCAAATTACAAATACATACAAAGAGGGAAAGTAGCAAATTACAAAGACATACAAAGAGGGAAAGTAGCAAATTACAAAGACATACAAAGAGGGAAAGTAGCAAATTACAAAGACATACAAAGAGGGAAAGTAGCAAATTACAAAGACATACAAAGAGGGAAAGTAGCAAATCACAAAGACATACAAAGAGGGAAAATAGCAAATTACAAATACATACAAAGAGGGAAAATAGCAAATTACAAAGACATACAAAGAGGGAAAATAGCAAATTACAAAGACATACAAAGAGGAAAAATAGCAAATTACAAAGACATACAAAGAGAGAAAGTAGCAAATTACAAAGACAGGATGAGGGAAAGTAGCAAATTACAGACACAAAGTACAAAAACAAAGGGAGAAAGTAGTCATTATCCTTCTTGACGTCCAAAGTTAAGCGATCACCACCTTTACATGTCTAGAGTGATGATCCAGTGCCGTGGTGGTAACGTAGTCGCCTTGTAATCAAGGGTTCCCGGGATAGATACCAAGTGGAGGTAGTGGTTCGGATTTCACTTTAAACTGCAGGTCCAGTCCTGATTGGTAAAATCACCCCATGAAAGTTTCCTCTTTTTATGCCTACAATAAAGCAAACGCTCTACATCTGGCAGGTTTAAATGTAACAATACATCATCAGTGAACTGCGTTTCTAAGCAACCACTTCTTCAATCCAGAACCATCATAATTATATAACTGTTACTACTATGGCGAACTCACCAATCTGAAACAACCCTAGCCTGGCCTCATAACAGGTCGATTTCTACCGAAGAGAAAAAATCAGTATGGAAAAAAAAGTGTAATATATGTGACAGACACTGCACCCCTGTTAGAGACGAGGGTGGCTATTAATAACAACCAAGATTAATAACGAGTCTGTGGAAGGTCTCTGGTGCCAAACAACGTATAACAGCCCCTGACAGGAGCTGGTGGAAATTGATAGCGGAACGATGATTCATCTCTTCAGCCCCGAAGACTATCAAGAGTGCTCCTGCAGTGTATTCTCTATACCTGGGGAGACTAGCCTTTCCATGTTATCCATAACAGAGCCATTACAAGATACAAAAGAAGTAGCCAAATATAAAGACAAACAAAGAAGAGTTACAAAGACACAAACAGTGGAACAGCATATTACAAATACACAGTCCATGTTATCCATAACAGAAAGAAGTAGCCAAATACAAAGACAAACAAAGAAGCGATACTGACTGTTACAAAGACACAAAGATGGGAAATAAGCAAATTACAAAGACACACAAAGACGTGAAACGGCAAAATACAAAGAGCAACAAAGTTATGAAGCGACAAATACAAAAACATACAAAGAGGTAAAATAGCTATTGCAAAAGAGACGTACAGAATTGATAAGTAGAAGTATATAAAAGTAACCTGTGTCGCAACAGGACTATTTAGGGCCAGGGTTCACCTACAGACTGCCGGCTTCACTCCCACATGCCGAGGTGGGAGATCACGCAACCAGCTGTGGGGTAACGTCTGGACGGCACGACGAACCCAAGTCGTCGTTGTAGGTTTCCATCACCGTGTTTCACTACTCATTGATAGCATCCCAATTTCCTGACGATGGTGTGTGGCCACAGGTCCCATACACAGGTCGAAATCTTGGGAGAGAAACTGTTACGCTTCCCCTCAGGAGACTCGAACCTGCGTGCGTCCTGTAGCCGGAACCCAAGCTTGCGCTCTAGACCGTACGACCACGGTAAGCGACTAAAGTAGAAGTCTGAGTTAAGTTTTTAAGTCCACTTTATGCACAGATATGGTAATCGGGACCGGACCTACAGTTTAAAGTGGGTTTAAAACAACTATGTGCTTACGCCGGGTATCGAATCTGTCACCCCTTGATACTTAAACGGTCAATTACAAAGGCAAATAAGGCGAAATAACAAAGTATGCGTTGATACAACGATATTAAATAACAACATACAAAGGTATACAAAGGGGCGAAATAGCCAATCACAAAGACACAATTGATAGAGCACGTTACGACGCCGGGGGTCCGGGAATGGGTGTTCTTTGTCAATTTATAAATTTCATCACATTATCACTTATTCTCTTCTTCGAGATTAGCCAAGAGCGGAAGAAATGCGCAGTAAAATAAACAAAACCAATTAATCAATCAATGCAATGCATTCTCCATACCTGGGAAGACCAGACTAGCCTTTCCATGTTATTCATAAAAGAACCATTGCAAGTTATGAAAGAAGTAGCAGGTTACAAAGACAAGCAAAGAGGCGATGTAGCGGATTACAAAGACATAAAAATTTGGTAGTTTTCCGCAACTTTTGGCTAATCGCAAAGATGGGAATGAATGGTGATAAGATGAATGTAATGTCGCGACAATGGCAACTATACATGTCCTACATAATACAAGCCCACAGATAATCATGCTGGCTGTGAGTTCAGACACACAGCCTCGATAGTCTGCAAAATGCAGTCCAGTGTGTACTGGGTAGAAGAGAGGTTTACATTTGGGTGTCCCTTACACTCCAGGTGAAATAGCTAAAATGCATAGATACAAAGGGGAAAATACGCAAATACAAAGACATAAAGATGTGAAATGGCAAAGACATAGAGAAACAAAGAGGGAAAATACGCAAATACAAAGATATAAAGATGTGAAATGACAACCCAAATACAAAGACAAAGATGTGAAATGACAAAGACAAAGAGAAACAAAGATGTAAGAAACAAAGAGGGAAAATACGCAAATACAAAGACATACAGATGTGAAATGACAACCCAAATACAAAGACATAAAGATGTGAAATGACAAAGACAAAGAGAAGCAAAGATGAAAGAAACAAAGAGGGAAAATACGCAAATACAAAGACATAAATATGTGAAATGACAAAGACATAGAGAAACAAAAATGTAAGAAACAAAGAGGGAAAATACGCAAACACAAATACATAAAGACGTGAATTGACAACCCAAATACAAAGACATAAAGATTTGAAATGACAAAGACAAAGAGGCAAAATACGCAAATACAAAGATATACAGATGTGAAATGACAACCCAAATACAAAGACATAAAGATGTGAAATGACAAAGACAAAGAGATGTAAAGATGTAAGAAACAAAGAGGGAAAATACGCAAATACAAAGACATACAGATGTGAAATGACAACCCAGATACAAAGACGTAAAGATGTGAAATGACAAAGAGATGTAAAGATGTAAGAAACAAAGAGGGGAAATACGCAAATACAAAGACATAAAGATGTGAAATGACAAAGACATAGAGAAACAAAGATGTAAGAAACAAAGAGGGAAAACACGCAAACACAAATACATAAAGATGTGAATTGACAACCCAAATACAAAGACATAAAGATGTGAAATGGCAAAGACAAAGAAAAACAAAGATGAAAGAAATAAAAATTTACAAAGAGGTAAATGTCTAATAGTAAAGACATGCACAAGGGAGGGAAACAGTAAATTACAAAGATTGATGAATGACAGATTTGCTTTATTTTACTTGACTTTTGTACCACTTTTGGCTAATCGCGAAGATGATAATGAGTGATGATACCATGAAATTGACGAAGGGCTCACAACGAAAACCTATGCCAAAGCCGGGATTCGACCCCGGGTCGTAGCACACTGTGCTAACACCACCCCGCCACCAACGTCGGCTCAATTAGAAAGGCACGCAGATATGAAACAGTAAAGTACAAAGATGCATATATGTGAAGTAGCACATACAAACCGGTAAAAGAGCGAACTTAAGATACACACAGAAGTGAAACGGTCTATTGATTAATGTGAAGTAACCAAGTACGTGTAGATATAGGGCCTCCCCAATGGCGCAGTGGTAGCGTCGTTGCCTTGTAATCAAGGGGTCTCGGGTTCGATACCTGGTGGAGGCACATAGTGGTTCGGATCCCACTTTAAACTGTAGGTCCAGTCCCGATTAGCCTTACTGTGCATAAAGTGGACTTAAGAAAACAGCAAAATTACAAAACATTACAAAGATGTGAAATAGCCAAGTGCAAAGGGATGCGAAGATGTAATATCAAACAACAAAGACTCTCAAAGGGGTGAAATATCAGAGTATAAAGGTAAGCAAAGAGGAGAAGCAATATGCATTACAGAGATCAGAAAACAGCGTGACTGGTTGATTGATTGATTGATTTAGTTTATTTTACTTCGCGTTTTGTGCCTCTTGGCTAATTTGCGAAGATGGGGATGAGTGATGAAATGATGAAATGGATGAAAATGGACTTTCACAAACAACCATACCCGACCGGGATTCGAACCCGGGACCCTTGGCGTCGCAGCGCGATGTGCTAACCACTCGGCCACAGGGTCGGGCACAGCGTGACTGGTGAATATAGTGTTATATGATTGATTAATGTGGCCTATTTTAATTCGCTTTTAGGCCACTTCTAGGTAATCGCGAAGCTGAGTGATATGAATGAAGAAGGGACGCTCACAAAAAAAAAAAAAAAACAGCATGCCCAGGCCGGGATTTGAACCGGGACCACTGGCTGTCGCTGCGCGGTATGCTAACCACTCTGTCACGGACGTCGGCAGTAATATATATATAAAGAATGTAGATCGCAGGACCAGAAGAAAGTAAACAGAAACCTCAGGGATTGGGAACAAATAGAACAGTGCAAAAGAAGAAGGTTGCAATCAACTCCACTGATGGGAAAACTTGGAAGACCAGGATTCGATTTCATCTTATTCCTTCTGCCCACACAGAGCAAGCAATCCCCGCTGCAGAGGCAATATAGCTGAGACCAGCTCAAGGAACCTGCGCCGCAACTTTCAAACTGAAAAGGGATAGCAATGATTGCAAGGGGTTTGGGGAGCAGAGGGGAGCACTTGTTTCACGTTGCGCTGAGACCATTCTAATTGGAACCTCGTGGGAAAGTTGTCTCTGGCAGTTTGTACTGGATGTCCCGTTCTAGCACGAAGGCTCTTCGGAAGTCCGTCGACACTGCACCTGGAAACGTACCAGAGACCCAATGTTGGTTTGGTTCATGCAGGATGCCACCCTGGACCCTTCAGGGAGGTTAACGAAGTCTGGACCTACAGGCAGGAAGATTTATCCTCGCACAGTTTCTCTCCGGATCGTTCTTGCCAAATGTATGTTTCATACAAAAAAGGAGTCCGACTGTGCTGTGGCGCGAGTCCTCCAAAAGGGGAAAGCAAATATCTATGAGCTATTCTCGCTATCTGAAATACCAGGTCTTTGTGTGTCGGTTGCCTATCCCTAGGCTTTGCTGTGAATCAGCATCGATCAATTTCCCTAATTTCATCAGTGAGAGAGAAACAGAGACAGAGACAGAGAGAGAGAGAGAGAGAGAGAGAGAAGGAGTAATAAAGAGAAATAGAGATAGAGAGGAATGAAGCATGAAACCCAGTGAGAAAGAGACATAAAGGAGGAAAGAGAAACAGAGCGAGAGAGAAAGAAAGAGAAATAGAAAGAAGTGAAACGGAGTGAGATACAAACAGAAACACAGAGGAGAGAAAAAGGGAACAGAAGGAGAGAGAAAGGAAAACAGAGGAAGAGAGAAAGGGAAACAGAAGGAGAGAAAGGGAAAGAGAAGCAGAAAAAATGAAACAGAAGGACAGAAAGTGAAATAGGAGGAGAGAGAAAGGAAACAGGAGGAGAGAAAGGAAAACAGAAGGAGAAAGAAAGGAAAACAGAAGGAGAAAGAAAGGAAAACAGAAGGAAAGAGAAAGGGAAACAGAAGCAAATATAAAGGGAATCAGAAGGAGAGAGAAAGGGAAACGAGAGGGAGTAAAAGAGAGAGAAAGCGAGTGAGATAGAAAGCGAAACAAAGAGAAAAAGAGAAACGGGGAGATAAAGAGGGAGTGAGAGAGAAAGATAAACAGAGAGGGAGAGGGAAATAGGGAGGGAAAGAGAGAGGGAGAGACTGAATTATTGTTTTAAGTCCACTTTATGCACAGAAAGGCTAATCGGGACTAAACCTCAGTTAAAGAGGAATGAACCACTGTGCTATTGTGCCTCCAACGGGTATTGAACCCTGAACCGATGACGTTACTAGTACGCCATCGGGGAGGCTCTGAGAAAGGGAGAGAAGTGCATAATGATAATAGAACCAGAGACGGGAAAGATAAATTGGAGGGAGGAAGAAATGAGAGGAGGGATAGAGAAGAAAATAGAGTTTTACTTTTCCAACTCAACCAATAGGTCTCAAACACGAATGGAATTCAGGGCACATGATTTTGGTTGTATGCAGAATATTTGTTAATTTCACTCTGGAACTAGACAGTATGCTAACAACTGACTCTACTCGCGACGGCAATTTTAAACAGTTAACACGCAAAGGGGACAGGGGATAGATAGCTCCAGCAACAGAAACAGGCGATAACACTCAAAACCTTTGTTTATTAATGGAATACTGATATAGGCGAACGCAAAATATGGAACGGACAGTCGCTTCCGAAAGCAAGACATGCGCTGGCGCATCGTCATGCAGAGAGATCGCCAGCAAACATTGCGCGTTACGACGTAATTGGTGGCATGTTAGCAAGGCATTATGGGAGGGAGGTAAATCATTTAAGCAAACGGGTTTTATAGGACCATTCGCCACGGCGTAAAATTCGAGTGCTTCCTGCTACATCGTGTAACTGCTCGGCGGAAGTTCGAGAAAGGGTTAAAAAAAAGCAGAAACAGGAAATTTGAAATTCGTAAATCATCGCCCGTCCACACACGATCCATGCAATAAAAAAAGCAATAACACCAGCAGTTTCGGTGGGAGGAAATAAAATTAAGCTTCGTAAATCTGAAGGCGGGAATGTGATGGAATAGCAGGAATGTAGAGAAGGGAGTGGGGGAATGTAGGAAGTAAAGTGTCTGACAATCACTGTAGTATTCGGGGTTCGATACCCAAGAGTTACTTCCGGAGAGGTGATACACTCTGTCCCGAGAACCTCTGGAGCAAGGAAGTAGTGACTAAAAGGGCTCGACCAATGAACGCGTGAGAGAATGATTGCGTGGAGGGGGAAACGCGGATTTTGCAGCCGCTTGCAGCAGTGGGAACTCCTTTTGCTCCGCCGTTCTTAAACGTTATGTGCGGCAGCTACACAGATTCTCGATAGAGAGTTGGGTATCCAGGAAACTGCGTCCCTCCATGAACACCGTGCTTGTGGACAAATGTAGGGACGATACTCCACGACCAGAAGCGGAGTAATGCAAGGACGTGTGAAACTGGTAACGGCAACAATGGCGGATTTAACGAGCAGGGCTGGCCCAAAATTTCAGAGAGAAATTACCTTTCACAAATATGCTCTTCAGTCGTAAGCAACCGTCGCATCTCCAGAAATAACTGTTCAAACCCCGGGTTTAGTGGACTTCAAGTGAACATTATCGCTCATACCACATACGATCTGCACATCCACCGGGGTGTACCTCAATAGCAGAAGCGATGCTTAGTTAAAACGTCAAGGATCTTGGTCTCTGTGCCACTTCGAGGAGAAGTTTTACATGAAAAAATGGTGCAACGTGATATACTTCAGAACCTTCTTCAAGGCAGAATAGTTTCGAAAGAACTCTGGCCAACGCGGGAACCAGATTTGACACATGGACTTAATTGAGGAATGCAGAAGGAGAGGGTGCATAAAAAAACATCCAACACCATATATAAACTGTATTACACCAGTACCTAAATTACCCTGGGTAGTCCTTCTATTCTTACTGCACTCTTGAATATCACAGCTTCGTCTCGACGGTTATAACGGCCTCACTTATCATGACCGCCAGCGTATTTACAAACCCTAGAATGCTGCATAACCAGATGGATATAACGCTTTCTTATTGTGTTCATCGTTCCTTGTTTGATTGCTTACAGGAAAATGATGAAAAATCATACTCGTCATTGTTTACTAATCAAGTTAGTAATCAAATTGTCGAAATTATGTGATGAAATATATTTTTGAATGGAAAAACTGTAAAAAAAATGCTATTCAATCGTTTTCTGTTGATAAAATCAACATGAAGCCATCGAAAAAAATGTTGAATAGCTCTGTAAGAGCTTGAAACATATCCTCGTATGAGAAACAGAGCAACGTAACTCCAAAAATGAGTTTTTCAGATTTGTTTAAAATAAACTCCTCTGAAAGAGCTCTATTTGGGATTCAGATCGACATAATCTCCACTTCTAATCCTTAGCAGTGATGTGGAGCCACGTATCTCCGATTAACTGGTTCCCTTTTAACAGTCATACATATTCCTATACTATGTCCCGGGAATCTCTAAAGCGAGCGAACGAAAGCTAGTCTCTGAGTAATTAGTGACTCGAGAGGGCTTGACCAATAAACACGTGCGGGAGGGAAAACACGTGCGGGAGGCAAAGCTACTGCAGCTCCCAGCTGTTTCAGGGTGGCTACTCTTAAGACCACGATAATTCACGGTTTTCAAGGAGAACTTTCCAAAAATTCAAGGGTGCAGGCAAATTATACCTCTATTTAAACCTTGCTTATTACCGTGTGTAATCATAAGCATATTATGATTACACAAAACAAAAGCCACTTCCGTCTGCAAGAACATGCACGTGAGCGTACAACAAACTGATTAACTCAGTCGACTGTCGGTCATAAAGGATCTCATAGCTTACAAGCTCCAAAAAGGTTAGATTCGGCGCCTTCCCATAACTTGCTATGCCTGCCAGGTAGAACGGGGATTGAGAGATTTGTTTTTCGCTGCAGCTATATTTTCCTTCCCCGATAAAAATAAAAGCAAAACTGTGAAAACATTCCCGGGGCCAATAATTCACGCATAAATCCCGGAATTCAAGGAACTTCCGGGGCCAATAATTCACGCATAAATCCCGGAATTTCCGGGGCCAATAATTCACGCATAAATCCCGGAATTCAGGGAATTTACGAATAATTCCCGGGACCAATAATTCACGTATAATTCCCGGGGCCAATAATTCACGCATAATTTCCGGGGCCAATAATTAACGCATAAATCCCGGAATTCAAGGAATTCCCGGTGGTTCGCCACCCTGTGTTTGTATCAGCATGTACTGCTTCCCTTCGCCCACCTCCTTCCTACAGTCCGTCCCAGCTATCTCTGGAGCAGGTGAACGAACACAAGTCTCTGCGCAAGTAGTGAAGCGAGACGGCTCCACCAATGAACATGTGAGAGGAACGGAATTGCGTGGAGGAGGGGGAGGCGACTGCAGTTACCATCCGTCCCCAGCAACGTGTACTGCTTCGCTTTGCACACTCGATCCTCCCCTCTCTGCCGTTATGCGCGGCCTTGCTCCAGAGATAACTGAGACAGGGTATGTCTTTCAGGGCGACCTTGCTCCAGATTCCTGTAAATTTTATAAATTGGAGTTACGTACCCCTGGTTCTCACACGACGATGGAAAAGAGTAGAGACTGGTAGGAGGAAAGAGAGAATGGTAGTAGGAAAGAGAGAAATAGAGAATGGTAGAAGGAAAGAGTGAAATAGAGAATGGTAGAAGGAAACAGAGAAAAATAGAGAAGGGTACAAGAAAACAGAGAGAAATAGAGAATGTAGAAGGAAAGAGAGAAATAGATAATTGTAGAAGGAAAGAGAGAAATAGAGAATGGTAGAAGGAAAGAGAGAAATATAGAATGGTAGAAGGAAAGAGAGATAAATAGAGAATAGTAGAAGGAAAGAGAGAAATAGAGAATGGTAGAAGGAAAGAGAGAAATAGAGAATGGTAGAAGGAAAGATGTATGTGAAGTGATTACTGCATTACAGAAGAAATTTCATATTTTGAAATATACTAAAAGCTTCACTGGAGGTTCTGCAGCCCTACAGGGCTTGTAAATACGCTGCCCGCTACCAGGGGCGTACCTGCTAAAGTGCGAACACAGTAAAACGGGGGTGAAATCAAACCGAAAAACAACCTCCCTCACCCAGCCAGGAAGGGTAGATATCTACGAGGGCAGAAATTCATCGAATCGCAGCAAGACTGCCTTTTTTCCAAAGTTTAACGCCGGGTAATAAATCGTGTTAACGGGGGGCGGCATAAGCGATCATAAACGAGTGCGCTTCCTCCCCCCACCTCTCTTTTCCAGCAGCGGCTCGTGTATATTTTATCGCCCGGCGATCTTCAACTGTTATTTGTCCTTCACCGATAAACCAGCAGGACCGGGCTCGGTTGGTTGGGGGGGGGGGGTGGGGGGTAGAGGCGTAACCACTTAACCAACAGCATCCCATATCTGGACCATTAACTAATACAATTACAGGGTGGATATTCCTCTGTTTTCATAACGGAAACCTATTTAGTAAATCACTAATTCCGCAATTGAATTAGCTTTTTCTGCATCGTTCACCCATCCTCTAGGTATACGCGAAAAAAAATGGGGAAGAGGCAGAAAAAACGAGTAATTGCATTTATGTTGACAATTTTTTTTTCTCCTACCTTAACACATTTTGTACCCGCGGCTATAAATGATGCGCGCGGTTGCATACACATTAATTACATCCAGAAAATTGTTGCACGCCTCAAAGAAACTTCATTGATTACTGAAAATGCAATGTGCACCGTATGTTTTAAGTACCTGTACACTCCTGCTCACAAAAAGTGACACACTTTATAGGGTTGAACAGTTGGAAAATGTGCTACTTTGAGTGAACAGGAGTGTATATCCAGGTGTTAAGCAACTAATTTACCTCACATTTTGGCAACGCAGGGGCAAGAAGCTGACCTCATAATCGCTCGCTGAGGGTTGAAAATTCAATCTCAGCGCCAGATCGTTTTTTTTTTAGGGGTATAGTCACCTGCAATAAAAATCAGACCACCTAGATCCAGAAAGACTTGCCTCCCAGCAAGGCGTTATGTGAATTGCCCAAATCTGCGGCGATAAGTGGATTTTAGTAGAAATTTTCAATGGCAACTTCTTCCAACGCCCTAGAGTTAGGCAACACACATAACGCCTTGGAAGGAAGCGAGAATTTCTGGATTAAGGTGTCCCGCATTTATTGACGGTGACTGTATGTATTAAACTGCCAAGGGGGACGGAAGGAACATTCGTATTTCGCATCTATTTGGCACGCTATTGGTAATCCCAGTGAAAGATTTCCAGCTTCCCGTTATCCAAATCATAGCCAAGGAACACCACGGATACGGAACACGAACGGACGCTGGAACCGGAGGAAGCTCGATCCATTGGCACAATGGGGAGGAAAAAAGGAACGGTCAGCGGAGTGTGAATGAAAAAGGAACGCCCGATTCTTCCCGGAATTCCGGTCTGGAATGGCTCCGGTCGGCGCAGGAAGGAACCCGGAGGATGGATCACCCTTAGGAAACGCCGAGAGGAGGGGCCCCACCAGCTCCTCTCAAGGCTTCCCGACAGGAAATGTTTACAGAGATCAATCTGCTCCTAGGAGGACTCGACGGTCGGAGAGAAAAGATACACAAGGCAGGAGAGTGGGAACTCTTACACCTTCTTTCCGGCAAGTTCCGGTGTTGTACGGCTCCCCAGATTGCAAGAGAGATGCTTCCGCTGACCGCCAAGGTTCCCGGAAAATCGAAAACAGCTTTGTTCCTCGCTGGAGCGAACGGAAAATGTGGAATCAATGTATCGCGAATATTAGAAGCCTGGCGGTTGGTCGCGGCGCATGATAGGAAGAGAAAATATGGAACATAGGAAAGAGAAAATATATTGGGCGATAAAGAACGGAAACATGTATAGAAGAAGGAAAAGCACATGTTAAATCTCCGAACGAAGCCAATACGCACACTTCGAGTACTTGTGTGGGAACTTACATGGACACTTGAAGATAATATGAAATGTTTCGTAGCAGTGATAGTTGACTTACAACGCTATAAAACCAGGGTAACATATGGTACCATCTGACCTTGGGTAAGGCAATGGGTTGTCTCGCGATTAGCTGAAGCAACAAAGCGAAGTAAAAAAAATATAAAAGAGGCAGAGATAAAGAAAGGGAAGAAGAAAACAAAAAGGGAAAGAGTGGAAGAAGGAGAGAAATAGAGAATGGTAGACGGAAATAGAGAGAAATAGAGAATGGTAGAAGAAAACAAGAGAGAAATAGAGAAGGGTACAAGAAATCAGACAGAAAAAGACAATGGTAGAAGGAAATATAGAAGGATACAAGAAAACAGAAAAGACAATGGTAGAAGGAAAGAGTGAAATAGAGAATAGTAGAAGAAAACAGAGAGAAATAGAGAAGGGTACAAGAAAACAGAGAGAAAAAGACAATGGTAGAAGGAAAGAGAGAGAAATGGAGAATGGTAGAAGGAAACAGAGAGAACTAGAGAATGGTAGAAGGAAAGAGTGAATAGAGAAGGGTAGAAGAAAAGAGAGAGAAATAGAGAAGGGTAGAAGACAAGAGAGAGAAATAGAGAATGGTAAAGGAAAGAGAGAGAAATGTAGAATGGTAGAAGAAAAGAGAGCAATAGAGAAGGGTAGAAGAAAGGGAGAAGTAGAGTAGGGTACAAGGAAACAGAGAACTAGAGAATGGTAGAAGGAAAGAAAAATATAGAGAATGGTACAAGGAAAGAGAGAAATAGAGAAGGGTAGAAGAAAAGAGAGAAATAGAGAAGGGTAGAAGAAAGAGAGAAATAGAGAAGGGTAGAAGAAAGAGAGAAATAGAGAAGGGTAGAAGAAAGAGAGAAATAGAGAAGGGTAGAAGAAAGAGAGAAATAGAGAAGGGTAGAAGAAAAGAGAGAGAAATAGAGAATGGTAAAGGAAAGAGAGAGAAATGTAGAATGGTAGAAGAAAAGAGAGCAATAGAGAAGGGTAGAAGAAAGGGAGAAGTAGAGTAGGGTACAAGGAAACAGAGAACTAGAGAATGGTAGAAGGAAAGAAAAATATAGAGAATGGTACAAGGAAAGAGAGAAATAGAGAAGGGTAGAAGAAAAGAGAGAAATAGAGAAGGGTAGAAGAAAGAGAGAAATAGAGAAGGGTAGAAGAAAAGAGAGAGAAATAGAGAATGGTAAAGGAAAGAGAGATAAATGGAGAATGGTAGAAGAAAACAGAGAGAACTAGAAAATGGTAGAAGGAAAGAGAAATAGAGAATGATAGATGAACAGGGGGAAATATAAAAATAAAGAAAGGCACAGGAGGAAAGAAGAAAAGAGGGCGAGAGTGGGAGGAACAGGCAATGGATTGTCGCGCCATTAACTCGAGAAGAAAATTAAGCCAAGTAAAACCATCGAAAAACACAGACATAAAAGAAGGAAAAGAGAAAGAGTGGAAAAGAAAGAAATACGAAACAGAGAAAAAATATTTCTCTCTCTTCTTCGCATCTTTATTTGTCCCAGTCCCTCTCCCGAAACGCATTGACCGATTTCTAACAAATGCAATAATATACCGATCTTCATATAAATGCAATAGCGTAAAAATGTGTGGTCAAACCCGTGGGTTTGCAGAAGTTAGTATGGAAAATATTGACATGTTACCTCCTTCCACCCATAAACATTTTACGAGTTTACTGCCAAATTGGAGCCACAATTTCATGCGCGCGCAATCTTGTCAGCCATCTTGAAATGCCTTGATGGATTTCTGTCAAACGCAATCCCGTATCTAAAAGGTAGGAACTGTTGACCAACATCCCCGGCACAAAATCAATTCACGACAATTGGCGGGCCTTTAACATTCGTGCCCTTGATCCTTTCTCTTCCTAAAGCACTGACAATCAGGGTTGTTAAAGGTACAGAACTCATGGGTTCTATTGGGTTCCGCAACAGGAACGAAATATTTCTTTCTCGCACAATTAAAATTTGGTGCAAGTTACGTATTGTTTTAATTCAATAAGGAATATTGACCGGATTTAACTCGATCCGGAAAAAAAAAAGTTCCTGGACCGTGGTTAAATTCGTCCTGAAAGCAGGTTCCTGGACCGAAATGAAATACTTTAAAGATAAAAAAAGTTCTTTAAGATCCACAACCCATTACCGGATGTTGATTTTTCTCTCCTGGACCGGAATTGGATTTATTAAAAATTCCTAGACCTTAAACAACCCTGCTCACAATATATTAACTTTTTTAAAAAAATAAAAATTGGCGAACTGTATCTCAAGTGATACTCTAAGATTCCTAGGGTTTTTACAATATTCGTAATTTGGGCAATATACAACAAGAGGCTGGAGGATGCATCCAACACCTGAGCATCAAGACGAGCCAATTCCGTCGATAAGTTGGCAACACTGCTGTGTCAGGCCTGCAAACTCACCTCTTTTAAAGCACCCGCAATGTTTGCCCCGGCTGCGTTAAATGAGTGTCATTAGAATTCCAATCGGCGAGAGAAGAGCCACACTTGCCGGCTTCCACAACCAGCCGCAAAGGCCCCCCTCGCCTTCCCCGGCCCCGAACTATGCTATTAGATTTAATAACAACCGAGCACGGCGACCTCAAAGAACCTCTTCGCGTCCCTGCCTCCTCGGAATCAATTCCTTGAATTCGTGATGACGCGATAACTCAAAGGAAGATATCCTGGGATGAAACTACCTTCATATCTCTGCGTACGGCGTGCTGCAGCCCCTTCCAGGATACTTGTCCGATGTTTCAGAGCTTGTGTTGTTGGAATGTTCTTAATCAATTGCATTAAGAACGGGATGGGGGAGGGGTGGATCGACGCAAGGTCCATACACCGAGGAAGGGATTTTTGCGGCTAAGGAGCCAGTGTTGCAATCTGTCTAATAATAGCATATGTTTAGAAATACAAAGAACCTTGCGTGTCTCTCCGATGGCGCAGTGGTATCGTCGCCGCCTTGTAATCAAGGGGTCCCGGGATCGATACTCGGTGGAGGGACATAGTGGTTCGAATCCCACTTTAAACTCTATGTCTAGTCCCGATTAGCCTTACTGTGCATAAAGTGGACTTAAAACACCAAATCAACAACAACAATGAATCTTGCAGTTACACTGGGGAAATACACCTTCGGTTCTGGAGAGATGCGTGAACAAAGTACACTTTATATGCTCAGATCGACTGACCGGAATTGGTCCTAGTGTGCAATGTGTGTCTGCCGGGAATCGAAGACAGGGACTTTTATTTCAAGGTTACTGTGTTAGCCACAGTTTTTTCAATTTGGATTTTCTAAAGTCCGCTTTATGTAAAGATATGCGAATCGGGACTGGGCCTATAGTTTCAAGTAGGATCAGAACCGCTATGTAATTTCACGGGGACCCTTGATTACAATGCTCTTGGAGAAACCATAGAGAAATGTACGCTAACCCACGTTGCATGGCCTACAAAACAGTTGATTGGTATTACTATGAAAATTTTGCTATCCTACGTCCACAGATACAACAAATTGAAGTGGTCGAATTTCAATCTCGGGTTCGAGTCCCGACCGGGGCATGCGTGTTCTTGGTGACTGTCCCTTCATAATTTTCATCTAATCGCTCATTCTCATCGCCACGATTTCGTAGCGTACCTCTGATTCTTGAGTTACACTTAGCTTTGTAGAAGGCAGGAAAGAATGCGTATACTTCAGCAGAATGCGTTTCAAGCTACAAGAGAGGAAAATGGAGGGGGAAGACGAAAATAGGCGGAGTCTGTTTTTGAGAGGATGCAAGTTGAGTCTTGGGCTGGACAGTCGGTTCTTAGCTTGGAAAGGGAACGTTCGTTTGGGGAAATTGGAAGAAGAGGGAGAGAGGAATCTCGAGTGAGAAGTACAGAGAAGTTAAGAGACTAATGGGAGTGTGTATGTGTGTGAAAGTCAACTTTGGAACTATTATTGATAATCTCTTCGAGAACGAGACAGGTAATATCCTTTCCTCAATTTACGCTAACCGTGCCGATGCAGTCTTAAGGTCATTTAACCTAAAATGTGCGAGTTGCCATTCATTTAAGAGTTGTATAGGCTTACATTTATCTAGGTACCTTAGCAAGTGAAGATCCAGCATAAGCGAGTGGCTATGAGCTAACGCTTCCCCCTTATGGTTCGATCCCGACCTTTTAAGGTTCTTTACGATTTGCTAAAAGTGCAAACACAAGAACAAATTTAATATACACAAAATCATGGGACTTTTGTGCCATAGTGTTGCACATCAGTTGCCTAAATTGAGCTTAGGTAGCTTAGTGGATTGGCTTGTTCATACCGACTATACACCTACGATGCGGTAGACAACAGGATTTCACTGTCAGCATGTGCTTGTTTACACTGACTTCAATCCAACGGTGGACGTAGAATAGCTACTCCGGCTCAGAATTAGAAAAAAAACTTGAAGCCTGCTTCATGAGCATGCTACATTATAAATAATAAAATACGACTGTATACGATGTTAGTATCCGTACTGCAATGTCGAACCAACTCTAAAATTTGCACCAATTTCGGTAATGAGAAAAAAAATTACAATACACTAGTAATAACTAACCAGGAGCTATATGTAAGCAGAATGTCGTTGCATGCATTTAGAATATGCCTCCGGGAATATGCACCGCACCGCATGTATAAAATTAATGATGATATTTTATGTATTAACGAACACACACAAAAGTAAACATGTCCCGGACCAGGCGTGGGCAGCTAGTTGTTTTCGTGGAAGAGGGCTCTAGTATGCACGCGCGAAATTCAATTTCCTGTAACGTTGTTAAGAGGGGCGCAAAGGAGGGAGACGTCAGTGAATAAGAACCCGACACATTTTGCAATTAATTTTCCCTTTAGATTTACTGTGCGCCGACCTCCATGGTGGAGTGGTTAGCACAGCGCGCTACGACGGCAGGGGTCTCAGTGTTCGAATCCTAGCCAGGCCATTTGTGTTCTTTTTGAGTGTCCCTTCATCAATTTCATCATATCATCATCCATCCTCATCTTCGCAATTAGCCAAAGGTGGCAGAAAAGCGAAGGAAAATAAAACCAATCAATAAATCGTTCGATTTACAGTGCTCCTTATCATTTATTGGAAATACAACGAGAAAACTCTGAAGCTTCAGTGAACTTGGTGGTATGTATTCTGGGAATTCTGTAGAAATCAGATCAGAGTGAGTGCTCAGAGAACTAACAAACACGGTGTCCACGAAGTCTATTTACCAATGTGGAATGGAGCTGCTTCTATTTTTATTAATAATACTAAGATTAAAAGTTGAATTTGTAGGTTAAACTTTATTGAGTTAATTATAATTAGTGCTGCTGTTAGAAATATCGATGATGCTAACGCTTGGATTAAGAAGTATTTAAGTGATGCTTCTGTATTTCGTTGGATATTTGGTGTAGAAATTAATGGAATAAATGATATTAAATTAATTTCTAAGCCTATCCAGGCTCCATATCATGAGGTGGAAGAAATAGAATTAGGAATTAGGATTGATTATGAACCTTCATATGTTGGGTATGAGCCCTCTAGCTCAAATAGCATTAGTGGATGAGAAGCCCAAGCATCCCACCGCGTAGCACACCCCTCGGTGTCGGGATCGAACAGGGGTGTGTGGCGTTAGCTCATAGCCACTCGCTTGGCGTTTATCTTCATCTGTCGAAAGGCACCTAGATAAATGTTAAGCTATACAACTCTTAAATGAAAGGCAACACATAAATTAGGTTAAAGACCTTAAGACTGCATCGACAAGGTTAGCACGTGAGAAAAATGGAATTACCTGTCTCGTGTTGGAAGAGATTATCGATCAATAACTGTTCCAAAGTTGATTCTCACACACACTTCCAATTCCAATTGTCTCTTAACATCTCCCCAAACTCTAGCCAAGTAGTCCTATCTCCCTCTCCTCATGACTCTCCACAACTAACGTTCACCTTTCAAGCTAAAAACCAACTGTCTAGTCCAAGACCGAACTTGCATCCTCCAAAAACGAGACTATTCCTACCTTCTTCTCCTCCCTCCGTTTACCTCTCATGTAGCTGGAAATGCATTAAGTGTAACACATGAATGAGAGGTACACTACGCAAGATAGTGATGTTTTTTTGGAAATTAATCGGCCACTTTGAAAGTATTTATTTTTATGTTAAAGAGTTTCAGGAAATAAAGTATTTATTTTTATGTTAAAGAGTTTCAGGAAATAAATACAAATGGCGACACCAAAGGTTGAATTTGGGTTTCAAGGGGTGATCCTTCATGAGCATACTGAAATGTCAATCTCCCTTCCACGTAGTAAACGCTGGACTGCAGACTAGCTAGACTTAGGTGTCTGGACTCGTATCCAGTATAATCCTCTATGAGGTTCGTGTTGTCCATATATTTTTGTGATTATCCCTTCATACAACTCATCACCATTCATATTCATCCTCATCTTGGCGATTAGCCAAAAGTGGCCGAAAAAATGAAGTAAAATAAATCACTGAAACCAAGGATTGATGCCTTTTCTGAAATTCTTAGTAACGTCATTGGTTATGTTCAACATTTACGCCTATCTGAAGGTCTACAAGGGATGTACTGAATGGAGGCAGAACACTTTGCAACTCGTCTGTATTGCGTGGCTCCAACGTCATTAACAGAAATGAAAAGGAAACTTTAGGAACACCCTGTATAACAATTACAATGCGCTCTCTTATTGATGCTGTGAGCAAATGGCTCCAGCGAATAGAGTTTAAGGGTACCCTTGTGGAACTGAAGGGGTTGAAACAACCTCCTCCCTTCTTCGTAACATTCAGATTTTAAGATGATGCCAACAGGTTGGCAACACTGAACACAAACTCTAGAACGCGTGTTTGTTCCACACTTTTGCGTCTGTGGGTGGGCGGTGGTTGCTATTCTGTGGTCGCGAGAGGGAGGCGAGAGTTGGAAAAGCTGAATCCCATCCTTCCCGAAAAAGCCAGGAGCCAAAACTGGGGGGTTGGTGCGGGACGGATCACACGCATTACCTCCCGGTCCTCGAAGTGAGGCGGCGCACAATCATGCTGGAGGAGGAGAACCTCCATCTGCATAATGCTTATGGCCCACCGGAGAGCACTGGCTAAGGAAGATGTGAGCCGTTTGATGTTGCCGGGGAGGCAGCGGAGGGGGGAGAACAAACAGGGGGATGAATAGGAAGGGCAAACACGAGGAGGAAGATTGGATGGTACCTGGTCAGTCCGGGACGGCGCTGTAAAAACTATGGAGAATCTCCACCCCGTGACAGGTGGCGTGGAAATTTGACTCTTGGCCTGGATGGATGCAGACATCGAGTTTCGTTTAAGGCACCTGGCGGTTACTACTAATGCAGCAACAGGGTGTCGTGAAAAGCAAAATTGCCTGACTTTTCGAGGCAGTATTGAGGGACTGGTTTGTTATTTTAAGTTCATTTTATGCTCAGAAAGGCTAATCTGGACTGGGCATACAGTTTAAAGTAGGATCCGAAGCACTGAGCCATGTGCCTCCACTGGGTATCGAACCTGGGACCCCTTGATTACAAGGCGACGACGTTACCACTACGCCATCGGGAGGCGCTGAGGAGGCAGTGATGAATCCAGCCACATTCTTCCGGGGGGATATCGAACTTGACCAGGGGAGATGTCCATAGGCATCAAAATACTAATAAAACATATCATTTAAGTCTGAGATATAGAATACAGTAATGTGAATACTCTGCAATTTTTTTTTTTTTTTTTTTGCAGAGCTTAGATATAATTTTTTCATGCATTTCACACAAAAAAACTTCCCTGATCGAGGTCAAAGTACAATCAATTTTACTTACATTCCCATTTTCACTAGTACTTCATCTCCAGCTCAACACTGTTCAGGATGACTTGGAATCCACCATCACTAGCATTTATTTCAATAAACGAGTCTTCTTCAATACGCGGTCTTTCCTTAGACAATAATGTTTGTTAAATTAAAATGCATGAAAGAGAGACAAAGTAAACATGGTTGCCAAACTTCGTAGCTATTGTCCGAGTGCTCTGCTAGGTTATTGAAATTGGTCACGTTGTCACACGAAAATTCACGTGAATGTCCTAGAAGGAATTCTATGCAGATGTAATTTTTCAGATTTTAGAATATCATATCGGCTTTTCGAAGGGAGATGAATTCGGTGGCGTCGGCCAAAGGTCCAGTCCAGTCTTAAACATCGCCTCAGTTTGTTGTTCACGAATGCGCAGTCACCCCAACGAGCTATTTTCAGAGAGCCCAACCGGAGGCCTTACAACATGTTTTAACCTTTAATTTGTTGATATAATAAAGTATAGATATGTACAATGTTTAAACACAACGCTCTCCTCGCTTTATCAAATTTTTGATGCAGTTATCGGCTGTAATTTGCCTTCAACATCGTGTAAAGGGGACGTGTTTTCGCCATTTAGGGTGCGACTGCTTTTATTTTAAAAAAGCCAGCACACGGAGGCACTTTAGTCCAAAATAGATCAGTCAACGTGGTAAAGTACTCTAGTGCATTGTTTCTCAACCGCCGGGCCCTCGTATCAACTATACTGAGCTGCGAAAAGTTCTGATGAAATTGGTTGATAAATAACACAATCCAAATATGAGTTATGAGTTTTCGTTTCTTAAGTCCATTTTATGCAAAAATAGACTAATCAGGACTGGACCTACAGTTTAAAGTGGAAGCCGCGTCACTATATAGCTCCACTGGGTATCGAACCCGGGATTCAATTTATTCAATTTATTTATTTATTTCCCTTCAACAGAGACAAATCTCCAATTACAGAAAGGTAATATCAAAATATTACATTTTCATTTACAACTTGTATGTACACACGTACACATTCTCCCTCCTTCCTCCTTTACACACACACACACATATTCACAAACATAGACAGATAATACATAATATATATATATATATATATATATATATATATATATATATATATATATATATATATAGACATCTTGGTGACAGATCAGGTTTACTGCTTAACTGTGACAACAGAAATTATCATATATTTACACATTTCATCTGAATTACACAAAACAAGTATCACAAACACTGGTACAATACATCATTACAACAAACTTCAATATGACAAATCCAATTCTCATAATAAATACATTATTAAGAGAGATACCCCTTTAACATATTCATAAATTTGGTTCGTGTCATGCCGAAATCTAAGTCCACCAAATGATTTGAGATCTTGTTATATTGAAGTGTCATTTTTTGTATTGGTGAACCTTTATACATTTCTGTTCTTGGGATTTTGTATGAGAGTAAACGTCTATTACGTAAATGACCCTGTCTTACATTAAACCATATTCTCTCTAGTATAGAACTACTATCAATATGTCCATTTATTATTTTATACAGAAACATTTGTTGAGAAATTTCACGTCTATTTGACAGGCTTACAAAATCAAATTCATTTAATAAATCATTGTATGGTATTTTAAGAATTATTGGCGATATTCGATACTTCTTATAATATAAAAATCTGAGAAATTTCTTCTGTATACGTTCAATCATATTTTTCTGGGACTCACAGTTTGGCGCCCATACGGAACAAGCATATTCTAATTTGCTTCTAACTAAACATTTGTAGAGCATACACAAAGAGCATATATCATTTAAACTTTTAGCATTTCTTATTAGAAATCCAAGATTCCTGTAGGCATTCTGGGTAATGCAAGAAATATGCTCAGTAAAAGTCATATTATGGGTAATAATTACTCCTAGGTCTTTGATTGAATACACTCTTTTTACAAATTCGCCGTTAATAACATACTTATCATTTCGCACATTATTTCGTGCTCTAGTAAATATCATGTATGAACATTTCTTAATATTAAACTTGATATCATTCTCTACACTCCACCTATGAACCATGTTTATATCAGTCTGTAATTTCCTAGTATCCGTAATATCCCTAATTTCTCTATATATTTTAACATCATCTGCGTACACTAAACACTTTGAAAATTTGATTGTACCTGGTAAATCATTAATATAAATTGCAAAGAATAGAGGACCCAGATTTGAACCTTGTGGAACCCCAGATTTAACATCATAAACAAAAGACTTCGCTTGTTTATAAGTTACATATTGTTTTCGATTAATAATGTAAGATTTGAAAGGATTTACATATTGTGTTGAGAATCCAAAACTTGCAAGTTTTCTTAGAAGAATATTATGATTAATTCTGTCAAAAGCTTTTGCGAAATCTATATATATTGCATGTACACTAAGTCTCTCGTGGAACGCATCATGTATATCTTGGACAAAATTTATCAGATTTGTTTGCGTTGATCTACTTGGAAAGAAACCATGTTGATTGTCACTTAAGAAACATTTTACATGATTAAATATGCGATTGTATAGGATAGACTCGAATACTTTCGCCGGTGCACAGAGAATCGATATGGGCCTGTAATTTTCTATTTTTGAACTTTCACCAGATTTTAAGATGGGGCATACACGCGTTTCCTTCCAGATATCAGGGAACATTTGTGTTTTCATTATTAAGTTATAAATTCTAAGTAGAGGATACATCAATACCTCAGAGCATCCTTTCAAAATGTAAGGTGGTATTTCATCTGGGCCGCTAGATCGTTTGCCTTTTAACTGTTTTGTAGCACTTTCATATTCTTTCTGACTAACTGGCGAAATTGCTAATGTGTATGATATAATGGACTCAGTGCGTTCGTCCATTATACATGGTTCAGATGTTTCAGCATATACGGACCTAAAATATTTAGCAAAACCATCAGAAATATCTTTTGCAGATTTGAGAGAATTTTCTTCAAAATTCATTGTGCTGTTACAAGCACCATTATTACTTTTCTTATTTCTAATAAAACTCCAAAACTCTTTAGTATTTGATTTCAAATTGCTTTCCAATTCCTTTATGTAGTTGTAATGGGCACTACTTATCATTGTTTTTATCTGCTTTCTAGTTTGCCGAAACAATGACTTATATCCTATTCTAAATTTTATATTTTTTTCTGTAATACTCTTTTAACTTTATCAATTTAATGATATCATTATTAAACCAATATGGGTATTTATTTGTTGTCTTTCGTCTTCTTTTTGGGACTGTGGCAAGAAATACTTCATGAACTCTATTACAAAAAAAATTAACCGCCTGATTACATCAGTCATATTATCTAATGCAGACCAATCTACCACTCCAAGCAAATGATACATCTGCATGAAATTGGCTTTTTTAAAATTGTAAGAATAATAAGCTTCATTTGTTATTACATCAGTAGATTCCCTTATAGTTAGGTGTACAGTCAATGCAGGATGATTTTTATCTTCTTTTACAAGTGGCATTTCTTCCCTACATATGTTCACATTCTTTGGAATGTTAGTAAGAATAAGATCCAAAGTTCTATCGAGGCAATTTTTAATATTGTTTACAGAATTAAGGTTATAAAAATTCAAAAAATTTAACAAAGCTCTACAAGAGGGTCCACCTTTCTGTAACTCATAACCTGAACTGGTAATCATGGGTAAATTGAAATCTCCAATTATAAATATATTCGAGCCATGAAATTCCACGAAAGAATCAAACATATTATAAAATGACAAATATTTTTCTATACCGCATGCAGGCGTAAAATACACTGTGGTAATGTAATAAATCTTATTACGTGTACTTATTTTAACAACCAATGTATCTACCTCACAATTCAAATTTATTACTTCCGATTTCAGTGATTCCTTTATTGCTATCATAACTCCCCCTCCACTCTTATTTCCAGGTCTATCGCGACGGTACACTTTGTAATTGCCATTAAATAATTCATTACTATTTACACTCTCATGCAGCCAGGTTTCAGTAACAATTATAATATCAAAATTATTACTCAAAACATTAATATAAAATTCCATAATTTTAGTATTTAGACCACGGGCATTTTGGTAATAAATACATATTTCATTTATACGACCCTCGAAAGTTACATTAATTGGGTGACGTCTTCAAGTGATTTTAATAATATGATGTTAGTATCATCCCTTTTTTTCCTTAACTTAATTAATCCCGCATGGTCTACCCATAAATAAGCATAGTTTTTCTCGTATTTTATCTTCCTAGCCTGACTAAGAATGCGCTTTCGGTAAGGTGTGAGGCTTTGGTTAATATAAATGATTTCACTTTTGGTATAACCGAGATGTACAGCATTTAAGTTCCTTTTCACTTTCCTCTTCTGTATAAAGGCATCCTTGTCCATTCGCCTGACAAATTTCACAATGATTCCACTTGAAGATTGATTAGAGGGTTTGCGCAACCTGTGACAACAGTCTATCATCTCATCCTTGATTTCTATGTCCAATGCTCGTCCAATAGTTTTTACTACATCCGTCGTATTTTCATTCGGCTGTTCAGGAACACCGTATATTTCCAACGTATTGCGGCGACCATACTGATCTAATTCATCTAGTTGCTCCTGATTATCCTTCAGTTGTTTTTTTAGAGTTACATTTTCCCCTTTCAACTGTTCAATTTGTACCATACAAGTATTTATTGACTCTGCCTGCTTTTTGATCAATGATGCATTTTCGTCCAGCTTTTGATGAGCTAACTCAAGTGATTTACTTAGTTCGCGTTCACAGTTTATATTTGCTTTCTTCAAATTTTCCATTTCATGCTTTACAACTTGAAGTAGTTTATACATATCAACAATAGTTGGCACTTCCGTTTCACTTACACTTTCGTCCTGTAAACTACAACGTCTAATCTTCGCACATTCTTTGCATCTCCAAATTTGTCCCGCACTCCGCATATATTCTGCATCTTCCTCTTTCAAACGTGCACATTTCAAATGACATAGCTTCAAACAATCTGAACACTGTATTTTTGAGGAAATGTCCTTCCGAGCCACAGGTTCGTGACATTCGATGCAACTACTCATCTTATTAGATATATCGAACAATTCGATAATGACAGTTCAACTGTACTCCGCGGTTTTTTTTAACACTGAGGTGGCAACACTGTTTGTTTACATACGGGAAGTAGAAATGACAGTGACAGTATTTAACGTATGTATCGTTTCATTTACCAGATATTGAACTATTTGTTACACAAAAGTAATCTTCAGTACTTACTGCACATTCCTGCAATATCGTTTTCACCACCTCGCATCAGAAATACATAAAATACGACAAAAAACACGGAGCACATTCACACCGTTGTCCTACCGATCCATCACCACAGAACAAAATCACTTAATTACAAGGAGACGACGTTACCGCTTCGTCATTCATATTTGTCAACAATCCTACACGTAATCAAACTATTATTACTCCTTTTGATCATGCTAGAATTTATTTATCAATATTTAATTTCATGGGTACATGTTAATTCATGCATATAAAATCTCAAATACTGTAAAGATATTTACGAGGACTACTGGCTACTGGCATTGACTTTAAAAAAAAAATACAGGGGAATGGTTTCACGAAGGTTGAGAACCATCTCTCTAATGTTTACGTCTTCGCCTTATCCAGGCTGGAAAGTATAGCGTACATAGTTTGAGTGAGGTCAGTGCATATTATATCTCCGTTTCTCATGCACAACATGCATCTCCCGAGTTTCAATAACTTGCACAAATTTTAAAACGCGATTTACATGTAACAATGTCTTTTGTTAATTATATCATCATGCGAACTGAGCAAGAAACAAGTTTCGCTTGCCACGTGTCTCTTTGGTGTGAAACTCTCGTGTCGCTTGTCTCTTCGGTGTGAATTCTCCCTTAGACTTTGTGCAATCACTTTTGAATCACCCTGTATTAACTGATCCCTATCGCACACCGGACTAACGGAAATATGTAGGATTAAATATTGATAAATATATAAAAGTAGTATGTAGATGGTATCAAATATATCCCCTGGTATCAGAAAGTTAACCCGACGAAATAAATTAATATCATGTCAGAAGTGTCAAAGCATTCTAAAAAATGAGGAACTGACGAAAAAAAAAAATAATTAACCCCAAATCTGGTAACGTCACAGCTGTTAAAACGGACCTAGCCACAAGTAAATTCGGGATCACTAAGATATAATAAAAGAGTAAATGACATGGCTCCAATGACGTTAAGATCATTCATTACGAAAGATACATAAAAATGGATGAATAAATCAAGGCGACATAGTGACGCACTGTTAACGGTCACTAGTCAAGGTTAGTTTACGCTAGCATACGCCTGACGTATAGCATAAATAAACAGTTAAAATGAAGTTCCAAATTAGTAATAGGATAACAGTAACGATTTCCTCACCCCTACAAATAACCTGGGAATCACGTTCCTTTCGTATGATATTACTTCAACTAAAGTCTATGACGTGTGGGAAATTAAGATTTAAGCACAATTACTCGCTATTACCTACTTTACGAAGATTAACATGAAATTAATCTGTAAGAAGTAATTAAATTTCATTCGGGAAACTTTTGAAAATTCTGAAGGAACGAGAAAAACGCATAAATAAGCGCCCTTGAAAAGACACTTATTCTCACCTCTTTGGGAGGCTAGGAATTTCAGTGTCGACGCCAGCTGAGTGTAAAGTTCATCTACAACAAAGAAAGGTGTCATCAAATTATCTCTCTCCGAGACTGAAATAAGATATGATTCTTCCGCTAACTCGAATGTGAAAATTTCCGCACGGAAATCTGGCGACTTGCATGGGAGGAAAATCCTGGACTTGAGTCTTGCGACTGCACATATCCTGAGTTCGAAGGAACAAAAGGAAAACAACGAATGAATCGTGCTTTCGGTGCAGAGATTAAACTTGCGTGTTTAAACCTATCGTAAGCTGACGGAATGTAAA
Organism: Lepisma saccharinum; assembly: GCF_977018435.1. Lineage (NCBI taxonomy): Eukaryota > Metazoa > Arthropoda > Insecta > Zygentoma > Lepismatidae > Lepisma > Lepisma saccharinum. The sequence continues at coordinate 34,634,980 of NC_139240.1, read as the reverse complement.
CGTGATTATACCTAAGGGGAGGGCTTGATTGATTATACTATTCGCAATACTACATCGTTATTTAATGAAAAAAATGACAACCAGTTTTGCCTTAATTTAAACAACCTTTTTAACTTTTATCGCTATTTAGTGATTTAGTGATTTGCGATGCGATTAAATAACCACACGAAATCTGTTGAATAATGCTGAAGAGTGTTTATTTAAACATTAAGGAATGCCGTAACTTGAAATATAAATATCATAATATAAATACACATGAAATTTAAGGTATTTAAAATTCAAAGCTAGAAAACGCAAAAGGAGGAATATTAAGCTACCCTTTAATAAATAGCTGAAGGAGACAATAAATATATGGATAATAACAAAAAAATCTAGTTAATATGTGAAATACTCCACGCCTTGAATACCGCTTACGTCTCGTTCTACTTTTCATTACAAGTTGGCTTACGCCTAACTATGGTGTTTTAACAAACTAAAAGTCATGCAGACTAAGTCATTCTTATGTCATTGCGCTACAATGACAGTGTCATTCCTCTTGCTATGGGTACCTCTGTGTACACAATTAATTCGTAGGGGAAGACATAACCTTAAAACTAATGGAAGGGAGCGTCACACTTACTACCTTTAGTAGTGGACATCATTGCTCCTCTATTCCTTAAAACATATATATAAACACTTGCGCACTCTTTTATATTTCACTACCGGTATTTCTGCGCGTACAACTAAAAACACCTATTATTATCCCTTAGCTAGAACATTGAATCAACGAGCGGGTTATACTCTAACCGAATGGTAGCGTCACTCTTACTACTTACGCCAGCGTATAGTAGCGGACATATAATTGCTCCTCTATTCCTAGAAATATAATTAGCGTTTCGTTTTTTCACATATTAACTTTACTTTAGTAAAAAAAATATTCCTTAAACAAGGTAAAAATAAAAATGCTCTGCGACTGACTCGTGTATTCTCTCGACTATCTCCTTATCAATTTGCACTACAATTATTAGGACCAAGGCTCCCATCTTCGGGGCGAGGAGATTTCAGTCATTTTAAATTACGAGTGAGTCGACCACTGATCCTTGTGCATTTCAAAACTATACGTGATAAAATTAAATATCCTCCTTGCGATAATCTTTAACAGTTTAAGCTTAAAACACATAAACACAAACGGCGTTACTTTTCGGATCATTAACAAGTTACGGTCTGTTTATGAATGAAAATAAATATGGAACTTTAAAGGACTTTAATTAATTAAAAACGCAATTGACTTCAGCAATACTCTCTGCTGTGACCCACTAAGTACACACACCATGGTGTGATGTGATTGAGTCGTATCGTTTATAGCCGAAATATCATAAGTCACGCACCAAATTTACGTTAAAAAAATACCAAATTGTATTTCAAGAGACTACTGCAAGGACAAGGGTCATCAATATCAAGTGCCACTTTCAAAATTTAGATAAAATCCTGGGAATTGATGATAATTTCCCAGGTGGTAGTTTTGTCATAGCCATCAGGACCTGACCGAAGGTACCGGGTTCGAGCGAACCACGGCGTTACTAGGAGCGGAATGACAAGGGCTCGTCGGTAGACGTGCCCGGGCTGGCCAAATTCTGGGCGGAATATGACACTCGAATGTCCGACATCGAACCTTCCGGCGAGCGGAATGACGGACGTACCTTATGCCACATCGCATCGACGCGGAAAACCGCGACGAAGCAAGAGCGCAGAGCTGTTGCCTCATTGCCCGTGGCTACCAAAGGAAACATTCTATTTTCGTTTCCTCCGCATTGTAATATGCTTTAATGCAGCGGGTGATTAGCCTATTGGGTGGGTGTGGTGGGTAAGGACTGAATTAAAGCTGAGTATCGACGTTAACCATCATTAACATTAAAGCTGCGTGGTACGCAGCTTGCCCCAAAAATAAAAATTCGCGGAGAAAAACAATTCTGACATGTCACTATTTAACAAATTTCAATTTTCATTTATTTCGAATGATATAAATGAAAAGCCCACGCATCTCAAACCACGTAGCGTTCCTCTGAACGCGGGGATCTTAAATAGGGATGTACTAGTTGATGGTAGAGACAGCCCTGAACGGGCAGGTACAAATATCTAACTATTCATTAAAATAGACTCATGATTCGTTTCTAGACTGAAGTGAGCAATGCAAATGGCAGAAATGGGTGTAGACTAGCTTACCCTGTTCGGTTTAGAAATAAGACCAGTAGCTCCTGCTTCTCCGATGATTCCAGATTAAAAGACCTCGTGTCGCTCTCATGCGCACGTATTTAAACACTCGCTTGGCCTCTCGTCACCTCTTGCCAAAGGCCAGTGTTCTTACCATTTCCTGTAGAATGCTTATTCTACACATTCTGAGCAGGAGCTGACAAGGTCTGCCAGGGTCAATATTTCTTAATCGAACGGGGTATGGTACGATTCATATTTGTCAACAATCCTACACGTAATCAAACTATTATTACTCCTTTTGATCATGCTAGAATTTATTTATCAATATTTAATTTCATGGGTACATGTTAATTCATGCATATAAAATCTCAAATACTGTAAAGATATTTACGAGGACTACTGGCTACTGGCATTGACTTTAAAAAAAAAAATACAGGGGAATGGTTTCACGAAGGTTGAGAACCATCTCTCTAATGTTTACGTCTTCGCCTTATCCAGGCTGGAAAGTATAGCGTACATAGTTTGAGTGAGGTCAGTGCATATTATATCTCCGTTTCTCATGCACAACATGCATCTCCCGAGTTTCAATAACTTGCACAAATTTTAAAACGCGATTTACATGTAACAATGTCTTTTGTTAATTATATCATCATGCGAACTGAGCAAGAAACAAGTTTCGCTTGCCACGTGTCTCTTTGGTGTGAAACTCTCGTGTCGCTTGTCTCTTCGGTGTGAATTCTCCCTTAGACTTTGTGCAATCACTTTTGAATCACCCTGTATTAACTGATCCCTATCGCACACCGGACTAACGGTTGCTAGTGTATGTATTTTAATTAATTAAATTTAATTTCTAGTTTAATGAAGTCTCGATCCAGACGAACCTCTCCAAGTCTTTGCAAAAGTAGTCTTAACAATAAAAAATGAGAAATACGTGAAATATCGTATCTTTGTTTACATTTTTAATATCGCAATATACACTTTTTGAGCTCTAAATTTCTTGTCTATAGATGGAGCAGAATTCTCAATACAAATATCCGACTACACTGTGTGTAATAAAAACTTGTCTTAAACTTTAATCCCACTCACGTAATAAAAACATACCTTCAAATCAGCAAGCCTCATGCAAGTGAAATTAATTTTATTTTCCCTCACAAGTGATGCACATTGCGATTCACTACCGTGTACCTCAAGCTAAGTTCAGCACAGCGTGATACAATATCCAATATACGTACATCCTTTATGAAAACAGTGTTCCTGTAAGAATCCCTATTCAAATATTTTACCTGGACACGCACTTGTGAATAGGGAGTAAAACCAGAAGTTTTCATGCCACCAACAAGATTAGCTACGATCTAAAATGTGTTTTAAAGGTCGCACAATTTTATTGGCTTGTAACACCCCTTTGCTGCATTCGAGGTCTTGGCCATGTAGATATTGCTAATACTTTTGCCAATTGTGATATGCAATTTTTCATGCGGTTGTAAGGTCAGTGCTAGGGTATATACTGCATACGTCAGCTGGTAAGACTCAGCACTGCCAGTGTTGCTAATTACGATTATATGCTATTAAAATGCAGCTTTTTGAATTTGTCCATAAAATCGACCCCTATTCATCGCACACCACAGATTGGCACGGCGCAAGTCAGGAAACTGCGAATGGCGGCAATGGGATGCTCAGATAAGTACCACGATTTGACATACAGCCCCTGCACCGGGACCCTTGATTGCAAGACGACTGTGTTACTGGCATTCTGAAAAAAAAATACTAGACTTTAGCCATTAATTAATTTAAACAATCTCCTGCGATGAATGAACTGGCTAACTGACTCTGTAGCCTTATTAAATCCTATGGTTTACCGCTGCAGCAACACAAGCCTTTCATCTGTCCATATCCTGGGCAAGATCAATTCAATCTTTTCCACCCTTAGGCATTTCCTTTCGGTCCATCTCAACGTAATCTCTCCACTTTCGTCTTGGCCTCTAACCATCAGGTTTCCGAACAAGAATGCTCTAAACTCTTCTTTCCTCTTCCATTCGTGCCACATGGCTTGCCCACCTAAGTCTTCTGTCCAACAATCTGGACATGAATACGAATTATGCTAAATTATGTAACCTTCTCCACTCACCTGTGTCCTCATTCCAATTAGGTCTAAATATTTTTTCAGGGATTTTATCTTTAAAACTCTTTGAACTTGCCCAATGAAGAAAACCTGGTGTGGATCTCTCCAAGATTTCATGTTATTAGCGATCAAAGTTTAGGTTGCGCGACTTTTGAAACACACTATACTTTTCTTGGGGAGCAATACTACGGCAATGACAGCGGAAGGACACAGTCGACGCTTGTCCAAGAAATTTGAGAAATACATTCAGTAAAACTCGTTCTCGTTAAACAGCTGAAGAGCTACGAATGAACACAACGAAACAAGAGAAGATGAATGAACAAAACTGCTGTACTTACATTCATAGACAGTGAGACTCGCTTCGGCGCTCACAGCGTCCCCAACACCGTTCTCCGCCACGCACTCGTACACCGCGTCGTCCCTGTTGGCGCGGACGGGCTCTATCCTGAGCAGCGACCCTCCGGGATAGTTGTGGACCAGGTAGCGGGACTGGGTCCCCGACAGCTTCTTCCCGTTCTTCCTCCACTGCAGCTGCGGCGAAGGGTCCCCCGTCGCCTTGCAGTAGAAGGCCGCGATGCCGCCCGCCTTCACCTGCTGGTCACGTGGTCTCACTGTGATTTCGGGCGGATCTGGAAGGAGAAGAAAGATCTCCGTGAGCGAAACGTTCAACATGAATGTGTTAGCCTCCCTGGTCGCCAGGTGTAAATCAGCCACCGACTGCATATTTACCTACCTTACTTTATGAGGGCGTAACATAACAGGATAAACAGTTAAACACAACCATTAACACAGACCAGAAATGCCCGACTATACTAACAATTCAAATGAGTCGTTAGTGAACGTGAGGGGATGCGTTGGCCTCCGTGGTCGCCAGATGTAAATCAGACCCCAACTACACATTTACCTACACTGTACATGTAAAACCAGATTTCCACCTAAATGTAAGAGGGTTAATAGACAAATATCGTAATAAATTAAATACTTAAACACTAACCCAGACCAGGAATGCTCCGTTAATCAAAATGAGTCGTTTGTGACGCCTTCTGATAAATGAACGAGTTCAGAACTTGAAAGAAACTTCTCCAGCGCTCTCAGACAATACAGTGCCACGAATTGGAATCTTGTCCCTCCACTTAACTACCGCCTTCTCCATGTTCACTATGTCGCTAATTCTTCGTGATAGTACAATTCTTAGGGAAAAGAGTGGCTAATTCTAACATGTTCCGACATGTTTTTGATCCTTACCGCTCCTCACATTTTCTCTCTGAATTCCACTTCATTTTCGTCTCCTCTCGCCGTGAAGAATTATTTGGTCTTCTCTTCATAGGCAATGGAACATCCTACTTAATATTTTAATCTAAGAATGTCTCGTAAAATTACACATGTGCTTTAGACACTACTCTCTCCCATTGTATATTTTACAGTCACGGACACTGGTTTGTAACGACTCAATTTACTTTAAATAGGATCCTTACAATCCAGACGTATTGTATTACTATCATAACACTATGAGCTTACAGTATGGAATAATAATCTAGACGGTCTAGCATTCATTGGCTGATCGTGAAGATGACTGAGTGATTGATTCATTTATTTTACTGCGACATTTGGTTAATCGCGAAGATGAGAATGAGTGATAAAATTGATGGATACCCAGAAACAACACCAATGCCCAGGCTAGGATTCGAACCCGGGACCCCTGGCGTTGATCGTAGTCGCCATGGAAGAATAACTGCAATTGATGCAGAAGCGGTAAACGGTATCCCGAAACTGGTGAAGCACTTAAAGCTGGGGAAGACGAAGGGGCTATAGGTGGACAGAAAGGGACAAGGGAACTGACCGAAGCGTCCATACAAATAAATGAAATTCATCACTTTTCGAATGACGAACTTCTGGTAATGTGTCCCACTGTGAAGATTAAAGGGAAGCATTTGAATGCGACAAACAGGCGAGGTGATGCGGTAAAATTAACCATGGAGGTTGTCCGGACGAGGTGGGCTGACAAGAGGTAAGCTGAAGATGAAGGCGTGGGGGAGATGCGATCTGGAAGAGACAGATCCGCCGGGCCGAGCGGGACACTCTGGGGGAGGATGTTTATCAGAGAGTTCACAGCGTAGCGACCTGGGGACCGAAGTTAGTGCCGACCGCCTCTGACGTCACGAGGAACTTTCGAGCAAGTCTTCCATCGGGCGAAAGTACAGGCACTTAAAAAAAAAAAAATAGGCCTCGTCCATTTTAGCCCTCGGGGTCCAGGTCTCCGCGTTTAAAAGCGCACCATCGCCCCAGTACGGTCCGTCCAGTGTGTTTATGGCATGTAAATAAGTCTACGAGTGGGCTGGGGGAGGGGTAGGGAATCAACCTAAAGCATAAGGGTTTAACGATTTCGGATTCAGATGTCTCCGGCAGAAACTGTTGGTGACCTGTGAATGATTCCCCACGGAGGACGATTTTGAAATAATCTAGGTTGGAACTGTGGTTATGGCAACACTATCTCTGTTTTAGGCGATGAGAGGTTCGAAACACGAAAGACAAGCAGCAACGTCATGGCTTTTCTGCCATTTTAGCTAATCGTGAAGATAAAAGGACGCTCATAAAAACACCTATGCCCAGGCCAGCATTCGAATTCCGTCACGTAGGTCGGCACAAGCGTCAACGTTGAGAATATAACGTCTGATGCAGCGGTTCGAAACCCACTTTCAACTGTAGGTTGTAAGCGATGTATCTGACCATAAAGTGGAACTGGAACAAACTCTGACTTAGAAGCACACACGACGTAAGAGATAAGTGAATAAAAGGAGAAGAAAAGAAGAGAAGAAAAGGAGAAAGAACCGTGCCTTCAGTTTGAAGTGGGAAACCCAAACATCTAACTGTGCCTTCGCCTGGAACCAAATCCAGAGACATTACATTACCTAGCGAGTAGTGGAGTGGAGACCAAGTCATCACTGATCTACGAATACAACAAACACGCCACCGTCGGGAATCGATCGTGGATCCATCGAATTACATGGACAGCAGTGATGGCTGGAGCAGCTTCATCAAGGCCACAGGATCCCACTACTTCGTGAAAACAGTCTAGAACTCCATATTACAAAGTATTACTATGGTTTCGAAGAGAATAGGCACATCGCTTAAGCAGAAAGAGAGGTGTTGGGAGAAATCGAATCACGAAATCCACAGTCAGGGACTACCAAAATAATTTAACTCAATACACAGTGGAAACATCGGCGTATGGCGGTGAAACACATTGAAATGAAACATTAAGCGATAAAAGTTTTTAATTGGAAATTTGAGAGGATCCTAAGGAATTAGGCACATCGCTTAAGCAGAGAGGCGATGAGCGAGGATGGAATCAGGAAATCCACAGCCAGGACTTTCAAAATGATTTTACAGTATGTACAGTGAAAACATCGGCGTATGGCGGTGAAATATATGCAAATTAACCATTAAGCGACGTAAGTTTTTTATTGGAATTTCAAAGGGAACAGTCACGAAACAGGGAAATCTACACGTATCCGAAAATGAAAAATATAGTTTCTTTTTTTGCAATCATTACGACGACTCCATCCTCGGTCGAAATTTCCCTATGGAAACAGCCTTAGAATCAAAAGCGGATGTATGACGTAATATTGCAATAAAAATCCTCAGATATAGGGGGAGGGGGGATGGAGCTCGGTCCAATGAAATCTGACGAACAAGCACACGTAACATGGAGAGAAAAAGGGGCAGCCAATAAAAAATAATTAACCGTTTCTCTCGGGCAATGAAGTTCGCCGCGCCCATCAGCGGGCTTGACCGGTGATTGTTTCGGCTTCTTTGTCGGCGGTAATTGAAGGGAAAATTAAAGGGAGAGGGGAGGAAGTGTCTCAGTGTGTGAATTTCCGAAAGAGCCATAACCGCTGATTGTTGCGGGAAGTTAATCAGGATGGGGAATATCACTGGGATTAGGAACTGGTCGCTCTGTTTGCACAGTGACGTCACTCGCCTTCCAGATGCTGCGGAAAGGTTTGTTCTAATTCATTATTCAATCGAACGAAGTCGATTTACAATGGGATAAAAAGCTATAACGAGAGAACGCGTTGTACGCAAAAAAATACACAGTAGTTCCAGCGTGAAGCGGCTGTGTACACAACTAGATTTCATTGTTGCCTCATCCGAAGCATGCAGCCATGACGGCCATATTAAAAAATGGCGGACATATGAAATTCAATCCATTGTTTGTCCTTATCAAAACAAGGCGTGGAAACGGGTTCATTTTACTCAAAAATCAAATGCCGAATCCGAAAATATCCATTTCAAGTAAGATTCCCCGGTCCGCATCTCGAAAAATAGGTTCCATTAAGAAAACAAAATTATATTTACACCATGATTCGATCCCCATGCATCTGATGTGTGTAAAGAGGCCAAAAAATACAGAGAATTTGTTTTCCTAAGAACTGGAAATTGCCATGACGATGATCGTGTGACTGTATAAAGTGTCAACACAGCGACCTGTCAAAATGCCGTGGCTACATTCACGGCAGAAATTGTGATTCCGTGACAAATTTAACCTCTCGTACCTCTCGCCAAACTGAACACGTGTACATGAAAAACTTTGGCACAATAAACGAAGTACAATCCTCTGTCATGGCGCAAGAGCTTGCTGAGGGCCAGGGCCTGCTAACCAACTCTTCATTGGATGACGCGTGGTCAGCCCGTAGAGTCCCATCGCCGCTGTATTCTGGCTTTCGAGACCGAAGCCCTCTACCGAATTGTTCTCACGATGCTGGGGATCCCACTGGGAATCGAACCCAGGACCGCTCGTACCAGAAACGAACAGTTACACTGGTAAAGTTCCCAGTGCAAATAGAGGGATGTGCAGGTGGGGCCTCACATATTCTCGATCTTGGCAGATCATGAGATCAGTACCACGCTCCGGCCGGCTTTACCGAGCAGGTACACATTTATTTGAGGCAAGGTGCACCCAGAGTCGCTTAATACAGGGACAAAGACTGCGACATCAGGAATCGAACCCGGGTCTCCCGCGTAGCAGCCAGACACTCTACCAACAACATGACCGCGAATCCCACCGTTACACAGTAACAGGTTGAAACTGGGCACTAATTCTTTGGTTAACTTCACCGCTACATATAAAAACATATGAGTACTCTTCACTACACTGCCACTGCAGTGAATGATTTGCTTGTCTGAATTAATGGGTGTGTCAACATTTGGGCTATATGGACCCGTTACATTAGCGTAACTACAATCAACATGTCTCCGAGGACTATAATCCCTTACAGTCAGCACATACATATAAGGACAAAACACAGCCCTACAGAGGATTATAATGGCCGTAGATCAACACACCAGAGCCTCGTTAGCCTCATACATTGTAGTAACCGGGGTGTACTAGTGTAAGTGAGGTTGACATTCGGGTGCCCCGGAACCACAATGAATCTGCAAACTAAACACAAACGACTGTGAAATAAGCTGAATATCCCACAAGACATACAGGCATTCTTCTTTGCCAGACTGTCTTATTGTCCCTCTGTAGCTGTGCACAGAGCATGCAATAAGAAATCAATTTTGTGGGAGCTTTTCTAAAGGCTTAGGGCATGAAAAATTACCGATCTGCTCATATTGCTCGCTCAGCGTCCTCCAACCCTCAATTATACCTCGCCTTTAATACAATTTATTTTATGGTTTTAAAAGGTGCCGACAGATGGCGAGAAAATCGATCTGACAATATCCCCCCTTCCACACGTTCTTCTTCCCCTCCCCGCTCGCCCCCTCTTCCTTTCTCTGAGAGCTTTCTTCGTCCTCTACAAGCTTCGAATGCGATTTTGCTCGGCGTCAGATCGGGATGGTTATAAGAATAGTCAGCTGTCAGGATCGCGTAGTCTTTCTTCTGACGACGTCGGTCTTAGTCAGGGAGAGATGTTCTTCGCCCCGCCAGAATAGGCGGAAACGACGGGGACTCCATCTGGTGGCACGGTGAGTAAACTAGGTAGGAAAGGTATTTCTTGCAGTATCCTCCCCCACGAAGGCTATTTTTGATCTTGTTCTAGGGGTGACCTTTCATGCCAACCCATTTTCCACACAGTATACGCCAGATTTGGTATTTAGCGGCGCTCTGCCACTTTTGGTTAATCGCGACGATGAAAGATATGAAATTGATCAAGAGACGCTCCAAAGAACACCCATGCCCAGTTCAGAATTTGCTGTGCTAACCACTCTGCCACGAAGGTCGGCTCAGTACACACTGGACTGCATTTTGCAGACCAACGTGGCTCTGCCGTCTGGATTGAATTGGCGTTTTATATCCACTTTATACACTAAGGCTAATCGACACTGGACCTACAGTTTAAAGTGCCTCCACCGGGTACCGAATCCGGGACCCCACAAGGCGGCGACGCTGCTACTACTACGCCATCGGGGAGGTCCTATGGCGTCTTGACTCAGAGCAAGTATAATCCTCCGTGTGCATCGTATTGCGCACTGCTCATGTCTGTGTCATTGTCCCTTCATCTATTTCATCATCATTCATCTTCATCTTCGCGGTAAGCCTAATGTGGTAGAAAATCGAAGTGAAATAAATCAATCAATCATGATCCTGCTGCACTTTATGGTTGACGGGAGATTATCGTTACGTTACCCCTAATTATTAATGGCGATCCTATCCCAAAATGAATACCGTTCATTTTCAAATCAGTTCAATGTAAATAATATTGAAAACATGCTGCATCCAATTCATTTAACCATTCATGAATCACAAACGTTCAAAATATCAGTTCATTAAAGACGGGGGGTGTTGAGAAGATGATACTGAAGGGAAAACCATTACAAATGGAATAGAAAGGTTCATATTGGCTGCTCTACCACACAACGCTGGACAAATAAAGGACAGAGTAGGTATTTTTGGCAATATAATAAATGATTTAATATGAAGAAAAAGAACAAACATAAATGAAAAATGATACATCCAGTGGTGTCAGATAAATGTTCCCAAGTTCTTGCTTAGACGTAGCTAGGTGGAAGGCTGAATTGTTGCTTTTGATAAGAAAGGGCGTACTAGGTATTCAGTATTCTGAGCTTCATCAATGGTGACGAGCTACAGATTTCCATCATGTAAAATATAAACAGTTGTGGAATAGTTGAATACTATCCTGGTGTTACACCATATCAAGTAATTCGTAAAGGTCTTTCTTTCTTTCTGCTTTTGGCTCCAGCCACAAACACGTGGTAAAGGAACTTGTCAAATGCCTCCCTAAGATCCAAACTCTAGGTGCAACTGCTGGAACGAATGTGTACAGAGGTGACGCAGAGGACTTGAGATGAATCTCAAACCAATCAATGACGTTCAAGCGAAAACGTCCAGTGCTATCTATGCATCAAGCCCTGCTGTACAAGCTATTATCCTTTGCTTGTCGTTATATTACCAATGAAACGTTACAGAACCTCGACCAAGATACAGGTGGCAACACTGCAGAAGTGTAGAACGTTGCAACACTACATTCAACATGTTTATTTTTGTGCCAAGAATAGACTGTGGAAGGGGACAGGACATAGAACGTGGACAACACACACGAAGCACCGTATAGTCGAAAGTGAACTGAAAAGTCTATAAGATGGCGAATCTTCATGTTATTCCACTTAAAACAGAAATGTTTATCCGTGGCCCCCACCCTTCGAATGAGCCTGCGTTGTGGCAGTTTTGTCTTCCCATTCTCCGCCTTTGTATCTTCCCCCTCCCCCTTTCTCCCCATTGTGGCCGGGAAGCTACATTTTGCGATGCCGAGGCGCCGGAGTGCGCATGCGTGGTGTGAAGTTTGCCTACCTTTGCGCACGGTTCTTGATCAATACAACCTGTAGCGCTGTGGATGCTATCCTTGGGGTTCGCTCCGTAATGGTTATATTGCGTGTCCCCCCGAACACACACACACACACACGCGCGTAGAGAACGGGGGGAAAAAGTGGGCCAGAAAGTCGCCATTTGACTTCGCTTCTACACAGAAACCAGCTTCCCGTGTTGCCAGATCTTGCCACGCGAAGGATCGAAAAACAAGACACTGTTGCAAGGTGGCCTGCTTGTGTCAGGATATGTAACGGTGCTGGACGGGAGAGGAGTAGCTAGAGGACCATTTCCGGGCTTGCAACCCTTTCATTTCCTCGAGTTTAAGCAGATTGTCTCATGTTATGGTTTCCTGTTTTTGATGATTAGTGACTCCCCACGTTTTGCCCCCCACTTCCAAGCTCTTTCCATGTGCTCATATGTTGACACGGGAAAATAGTAGCTAGGGAACCATTTACGAGCTTCCTACACTTTCATTTGTCTGAATTTAAGCTGATTGTCTCATATTTTCGTTTTCTCCTTTGACGATTAGTGACTCCCGACGTTTTCTATCCTTTCCAAGGTCTCTTCATCCACTCGTATGTTGACCAAAGAATTCTCATTGATAACTCACAGAGTACACGATTCATCTCCCGTAAATTTATCATTTTAAGTTCTACAAATTGTGATAAACGATAAAATAATTAAACAGGTAACAGACTTCGTATATTTGGGAAGCCATATTTCACAGTTCGAACACCAAAAAAATGTTGAGAAAAATTTAATAAAACATAATAGATTAAATGGAATTTTGAAAACCGGATCTTCTATATGGTAGCGAATATTGGACTCTTCGTCAACATGATAAAACTAGAATAAATTGATCACAAGTGAGATTCTCGCAGTCTTTAAGTGGAGTAACCTTATGGACAAAATAAGAAGTGAAGAAATACGAAATAAATTGAAGGTTAAAGCATTGGTGGAAGAAATTCAAAAATATATAAGTTAAATTGGAATCAACATGTTCTGACGAAGCCAGATAGCCGTTTGCATCGACATTTAAGAAGACCATATCGCCGATGGAATGATACGTTTTTGTAGTCGCAAAACGGGCTTTCATTACCCAGACCTGCAGGGCGAAAAAGTAGTTCTAATTCATTAACTATTAAACAATCAATTTTTGCGATTTTAATTGTGCGATTCAGTTCGTGGAACTGAGTCACTTCATCGATATTCTCGGAGTCCTTGAGTTCAGATTCGGCCACATTAAATGTAGGAAATCGTTCGTTTCAATTTTCTGAAGTTCGATGCATTTTTCCTGTTTCCACAGATTATATTATCATGAATTTCCATCCTGCATTTTCCTAAATTTTTCACGGGGTTTTCCGTGATTACTTCATTAGCATTATTTTTGTTCATTTTTTCGACATCCCGTTCCTTCCCATTTCCAGTAATACTACTGATTTCTCATTTCTTTGAACATTTAAGCTAATATATCCAAGACTTGATTATCTCCCCTTTTAAATTACATTTAAATCTTATTGTGCAGTTCCTGGTCTGGGATAGATTAATATTAGTTCATACCAAAAATCATGAAATTGGGTGAAATCAGCACAGGCGACAGAAATACAGTAGAAAAAGAAAGTGTGGAGCAAGTTAATTCATGGGAGCATTCTTTTGACAATTTAACCCAAATATATTTTAAGAAACACACTTAAATAATAAAATTGGAAAGAGGTCAATAAACACTAATAATACTATAAAATAACAACAAACATATATGTAACACTCACACATACACACGCCAATTCTGTATGCTTTACATATCACGTATCACAACTTTATACAGTAAAACTTCCATAAAAGAGAAAAACATATCTAGACACAGAAAGGAGCTGAAATAAATGTTATCACACAGATCATTTCATAAAGTTGCACAAGCAAGTTAAGAATTACATTTCCCAAGAAAAGGCTCGCAATCATGCTATACACAATAGTATGAATATAGTGATAACTATCACAGAAGTAATTTTTGGTTCGCAATGAACATGACCAAATGCTTTAGGGATATATGAAGGAAAATGCAATCTCAGGGTAGAATATTTACTGACGGTTTTCACTGTAGAACAAAACCTAAACGTAACTACAAATATAGTAGCAATTTCTAATTACGTCACAACGCATGTTAAACTGTTAAGAGAAGCTCTTAGAAAACAATTAACAATTACAAATTAACAATTCACGAATTACTTTCTCACTCTATATCTATTTAAACATACTTATTGTGCTCGAATACGATCCAAAAATATCTTCTGGATTGTTTCATATAGTTGGTACTATTTACTTATCAATAAAACGAACAGTGAGCGATGAATTATACGTTTGCAAAAGCAAATAATTTCGCGAATGAGTTAATAATCATGGAATCAATCAGTTTATTATAGTTATAATCATGTGTTGCAATGAGGTGGAGCACTGTCGTGCCGGTATAAGCATAATGCACCTTCACTGGTCGTTTTGAGAGTTTTTTTTAGTGTGCAAAATGCAAACCGTGCGCTTGCAGAACCTTGCTTAAGTAGAGTTCTATCAAGAGCACAGGGATACGAGAGATTCCAGCTTACTGCGCATGCGCCATTTTCTACTTTTTGTGCTTAGATGGACAAGTATTGCAGCACTGGCGACTGGCATAAATTACGTTATGTATGTTTTGTCCGTACAACTACGAACGCTTTTACAATACTTACGCATGTCTATCGTTACGCGAATGCATTAGCCAGATACACACACATATATAAAAATACAACGGTGGGACACTCATCGCATCTCAGATACTTGAGAGAACACAACTGAAGTGCGGTTCAGTAAGGAAGTAATACACAATAGTAAGTGTCCCCGTTACAACTCATACTTACTTGTAAGATGATATATAAAAGGAAGGTCCGAATTATTTCCATCTGCAACAAGGGAAGGGAAACAGGGTAATACCTCGGGGAAGGTTATTCTCATTTTGTCTTATTCTATTCCGCAAAATTTGAATCGGCGCATCAAATGACCGAGATCATCAAGTATTATAAGCAGCAGGAATTTTGTGAGGCTCGTAGAGCATAACGACCGCCTAAATATTAATTAATATATAATATATATGATTTTAAGAGCTATACGTTTCACTGCGCAGGAAAGGCATACGTAGTTATAGAGATGCGTCGTTTCTACAGTTCTGCGCATTGATACTTGCGCAATGTGCTACTTTGTCAACTCCTGCGCACGGACAACTTTGGGATCTGCGCAAATGTATTCATTTGTGCTGTATCTTGCACACATACAATTATAGTTACAGAACGTACAGACAACTTAAGAACAAACGAGGATCTTCTCAAATGATTGTTGATTCAGTCGTAAGGCGCGCTGATGCAAATCTCACGGAACGGAGGAGAAATGTGCAGAAAACGCATTAATGCATTAAAATGGAGGCTATATCACGAAAAACACTAATAGTACCGATACAAAACATGCCAAGTTTTTTGGATTAATGGGATACACCAATATGAAGACAATGAAGAAATTTAGCGACAATAATGCTACGGGCATGAGAATGTGTTATGATGTTCAATACAAAAGTCCAGTAATTTGCTCGCAAAATAGTTTGGTGAAAATTGGCCTTTATTCTTATAACTACGTTTTCTCACGTTTCTCTTCCAACAACCAAGGAATAAACATAATAACGTCATGATACTTACAGATAGTATTACGTGAAAGGCCTTAATATTTTCGCATGTGTACTAAAGCGAGGGACTAGATGGAAAGCAATATATTTACATTAAGCGTTGATGGTGTCTCCCAACATTTGAGCGTACACAGCCGTTTCATTCGTAACACATATTTCCTTTTGCGAGTAACCTAAAAAGATGCTAAAGATAGGCATAATGTCCACGGTGGGATACAATTGTTTACTCACATGTTAGATTACACATGCTTCTGGGGGAAGGGGGGTGTAGGAGACTGTGGTGAAAGAAAAAGAGAACGTTTGGTAGAACCTAATGAGATATACACGACAATATCTTCAAGATGATCTCTAAGTGAGTGATCCAAACATTGCACGTATTCGGTATATCATACTTAGTTATGATTCACAATCTTACTACTGCAGGCTTTGTTCAAAAGCATTAAAACAAGCGAACATATTTGTAGAGTCCTGGATGTCATTTCTGTGGTACCATCTGTGGTAGGAGGAAAATGATATTGTGGAAAGCCGTGGGCTGCTGTACTGGAATAAGATGGTGTTCTATAGTTAATTAACTCCTCAAACAAAACAACGGCAGCCGTGTCTTATTTTTCCACAAATCTACATGGGTTAATTGTTGTTGCAGATAGGAAGTTGAAGTCACGACATACTTCTTTATCAATTATCGTTACTATTAAGACTCCTGGTGTTGTTGGGAGAATAAGGACGAAAATCTAACTCGTCAGAGGAGATTCCTAGTGTTAGAACCACACTGTGAAAATTATGTTCCTCTTTGACCATGTTATACGTGAAACAGAGAATTGAACTGATAGATTTGAGAAAGGGGGGGGGGGCTACATCTCGTGCGAAAGGTTACTGTTAATGAGAATGTGTTACAAAAGAAATGGTTGCATACGAAAAATAAAGAGAAACTGAAGAAACAAACAGCCGGGCAATTAAACACTGGTAGTCTCTTAGTATTTTATCATTATGAAATTCCCGAACTTCAATACGCAGCGAAAACAGTAAGGGTGTTCAAAATATATATACAACAGGCGAGAAAATACGGCACGACCAGTAAAGCCAAACACCACGATGCAAGGGAATATATGAATCATTAACAGCTAAATCAAAGGCAGGATTTCAGTGCTAAATCCAGTCAAATGTTCAGTATTGTCAAGAAGAAAACTTGAATGGGACCAAACTTTGTGACTAGAGGCACTGGACGGAGTAACTCACATTCAAGCTGTAACGTAGAATATTCACAGGAAAAAATACACTGTAGTCTGATTTTCATTATCTAGTCAAAGACTCCCACTATTCTTAAGCTTGGGTTGGGTTGTGAGATTCTGTTGGTGGTTATTGCTATGAAGTCCGAGTAAAACCTCAGGACAATTTCCTCAAAAGATGTACAGGAGATCATAGGTCGAGCAAGGCTAGATATTTACGGAGCTGCTAGGTTATTGTGTTTCAGTACCTCCTTTTGAACTTTCGTACGAAAGTAAGTTCACCAACCCCAAAGGGACATATGGTGGCAAAAATCCTGGTGAAGATTGTGAGAAAGATGAAGTCAGAATTCGTCCAGAGTTGCATAGTTACAAGTAAAAGAAGACATTGTAGTTTTGAGGTCTTGTGGAGAGAATGCCACACCAGCGTACACGTTCAAGCTGGACAAGTCTCCTTACTTTCCGACCGCACCGCACAAAATATTCCTCTCTTTTATTTGCTGTCCTCCTTCAACTTCATCTCCGATAATAGTATGTATCGCTTTCACGTCGCATTGACGTGAAGGGAGATGGGATGTCGGTGTTTATGAAAGATAAAATTTCCCATTTTCACAGCGAGTGGAAACGTCCTCAGTTTTTTTCCGAGGGATGGACTCGGTGGTTGAGGCCTCTTGAAAAGCTCTTTCCTTCTCCCCACAACCCAACCGCAAGGAGAAATGGGGAAGGGGTGTCAACAAAAGACAACCTAAAAAAAAGTGGAACACACGAGCTGATATGATCACCGGGGAGAAAAGAGTTGTCTCCGTTTTCAAAAGAAACGAAATGAGGAACTTCGAGTGCCGTGTTTTCTCGCTTCTACTGACGTACGCTAGCATCTCTTAGCGGCAAGACCCGTGGAAGTTTTAAGCAACATCGTTAATATTATCAACATTTCGCAAACAAAGCGATACGATAGAATTGTTGATATGAGAGGGGTGTATCAAATACAGTAGAAATGCCGAACTTTGTAACAAATACCAGTTTTATAGATGAGTGGCTGAAACATTTCCAAATGCACTCAGAGAAAAAGAACTAGAGTTGATATGAAATCTTTAAAACGCAGGCTAGATAATGGCAAATATCGAGAAGCAATAAGGTGTAAGTTAAAGGTGTGTAGATGTCTTTCAGCAAACCCGTAACAAAGGCAATTTTCTTGTGACGATACTGTTACGGACAATTCTAGTTGTAACGACAACAAACCTTCTATCAGGGTTTCTACAGGTGCATGATTTAAAATAAATCCAATACCGGTCGAGGAGACAAAATCAGCAAGCATAAATGTAATTTGGACCGTAAGGATACCTTCTTATCTGTAAAGTATTTCAATCCGGTCCAGGAAACTTTCTTCCGGATGATACGGCCCCTTCTTCAATGAAACAATACGCAACTTGGACCGAATTTAATTTGGTCGAGAAAATAGGTTGCGGAACCCATTAGAATTTACGGTTCCTGGAACTTTATCAACCCTGCTTTGAATGCAAGTTTTACAACATACATATGTTCGTGACTGTACACGAGGTGAAACAGTAATGAAATGTATTAAGAATGCCTCCTGTAGCAAACATGATGTGGGTTTGATTATTTAGCTTTTCAGTATCTGAGAAACGAAGATTTGCTTCAATTAATAAAGGGTTAAAAGAAGGAACTTTCAAGGCTACCTAATTCACGGTAAGACTTCAAGCTTACTGCAGCAACTGTCTATGGAAAATCTTTGCAAAGGACATGGACTTCTTATTATAAATTTATCGCTAAGAAATGCTAACGTTCGTAAAAGGTATTGGTACAGATAATTTGTTACGGTACAATACTATTATCTACTAGATTTGTTCAAGAAGTTCTCAGACTAGCATACCGCCAGTTGAATAAGCTACAACCTAAAGGCGAAAGGGAAGTCTCATAAATAGGGACCTTGATTTTTCGAAAACGCGATAACACGGAAAATTTTAATTGTTGCAAAAAGGTGTGTATGTACAGTATGTATAGTGACATGGTTAATATAAAGTTTTGTGCATTCGAAATCGCAAAATAATGCGAATTTGGCATAGAATTCGAATTGCGCCCTTTCCGCGAATTTCAACATATTTTGTGCTTAAAAAACGAAAAATACCTGGAAAATCCAACAAACGTTTATCACCCCTCCCGTGTTATATAAGGAAAAATTCTGACAGCTACATGAAACCACGTATAAATGTATGTTTCCCAGGATTTTTCACCTTCCATCGGAAAGTTTTGCATCAGCGAACAAGCTGCGGGCTTTTGGCGGAAGATCGAGTGCTCACCTACCGTGACACGAGAGCCACAACTCCGGCATTTGTAGCGTGAGAAATAATTCAAAATAACTTCCTCATAAATCGTTCCCAACATATGCCACTGTACGAACAGGCGTATGTTATATGACCTACAAATTAAATACTAGATTAAAAGCACAATGAAGCCGTACTTTTAGATATATTTAGCAGAAAAGTGTGCTAAAATAAAAACGAGAATTTCTAAAATATAACAACGTAAAGGAAACAAAAGTAACACAATTTTCACATTAAAAAATTCGAAAAAACGAGGTCCCTGTTCATAATCCGCAACCTTAAAAATATATTAACATCAGTTTACAGAGCGAGGAAAACCCGAACACAATCCCTTCCCTTTTCGAAATCTTGAGCAGGCTGAAGAGTTGAATGAATCTACTACATTTTGAGAACTGAACGCTGTGGCTGCCTTCTTTAAGGACCTAAAAAAAAAAACTATGCGAGTCAGAAGTCCTCTTGAACAAACCTACATAAAATATCTCCTCATATACTGTCAGGCATGTATACACAATAGCTCCCATCATTTCTCCAATTCTAAAAGCAAGACTTGCCAAGTGCATACAAAGAGAATAACGTAAATATACGTGACGTATTTATACGTAACCAACTGCAACAGCAGGCAATGTTAACGATAGTGTCTCACATGAATTGCACCCGAGTACATTTAGACATGTCTTTACGACAATGATAAATATCGATAAGGCTGTTTTGTGTCACAATAAACTAGCGAATTAGACGTCCGTTGTACAAGTATTACGACAGAGTGTTTATTGTTTCTTCTCACGAACAGCGTGAAGACTAGACTTCTGTGGCATTTACGGGATAGAACATTGGCGAAATGTAAGATATCTCTAGCGAAAATTGCTAATCAAACTAGACTTACTGTTTTACGTAACACCTCGCAAGAGAAATCCAACCAAAGACTGTATAAGCTGAATCCTCATTTGAAGAGGAATATGCAACTACATTCTATAGGGCTAGACAAAATTCAGGTTACATACAAAAGCAAATGCGTGAATACAAACATGCACATAATTGGTATGCAACTGTTACAGCTACGCACCATCTGCTTGAATGCACGCTTCAATTCGACGCTTCCAGTTACAAATGACGTTTCCTGGTTGATTTAGGAGATGGCGCCTGTGATCCGTTCTTTGTGATGGTTCACATTCTTAATTTTCTTACCGCACACGATGACGTTTGTGTGTCCACACACGTAAAAATCCAGAGGTGTTAGGTCTGGTGACCGTGGTGGCCATTCACGTATGTAACCTGACTTTTGCCTCACCTTGTAGAATGTAAATACAAGAAACTCTCCATATCAGGACAAGGGGTTGAACAACGATGGGAACGGTAAAGATGAGCCGAAGAAAATGGGTCGTTGGCTTGCAGTTTTATGTAAGAACCAAGATACAGAGATTCATATCCGGACCCGTTGAAAAAAAAAAGCGAAACGAAGTTAACAAACGCAGAAATTTTCCGGATATCAATGCTCTGAAAAAAAAATCGAGTCTCTTCTCTCTCTCGTTCACAATTTTAATTAAAGGTAATGTTCAACAATAGGGACATCGAAAGTCAATTATCCCAAAGTTATAATTGTTGGGCTGACAAAATATCAGATTAAACACACACTCGCGACGACGAGTGTAAGGAGTGACCTTTTCGAAGGGAACTCGACAGAACCTCAGTTCCACGTAGTAGGACACCACTGCAACAGGCTAACGAGGCTCTGGCGTCTGGACTCTCAGCCAGTATAAACCTTTGTGGGGTTTATATCGTGTCCTGTTCACATGTGTTTGTCATTTCATCCATTTCATTATCTTTCATCCTCATCGTCGCGATTAGCCAAATGAGGAAGAAAGAGAAGTATAGTAACCAAATTAATAAACCAGTTAATGCGCTACGAAACCAGATGTTCCAGAGCGGACCACTTCCCCGCCACAACACACAGAGAGAGAGGGGGGGGGGGGTCGAGGTTTTTGATGCATAATGCTCAAGAAAGGTCTTTGATCCCACGTAAGAACATACTAATGTCTTCACAACGTAGACTCCTGTTCACATAAAGTGAAGAGTTTAAGTATGTGCCACTTTATATGAACAGGAGTGTACTATTTCACACGCAATTTAAATAGGTTCTATCCACACTAAAATGTATGTTTTGCAACTTATAATGTATGTTATACACTATATCACAAAGTTGGTCCAAAGCTTGAAGTAATTGCTTGTACTTATAAAAAACAACAAAAAAGACAACGATTCTGATTATAACCTAACGTATAAATACGCCACGTAACATTACGTCATGCAGTCAAAACGCGCGTCCGGAAAAATTTAATCATGACACACTGATAAGAATGCATAGAGAAAATATAACGTGGATAGAAATAAGAAATGTAGGCATACGTATCTGAGTTGTATTGTGCGTTCACGACCATACGCATAGTAAAAATACTATACTAATCATACTTACCAATTTACAGGATTTTATATTGAAATAAGACTTCCTTAATTGCTTAGTGATCTCACTATACCTTTCTCCTACATTTACTGCTGCGGCAACAATTTGCCTGTTTACTTAAAAGACCACTGTTAGAATATGCACGTCTGGCTTCGAATTGGAATGTGGCTGCTCATTGCTGGTCTTACTTATTGCACAAAACTCATACACCTTCTTGGTCAAGCGATGTTTTTCGTCTTCTGACGCCAGGTTAAATTATTTCGTTGTTAGGTTAAATGTATCTAACCACGAAAGCATTCTGCACTTGCGTCAGATGAAATAGGCGCTTGACCATGAAGGTGTTTAAGATTGGTGCGATGAGTCATGCCCATTTATTGCAAAAAGATTACACTGGTTAAACACAATGTTGCATATATAGCACCTTTATTTCCAATTCTTCAATATTCCAGAATACATTGCTGCGAGTAAATCAGAATCATTTCTGCACCATAAGCATGACAGTATGCACAAGTGGAGTTCAGAGCGAGCAGCGGCACTGTAGCACTCGGTGGCCTCCGCAAATGTAAGATCAAGCCTGTAATGCAAAATGGAGACACTGCCTTAAATCTCTGTTCATATGTAGTTTTCTTCCGTATTGATATAATAGCATTATCGTGAAAGACAAAGCGATAATTAATACAGAAAGTGTATTGAACTGAAAAAAAAAATACATTAAAGACTGAAATAGCGTAACATACCCCATCGGTACGGGTAGAATCTTGACGAGACTTGTCAGAACCTGAACCTAGATTCTGTTGAGAAATAGGTATTTTAGACAGGAAGCAGCCGAGGCTCACCTTGAGCCAGGTGAACGAAGGTCAGGGAAGATGTACAATACCTAGGAACCGATCCAGGCCTTTTGATTGCCATTGCTGAGAGGAGTGACACTGCTAGGAGACAAGCTACTCGTACCGAACGGTGCAAGTTATCCTTTATTCCGTAACCTGCCATTCTCAGTCAGAAGTGTTGGGACTTGAACAACAACCATGTCATTTAATTACGTATTAGTTTAGTACATCACATCTGACCCTTTTAGGGCCATCGCAGCCAGCGAGTGTTGTAGTTTAAGGGTGAGTTACAACCCTAATGGTTCTACATGGTAGAACGTTACGATAGGACAAGAATGTCTTTAAGAAATAACAACGTGACTTAACTGCAGCATTCGGACGCACCTTTATACGAACACAGAGGAATTATTTACCAAACAATGTATGTGAAGAGGATAAACATTCCCCACAACAACTTGATACGTCAATTTCGCCATTAAAGAACAAGTTCTTGTACTATAAAGAGTGTCCGATCATGACCTTTGGCCCAGGGTGTACTCGCATTTTCCTGTCTGTTATGTTGTTCCATAGAGAACCAAACTATGCCACTGCACTCTGACCCGAGATTCTCTACAGCAAGCGAACGAAACAAGTGTCTCTGCAAGTAGTGACTCGAAAGGGTTCGACCAATGAACTCGTTGTTGCCGAATTTGCTTAAGTCCACGTATGCGCAGAAAGACTAATCGGGACTGGGCCTGCAGGTTAAAGTGGGATACGAACCACTATGTGCCTCCATTGGGTATTGAACCCAGAACCCCTGATTACAAGGCGATGACGTTACCCCAATGCGATCAGAAGGTGCACCAAATAAACTCGTGGGAGAGCTACTAGCCGTTTGCAGCAGCGCGCACTGCTTTGTTCCACAGATTCCACACAGTTTAGAACCTTACTTTGAGATAAGTTTGCTGAGCTGTGTCGAAAGAAAGGAACCGGCGCACAACATTGCTTTTCTTCACATTAGTGCGTTGGGTATATGCAGATGACATGCTGTTTGTTAAAAGGGGCAACTGGTAAAATCCGTTACTGGATATCCCCGGACACTGCGACTGGAGGGTGGGAAGCCAGCAGTTCAGGTTATTATTTGCTGACGCCGTGAGCCGACGCCAATACACAGATGAGAAAACAGTTTCAAAAGCGCCAAACGTTTGTAAACCAGCGATCCCACAATTCATAGCTTATTTTGCAGGAAGCCAAATATGGGAGATTGATTTCTGTCTCCCTCCCCGCGGTCTACGCAACAGGGTGCTCTACGAAACAAAACAGCTTCGAAACACACACACGCACACGCACTCGCGCTCTTGTTTAAATAACATATTCAGGTTTACACAAACTGTGGGTCGGCGCTGACATGGGGGAAGGGGGAACGAACAAATAAGCAGATGGAAGCTGCAAGCGAATGCACGTCCTCACACCGCGTGCGCAAACATGATTTTAACCAAACAAGTGTCGCTGTGTGCATTCGTATTTGTTCGGGCTGTGAATTTTAGATTGTTCCTGGTAATTGTGCGTTCCCAGCGTCAGCCACGAGAGGTTGTGTAATCTTGCAAAAGCTCTGGACTCATGCATTGTTTTCGCGCGCATTTTTCTTTTTCTCCCGCGGGGAATTTTGCACGTCCGTTTTCATAAATAAGCTCAGATTTTTTTGCGGGGCGCTAGTAACGCCAAATGAATGCGTGGATCAACGGTAAACTCAGTAATGTAAACCGATCTGTTTATACAGTGAGGGCTGGGCTGTGTTGTTTCAGGACTTAGGAACCAGGTATGCTCCCCAGCGTACTCTTTTCTACAGGGTGTTCAAGAAGTCTTCGTACTCCTAGATTATACAGGGTGAGTCAAACAGCATTTTGCGCAGACTAATGTGGGTTTCAGGTGCTGAGATGGTGCTAACCAGACAAGCATTTTGGAAGTGGGACTGCTTGATCGCAGTCGCAGTACAAGATATGTTGCTACAGAATTCAACCGTCTACACCCCGACAGACTCCCAATCACGCATAGTGCTGTCGTGAAGTTGCTCCAACGCTTGAAGGATACTGGCAGTGTGCATGATCAATCTCGCACAGGAAGACCCCGGATGGCAACTAAATACGAGATGTCAACATATTGAGCATATCATAGACACAATATAAGCTCAAGTGAATAACACTATGGTTCCTGACTTTTGACTCACCCTGTATTACACAGTACATATAATTCTAAATATACAGGTGATTCAGTAAAAAAACGTGAAAAATGGAAAAAATGAAACAAACACGAAATAGGTGATGCGGCAGCACTGAAAAATTTGAGGCCAGAGGCCAGCATAATGAGAGACTGGTTGAAATAACCGAACGCTAGCGTGCCAGTCGTCCATAGACAGGACAGGTTGTGACACTGGTGACGAGGAATGTGTACTGACATTTATTAACATCGATTTACGTACACGAGTTAAATGTTTGACATGATATCCCGCCATTAATTTCATCAGTTCATCATCCGCATAGCCGCGATAAACCACAGAGAGAGAGAAAAACACAAAAGGGAACGGCAATTGCTTCCCCATCACGGTTTATTCGTACCTCATGTTACATCCTTAGATTTATGCAAGCCCGTGAAATTGTAGTGTAAATTGGGTTGCCTATCAATAAGGATGCGACTCCAAGTTCTCTGGATCTTGACCAACGACAATTTGCATGTGGTGCATGGATCAAAAAGTTCTGAATAAAATTCAAAGCAAATCACCTAAAACGAATACGGTAAGCGGGGAGATTTTTGACAAAATAAAGATAAGAACAATTACTACTTTTGAAAAAACAAAAACGAACTTCAATGTGAAAGGCCAGTGAAAAAATAAAATGGTGAGAAGAGGTTACATGGGAACAGATATAATAAATATTTTGAAGCACTAGCTTATATGAACGAGAGCGGAAGATAGAAAATAGTGCTCTCAAAATAAAAAAAAAGGAGCAATTCAAGAAAGTTTTAATACGGTAAAAGTGAATAGAAATATAAACTAAAAATATGAAGACAGGAACTAAAAAGAAAAACAATAGGAAGAAAAATATACAAGGTCTTCAGAGAAATGTAAACATTAATTAGTAAAAGCTTGTAGCAGAAAAATGGAAAACAATATAAGTAAATACAAAGGAAAAGGGAATAAAAATAGCAAAAACGAAATACGTATTAAATATACGAGTTGGAATGCAATTGAAAAATATCAAACAAAATTAGCTCTTAAGAATCTTGTCGTAGAACATGGGGTAGAAATACAAAAGAAAGGACGAAATACACAAGTTGGAAAATGATTATGTGGGGTATAAGGGGTAACATGCTCTAATAGCATCAAAACATGAAGCTCTCTTACACTCATTTTGTGCAGGCTGACGATGCTCTGGCGACTGGACCAACAGCCAGTATGATCCTCTGTGATGGTTATGTTTTCGTGATTGCCCCTTCATCCATCTTATCACAATTCATTCTCATTCTCGCGAAAACCAAACTAGCAGAAAAGCGAAGCTACACAAACTAAATCAAATCGAATTAAGGGGCTCCTTCGTAGCCAAATTGTTAGCGCCTTTGCCCTTGGTACCAAGGGTTCGGGGTTCGATTCCTAAAATTTCGACGTTGACGCAGCGTCGAGAGGACACACTTGGGGAGCTACTTGAAAATAAGAAGTAACGAGGTCAGGTCTCGAAAGCCAGAAAACAGCGGCGATGAAACTAAGTGCGCTGACCACCCAGTGAAAAATCCGCTCAGGCAGGCCCTTGGAGGGTTGTTAAACCATGGAGTTTTTAAACTGAATTAAGACACATCGCCGGTTGAATGCTGTTTTACCATATCTCTACTTTTCATTGGAAATAAGTTGACGACGTTATCGTGTTCAGCCATATTCAGAAGCGACGTATTGGGTGTCAAGTGGTGTGAATTATAAACAATAATAAACTGTTTTGCGGAAAATCCACATACGACAAAACAGTACTCAGCCGGTGATATGAAGTATCTCGATACAAAAGGAGCCGGAAATAATGAAAATTAAGTGCAAACAACAAAGGACAAGGAAATGGAAAGTGGCAAGAAATCGTAAGGAAAATGTAGCGGAAATAAGAAAAGGATGCTGAAAGCTCAAATTACAGATCTAATTTTGTTTAAAAAATTGGCAAAATTATCTCGGTGATAGGGGATGTTAGTGGAAATAATAAAATGAAGCACGAAAAAGAGAATTAGGGATGAGGGAGCATTATTAAACTTGGAAGTGGGAAAATAAAAAAAGGGGGTGACAACGAAAAAGATGAAATCACGAACCCAAGACACAAAAATCCGATTGTGGATGGTGGAAAGCTATTTCTCAGGAGGAGAAAAGCGGAGCATAGAAAGAAATAAAAGTCTGTAGGGGAAGCGGGGGGAGGTGGAAAAGCTGTTAACTTTGGCTCATCTGCATTACAAAGGGGCCACAGTGGCAGAGTGGGTTCGTTCTTTGCAGCTCCTTTCTCGCTCTCACAATTCGAATGAAAGATACGGGGTGACGTCAGCTGGGAGACTGTTAATAAAGAGGAAATGATTGGAAAGTAACTGACGGCTGTGTTTCGGCAGCTGCGTTGGGTACAAAGATGAAACTTCTTTGACTATATTAGTTCAGAGCAGTTCTGTGGGTAGTTACAGAGATCGTGAGAAACTTATGGAAAAAATTAGATGAATCGTTAGGTGAGTATTTCCTCTCCTCTGTAGACCTAACTGACTGTGTCTATTTATCTACCTGCGTCGGCAACCACGGCGGAGTTGTTACCACAGCGCGCTAAGATAGCAGGTGTCCCAGGTTAGAATCATCACTCATCCACGCGAATAGCTTAAAGTGGCAGAAATGAGAAGTAAAATCAATCAAATCAATCTATCTGTATTTCTATTTACATCTATTTTCTACATCTCGAACTCAATCTAGACAACGATTGGCTTGCTTGATTTTACGTTGCCTTTTTGCCACATCTGGTTGATAATGAAGTTGAGGTTGAGTGGTTAAATTTATGAAGGAACACAGAAAGAACACTAATGCTCAGGCCTGGATTAGAGTACATGACCACTGGCGTCGTAGCGCGAAACTTGGCACATACATATTCGTGTTGGCACCTTTAAATGATACATTAAATATGGCCAGGGAATATGACTACACTTCAGCGATATTTTCCCCAAACTTTTTCTTTACTTTAAATAACAAGGTGGAATTTGAGGGACATCGTGCTTAAAAGTGAAGACTCATAACTACCTACCCCACTGATACTCTCCAATCACGTAAAATTAGTGCAAAGACGTGATTCCAGTCTCGGCCGACCGAGGCGCTAGTGTCGCTCTTGGCATAAATTAGAACCCCTCAGACTAAGGTGTGCGCGCACGTGCGTGAACGCCGGGGGAGGGGGAGGAGGCAAAACGGGGGAGAGGGGTTCTTATTACAAGTTCCTCAACCAGCCGAGAAAGAAGTTCACCCCGAATGTCGCTCCCCTGGCGGCGAAAAGGAGAACTAAAACCATGAGTTAAACGTCGGAGCCAATTACCCAATTAAGCGGTGTAGGAGCGTTGTCATTAAGACGAGGGGGGTGTTGGCTCAGGGAGAAGGGTGCCGGGGGTTCCGTCCCCCCTCCCCTTTTCCAAAAGCTTTCATTGTCTGCCTGTCAGCACAATGGCAAAGGGAGGGCAGAGGTAAGATTGGAGTGAATGTTTCCAGAGTTTTGGGACGTTCCATCCTTGGCAAAATTCCAGGCTCCGGAAAACGATCTCCGAGGAAGGGGTGGGATTTGGAGAAAGGTGAGAGCAGAACGGGTAGTCAAGATGGAAGGAAGGAGAGGTTGCATAACCGCCGAAGTGAAGTTTTCGCGCCCATTCAGCCGCGAGTATTGTCATGGAACCTCGTTCAGGTTCGTCAATGTTTGTTTCGAGTGCAAGTAATGACTTGATTTTTGTTATTTATCGTCGCTTTTCTGCTACATTTGGCTAATCGCGACGATAAGAATGAAATTCATAAAGGAACATACACATGCCAAGACTGGGATTAGAACCCAGAAACTCAGGCGTCGTAGCGAGCTGTAATAACCACGGAAGTCGGAAAGTCCCTTTACGCGTAGATACACTACTCGGGGATGGACCTACAGTGGATGGGTTAATTGATTCATGATTGGTTTGATAGATGTTGGAAATGTGTTTGAAGTGCGTTATTTTGAAACTGCTTTATGAAAGTAGACCCCATCAGCGATCCTGCAAAGGCTGGTAGCTGCAGCTGCTTTTCCCTCTCCACGCAATCCCGTTCCCTCCCCCGTGTTCATTGATCGAGCCATCTCGAGTCACTACTTGCGCAGAGACTTGCTTTCGTTCGCTCGCTCTAGAGATTCTAGGGGCAAAGTAGGAGATGATCATTCCTTATTGAACAGCCCTCGTATATATGGACAACACAATACAAACACTACAGAAGATTATACTGGCTGCAGGTCCAGGCGCCAGCGCGTCGTTGGCCTGCAATATTGCAGTTACTGGGGTGTACTACATGGATCAACTTCTGTGTACGTCATATCTTGATCCCCCTCTAGCGTATGTATATGTCCCAATTTCTTTCACATAGTAGGAATCAAAGTTCCTAAATACGAAAATCAAGACAGGAACTTTGCATTCCAGTAAAAGACACAGCTCCATCACTAATAAGTGTGACAGTAGCGAGTCTCCGCGAAGTGATGCTACGAAGCGGAGCAAGTAGTCGTTAACTTGAATCCTAAGTCAGGCACGGTTCTTTCATTGTTGGTCGCATCATCATTCATTCTTTTTATTTCACACGTCATTGCTTCCACTTTTGACCACCAGGATGAATAATGATTAGATGAAATTAATGACGGAATACTCACCAGCTTCACTATAAAGTCAGGAATCCCAGGTTCGAATCGAATCTTGGTTAAGGCATGGCTGTATCCATTTCGTTTGTTCGTCACTCATCCTAATAATCGCGATTGATTCAAGTGACGGAAGGGATGATTCGAACCTGGTTTGTGAGTCGAGATGTAAGGGGTCAACCTCTCTTCCACGTAATGCACCCTTGGGCTGTAGTTTGTAGACTAACGAGACACTGGCGCCAGGGAACACAGCCACTACAACCCTCTTAGGGGTGTGTTTGAGTTTCAGGTCCACTGTTGGCACAGATAGGCTAATCGGTTGATTTGATTTATTTTAAACCGTGTTTCAAAAGGAATCATCAGATTTCGAAGTCATTTAACTCGGTAACAGTTCCCTAAAACACTTTGAACAACGTACTGTTAGGAAGAGGATATTCGTGAGTTTCACATGATTGCCGGCAGGTACTGTGTACTGAGCTTTGAACTGTGTGAATCTGTTACAACAGTGCAGCGTGAATTTCGGCGACAGTATGGTGTTGAACCTCCTACCGCACAGAGTATTCGACGTTGGCAGAAACAGTTCAGAGACACAGGTTGTCTGTGCAAAGGGAAATCAACAGGCCGTCCTCGTGTTTCTGACGAACATGTGGAACGCATTCGACAAAGTTTTGTTCGCAGTCCGAAAAAGTCCACTCGTCGAGCGAGTACAGAACTGACGATTCCACTTTACCCCTGTGTGGCGTGTATTGCGGCGACGTCTCATGCTTAAATCTTCAACTACTTCAGACTACTGTGGAAGAGCTGCGAAATCGGACCACAGCAGCAGTGACTCCAGACATGCTCGCATCTGTATGGGACGAATTCTCCTACTGTATGGATATATGCCGAGCGTCCAAAGGGGGTCATATTGAGAACTTACGAACATTTTTTATGTAAAAATGTATGTATAGTTGTGTATTTTAAAAGCAATGCCAAGTTCCTGGTTTGATAAATAAAAAATATATAGCCTTTTGAAATCGGGTGATTCTTTTTAAAACACCCTGTACTTTGCACTTTTTTGCCTTTTTAGCTAATTTGCGAAGATGGGGATGAGTGATGATATGATGAAATCGATGAATGGACACTCACAACCACCCATGCCCAGGTCGGGATTCGAACCCAGGACCCCTGGCGTCGTAGCGCGATGTGCTAACCACTCCACCACGGGGCCGGCGATAGACTAACCGGGACTGGAGCTACAGTTTAAAGTGGGATACGAACCAGTATGCGGGTATCAACCTGGGACCTCTTGATTGCAAGGCAAAGACGTTACCACATCATCAGGGAGGCACGTGTCATCCATGACTCTCGTTTCATCCATCTCACCACTCACCTCAATCGTCGCGATTAGCAAGAAAAAGAAGAAAAGCGACGTTGAAGCTCTGCTGGACCTATGGCCGACGTCAGGGTAATTTTATACGAATTTTTCGATATTCCAAAATATGAAAATTACATAGGCTTAGAATTCCTTATAGAGCATTCGCGTGAATCCTCATATGGTTTGCTTGTGCTGTTGTCTAGATATTATCAATACTTTAATAGACTTACGTAATTGTGAAAATATTGAGGATATCTAGATAACAGAGAAAGAAGGGCCAAGGGGTTCAGTAACTGAGTCGACTAGTTAGGTCATTTGTGCGTTTTCCTTCATCTTTGCCAATCTATTCTCATCGTCACGACGACGACGAAAACAAAAAAATGCAAGCAGATTCTTCAAGTTATTCTCCAAACCCTACCTATATTAAGACAGGCAAGGATCACATTCCTAGGATGTTCCGCCACGTGGGAAGACAGCGTGCTAAGATTTAAATCTTGGTCGTGTGCGGAGTTCGCAGATGTGTCTCTTGCTCCCGCGTCCATCTCCAGCCTCCCTCAAGCCCCGGCCATCGATCCCAGTCGCATCAGTGCGGGTCACGTTCTCGCAGGATAAACGTGGGCAATCTGCTACCGGAGCTACTGCTCCCGACAACTCACTCGAAGCTTCTTGTCGGCCAGTTTCTCTCGCGGCCGAAAGCGAGACTCTACTCCACACGTCGCTTTTGCATCTCCTTGCGTTAACCGCGGCGGTGGGAATGAGCGAATAATCTAGCGACATACACTGTTAGAAATGTAAAGCCACCATACTAAATCAGCCGAACATAGCAATTCTATCACTGAAACTTTGCATTTCTATTAATTTTCGTCACTCTTCTGCATTCTCAAGCTAATCGCGACGATGAAAGTGGATAATTAGTTGAAAATGATATAGGGGTTCTCATAAATGAGCAACAATTTAAACAAAACACACACACAATTATTTCATGAATTATAAAACCAATAGAAAGTGGTGTCCGACCTAATGTGTATCTATTTAACCATCAGCGTAACTGCAGCTCTAGCTTTTAAGTAGTGGCGCTAGTGATGTTTGGACAAGGAAAGCTACATAGTTGAAAGACTAATTTATCAACATTTGCGAAGATTTAAACTTTAACATTTGACACTAGTGTCGAGTATTTAGTCACGAGGGCCTTGAACCAGTGGCGCTTGTGTCGAACGTAAAGCTGCGGTGGCTTTGAACCAGTGGCGCTAATGTCGAACGTGAAACTGCGATGGTCTTGAACCAGTTGCGCTAATGTCGAATGTAAAGCTGCGATGGCCTTCAACCAGTGGCTCTAATGTCGAATGTAAAGCTGCGATGGCCTTGAACCAGTGGCGCTAATGTCAAATGTAAAGCTGCGATGGCCTTGAACCAGTGGCGCTAATGTCGAATGTAAAGCTGCGATGGCTTTGAACCAGTGGCGCTAATGTCGAATGTAAAGCTGCGATGGCCTTGAACCAGTGGCGCTAATGTCGAATGTAAAGCTACGATGGCCTTGAACCAGTGGAGCTAATATCGAATGTAAAGCTGCGATGGCCTTGAACCAGTGGAGCTAATGTCGAATGTAAAGCTGCGATGGGCTTGAACCAGTGGCGCTAATGTCGAATGTAAAGCTGCGATGGGCTTGAACCAGTAGCGCTATGTCGAATGTAAAGCTGCGATGGCCTTGAACCAGTGGCGCTTATGTCGAATGTAAAGCTGCGATGGCATTGAACCAGTGGAGCTAATATCGAATGTAAAGCTGCGATGGCCTTGAACAAGTGACGTTACTGTCGAACGTAGAACTGCGATGGCCTTGAACCAGTGGCGCTAATGTCGAATGTAAAGCTGCGATGGCCTTGAACCAGTGGCGCTAATGTCGAATGTAAAGCTGCGATGGCCTTGAACCAGTTGCTCTAATGTCGAATATAAAGCTGCGGTGGCCTTGAACAAGTGGCGTTAGTGTCGAATGTTAAGCAGTGGAACAGCCTGTAGTGTGCTTGGACACATATACACCCTATGGTCTGTATGCTAGTACAACATAAAGTTTAATTAGTAGGATTGTGTCAACAGAGAAGAAACATCATTATAAGAGCCCCAGCTAAAGACGAGACTGAAAGAAAAGTGCAAGAAGAATCCTTTAGTTCAAAGCTACAGATATCTTGGTGGAATTTGAGGAAAAATCATAAGGTCATATTTTGCAGCTTCCGGATAGGAACTGTGCTAAAATCAACAGTGTTGCTAACACGAGCCTAAACTACCACCGTTGCACGGCGAGGCTCTGGAAGGCTGGAAGAGCCGTTCCGGTGCCTGGAGTCCGGCATCTGCTCCTGGAGACAGCAAATGAGATATATGGGGTGGAAAACAATGGGGAGATGGGAAGTAGGGGGCTGCACTAAAAGTACCATTTCGCCTTGCACAGCAATTGCCGCTGGTGGGAACGTGAGAAATGTTGCAGTGGGTTTGTTTAAGAAGGGGGAAAGCGCAGTGAAGAGGGCAGTGTTGCTATCCTTGTACCTGCAAAACCACTACAACCCCCAAAATTGTTTCACTGAAGACAGACTTTGATGTTAAAGTACATTTCGAAACTCCCAAAATGTATCTCTGCGTGCGCTGTATTTTAGCCATTGTAGTTTCCCATTCATATCTTAATACCCAAAGACAGGGGTGGTGTTTGTAAGTGGGTGTGTGGGGAAGTTTGTCTTTGGGTGGGAACATCACATACACTTTTTTGATATATAATCTCGATGCTTTGCAAGACGTTACTGAAGTTTCTTACCACTGCGCAAGGGGAAGCATTTTATTTCCTAGAACAGGAATGGCAACTAATCCTTTTTGTGGAAGACCGCTTTCGTATGCACGCGTAGAAATCTGAACGAGCAAGGTTACTGTATCATTTTAAGAGAGGGAGGAGAGGAGGAAGAGTGAGGGAGGTAAGAAGCCTTGAGGTGCATTGCGCATGCGCACAGCTCACAGTGAACAACGCGCTCACAAGTCTTCACAAGTGCACTGAAGTTGTCCACGCCTCCATTAGATTATAATCTTGATCTAACTAAGTACTAAGGTCAAAGTTAAGTCAATTATAAGCAGGCCTAGGTTACCCGAACCACGAAGGCATGTGCTACCTAATCAAGAGATCTTGGGATACACAGTAGATGCCCATTGCACACTAGTTCGGATCATACTTTAAGCTGTACTTTCAGTCTTGATTACGCTATCTATGCATAAACTGGCCTTCAAAACTTTAGAACCTGCGTGGGAACTAAACACAAAAATGAGCTCCGACTGGGAATCAAAGCCGAAACTTTGAGAGCTCACGTGGCACCACGTGTAAGATAACAAATCTCAAATATCACTGTTGCGGCATTACCAGGAATACAAGAAAGATGAAACTTGATAAAATCTGCAATACTTTCCAGTAAAAAAAAAAAATCATTTTCGCTCAGAAACCACTTTGATTATGTACAACTGGTTACAAGGTGGGGGTTGTTTGTTTGGATCGTTTCATTTTACTTCGGCTAATCGCGAAAATTACATGATGAAACTGATGAATATCCAGGTCGGGATTCGAACCCTCCCGGGCGTCGTAGCGCGCTGAGGTCGGCCCGTGGCTGTTCATTTCTTCCTCGTTCTGTGGTTCCAAGCCATCCTGTACCCAAGCATAGACCCCTGGTAACAAGATGTGGGGATAAGTGAATATAGGTGGCAACCTCGTCACCGGGAAGAAACTCAAAGACTGTCCGCGGCCTCTGTTTGGAATTTACAAGCCAATCAACGAAGGAAGCTGGAAGCGGGTCTTCAACGCCTGAAGACGACCTCCCGCAACGAGGACGGCACTTAGCCATGGAACGGCCATTCCCAGGACTGTTAATCGCCTCGCCAGATGCATGCAACGCTGTTCTCTAAGGCAGGCGAATTTCATCTCTATAAGTGCGGTTGTTTCGGAGATACAGGAATGCACAAATATTACGTGTTATATCCAGTATCCAATAGCACAAGAGATTGCGCGTGCACCTATTGCAAGCAAGAAAAGAAAGACGCTGGCCATCTCCACCTCACCCTCCTACAACTGTAGTAAGCACCTTACCAAAAGAAACCCTACCGCTTTTACATTACAAATCATACCAACGCTACTGCTCTTCCCGTACATGTACCGTAATTTGATGTCCGTTACATACGGTCCAGACCTTGGAGACAAGTTTGGATATACCTTGAAATATAAAGAAAAAAAAGAGTAAAAAAAAAAAAAAACAAAAACAAAAAAAACAAGCAAACATACCAATATTGAACTGTAACGTGGAACTTCTAATTCTGATAATGTGTACGATGATCAGACATTCCTTAAAACTTTCACAAACACGTTGAGTTCGACTTTTAACCACCGTCTGTACCCAGGTCAAGGTAGTGCTTGAGTCTCACTAGTCATTACTTAGGAGTCCCCGAACACGTAAAACATTTGTATATTAAATTATCCACGTGTAATTTTCCACAAAATATTATGATTAGCGAAAGGTATACATTTTCCTCTTCGAGAAATGATCAAGAAACAAAGCGTAATCAATGCTTTTATTTGCAATTTCTGTGCACGATCCAGAGTAAAAGCACGGGAAACAAAATATTTCTCGACAATTCTCAGAGTAAATAGAAAACGCACTTACGCATTAAGTAAAACGCAATAAACAGTTGCTCGAGTTAATAATAAAAAATAAAAATAGGGGCCATCGAACCTAGAACCTTTGTCGCGTGAAACTGCTACGCTACAGCCAAACCATGACAGTCGCCTCATTGATAGAGCTAGGATAGCTTCGAAATTTTGAAACGCTTTTTTTCTTGGAAATTGCTGGCTAGTGTGCGCTAGTACCCTGGAATATTAGTACCTGTAGTGTACCCACCACTACACGAAGTCCCATTCCAAACTCAATATCCCAAGCCGTAGCTTCTCCTTGTAAAATCAACACATGTCTCGGAGGACTCCTTGCCTAGGGCCTCCGCAATGGTATAGTGGTAACGTCGTCGCCTTGTAATCAAGGGGTCCTGGGTTCGATACCCAGTGGATGCACAGAGTGGTTCGGACCGCACTTTAAACAGTACGTCCAGTCCCGATTAACTTTGTGCATAAAAAGGACTTAAAAACAATTTTAAACTGAACCTTCTTACCTAGGTTAAAAGCCGAGGCTGTAATGGGGCTCATTAGGACATATAAGGACAAAGCCCAATCCAGCAGAGCATTATACGGAGTGTAGGTCGAGACGCCAGAGCCTCGATTGCTTGTAACATTGCAGTTAATGGGGTACACCACGCGGAAGCGATGTTGATTTTATTTTATTTTTGTTGCTTTTGGCTAATCGCAATGATGAGGATGAATGATGGCATAAAGAAATTCACGAGGACACTCATAAAGAAGACTCATGCCCAGGCCGGTATTCGCACTCGGAGCCCCAGGAATCGATGTTGACTTTAGTGAGACTTCTTCCAGGACACCTGTTACATCCTAAGAAAACAGAACAA
Organism: Lepisma saccharinum; assembly: GCF_977018435.1. Classification (NCBI taxonomy): domain Eukaryota; kingdom Metazoa; phylum Arthropoda; class Insecta; order Zygentoma; family Lepismatidae; genus Lepisma; species Lepisma saccharinum. Next base: position 34,598,526 of record NC_139240.1, on the reverse strand, counting down.
ACGCATGTATGCATGCATGTATCAAGTACGTGTAACGCTTCCACGCCAAGGAAAATGCTAAAAATGTATTACAGAATTATACACTCTCACAAAAAGTTTGGAATGTTGTTATATTAGGCAATGGGTGATAAACACGAGAAAGTCCAGCAGACAGGTACCATGTGCTGTTGCATTCCAAGGCAGTGCCTATCACCTACTGCCGAATAAAACAATATTGCAAACTTTTTGTGAGGAGTGTAATATTTTGTGCATTATCTTGAGACTCAAGAAGAGACTAAGATTGAAACTGTCACATGAAGTCACAGAGAGACCAAGACAATGTTTCCTCACATGAGATGGACTACATCACTAAGAGGTGAACGACTACATGCAATTCCAACAAAACTCGGCAATCGTGGCTAAACGCGGTCCAACGTCCCCATCACGCCCAAGGCAGTGGAAGATGAAGATGCCAGGGGAAGAGGCCGGTATCCAGGTTGATAGGAGCCGAGCCGTGTATCGAAGGAGGCCAACACACATCCCTGACGTCCCCGTAACGAAGATGAACGAGCGGGCCTCGACGGTTTATTGGCATTTCATTTAGGGCTACAAGGCTAACGCACTTCTACGATTTTTCCCCGAGCTTAAACCCCCCGTCCCCCTTTGCCGTCGTCCCTCCAGGAGAGAGAAATCGCAGCCTCGAGTGACAGCGACAGATCAAACGCCGGCGACGACGTCATCCAGCACGGGAAAGCACTCTGAATGCACCCTATGCAAAGTGAGCTCATTATAACTGCTGAAAGATGGAAACCGAACGATTGCCAACGTATGGAGATGCGTCCATTAAACGGTAATTTTCAGGCTGGAGTTGGCCAGGCAACGGTATACCGTACTCCACCCTACATTTTTGCCCGGCAAATTGGTTTCTCACCGTGTTCTGGAGAAGAGATGGGGAATACCACGATTATTAATTGCTTGTTGTTAGGTGCAAGGCATCTGTACGAGAATAGGTTAGTCGTTCAAGCCATGTGGTGAATAACTTGTACGCTAGAATGTTAGTTAGATTAAAGGCGCCTGTTAGGCGAATAAGGTGTATGTAACTACGTTAGGCAGTTACGCTTATGCCATCTGTTGGGCGAATAAGTTGTACAGTCTGGACGCTTCTGGGCTGTATCAATCCCATTAACTTTCAATTGAATCTTTACAACCCAGAAGTGTCTGTGACTGTCCGAAAGTCGGTTAGCAAGTTCAGAGCATCTTTCAAAATACCACTAATGTATCTCAGTCATAATATATAACATGAAGGCGATTTCAGTTAGAACTAACTTCTACACCCAACGGCGAAAGAAACAGTAGGCGAAATGTCACCACCATTTTCATTAGGTCTGTATTACACAATGTGATGTAAATGAATTGAAATAATGACATCAATAAGCAGAGAAGAATGTCCGCTTCGAACCAACATGGGTGCGTTCCGAAAGTCTTAACAAAACGAACACATTCAACGAAAATAACTGGGCTCGTGAACATGATGAAACCATTTATTTTACAGACTTATGGGACGCTCTAGGCGAAAGCCCAGGCGCAGCGTTTAGTTTAGAGAAATTTTCCACATGGCGTCCAGCGGAAGGAATGTCCTTATGGCAAAACTAAACTCTACTGTGGACACTGTTACTCACTTCAATCACATTCTAAGAACACTTAAGGCATACTCATCTTGTGCATGTTGCTTCATATCGCTATATGTTAAAATGATAATACATTTTCCAAACTAGTGCAGTTTGAATCCATCAGCACGCGCGTTGTCTGCAAGCAGCAGACGATTCTCACGGAACAAACCAGCCTCCTGGCCCGTGCGTTTGGTGAATCTTGTTCTTGCACGAAACGCACGGAATGCGACTTTTGGGACAGCATAATGAAACTCACGAAACGCAAAGAAGCACTTATGGAACAGCCAGTTACCATAACTCGTTTTTAACGGGTTAAACTCGTGCGACTTTCGGAACGGGACCATAGTTTCATTCCTTAAAAAACACATCATGTAGAATAAAAAAGTAATTGAATTGCCTACCATTATCTTTGCCGTTGACTGTACCTATTAATCCTAATAACCATCTAACAAACACCACGAAAAATTGCAAGTAGTGGCACATTCCAATTACAACCTACTCTAGTAATTTCCACATGTAGTTCGAAATTAATATACAATTTTTACTGTCACTATTGGTAATATTCAGGATATAAAATTGAAATATAGTTTGTCCACAACAAATTTTCAATTTCTTCCTGTCCTTTCTTTCTTTGCTCAAAAAACCTACTACTACAAAAATGTTGACTTTTTCCAGAAACAGTAAATTTCCCCGACATTTCCATGACTTTCCCAGAAAAAAAAATCCCTGACTTTTCCCCGGATTTCCAGGTTTTCTAGACTGTTAGACACCCTGAGTTACAGACTTAGTATGCAAACAGATAGATGTTTTGGTTTTAATGAGGATTTTTATGTGCACAATATACTTGTAAAGAAACAGAATATTTCTGAAGGAAAGTGTAATGTGGTCGTAATGAAAAGGATTGATTGTTTTGGTGTTTTAAGTCCACTTTATGCACAGTAAGGCTAATCGGGACTGGGCCTACAGTTTAAAATGGGATCCGAACCACTATGTGCCTCCACCGCGTAATGAAAGAGAGTATTTCTCTTGGGAAAATACAATGTTGTTGTGAGGAATATTTCTGGAGAGGAAAATGTGCAGATATTCAATGGAAAAGCCAAGAATTATAGCGACGCTAGAAGGAAAAAATGTGCTCGCGCTGCTACTGACCTCACGTAGAACACTGCTGAACCGACGGTCTTTCGCTACGTAAAGATAGAAGGAAAAAAAGAAGAGGAAAGAATCCGAAAAAATGCCGGTCATTACTTTCCGATCGAAGGTCGACAAAAGCCTTCCCTTGCCCACGAGGAATGCGGGAGAAAAGGAAGGAGAGGAGAAACAATCGCGGAGGGAAATGGATGAGGCACAGGGGAGCAGGAATTCCCTTCCCTCTTCTCCCCACGTACGCGGAGGAAAACCGCAATTCAACTTATTTCCACATCAAGATATCGGGGTCAGGGTGCTAAAGGATCACTTCGGATCGGCGGGCATGAACGAGAGATAGCCATCATGCATACGAAGCACCCTGTAGCCAGTTGGAGGTACGCTGAGGCTAGATCAAGGGAAGGGAATAGCATGATGGCAAACGGAGATGATTTAGACGAACGGAGGGGAGAGAATAGATGAAAACATGCATAAGAAGCAGTGAAGTAAAGTAGATTCTCAAAATAAGGGAAAATAAAGAGAATAAAGGGCACTTATAGAGAATCGAAGGGAAAAATGAAACTATTAGAGTGAGCATAAGTGGGAGGTTCGTTGTCGTTAGAGCAAGGGAAGGAAACAACATCATTGCAAACGGAAATGATTTAGACGAACAGAGGGGAGAGAACAGATGCATAAGAAACAGTGAATGAATTGGATCCTAAACATAGCGGGAAAGGTGGAGAGAAAGCAGATGAAATCATGGATACGAAGAAGTGAAAGAATTAGTACCTAAACATAGGGGAAAAGTACTGGTAGGTAAAGAAAATCGAAGGGAAAAATTAATAAATGAAACCATTAGAGCGAACATAATTGGAGGTTCGCTGAAGTAAGAGCAAGATGAGGAAATAACATCATGGCAAATGAAGGTGGTGATTTAGACGAACAGAGAAGGAGAAAGAATAGATGAAAACATGTAGAAGTGAGGTAAAGAAGATTCCAAAACGCAATGAAAAAGGAATGGTAAATGAAGAGAATCGGAACAAAAATGAGTAAATGAAACCATTAGCGAGTATAAGCGAAGTAGCCAATCGGAGGGACGCTGAAGTCAGAGCAAGGGAAAGGAATAGCATCATTGCCAACGGAGATGATTTAGACAAACAGAGGGGAGAGAACAGATGAGAACAAAAATAAGAAACAGTGAATGAAAGGATATCTTAAACATAAGGAAAGGGAACGGTAAATACAGAAAACCGAACGAAACTCAAATAAATGAAGAGTCAGTATAAGATAATGAAAGAACAACAAAAACGAATCAAGACAAAGGACAAAAGGAATATCAGAGTTAAGAAATGAAAATACCAGTGGATCAGAAGTGGATTAATTAAAGGTCACACTGCAGATAGACGAAGAAACAAAACAGCTACGAATGCAGCCATATAAAGAAAAAAGTTAAGCACAAATGGCTAATGGACGGCCATACAGAAGAACAATTAAGAAACGAACAAGCAAGATAGTATAATAAATTGCAACTTAGTAAAGCAGCAGAGGGGAAAAAGGAATGTGGAAACTGCGGTAAGCACACAAAAAAGGTTCGAATGACATCAGTATGGAGAAAAACACTGTGGATGCTTGTAAAGATGTGACAAGTGATACAAGTGAAAACCATTACAGGATGACGAAAGGTTAAAGGAATGGGATACTCCACTTACAGCTAAATTGTCTTCTAACTATGAAGTGGCACTGACTGGGCATTGCACACTGCATGCAAGTCTTTGAGCGTGTGCGGAACTAGAGGCTTCAATTAATATATTACTGTAGTAGTTTGCAATTCTCAACTAAAGCACGCAATACAGGATTCGGCACGGCACAATACAAATATTGAGGTCCTCAGCCTGCCGACATGTTGATCTATGACGTGGAAGTGGAACTTCGCGTGACAGAGGAAGATAAATAGCTTTATTAGCTCCTTTATTACCCAAACGACATGTGTAGGGCATTCTTTCCGACTCGTTAGCCAGGGTATATAAAATATGAACTCCCAACCAGACGGTTTTCAGCACCACCTTGTGGAGAGAAAAAGAAACACGCCGGAGAAAATGCACGCCGAAAGCCGGCTTTACATATTAACTACTACTCCCCCCGATGCCTAGAGCTCTGAAAGGGAAGGGGGAGGTAACGTTACGGTTCTTCTCCAGGCGAAAACCGCACGAGCTGCAAAACTTCACCGGCTGGCACCGCCACCGTCAATCCCTCGTCACGGCAAAGCATCCTGCCTCCTCATTGATCGAATCAAGCAAACCGGGGCCGGTGGAGAAATCCTAGGTGGACTCACGTATCATGACTATTTACATGTTGCATCAAAAATTTCGGGATGCTCGCTCCGGGTCCAACCTCTCACAATGAGATGACCTTGATTCCTGCCGCCCCTTTGACCTTTTCGCTTCCCACTGTGCGCTCTCGCCAGACGTAATTTCACGTCTGGCACAAAGAGATTCCCCCGCTTGAAAATCTGATCGTTAATAACATCACGCCGCTTCTAAAAGCCTTCGTGCATGCGGGTTTAACTCTTCTGCAGGGTTGGTGGGGGCACGTGGCCTTGCTTCCTCATTTCATTTGCTTTCGAAATGAATCGTTACGTTTTTACTGTGAACCTCAAGCACCTATTTGCATGCGTCACCTAACAATACCTAAGCAACTGCAAAGACTAGAATGTCCAGTCTTTCGCAACTAACCACATTTCCGCCGGAGTGGTTACCATCGACAGTAGGGGTACCGGGTTCGAATCCAGGACACGGGTGTTCATCAAATTCATCATATCATGACTCCATCATTTCCTTCACAATTAGCCGAAAGTAGCAGAAAGCAACTAAAATAAAGAGCATCAACCAATTAATCTATCCATATTTCAGCTGCTGAAAGGAGCGTACTGACATCGATTCTTTCAACAGGAGCAATTGAAGACCAATCGCCTAAACAAACCTTGTGTGAACATCTCCATGGACTAGACTCACACTGCCTGTACCAACAGCAGCAATAATAATTATAATAATAAAGACTAAAGACTGTGGGCTTCCATTAACTCCCATCAGCTGCAACCAGGAGCACACTAACCTTGTTTGTATCAACAGCAACAACGAAAGACCCTGCCATATCGACTAACCTTACATCAGCTGCAGTGAGGACTACACTGGTCCTGTTTATGTCAACAGCAACAACTAAACACTGCCTCTAATAACCTTACATCAACTGCAACAAGTAGCACACTAACTCTGTATCAACAGCAACAACAAACGACGCTGTCCATCTCGACTAAGCTTAAATCCGCCGCAGTGAGAACTACACTGGTCCTGTTTATGTCAACAGCAACAATTAAACACTGCCTTTAATAACCTTACATCAGTTGCAACAAGGAGCACACTAACCTTGTTTGTATCAACAGCAACATGGACGTCCGCAGTATTTTTCCAAGTAAGGTATATTTCCAGGGGGGGGGGCAAAAAAGCACATATATCCCCGTAACAGTTGTCATCTGGATAGATATTGTTTCAGTTCGGTTGACTTTCATTTTTCATGGGGTGGGGGGAGGTACGACCCGCTGCCCCCTTTCTGGACGTCCATGAACAGCAACAATGAAAGAACCTGCCCGCCTCGACTAACATTACATCGGCTGCAGTAAGGATTACACTGACCTTGCTTATGTCAAAAGCAAAAAAGAACAAAAGACTGCACCTATTAAACTTACATCAGTTGCTGCAGTGATTATACTGACCCTGTTTACATGAACAGCAGCAACAAAAGTCCCTATCCATGACGACAAACCTTACATCAGCTGGAGTGAAGACTACACTGACCCTGTTTGTGTCAACAGCAACATCTCACCTCTCTGTGCACTTCGATTAATCTCACATCAACAGCAGCAACGACTACACCGACTGTCCGTATCAACAGCAACTATTCAAGAATTTCTCGGATAGCCATATATCAGCTACTAGAAATTAGAACGCATTATCTACTTGTACTCCTCGCAAAGCAAACACTGCGAACTATAAAAATCTCATCAGGTAATATCCATATGTATACCATAATAAGGGTCGGCCAACTCCCATTAAGGCAATGGCTAGCAATGGCGTTGAGAGAGATATTTTGGACTACACAGAAACGTCTACAGATGCGGGCATTTCAGGTGTGTAAATTAACATCTTGACAGGTACCTCCGGAGCTAGCAGAGCAGCAGATCTCTTTCTCAGGCCCACTTATAAGCATCAAAGGATGGTTGCACCTTTGTGATTATGTACCGGATGCCTCGAGAACAGGTTCCAGCCTTTTCATCTTTAATTCTTCACCTTTCCATCCCGTTCCTCTTGCTGTACAGGTCTCCCTCTCTCTCCTGCTTCCGTCTCATCCAGCGGAATAAGTCTTCTATTTCCAGCTGGAGAATTGCGAGATGAAAAGCAAACAGCCCCGGCTGAGATTCTCGGTAATTGCGCGGCAGGGACACCTCGCAGGAGAATCTGAATCCTCATGTCTTTCATTACACTTCAGCGTTCGCTTAATGACGATTGAGTTTCCGTTCGTCTCTTAACTTGATTCCGTCCTAAGTAAAGAAGCCGGTCTTCAGATAATATGGGACAGACTGCGTTTAACTCCGAATCACTCTTCTCCTGCTGCGGGTTCTTTTTAATTTCGTTTGCAGTTCTTCTGTTAAGGAAGAGAAGTATAGCCTCTTGGCTATTACTCGTTAGGATTTTTGCAGCGTTTGAAGCTATCATCATGGTACACGTGTGGTAGAGCTCCTTGCATTTTCGCGAACACATTTCACGCTTAAGGTTAACTTGATATTTTCTATATAATACTGGCCATAATGTCCACTGCGGTTAGAAGTTAACTACAATGATTGATTCTGTCAATAACAAAAACTACACATTGCGTTCACTTCGACTAGCCTTACATCAATTGCAGAAAGGCCTATACTGATAGTGTCTAGGTCAACAGCAACAACTAAAGATTATGTTCTCTTCAACTAGCCTTACATCAACTGCAGAAAGGTATATACTGACCGTGGCTGGGTCAACAGCAACAACTAAAGACTGTGTTCACTTCGACTAGCCTTACATCGATTGCAGAAAGACCTATACTGATAATGTCTAGGTCAACAGCAACAACTAAACATTGTGTTCTCTTCAACTAGCCTTACATCAACTGCAGAAAAGCATATACTGACCCCGTCTGGGTCAACAGCAACTACGAGGGGGGCTGATAAGTTCTCGGCCTGACCCCCTTCCGCACATGTCATCCTGAAATCATTCATTGCATTTGAAACACTGATCTTTTGGAAGTTTAAGTGCCAGCTGGGATGATCGTATCACTAACGTTTTTTTTCTTTACAGGGCATTGATTGAACCATGGCGCAGCCAAATGTGGAATTTGCCAAGGAGGAGTTGCGAGGTGTCATTAAGTTCTTCTTCCTGCAACAGAAATCGCCGAAGAAAATCCATGGTTGCATGCTACACGTATTGGGTGTACATTGTCCTTTATACTCCAATGTGAAGAAATGGTGCTCAAACTTTAAGCGTGGTGATTTTTCCACAGAAGATGGTGAAAGGTGTGGGAGGTAGTGTCAGTGTCAACTCTGGAAAGAGTGGATCAGGTTCATGACCTGATTTTGAGTAACAGACGAATTTCACCTCAAGCGATAGCTGAGACCTTGCACATATCCAAAGAACGTGTCTGGTCAATAATCCATGATCAGTTGGACAAGCACAAGCTTTCCGCGAAATGGGTGCCCAAACGTTTGAACGCCGATGAGAAACGCAAACGTGTGACATCTTCTCGGGTGATTTTGCGGTATTTTGCGAACGCTAAGGACGATTTTTTGAATCGGCTTGTTACCCAGCCTGAGACCAAACAGCAGTCATGCGAGTGGCGCCACTCAGGCTCTCCCAGGCCAAAAATTTCAAAGTAAAGAGGTCCGCAGGCAAGGTGCTTCCCTCAATATTCTGGGATAAGGATGGTGTTCTGTTATCAGACTACCTTCCAAAGGGACAAACTATAACATCAGAGTATTACTGCAGTCTTCTGGCTAAGTTAAAGAACGCTATTAAAGAAAAGCGCCGGGGAAAGTTGAAAAGAGGTGTGTTGTTTCTGGAGGACAATGCTCCCGTTCACAAAGCTGGAAGAACAATGAATTTTCTGAAGGACCTAGGGTTTCAGTGCATTGACCACCCACTTTACTCACCAGACCTTGCGCCCTCTGATTATTATCTCTTGCCTAGACTGAAAAAAGTTCTGAAAGAACAGAAATTTAGAAGTGATACCGATGTTATAGCAGCTGCCGAACAGTTTCTTTGCAGACCAGGAGAAATCATTTTTTTCTTTTTTGGGAGGGGTTAGAGAAGTTGTAGCAACGGAGTGCCAAGTGTATTGACCTTCGGGGAGAATACGTTGAATAGCCTGAAACTTATCAGCCCCCTCCGTAATAAAGATTGTGCTCGCTTCGACTAGCCTCACATCATCTGCAAAAAGGCCTACCTATACTGACCCTGTCTAGGTCAACAGCAACTACTAACGATTGTGTTCGCTTCGACTAGTCTTACATCAACTGCAGAAAGGCCTATACGGACCCTGCATGAGTCAACAGCAACCAGGCCTACACTGACCCTGTTTGTGTGTTGAGTAACAACTAATGGCTCCGTCTGTCTTGACTAACTTTACACCTATTGCGGTATGGAGGAGACTGGTTCTGAACGACAACAACTAAAGACTTTGCTTTCCTCAATTAATATGACTTCATCGATTCATTCAGAAAAACCTTCCATAGGAACGGAATATATCATTCTCGGACTTGCTGTTACGATGTGGCAATGTTTGAAGGAGTCACAGTCAAAGAAAAACCTGTACACGTTGCTGATTTCATTATAGGGCCGCTTGTTTTCACTGCGCGGAAAAGAGAGTTTCATTTGAGTATTTTGCAAATACGTCACCCTTCACAGAATATCAACAGTTTACACCTTTCAAATGTATTATAAACAAACGAGTTTAACTTCTAATGTGAACTATATGTGGAATGATGGTGAAGGTTCACAGCATGCATGATATATGATCATTATGTTCTAGTGCATACACTGACGTGAATGCTCATAAAAAGAACAACTACAAGAAAAAGAAAGTTTCGATAGTGTGTGTGAGTGGAATGAGGCCAGCACGCTCAAATTGAACTGGGCGAGTTAGGTCATGTGCACAGGCCAGCGATAGTTAGGTTATCGCCCACAGATGAGGTCTGCTGTTTGCTGTCAATGTACAGATAGTCAAGACGTATGTTAAGTTTAACTGTGTAACTCTGTTTTCTTATCAACTGTATAGAGGGCAGTAAAGGAGTGAATATAGCTTGTTTGCGTATAATAAATACTGAACTCAGAAGCTGGTTATTAGTGCATTTGATTGCCACAACCAGATGAGTTTAGGACATAAAACTCCTACATGTAGTGTTGTAAGTAGGGTCATAACCACCGAGTTCTAGCAGTACAAGCACGCAAAAGTTAAGAGTCAAACACGGAATTGCAAAGCGACATCCCTAACCACCAGGCTAACGACTGGGAGCTTCAGAGGAAAAAGCAAGGGAAGCAGAATCATGCAACGTTCAAGAACAATCGAACAAAAATAAGTCAACAAAACCGGCTTGGATTCGTGCAGAGGGAAGAGACAGTAGGCCTATTAACGTGTCACTCATCAGAACAATTTGTCGTTCTTGTCAACAGGTGGCAGAAGCAGCAGCAGAAGAAGAAGACGTAGAAAGACATTTGCGTGACTTCCCGACCAGTGCGTTTCTACAACCTGACGAATTGAAAGTAAAAGTATCACGCATGGGAACAGAGGGTAGCATCGTTGCGCTCTTGCATTGGGAAGTATCGTTCTACGTCATCTTTATTCTCCCAGGGCATGGTGTTTTAATGGCTGCATTGTAAAACTCCGCGACCGTCGAAGCACGGCGATCTCTGCCAATCTTCCGTTGGATTTAATTAATAAAAGCAGCTATTAAGCTGGTGGCACACGGTGCTTTGTATTGCAATTTTAACGTCAGATGGCGGCACCGTGTCTTATGAAGAGGTAATAAAGGGAACGCGCTGGATATTGAAATGATTTCGCTGATTTATCCGGCAGATGGAGGTAATATTGTCAGTGATTTTGTGATTATTTATAGCCTGTTTGCTTGAATATTGCCGTTCATTTCTTAAAAATAAAAAGTGCGTTATATTGTGATTTGTAATTACAATCTGATACTGCAACTTGGGCCCTGGGTACAATTATTGCATGGAATCCAATTCTTGTCAAAATCGCAATGAGTTTCTTACGAACCCTAGGTTTTACCTGTATGTCTGCGGACTGCGTTTGGTATAATATCGTTGTTTGAAGATTGTCTCAAGAAAGTGTGGTCACATTGACTTAAAAAGTTTTACGTGCGTTTAAAATAACTCAGTGGAGGAGCAGCCCTTAAAGAGACAATGTCTGTGAAGCGTCCTTGTCAGTGAATTGAGTCCCATCGCAGTGGTATACTGGCTTTGTAGACCAGAATCCGTCAAGACTTCTCTTCGACTAGCTCTACAATTATCCTCATCATGGTGGGTAGACACCGAAAGTTTCTGATCGATCCCTGGTAAAGGCGAGAGCTCTAAATAATTTGGATACGTTTCTTCTTTAAGACCACTTCGTGTTCAGATAAGCTATAGTTTAACGTGGGATTCGAAACCGCGTCCCCTTATTTACAAAGTGACATTGCCACCATCATCAGTGAGGCCCTCAATTGGGATATGTGACAGCCTAAACAAAATAAGTGAGTCTTGCAATGCTTCATCAGGAATTGAAACTGGGATCTCTTGATTACAAGGTAATATGTATTTTTTTTTTAATTCGAGCTCCGAGGGGACACGAAAAGGTTCGAATTATCCAAAATTCGAATTAAGAAAAACAACACATCATTAAAAATGATTTCAAGGGGATAGACTTCTATTCGAATTAAACACAGTCCAGAGGAGCTAATCAGGACTGGAGTTGACGTTCGTCATGAGATGCGAGAGCAGGACTCAAACGTAGAACCATTCATTAATTACAAAGGTGTTGGTTTAAGGCTCCAAAATCTAACACAAATTGAACCTCTCCTTTCCTTTACAAAGAAAACAGCTGAGAAGGGCTAGTTTTCTCGCCGTGAGCCGATAAGTACTTGAGAAACAATGTGCTGCGCGGACTTTATATGCACCTGAAAAACAATTACCTTCCGCTTCTAGTGTCGAGAACGTTACAAACCCCTTCCCCCCTTCCGGCCGAGGAACGAGCAAAGCAGGCTGAAAACATTAGGTGCTTAAGCTGCTACCTAATGGTCGCTGAATAATTAAATAAGCCGCGAAGCCTCCCTAAACTTTCTCCTGCCGACGGCACGGGAAGATGTCCACAAAAGAAAGAGCGGGAGAGGGGAGAGTGCATATTCTTGGAGATGCCGTCGTCTCCCGGAAGATCTGCCCTCCATGTAATATTCACGCGGACCAACAAGTTGATGGTGTTGCCGTGTTTCTTTTGTCTTTTTACACGTGCTCTGCCGCACCTGCGTGCGCAGTTGCGAGCGTAATTTTTGCTCGGATCCAGTACCGTGCTCCATTCCTACCTTAGAGACTCGTGCACAGGATACCTATCTCATTCTTAGTTCCCTCCGTTCTGTAACGGTAAAATCACGCCTGTGAATTTCCCCATGCCAAGAACCCAAGATTACAAACAGCTCATTGTATACCATTCAAGCATAATACTTTCATTTTAGCTGTGATGGCGAACGCAATTGAACCTTCATCGTTGTTGAACTACAACATTTTTTTGGACTCGAGTGTACAATGAGCCCGCGATTCAGTACAGTGGTGCACTTTTAGATGAACATTTCCGTACCAGAACGAGGAAAAAAGTTCGAATTTTATTTTTGCATTGGTTGTAAATACTGTACAGTGCCATCAGCGTATACTCACTATCTAACCGAACCTCGTGTATGTTGACTGAGGAACATAGAGAAGTTGACGGTGTGAAGAAGTATTAAGATGAGAGATGAAGAAAAATGAGCTAAATAATAAGAAAGATGAGGGGAAGTTAGAGAAGATAAAAAAGAGATCATTAGTAAGGGCAAAGGAAAGTCGGAGGAGAGAGGAAGTTATTGAATTTGTGTATTTTACTTAATTTTTCTGCCACTTTTGGTTAATTCCAAAGATGAGGATGAATGATGGTAAGATGAAAAGGATGAAGGAACAATCACGAACACGCAGAAGCAAACACAAGTCGACCTCCGTGCCGGAGGGGTTAGCACAGCGCGATACGACGCAAGGGGTTTGAATCCCCGCATTGGTGTTCTTTGTGAGTGTCCGATCATCAATCTCATATCATCACTCATCGTCATTAGCCAAAGATGGAAGAAGAGCCACGTTAAATAAAAATCAAATCAAGAACACGAAATGCACTCCAGGGCGCACTATGTGGAAGAGAGTTGACATTTGGGTGTTTAAAGAAGGATGATCCTTAAACACCCAGAGAAAAGAAGTGAGGCAGGGTAGTTGGAGGTGAAAGAGAATACAGCTTGATTGATTGATTGATTTGGTTTATTTTACTTTGCTTTGTTGCAATTTTTGGCTAATCACGAAGATAAGGATGAGCGATAAAATGATGTATCAACAGCAACAACAAAAGACCCTGTCCATCTCGACTAACCTTACATCAGCCGCAGTGACAACTACACTGATCTTGTTTGAGTCAACAACAACAACTAAACACTGTCTCTAATAACCTTACATCAGTTGCAACAAGGAGCACACTAACCTTGTTTGTATCAACAGCAACATGGACGTCCGCAAGCATTTTCCAAAGTAAGGTATATTTCCAGGGTGGGGGTCAAAAAAGCACACCCCGTAACACAGAGAACACACATACCCAGGCAGGAATTCGAACACGAAAACGACAACGAAAGCAAAGGAAAGTGACGTCGTGTCGGTGATGAAATGGGCAATGTGAGAGGGTGAATGAAAGTGATAGAAGGATCAGTGAGTGAAAAGAGAGGAGGAGAAATGAGAAAGGTAAAGAGATCAGATGAAGAGTGAGATTGCGGTAACTAAGATAGGAAGAATGAGAAAGTAGAGGTGACAATCGGTCGATAGGTGGAGTGCCAGAGAAATGAGGCAAGAGAAGTACACGGGGTTCCTCCCATAAGGACAACCTTTGTACACGTGCCCTGGGCAACGCACGAACGGAATGCCATCGGTGCTCGACGGCGCAGAAACCGCTAGAAGTGACGGAGCTCTCGCAAACACAGGTAATGGAGGTGTCGGGCGAAGGAGGTTCATTTCGCAGCGAAGGAAACCTCAATTAGCCCCGACGTGAGAGAGATCATTTCGTATTCGCGTCGCGTGGCAGGTTGTCAGGCTGCCTCATGGATGCTTGCATACCCTCACAACCATTGTATTCCAACGAGAGAGTCGGTGGCTTGTATTGTTGGGTTCATACAAGATGCGTCGGAGGGGACGACCAGGATAAAATCTGATGGAGGTCGTAGGTTCAAATCCTGACTGGAATTAACCATTCAGAGCTAACGGAGTTTCACTTTCTTCCATTGTCATATCGTCTCACAACGTGGATGACCTAACAATTAAATCAACCCTGGATACTTCTGGGGATCATATCACTCATGTATGTTCATCGTGCATCAATCCAAGAATCTCTTAATTAACGAACACTTACGGAGAAAATCGCCATTACGGAAATGATAAAGTGGACTTACTTTCCCTGTAACTTTATCCCTGACTTCTCCTTCAATTCATAGGCTGATTCATGAGCTCTCTTCCCCCCTCACATGTTGATATTCCTGACACATCATCATCATCTACCCATAAGTTGATTTTCCTGACTTATCATCTAACCATAAGTGGATTTTCCTGACTTTTCATCTACCCATAAGTGGATTTTCCTGACTTTTCATCTACCCATAAGTGGATTTTCCTGACTTTTCATCTACCCATAAGTGGATTTTCCTGACTTTTCATCTACCCATAAGTGGATTTTCCCGACTTTTCATCTAACCATAAGTGAAATTTCCTGACTTTTTTATCTACCCATGACCACTTCCATGCCGGAGTAGTTAGCAGAGCGCGCTACGATGCCAGGGGTCCTGGGTTCGAATCCCGCCTTGGGCATGAATGGTGTTCCTTGTGAATGTTCTTTCATCTATTTCATCATATCATCACTAATGCTCATCTTCGCGATTATTCAAAAAGTGGCAGAAAAGCGAAGTAAAATAAAGAAAAACAATCATTCAATTACATATAAGTTGGTGACTCAACTGACTTTTCCATCCACCCATAAGTTAATTTACCTGACTTTTCATCTATCCATAAGTTAAATTACCTGACTTTTCATCTATACATAAGTTAATTTACCTGACCATTCATCTACTCGCGAGTTAATTTCCAGGCTCAGGTCAGTGGCAAATCCACTTCAAATTTTAGGTTCCCTAGACGTCCGTTTATTTCCTCCTCGCCGCTTCCCCAAAACACCAAGGATAACAAGAGGTTAATTATGAAACCCTGACGCCAACTTCGAACACAGATTCAGGCCGCTTGTTAACACGAGAAAAAACAAATTCCAAAAGCGCGGTGGGGAACTTTTTCCGATTCTCTCAAGCATTTCCATCAATCTCCATTGTAATTCCTGAGGTGACGTGAACCTGTCGTATACACGGGTGCAAACTACAACGGAAACACCCCACCTCCCTTGGAACTTCTTAATATACACCGAGAAGGGGGTGAGACGATGCACGCCGGGATTCCGAATCTTGCCAAAATCGCAAATTACAACCTCGTTTGTCTGCGCTTCCCCCTTCCATCTATTCTTCCGCGAGAACCTCACAGAGCGACCGTTCCTACGAAGGTTATTACGACGGGAAAAGGAGGGGGCGTGAGGGGGGGGCTAATACAGGTCTTAATTAGCGCAATAAGAGATTTCGTTCGACGCGGTTTTCCGGCGGGTCCCCACCGTCGCCTCAAGAAACCCGGCGTTCCTTTCTTCTCTCTTCTCGAAGAACACAGCAAAAGAAGAGAAAGGATGCTAGTAAAGAATAGAGAAATCTCGGGAGATTCTCTTTTGCCTCATCTTTTTTTATTTCGCGAGAAGATGCCGAATTCAAAGACGCTAAGAAGCCGCCCCTTTCACGAAGAAATGTCTCGACGACGAAGTTTTCTGCACGACAATGCGCCTCCTCACCCCATCTTTCGTCAACCTTTCCCATCCCGCCTTATTAACGTTCTCTCTGTGAACAAGATGCCATTAATAAACCAATCTCCTCCACTAAAATGGTGGGAATCATTTCTGGCATTGGGGAAACGCTCACTTAACTAACAACAGGCACGGTTCGCTGAAATGATTATGCAACTGGTGATGTGGCATTGCCTAAACGAGGGAAGATAAATGCTCAAAGTCAACACGAAGATGAGCACCGGATGCCTCCTCTGTGAACACAAGTTACGTTCGGTGCGAGTACACACCGGAAGCTAACTCAGAAAGCTCTAATTTAAACAGGGAAGCCTTAAGGTACGTGGATCGAACCCTGAACATCGTATTTACTAGGCGGGGCTTTATAAGTATCTGGGCCAACATGTAAGGAATGCACCTAGGTAACTAAACCCCGCGACAAGTTAAGTTTGCAGCAACTTTTCGCCCATGCAGACCCAAACGTGCGCGCAGAATACAGTTCCGCTGCAATACTGCAAATTTCCTCAGTGTCTGTGATATGAACGGCTCGGCGGTTGAGGCAAGACTCGCACGGGAGATGCTGAGCGCCGTTCTCGCGCGGATTAATACATAAAACTTGCTGCAAACTTAACCTGTCGCGGGGTATAGTAGAATCAATCCATTTCATCATTCAATATATTCCCAAAGCCATTAAAAAATTAACATTTCGGCGCGGAGGGGGAGGGGGTTCGTTCTCCTCAATCCAGCTGCTCGCAGAGATAAGAGCATCAGTCCTGGAAATATGTATCTTTCAAATAATTTTCAATTTAGATAAAATAATTTAGTCTGGAGGGACTAGATCAGGACTATAGGGTGGATGATCAAGTGCACTTCATGCACCAAATAGTCGGAACGCTGCATTGTGACAGGATTTGCCATCCGGACTATTTACTCTAGGCTCTATTTCCACACTATTTACTCTAACACTTCACTCTTAGGCTGGAAACTTATAGAGAATCGAAGAAGGTATTTCGAACAGAATGATTCGACTAAACAGGACATGCCCTTCAGTTTTAACAAGAGGTGGGGAAGTGGGAGAACCCTAGAGGTGAGGAGTGAACCGCTAAAGTAGGAAATCGAAAACAAGACCTCTTGGATACGGAACTATAGCCATAATGAGTAAGTAACGGCAAAACTCCGCAGAGGTTAATCAACATAGGTCGTAAAGATTTACTTAAGATTAAAACGACTGAAGCACCGCAAAGAATCGAACCTTTGACACTTGACACACTCGATAAGGTGTTGCTTTGTAGTTCCTCGGAGGCTAGTTGTAATTCAAGCTACAGTTGTGAGTAGAATTCGAATCGCTGTTGCTAATTCGAGACGATGTCGGTTACCACTGTACTAGAAGTACCCTGGAGAGACGTTAAATTGCTGTTACCACTACTCTAGCTGCACTCAGAGAAACTTCTACATTGCTATTACCACAACCACAGTAGGACCTGTAGAAGTCACGGGATTGTCATTACTAACACCCTAGCAGTACCCCTTGGAGCCTCGAGATTGCTGTTACCACTAGTTTAGTAGTACCGATAGGAGAATCAGGACTTTTACTGACAATACACAGCAGTACCTCACGATTCCTGTTGCGACTACACTAGCAGTAACCAAGGAATCGCAAAAGTGCTGTGCGCACTGAATACTGTAATTACAACCTGCGAGACCACCAGGCACTTTTGACAAGCAGTTCTAATAAGCAAATGAGAACGTTTGCTACAAATTACGACCCAACTGAGAGTATCATCATTGAGTGAAAGTTAAAAAAACACTACTTCAACAAAACAAGAAGAGCCACCTCGTGTGGAACGAACATAATTAGTCATATATATATTAATTACCTCCAACCCACATACCGGGAAAGAATCTCTGCGCACATCTAGTCATGGACGATCTTCCCTCCCTCTCCTCTTTATCTTAACCGTAGCATCTCGGCAAAGTTTCCGGACCGCAACAAACATTTCTTCCGCCAGTAATCTCGCACTCCCTTTGCCTCTGTGTTGGCCCCTCGCTTCGTTTCCCGGGCTTTTCTGTCCCATAATTCAATTCGGGAAGTAATTTTCTTTTAATTTGCCTTCTAATTGTATAGACTGGTTCTCCCACTTCCGCTGAAGGAGGAGGGTAATGGCTTTCTCGTGTATTCCTCAGCGTCTGCTGCAGCTACCACTGTCTTCCGCTATCTCCCTGTATCAAGAAGTCGACCTTCCATTAGTTAATGATAGAAACCTGTTTGGTTTCCTTTATCGACGTATTGCATTCATGGTTTGATTGACTGAGATTAAAATTTAGGATGCGTCAACAGTAAGGCTATTTGCTTCGCAAGCTCCTTAGTAGCAAGAAAAATTACAACAGAATTCTAGAGATTAACACCGACTTAATAGGGATAAATTGCTTACTAATTATCTCTACTCCTTGGCGCTATAGAGGACCGTGGCTTGTTAAGGGGCTGTTTCATTGGGTGGCGCGTGGTCAGTGCATCGAGTCCCATCGCCGCTGTTTTCTAGCTTACGAACCCGAAGCCCGCTACTTCTCATTTTCAAGTATTCCCACGGGAAATCGAACCTGGGACCGCTCGTACTGAAGGCGAGAGCGCTACCCGTTTACCTACGCGGAAGCCTGCTTACCAGTCTTAACATCAATATGTTGTATTTTCCTCATACTGCGTCGCTTTTATGTCTGTCTTGACTAATCGCGACGATGAGGATGGCACTGATGAAGGGAACTTACTAGAGAAGGCCCATCCTAAGGCCAGGACTTGAACCCAGAAGCTACGATAGTGAGAATGCGAGCGGACCGCTCAATTCTCTCGCGTACAATGGTGGAAATACGTGTATAAAACATGTACTAGAGGTATAAAAAATTCAATCCTATCTATCAACTGTGGTACAAATGTAACAGGCAAATCCCACACACGATTTATACTGGATGCGCCAGAGCCTCGTTAGTGTGCGGCTAGAGATATTATATCTAATTATTTTTTCCCTTGTAGATTTATATTTTTATTAATTATTTTATTATTATTAATGTTGACTTTTTATGTGCAGGGTCCTCTGTAATGTGTGGAGAAGAAGTTAAAAGGTATTAAAAAAAAGGTCACCCCTATTTGTGGAACGATGAAGTCTGCTTTATGACAACACAATTATGCATTGTTTCCATAATAGAAAAAACACATTAAATATGCTGCCAAAGGGAGACTTATTTCAGTAAAAAACACTTAGCTCAGTTTCCTTTCTTTGCTTTTCTCCTTTTTTTAAAAATCCTGAAATATAGACTGCCTTGATCAGCATAATTAGTGTACAGTCTGCCAAATTACCACCAGCGAAATATAAAAACATTTCCCCTCTAGTTTTCCAAAGAGGAAATTTCACATTTAAAGGCCCTGTCTGGCTGGCATTTCTAACATATTCCCGAGATGGTATATCGTGAAACTCGCGTAATAAAACGCAATTACATCGATAGGTTCTGGCGACTATACAAGCTCATATGAAATTCAAAATAACGAGCATCCCAAAATGTCAATCACTCGGGGAGGCGTGTCCCTACGATCGAGCAAACGGGCTCTAATTGGTTCCCAAACGGAGGAACAAAGCCGGAGAGAGTAGAAGTCGAAACTCGACACAGACCCAAAAGTGATAAATATTAGAAAATTGGATTCCGGAAATGCTTCTGCCTGTTGTCGCCATTAATTTCCTGGGGAGGCAAGGGGCCATCGATTTTTTGTTACGTGTTTTAAACTTTTGTTCATCTTTGGCCCTTTTATCGTGGCTCACGGGGGTTCCCGCCATGTAAGTGTTGCCAACTCACGGAACTGTTAGCTACATTCGATTACATTACTGAATTATATCATTTTGCGTCACTTCTCTACTTTTGGCTAGTCGCGACGATGAGGATGAGTGATGATATGGTTGAATTGATGAGGGGACGCTTACAAAGAACACCCAAGTCCTGGCCGAGATTCGAAATCTGGACCACTAGAGTAGTACGGCGCTATGGTAACCACTCCGCCCTGGAGTCCGGCTGTGTGACTGCTCCGCAAAAGAGTCGTTGTCAGTACACTCTGTGCTCAGGTAAGGTTAATCGGGACTAACGTCAACATACGTGGCCGAGTGGTTAGGTCAGCGCGCTACGATGCCAGGGGTACTGGGTTCGAATCCTTGTATGCGCATGGATGTTCACCAATTTCATCCCATCATCACTCTCTCGACGAGTCAAAAATGGAAGAATAACGAAGTAAAATAAATCCAATATATAAAAGACTGGATTTAGGCTAAATCCTTATAACAGGTTAACCGAATGGCTACCCCGCTGTAAATAGAAACCAGGGCATTAACTCCACAAGAAGTAAAATTCTCCTCAATCCACAACACAAGAACAGAGTACGTTAGAACAATACACGCAACTGTGCGTCCCCTCCGATTGTTACGTTAATTCCGTTGCGTCAATGTCGTCTAAAAGCGAATTATGTTCCCACAGGAAGTTCTTCAATGTCAAGAAGGCAACACGCACCCGTCATTATTTCAAGTTACCAAGAATTCAATGAAGCCTCTTCCTCCCCCTTTTACACGCGACCAAATGATTAAGAGAAACCCGCCATTAATGATCTCTTAGTCATTAGGAATATCCCGAAGGAATCGAGGGGCCGCATACTT
Organism: Lepisma saccharinum; assembly: GCF_977018435.1. Classification (NCBI taxonomy): domain Eukaryota; kingdom Metazoa; phylum Arthropoda; class Insecta; order Zygentoma; family Lepismatidae; genus Lepisma; species Lepisma saccharinum. Next base: position 34,577,810 of record NC_139240.1, on the reverse strand, counting down.
AAATCCTATTTTCGCGTCCCCCGTGTTCCCGCGACACACATTATGGGGGCTCGTCAGGGTGAAGCAAATCGACTTTTATCCCACACCCTTCGCTGCAGTCCCATAGATTCAGAGGGAAGCACCGGAGCAGTGTTGCTACAACGAGGGAAATTTCGAAAGGGAAAATATGGATTTTTCTATATTCCCCCAATTAGAGTCCTTACAGTGTAGAAAGGCAGTTCAAATTTTCTTTACAACTTAAATGGAACCGTCGTAGATGTTAGATAATGTACATTTTCTAAAGTATAAACACCCAAATGTCAACTTCTCTTTCACCTGGCACACCGTGGACTGCGTTTGCAGACTAACGAGAGGCTGGTGTCTGAACTCACATAGAGGATAATCCTCTGCTGGTAGCATGTATTTTGGCCACAGCAAAATACATGAGTCCATAATATTAAGTTACACGAATACTCAACAATCAGAGAGCGAATGATTCTTGGCCAAACGAATCCCTAATGAGCCAAGCAGCGTATCAGGCGATACATTTTACTTACAATCAGTAGACACGTGCTGCCATCTTCGAGACGAACTGATGTTTATGGTTTGTGCGTAGCTGTTGGCCAATTTGGGCAAACGGTATTAGCATTCCCATTCTATTGTATTCTTGATTGTTATCCTCACTATGGTATTCCGAATTACCATACGTTCATACAAAAATAGGTTAACTTAAAAATAAAAATACCTGGGAAAGGATTGCACTTAAACATTAAAAGGGCATCAAAGAGACATCCACGCTAAGGATCTCTCTTTTTTTTTAAACTTTTATTTCTGAACAATTTTTCATCATAATTTAGGAACGTAAATGGTTATATACCTAAAATATGGAAAAAATTCTAGAATTACTCCACAAGCTTAGTAACTTTTGTTACAGAGGTGGGAATTTAGATTGGCCCCTAAATAGTATTGCAAATCTTCTGGATCTTCGTGGTGATGGGGGAATTTTTCCAACGGACATTTTCCCCTTTTCGGAGGGAAATTTTTCTGCGATCACCGTTTCACGAGAAAGGATGAAAATGAATTGAGCGCATTGAACCGCAAAGGAAAGACTCTTCAAGATAGCTCCGGGGGTGGTTTAACTCGGAGCACAGGGCGGTTTTTCAAAGAGACAAGGGTTATGACTCACGGATGACGACGCGCACCGGGGAGCATCTGAAGCCGGGATGATTCACCCAGCATCTTCGGGGGATCAGAGAGAAACAGATACAGTCAAATGCCGTGTAACACCTTAAGGGCTCCGATGCGCTGGGAGTTTAGAAATCGTCCGAGAGAGGGCGAGAAAAATGGTGGTATATTTTACGGTTCTTAAAGGAAAGTCGGGAGACGACAACGTGGTAAATGACGCATGAAAGATCAAGAAGTAGGGCGTGAAAGTCGGGGAGGGGAAGAACCGGAGACAAAGGAAGACGAAAAGCGCTAGAAAAGGGGGAATCATCACGTCTTTGCACAAGATAAAATGTCATCAGAGAACGCTTAACTAAACCTTGATTGTAGAAAAGTAGCTTATCTAAGGAGCCTAGTGCAGGGTGTACAAAAATAACTTAACGAAAAGAAACAGTCATAATTCTCTAAAGAAAGCAGATGGGTGATTCTACAATTAGGCGATACTTTTGACTTGGAAAAATAAATTGAAGGTCGAATAGTTGAAAAGTTATGATTTGTTCTCTTCGTGATACTAGACGTCTCGTATTTTGATGCGTTACAGGCAGCATGTTTTTTTCTTTTCATGGTTTTATGAATCATCATACTTAGTTTATACAAAAAAATATTTTTACTTCACAAACAAAAGTAACATTTAGGAACTGTCTAGTAACTAGGAACAAAAACATCAGACATATTTTCAGTGAACCTAAAAGAATTCCGAATAAATATCCTTAATACGTGTACATTTCAAACAGTAGTAATAAGTTGAGAAACTTATGGAATATTAACCAATTTATATCACAAAGATTCTTGCAGACCAATATTTGCACGCCACAGTCTACTGAGTCTGAGAACTATCTTTTTTCGATTCATTCATTTTACTTCGCTATTATGCCAATTTAGGCTAATCGGGAAGATGACGATGAGTGATGATGTAATGAAACTGATGAAGAGACACTGACAAAAACGCCCATGCCGGGATTCAAACCTAAGCGTGTTGTGATAGCCAATCCGTCACGTACGTCGGTTATCATATATACTAACAAAATTCCATGGTGCGACGCCGTTGCCTACAAAGTACGGAGCCTTTATCTCGAACAACACGAAAAATGTGTTACTTGGTAAAGGCTATGGAGACCACGGGGAAGCGAATGCTGACGAATAAAATAGTTCAAATTTTCACAACAAGGTGGAAATGTGGCTATGAAATCTGGTGCACAGTGAACAACCTTCTGCTGTTAGTTGATTGATCACGCTGCCTTACGCTTCAAAAGGGACATCCACGTTGACGATGCGAATAATAAACACTGCTGTAGTGACAAATATTAAAAATAAAGTTCTTCATGCCCGATTTCTGGTTGTTCTTATTTCAGCGCCACATTTTCATCTGGTGGTCAAAATTTTAACTTCTTCTTTCATCAGCATTAACGTCTCCATGGTCTCCAGAGCCTCTGCACCAAGTTTCGCCACAACCTGTTCCTTCCAACGGGCTCCAGAGGTTAATTTACACTAGTTGTGAGGTAAATTCTTCTTGATTACAGAACATGGACCTTGCCCAAAATTCTACACAAAATATACTATTTTGAGAACTACAATGTAGAGATTTCATATAGAAATGTTTCTTGAATATTACAAGAAAGAACAAAAAAGTTAGTGACATATTACTGTAAAAAACTCAAACTAGTTAACTAAAAATTTAAGTTGAGTTCAAAATGCACTAACATTCTGTACCTACAGGTTCATTATTGATTTGAACATAAAAATTAAAGAACTATAAACACCATTTGTCTTGTTGAAAATATTTTTGTTTTTCCTGTCTGCTTACTTATAGTTTACTACATTTTCGAATCACTATTAAATACTTTAAACAGAAACACAAGTTTAGATGCTGTCTCGGTGCCCAATCGATTGCGCAATTTTGAATTCACAAGTCCAAATGATGAAAAGATTCTTTCAACACTTGCTGAAGAAGCCTGTGCTGTAAACAACTGTTCAATAACGGGAAAAACTTTGTCATTAAATTTATCAATGTCGTTCTTTTGACTTTTCCACCATTCGTAGGGTGTAACCTGCGATGTGACTTCATTCTGCAAAAGTAACTCTTGAAAAGGTGACCTTTTTGACGACTGAAACTTTACAATTAACGGAAGTGAACTTGATGGATACTTCGACTTTACAAAATCAAATCCTGCTTTCCTTTCTTCTTCAGTCGAATCAAGTGATGAATTCTTTTCTTTTGGATCCAGCATGTAAGCTAAAAAATGGTCTGGTGTTAGAGCCATATTATATCTGTCTGAATTTTTGTTTCATGTGTTTCTCATTTGTAACTCCAATTTCCATTTGAAGGTTCTTCTACACACGTACTCACTCAGAGATGGTGCAGTTGCTTTTCTGTACTTCATCAAGGGCAGTGGCAACAGGCTTTTAGCGATTAGAATGTCCTCTACATTCCGCTTTAATACAAAATTGGAAAGTTATGTTTGCACAGATTTTCTGTAACATGCATTAGCAAAATGGTTGTTTCTGAAGTACTTTATTACATTTAGCACATGATTTTTCACATTTGGAAACTGAAAGTCATTTGCTAGAAGATTTAGTACGTGTGCTGAGCAAGTGATGACATCCAAATCTTCATAATTTTCAAGCAAAAGACGCATTTTTGCAACGTTGGCAGCATTATCTGTAACAACAGGACGAACCTTGCACTTTAAGTCTTCCTCACATTTTTTTAATGCTGTTAAGAGCCACTTCTGCCAGACAATCGGCAGTGTGAGCATGAACAGATGTGTCAATTGTGTCCACTAAATAAACATCCCCTCCTTTGGTGATAACTGTAAGGCTTGATTGTGGACATTTGAACAACCATCAAACCCAAGGCATACACTTTGATTTTTCAGAATAAGGGAGCAAGTTTCCTTTTCTTCTTCATAAATAGTTTCCAAAAAAGACTCACTAATCTCTTTTCTGTTTGGATGGGTGTAGCGTGGGCGAAGTTGTGATGTTCAACACTAGGAAAAGCAGTATTTGTTGCGAACATAAAACGAGCTTCTTGCTGATCCAAAGACTTCTTCTGCACTGGTGTTGACCTAACTACATATGAATTGAAAATTTAATTAGGCTAATTTTCAGTTACATAAACAAATAAACTTCTATCTGTTATTGTAAATACCTTTCATTAAAAAAACAAAAAAATATGGTTTATTAAAAAAAACCTTGGTTTAAACCAGCCAAGCCTGCTTTTTTCCCATCAGTATTCGCTTCCATATGGACTCCAAAGCCTCTATACCAAAACTCAGAAAAATCTGTTTCTTCGAACGAGCTCCAGAGGTTTTGAGTATGCGAATTTTAATTCTAAGCGCCACATTTCCACCTGCTGGTGAATATTTTAACTTTTTTCTTCCATCGGCATTCGCTTCGTTATCGTCTCCACAGCCTCTATACCAAGTTTCACAGCAATACGTTGCTTCGAACGGGCTCCAGAGGTTTTGGGTAGATACATTTTAATTCCAGGCGCCACATTTCCACCTGGTGGTGAAAATTTGAACTATTTTGTTCCAAGTTTCACCGCAATCCGTTGCTTCGAAAGGACTCCAGAGGGTTCTGAGTAGAACTTTAATTCTGATCATCCGGTACAATAGGATGATCCACGAGACGATAAGTCAACGCGGTGAGGGTAAACACACAGCCGCCGAAGGTGTGAACGTTAACGAAAGACAGCACCTGATAGGTCCACTCTTGCAAAGCGTATGGCGCGCGATGCGACCCGAACGGCATCTGCGGAAAGCGATATGTCCCGTTCCCCGGCATCATCCGGTCCCATTTCACGATCCGGCAGCTGTTTTGATGACAATAGCGCCAAGCGTAAAATTTCTTCGGCGAAACCGTTCATCCCAGAAATGGCTGCAATATTTCAGGGCGATTGGTCATGGCATTATCTTCCTTTTATCCCCAACCCCCTCCCCCATCTCTCTCTCTCTCTCTCTCTCACACACACACACACACGCTGCCCTATCCGGTTTACGAGTCAACAGACGCAACTGACTGGAAAGCAAGCTCCTGTCTCTGTGTGTGTGTGATTCGGTGGATCGTAGGCGGGCCCATCTCCGGTGCCCCAAGTGTTATCATCGGGTTATAGGGGACAACACACATCAGGCTGTAATGTCAACAAATCATATTAGCGTCGGGGAGACAACACAGGCTGTAAAACTTGCGTCCTCTTTGGGAAGAAGGTACTACGTCGCTGTTTTGATGCGTATTCGCGGGTGTTTATCTCGACTTACACATAGTTTCACAATTTACGCGCTTGTGAAGATCCTATACAGTGCCTTTCAGCTAAAAACGTGCAATTATTGCGTAAAATCTCCCAATATTACTGGAAATGTCGGTTTCCATACAAAGTAAGCAAGCGGAAATACTATTAATTTCGCATTATTCCCTAACGCCACTACCAGTAATATTTAATAGCGTCGTTTCGGGATGATGTTGATTAAATTCATGAAATAAGTGAGAAAAAAAAGCAACCTCTGCAGGCGTTATGTTAAACCTACGAGTGTGATCTCTTCCCTCTTGAATAACAAGTCAGGTTTCCCCGATACCGTATTGCTACCGGCATAGCCTTACATACCAAGGGTTTCCGAGTTCGATATCCGGTGGATCGGATAACACTTTAAAATGTAGGTCCAGTCCCGATTAGCCTACATGTCCATAACACTGACGTCAGTCAAAAACTCACAATCAATTAATAAACAAGTGAATTAGTAACCAACCATAACTTATACCAATATGGTTTCTTGAATGGCCCAGACATTCAACAGGAAAATGATGTAATCGTGTACTTAAAAATACGATAAAGCAAAAGAAAACACAGAATCGTCCATAACTCTTAACTTGAATCGCACGGAAATACAGCAAAAGGCTGGTCACTTATTAATGAAATTCTACCATCGACATTTAAATAACATGGCAATAATTTAATTGTTGATCGAAACTTTTAACATTAAAATATACTGATGAACTCTGCATATTAAAAATAAATGTTAGAAGGAAATAGTTGACCTTAAAACGTTTAATATTGAATTTCAGATATTTGTAACGATTAACAATGTAACCATTTTTACCCAAAATGAGTTAAATAACGCGGTAATTATGATAAAAACTAGTCGTAACAATGAACAATATAGCATTCTAATCTTTTTATCTGTTGATACAAATTACCACGATATTGAGTGGAAGATTGGCCACTAGCAATGCATCCTTCTTCTAGACTTTGTTTTTTGAAGGTTAAATAAACTGGCGATTGAATGTGATTTGTCGTGAAGAACTAACTGAAAATATAAAACCGTAAAAAAGAAAAACTAACCGTAAATTTTAAGAATCCTGACCGTAGTTTTAAACAAGCAACTCCTTGATTGACTCTGCCTGTGGGCTTCAGACATAGGCAATACTCTTATCTTCTAAATCTATCGTAATTTTAATAGTGTACTTTCCTGACCTCCTGTGTTGACACTCATCATAATTTCCCAATGAAAAAGATTAAGCGTAGCAATCTGCCTGTTGACAGTTCAAGAACAACGGAGAAAGTTAAAGTCTGACCATAATTTTTAACCAAGCAATTCCTTGATTGACTTCGCCTGCGGACTTTAAACACAGGCAATTCTCTTGTCTCCTCCATCTCAGTCGCAGCATCCGCCAACGACTTCTTGCTCTATTTAATGGATTGAGGATGCGGAGAGCGGGATGTGTTGGGGGACCGGCGCGATGCATCAACCGGAGGTGTCCAAAGGGGGGCAGAGGGAGGCGTTGGCCCAGAGAGAAGGGCGGAAATGATGCAGCTACTTCCTGGAAACCAATTTTCAGATAGCATCATCCATCATCGAAAGATGGGGAGGTAGATAACGGGGAAGGGGAAGAAAATTTGCAGATGAGGGGAGGGGAAGCGCTTCTGTGACGAAGGTGGGGGAAATAAGGAGAAGTTGGGCAACTTTAATTCAGCCTCTTTACTAAAGGAGTTCTTAAAGAAAAAAAAGGGATGGGGGTTTTCGAGAGAAAACCAAACCGGAGATTGGGGAAGGAGGGAGTGCATCCTTGAACCTTTTCTTAATTTAATCAGGAACGGTTTCTCCCTTGCAGCAAAACAGGAATCTATTGTTTTTTTCCTGCTTTCGGGAAGTTTTTTTTTTCACTAATTAATACAGAAGTTCATTATATAAAACATTAGCGCTGCTGGGTATTCAAATCGGGAAGAACAAAGGAATCTTAAGGAGAGGAGGAGGCCAAACAATTCGATGAGTGTAAGGGGGAGGGGTTTGGAAATAGAGCCGAGGGGGTAGAAAGTTTCGCATATTTTCTCGGAAAAGACGCGGACGTTCTCAATGCTAGATTGGGGACATGGCTGAGTGAGGAGTTAAGACACTCGTGTTCGAATGGGTGTCGGTTCAAAACCCTAGAAGTGCACATGCTATAGACGCGTTCTGGTTATCCTGTTGATTTTTCGATCTTACTCCATGGTAAGTATTTGTATCCTTCGGTTATTTCGATCAAGACTAAACGCGATGGATGATGATGAGTTGAGATTAAAATTAAATTCTCTTCAACCACCAAAGTGCTATGAGTTGATGAAATAATCACCCAAGATTCTAGCCTGGAGGTCTGTCTTAGCAGTGTGCTTCACTTCTAGTGTTGCAAGTCTGCTTCTTCTATTACACCCCAGTATCAAAGAATCAACGTACAAGCATACACACTCGGTGGGAGTCACAAAATCTACGAGTAGATGTTGTCTAGGGATTTCACCGAGAAAAGCTTGTAAAAATTATGGATGGCCACAAAATCCGGATTACGGATAATTCGAATAACAGTGAAATACGAACATTCCCGTAAAACGGGAATACGATAAAACTGTCCGGATAATGCACACATTCGATTATCAGGATATTTCGGATAATCCGATTAATAAAAGTTGCAGTTTTTCACGTCTACTTAGAAAAATCCACGTAGAATTCACGCATAATTTCCGGATCCAATAATTCCCGGAATTCAAGGAATTTCCGGTGAGTAGCCACAATGCGCACATTTGAGCCGATAGGTTATACCTACAAAAGAGAAATGGGCAATAAAATAGGACATCTTGATGTACACACTACCCTTGAACAGAATCCAGATTGACCACGAACGCCGGTTTATCAGCACGAAGAAATTCTGCGAAGAAGTAATGAAAGAACAAGGGTGTACGGGATTACTGCACTGTGTTACTGTCTGTCCCGTTCCTTTTTACCGCATCCCAGTTTCCGTGAGAAATGTCTAAATTAGACGCTGTTCACTCTCGCGGGGCACCCGGTAATTTCCCCGACATGCTGCATATCAATTTCTCCCCCGGAGGAGGGGGCAGCCACCTTCTTAACGTTCCTTTTTTTGCCCCCCTCTCGAAGCTAATTAGCGAATAGGAAAACGGCCCTGTTTGTTTATACACAAGCGGGTCGTTAATATTCAAACCGAGCCTTCGGAGACCTACGTTTTTCATCGTCGGCGATAATGATGGCCACCCCTCCCCCCGCCACACACACAAAATATGAAAGCGCAAGGGTGAAACGGGGGGTGGGGGGTTGCTAAGCGAAACAAGCATGCTTTATGCAAATTTCATTTTCTTGTGTGTTGCAGGTCGTACGTGTCAAAAGCAGCAAACATCTCACTTTTTTTCCACACCAAGGCCGTGCTACAGGCAGGGGTGATGGAAGGGTCCACTCACCATGCTTTTACTTCATCTATGTTCGTTACTTTCAGACTTCAGTAGATTTGTATACCATTTACTTCACGTCACTTTTCTATGTCCTTGCGTTCATGCACAGGCGGGGGCAAGACCTGCAGTTTCAATTGGAAACCGAACCACCATGTGACTCCACCGGGTATCGTACCCGGGATCTCTATTACAAGCCGATGACGCCACCACAATATCACCGGGAAGGTCCGCATGGCTGGTCGACTCGATCTCCACAAATAAGTTCCATGTTCGACCACATAAGGTTCTGGGTTCAAGCCCTGTCGTTATCCCAAGTGAAATATTAGACGAACATGGCAGGAAAACGACAAAGCAGAAAATTTAAAAGAAAATGTAAACATTAGTCTCGAAAACAAATTCGCATTTGTTACACAAACACCGTTACGTAGAATATCAGCAGTGTGTTATGTGAGTGTCTCGTCCTCCCAGTATAACCCTGTACACACACATGAGCTCCATAGCGTTGCAATACGTCTGCACGGCTGCTGCGCCATATAATACACAAAGATAAGTTACTTTAAATGAATCCATTTCCTACATTTCCTATTTTACGTTGTTTCTCTCCGTATTTGATTAATCGCAACGAGGAGGATGAAAGGTGTACCTACACCTCACCGGGATTCAAACCTGGGCCCTCTGGTTTCGTTGTTCGTTACTACGCTGTCCACTTCACCACTAAGACCAGTTTCAATTGAACCACTCGGATGACATCATTGCCAGTCACGAATATACTGGTTTCTGAGAAAATTATAAACGCCATTCCGTTTGCCTGGTCGTATTGCCTTGCCTTCTCTTGTCTGCTCAGCAATTACCGACGACCAACCCTCGTATATGACAACAAACTCAACCCACGCATTCTTATCGGGACATCTAATCCGTGTGGGTGATACAGGGGAGGGAAGATTACAGGACCGCGTGAGGAAGCAGAAATAAGCAAGATATCTGCATGTACCTGGCGCAAATTGGGGGCCTGCAAGGGGTTGGGGGTGTTTCTGCGGCAATTTACCCCCTGATAAAGAGAAGAAAAACAAAATAGGCTCGGCCCTTCCAGCGGTTAACTTCCGGGAGACTCGCCTCCTAAGCCCACAGCATTATGGTCCACCTGAGAATTAGGAACATGGCAGTTTCTTTCTCCAACCCGTTCCGAGAGGGGGTGGAGGAAGTGGTGTCTTATATTTACCCCCTCTCCACAAACGTTTGCCTCTTTTTATCTAACTGCTTCTTTGTGTACAAGCCTAATTAATTAGCCCGTACGTACGGAGCCGAGTCAACTTCGTTAACGTTGTTTTTTTCCCTTTTCGGAAGAAAACGAGGCCAGTTTCATATGAGAGTGCCCCCTCCCCCTCCCAGCGTTCGGTGCTTTATGATCTAATGGCGCACTGGCCAGATAAAGCTTTGCCGCCAGAGAGGGGGAATAATTCTGGAAATTAGATTAGGCGAGAATGTTCTTAGCAAAGCTCCTTCCTAGATTCTTTGTCGCGGTTTCATTTTCTTTTTGTGTGTATAATCTGACGTCGAGGTGGAAGAATGCAGGAGCTACCACTAGATGGCGGCCGGGATGAGAAAATACTGTTCTGTCATTATTATAATACAGAAGCGCCATAATTTTAATACTTCTATAAACAAAAATTATATTTATTATAATAAATAGGACGGTGCATTCTTCAGGAAAAAAAAACGAAGAAGACAAAGGAACGAAGCTTTCATTTCTAATGTGGCGGAAGAAGTTTTAAAAATAGTAATTATTTTGTAAAAGGAAGAACATAGGAACAGAGCTTTATAATTATTGTGCTGAAAAAGTAGCAATTCCTATGTAAAAGGAAGACAATACGAAAAGAGCTTTTCTTAATAGAGTGGTGAAAAAATAGTAATTCCTACGTAGAACGAAGAAAATAGGAACAGTACTGTCATTACATTGCGAACTGCGGTGAAATGAAAGTAGTTCTTATGCAGAAGGAAGAAAATAGAATAGCTTCCTTTATTAGTGTGGCGAAAAAAGTGTTGAAATAGCAATTTCTGTGTAGGTGGAAGAAAATAGGATGCTTCATTTATTCAAGTGGTGAAAAAAAATAGCAATTTCTTTGTAGAAGGAAGAAAATATGAACAGAGCTTTTCTTAATAGTGTTGTGAAAAAAGTGAAAAAATAGTAATTCTTATGCAGAAGGAAGAAAATAGAACACAGTTATCGTTATTAGTGTGTTAAAAAGTGCTAGAATATGCATTTCTGTGTAGAAGGAAGAATATAGGATAACAGTTTTATTTATTCGAGTGGTGATAACGTCGTCGCCTTGTAATCAAGGGGTCCCGGGTTCGATGTCGGGTGGAGGCACAAGTTGTTCGGATCCCACCTTCAACTGTAGGTCCAGTCCAGATTAGCCTTATTGTGCATACACAAAATCAAATCAAATCGAGAGGTGATAAAGATAAAAATAGCAATTCCTTTGTAGAAGAGAGAAAACGGGACAGTGCTTTCACTATGAGGTGAAAAAAATATAAAAAATAGAAATTTCTATGTAGAAGAAAGAAAATAGAACAGAGCTTTCTGTATTGTGAGAAAAGCCAGTTAGCAATTCCTGTTTAGAAGGAACAAAATAGGAACAGTGTGGCGAAAAAAGTGAAAATAGCCATTCGCACGGAGAAGAAGAAACAGGGACAGTGGTTTCATTATAAATGAGTGTTAGAAAGTATAAAAAAATAGCAATTAATTATTCCTATGGAGAAAGAAGAAAATAAGAGCCCGGCTTTCATTATTCGTGTGCAGAAGCCAGTTAAATGGGACCTCCGCTTACATAATTTGTACCAAGAGAGGAGGAACGGTGCTTTCATTATTCGTGGGAAACAGGCGAAATGCTTTCATTATTTTGCGTGAAGGAGAAAGCACAGGAATCACTGACGCTGTATATGTGTGACGAAACAGAAATCCCAGGAGATTTGAGAGAAGTGCAGGGGAGATCAATAAGTAGGGAAGATGAAATTGTCAGTTTGACGGACTCGGCCCTGATCCTATCCCGAAATCAAAAACCTCGAACTACAGATGCCGCCGCTGTCTGTCAAACATCTCCGTCGTTTCATCTGCGGCCTGCGGTACTCACAGACGCCCAACTGCTTGCATGATCAAAAGATTGGGAAGTTCGGGGGGCCCGGCGTTGAATTTTTTATGAGGAGTTGGCGTTGAGGTCACTGAATCTTTGATTACTTCCCGCCATCCTTTGCGCGGACGGCGGAGTTCCTGATGGTGCCGTTATGTCACCACCGGCAGTCGTACAGGATGAAACTGAGCCGTGCGGTGGGTATAGAGATTGTAAGGAAATGCATCTTTTCAGTTCTGGCACTATTGTTACAGCACCGGAGAGTCGAACCCGGGACTTTTTCATTACAATTTAAAAGTGTTAATCAAAACAATATTTTTTGCGGATTCAGAAAGCAAAAATATATCAATGTGGTGGAAAAAAGTTAAAAATAGAAATGCCTATGTATAAGGAAGAAAATAGAAACAAGTTCTTTAATTATTAGCGTGGTGAACACCCAGCCCAATGGAAGTGGCAAATTAGCCTATAATGAAGTATGACCCACTCAAATTAGCCTATAATGGAGTATGACCCACTGGGACATTTGCGATGCAAAGTGCTATTACTGTACTACCACTGTTTTCTTCTGGTGGCTGGAAAACAACGATCAGTCAGAAGGTATATCCTGGCTCAGTTCGGTCAACATATGTTTGGTACAGACATGCAAGCAGATAATAATATCAACGAGCTTATGAAGCCCCTGGAGAGTCATTTCTTTTTCTCTCGCCTTTCAAATACCATGGCTTTTGCATTCCCCGGATCTCTTGTTCAAATTCCCCTCGCAAAGGGAACTACGAGTTCTCATTGGCAGAGAACAAACCACGTCCTGTCTTCAGCGCTTCTCTCAGTGGACAGAAGCACTCACGTGACATCTCCCGAGGTCTTCCAGGAGACGACGGATCACCAAGCCGTGGGAACTGTACCAGGATAGACCCTTCTGAGGTATAGTGAGTGATGGATTAGGTTGTGTTCGGCTGATATCGTATACTTTCGTGTCTGAAAGACTCAAATGATGAACGAGGGGCTACATGAACGAGCCGGATACACCGCATGTTGCCAAACTTACTGTAATGCATAGTCTCTAGCGAAGATCAACAGTAAGAAACGTGCGAAGGCAAAAAAAAAATGCACTTGGAAACGTTGCTACAGAACAGCTGAAGTTTACTGCGCAACTTAGATGGTTTAACTTGTCAGGAATCTCTACTAGCATTGATGATAAAGGAGTTCTTAATTTACCGTATTTGCGTTTTAATGAACAAATTAGGTCTACGTTTACGACCTCAGAGGAAAAAAGCTCGCATCATTTTCCATGTTTTTTTTTACCGGTACTGGCAACCACGTTCTAACCTTCACCATTCTTCGAATTACACGTGGTCTACTGTATATACAAAATTCATTCCTCTTTCCTTGTTCTCGCTTTCCACCCAGCGCACCCCCTCCCCTTCCGCATCACGTGACCTTATGAATATTTACGGCGGTCCACCGACCTTCTGTCTTACTCTCACGCACAGTGACACGCTCCTCCAAAAACTGCGGCGGCGACAAATGCGTTGACGTGACGTTTCTGCCTTATCTCTTCCCCCGCTCCCCTATGACCTTTTAAACTCCGTAAGAAAAGGGGGGCCGAGCACGGCATCGCATTGCTAGTTGAAAATAACCTTCCCCAGGTCGTCCTCCTTCGTTAAATATTCAGAGATTTCTTCTCCTTCTCCAGGTACGTCTAACGGGCGAGGTTAGTGAGGCGTATACGTCTCTTGTTGCCTTGCCTATTCTGCGAGATAGTGTTGCAGTTTCTGTAGCTTTTGTGCTCAAAACAGCTGCAATGGTACCATATAGTTCGTTCATCAAGCCAAGGACCCCTTATAATGCTTGCAGACTGTAGAGAAGGATGCGTTCTACTTACTGCGCATGCACACTAATCACGGCGCACGCGCAGAAGTACAAAGTGCAATGAGTGGGAGGAGCCATCCTTGCAACGTCATGCGCTACACCTCGTTCTAATGTTCCCACGATCTATGGACACGGATATTGCGTAAGCAAGGTAGCTACACTCTGCCAGAGAATGGAACAACGCGAGTAAACGGAGCAAAACAGCGCGCGCTGCTGCAAACGGCTGATACCTGCAGCCGCGTTTTCCCTTCCCTCTCGAGTCACTACTTGTGCAGAGACTTGTTTTGTTGATTGCTCCAGAGATCCTCGGGACATAGCTACTAGTGCCTATAGTCGACGCGTTAGCTACGTTAACGACCGGCTGGCTATGAAGTTCACGGAGCGCGCCCAACAGCTGCAACAATCACATTCAACGCACAGTGTTGTCACACATTTACTCTCCACATCTACTCCACGCCACCTTGTCCCTCCGCGCACAAGCACCTTCCCACGGTCTCCACATTGAAGTTGCAAAGTACGGCAACAGCGTATCCGCAGTCATGTGACAGACTCCACGTGGAGTAGACGAGCAGAATGAGAGCTACGCCCATTGGCTGAAGGTTGAGTGTCACTGGATGAAAACAACTCGCCCGCTATTTATCCCCACCCACGTTCGTGGCGGCGGCTTTCTTCAGTTCTTCGACGTTAACGAAGTAAACACGTGGACTATACCCATTAATGGTTAGAAGGATAGCTGTGTAATCTTTCATGTCAGAAACGACCTTCACAAAAATATCTTCAGTTTCGAACAGCCGCCGAGAGAATTCGAATTTTGAACAGATTCTTGTTGAACAGCAGGAAAAAAGGTTTACATTCGTGTTTGGTATGAGCGAGTAGGAAATTGATGTTATTCGGGTAAACTTAATTTTATCTTCTCGATGCGGTTGCACAATCAACCGAGGTACTAACTCAACGGATGCAGATGTTTAACAGAGCTTTCACACCGAAGCGACACGTGTCGCTCGGACTGGGCCATTATCTCATTATAGTGCAACGTATCATTTTTGTGTGCTGGTAGGACATGCGCAGTGAATGCTTTTGTACAGAGCAGATATGGCCACTGCCGGTTGTGACTTTGGTGTGACACCCTAGTGTCAGTTGTCGTTTAGGTCTGAAGATACCCTAAAAGGAAGCCTTTTGCAGGTGGCTGGAAGGAACACGAATTGCGGGGATATACAGTACAGTACAGGTTGCAAATTCTAACAAATGACAGATACAGCGACAGTGTATTTCTTCTCAAGGTTTCACAAACGGTGATAAAGTGAGACCTTTACAATAGTGCAAGCTTACCAAGATAAATTGTGCTGATGTTGTTCTTTCCTTTCTAGGATGTATCCTTTCCATTGATAACTTTTATTTATTTAATTTTGCTTCGCTTTTCTGCCACTTTGGTTAATCCCGAAGATGATGAATGATGATGACATGAAAGGATGAAGAAACAACACATATGCATGACACAACACAAGCCACACAGAAGATTACACAGTTTGGGAGTCCACTTTAGAGTGCACTACGTGGAAGTGAGATTGACATTTGGGTGTCTTGAGAAAGGGACACCTCTTAGATCATCAATTGATAACTGTATTGATCCTTTATTTTTGATAGTGACTAACCTATCAAAAAACAGGAACTTGAAAGCTATTCATCCGAGTTACACTTACATAATGCTTAACAATACTGCCACGTAATTACATCTTACTGGAACTATTAAGGCGTCAGCATAAAGTTACTGGTGAACCTGTATCTACAATCCTCACTGCACTTACCGTCACAGAAAATCAACACTTTTTTCGAGACACCCTGTAGACGCATAGCGGAAGTAGCTCGAACCTGCTCACGCTTCAGCACCAAAGACAGGAAACCATTTCCGGTACCAGGGAAAATTAATGGAACTTAATGGCGCAGTTACGGTGTCATTGTCTTCAGGAATTGCTGTTTCCCTCTGCGCTTCCTTCCCTTCTCCTCCTGCGAGAAGGCCATCAAAACGCAACAGGGATGACGCAGAGGTTGCTCACGTGGCATGCAGAGGGCAGCAGTGAAACTCGAATCAGCGCCAATTGAATTACACGAGACGGCGGCGCTTACAGGGAATTTGGTCTTAAGATATCCGGACTCTACGAAGGCCTTAACAAAGACACAAGGGCTCAGCCATGCTGTTTTGCTTTTAGACGTCAGTTGCTCAACTGGCAGGAAGACAGCCAATCAGGGAGCAACATGCCACAACTGTCTCGGATATCTGGAGAAAAAGCAGCGCATTGCAGTACAAAAGGGGAGAAAGCGAGTGGGTGTAGCAAAGCAGTGAGCACTGCTGTAAACGGCTGGTAGCTGCATCTCCGTTTTCCAATTCCCCGTCACGCTTTCATTGGTCGAGCTCTCTCGAGTCACTGCTTGAGTAGAGACTTATTTTCTTTCGCAAGCTCCAGAGATACACGGGACAGAGTGTAGAGAGCTGGATAGCTCTAAACTAAATATGAAAAAAATAAAAAAGATGTTCCTTTGGGCAAGGTTGTGCTGCCACCGTGATCTTTAGAAAAATATTACATTAATACTAAATTACCTGCTTGCTGCGTCAGAATTCAATGTGCATATACGTACATCGGAAAGGAGCTAATGTTTCGTGCGGCACACTTTATTAATATATATATATAATTAATACATATGCATGCCTATGCAAAAACGTTCAACCGGCTCAAGCATTGCTCAAAATTTGAACCACTTTATTCTGTCGCCATCTACGGGCACAAAATGAAACTAGAAATGTAAGGAGTAAATTCGAAGTACTGTACTTGTAACTGATGCCGGAGACTCAAAATAATTTAAAAAATATCACGCGCGTTGCTTAGATGTTTACGACGACTTGTCTAAGCGCAAATTTGTTTGGAAATTTCGATTGCTTAATTATTTGCAAGGTGCTGGAAGATATAAACTTATGCTACTGCGTATTCAAAAGTGAAGGAAGCAAGCCAAATAACGCGAAGGAAGGTCCAGAATGAATAAACTAGTCTGATTAAATTCCATTAAGTCATGAAACGATTGAATAAAATCACTTAGAAGCCGCGAAAATAATTCAAGTAATCACAAACTCTACAGATATTAATCCAGCCAACTCAGAATTAAAAGATTAAGTCAATGAATCAATCAAACGATGGTACTCAGTGGTTGAATCAGTCACGACTTGGCAGACTGATTCAGAGAGAACCAAGGGTCGAATCAAATCAAGTCACGTGCGCCAACTGAAATATAATCAAATTAAGTCAAAGGAAATTCAGAACTGAATCAAAGTAACTTTTCTTGAGAGTGAGCTAGGGTCGAGATGAACGAATCAACTTAACTCTGGACAAAGAAATGGATCTTGTGGAAATGAAACAAGTCACGGAAACGATCGGACACGGAAACGATTCAAATTCGTTCGTGAAGATTCCGCGAAACGCCTCAAGTCAAGTCACGGCAGTCAATTGAATTAAGTTGCTCCAGTCCGGCAATTGAATAATGGTATTATAGAAAGGATGGGGGGGGGGGGGGGAGAGAAATTTTAAAAGCACGCAATGCTGGGAATTGCATTGAACAGCGTTCAAGAATATTAATGACGTCACGGAAGAATTCGTAGAAAAAATATCATCGATTATGCCAAGATAAATTGTGTCAATGCCAAACTTACGAATGAGTCCGCGGTAGTCACTGTCATTAAGTTGATAATTTGGAGCTAGAGTACACGAGGCTTTCCTTTTCTCAAACTTGGATATTCTACGGCTCGATACGTCTTTCGAATTCGTGGTTTGGTCCGCTCAAAGTCACGTTAATCTTTGATATTTCTGTTCCGTCGATACAATAACATACATGTGTTTGAACTACACTCGATTCAAGATTGCTTGCGTAGTTTAAAGGATACAGTGTCATCAGGTGAAGTGTTCTAAGAAAGTTGGTGCGTCGTGAAGGGTCCTGATAACTTCGTCTTCATGACTTATATGGTTTATGTTACTTCGCTTTTCTGCCACTTTTGGCTATTCGCGAAGATAAAGATGAGTGATGATATGACGAAAATGATGAAGGGACATTCACAAAGAACATGAATACCGAGGCCGAGATTCCAACCCGATAGTCCCGGCATCGTAGCGCCCTATGCTAACCACTCTGCCACAGAAGTCTGGCAAGGAACCGCCTGCAACTGGTGCAAGGAAGTTTGATATAGGGCGAGGAAAACTAGTGGAAGGTAGTTCAGAAAATACGGGGAAATAAAAAGTGCAAATAATGTATTTGAGGGACGGAAAGCTTATAAATACAGCCTTAATATAAAGATTTACGGGTTCTACAAAGTAAAATAACTTCCCACGACTTTCTCTTTGAAAAAGTAATAATGGAATGTAAAATCAAACGAGATACGATAACTTCTTGTAAACAGTAATTTGTATGTTTGTTATAGCCCGGATTGAACTTAGTTTTCTACGGCTAAAATAGTTTCCGTTGCAAGTGACATCTAGCGGCAAGAAATTTGACAGTGCTTGCAGGTAGCAACAGAACCTCAAATTGGACGCGGCCAGAGGCACAATCATGACGCTATATACAAAATACCTTTAATACGAGACCACGATATCAGACTAGATAAGGGGACCAACACGCTCTCCTCTGCAACTGCAGAGAGGGGATGTCCCTCTTGAAACACGCCTCTCCCCTTCTTCACGGAAGGGCTTGATAAATGGCCAAGGCGCTGGGGTGCCCATCGAAAACGCTCCCGTTATTGAATCCGCAGGACGGCGTCTGTGCCTGAATAATATATTAGTTTTGTTAGAACTGGAGACCTGTTCTTTGTTTCTTTTTTGCTCAGAAGGGGGATAGAGAGCTTCTGACCATGCACGGCTAAAAAAGGAACGGTTGCCGGCGAAGGAGCGTCTACCCTTCACCCCCAAGAGATATTTCAAACCCTGTCCACCTCGTTTTGTCCACCCTCCCACTCTCCCCCTTCCCATGAAGCATCTCTTGCAGCCTCATCACGTCCGGTTTTCTTTCAGTTACAATCTCTCCCCCCTTTCTTCCTCTCTCTTTATAGGGGGTTTTCACCCCTATTTGCGAACCGTTTCTGGTCAAGGGGAGAGAGATAGAAAGCGGGGACGAGAAATCCCAGACAAGCGAGAATTGGGGAACTTGGAATATGAATATAGATTTCTAGCTATTCACGGCGGGGGAAAATTTTTGATCTGTTTCTAAAACCAGCTCAGAGAGTTGAATGTCATAATTTGACGGAAAGTCTCAATCATGATTCTTGTAGGGTACACAGTGTAGCCACCTAAGTCTACGAAAAAAACTCTAATTTTGTTTCTGTTAGCAATTTTCAAACTAGTTCACGCGACACAGGTTAACATTTCGTTAGAAAGTCTAAGACTAACTGTTCCGCAACACAAATGGGCAATTACGGATAGCCTATGCATTTAGTAAACATTGGGAGTGGAAATTACATAGGGTTCATTCAAATGAGAAGACTTGAATTTTGGTGCCTTATATAACAGCCGAAGTCTAATAACTGTTGCGTGATCTCACTTGAAATGCACTTCCTCTGCAAAACAGTTTCTCCGAAGTCGCTTAAAAAAAATCGAGTGGGTTAAATTGTCCTGGTGCTGTCAAGAGATGCAAGGTTTTCTACGAGGGAACAGATTACTTACTTAATCTCAACCATTTTTAAACCCGAAGGTTTATGGCTGCAGTAACACAAGCCTTCCATCTGTCACTACCCTGGGCAAGATCGATCCAATCTTTTCAATTCTTACCGATTTCCTTTAGGTAATTAACTATCTCATTAACTGTAGACTGAAATGCTCCAGGCTGGTAAAGGCTCAGAACATTCAATACTAAGTGAAAGTAAATCTTTGTAACAATTAATTTCTGAAACCTCAAATCAACTGGTTTTGATATTGTAATGGAATTTCTCATACTCGGAAGGCTTCTCAATACCCAATTTATTAACAATTGATATTGATTTGGTTTATTTTACTTCCCTTTCTAGCCACTTTTCGTTAGTAACAAAGATGAGGATGAGTGATGATATAATGAAGGGGCAGTCACAAGAAACACATGCACACGCCAGGATTGGAAAAATATCAAGTAAAAGTAACCGATTCGAATCTTGAGGGAGGTTTAGATATTCTCATTTTCTGTAAAACACTAGGTCCAGTCGAGTTTCACCTCACTGGGGCATCTCCATAGCCTGGCGATGAATGCATTCACTATTTGTTGGCTAAAATCGAAAGTTCGGAACAGGAATCAACACTAAACAGCACGAAATTTTAATTAGGAAGCTCGAACCGAGGAACAACTGAACGAGCGCATTTAACGAGTCTCGTGGCGACCTGCTTTGCTAAGATGCTGTTGCTGAGTAGCAGTACATATCTTCGTACATGCTAAGAGAAAAGGGAGGTGGGGGAGGGACTTCTGCAAGGTTCCCAATGCACGCGAGTTCGTCACGCGATACACTGCCCGAACAACCTTCCCGCATGCCTTGCCCTGGAGAGCCGTTTCCCTGGTTTCCCACGATACCTGCGCGCTTTAAGATACAGAAGCCACGTACGACGAAAAGTCGAAACGTTTTTGAGCGCCCAGAAAACGGTCGAACGCCTTAACTAGGCAACCCGCCACGAACACTACTGCACTGTTTATTTACTGCGGTTGTACATCTCTTGGTTCAAAACCGTCTTATTTCAAAGTGCAACACTGGTCCGAATTTTCTGTTAGTATTTACGCAACAGGGCACGCAATATACGGAAATTGAATACTACGACAGTAATTCCAAAGACAGAAACGCTTTTGATATAGCTGTGGCCGCTACAAGGCATATATTCCGTCTCACGATGACAGACTTTGATTTACTGTATCTAAGTCCATTTTATGCACACTAAGGCTGGAATCCGAACCACTATGTGCCTACGCCATCGGGGAGGCCCCGTGACAGATTTTGTCTCTGAAAAATCCACCGTACCTACAGCTGTAAGCGGGATTCGAAATTTTCTGCAATGATTGATTTTTTTTATTTTACTTCGCTTTTCTGCTACTTTTGGTTAATAGCGAAGATGAATGATGAAACTGATGAATGGACAGTCACAAAGAACTTCCATGCCACGTTCGGGACTCGAACCCGGAACCCCTGGCGTCGTAGCGCGCTGTGCATTTGTACAATGTTTTTCTTCTAGAAATCGAGCTGGGGATCCACTGATTACAGTCAGACAACGTGATCCAGTACGTCATTGGGGAATACCCAAGTGAGACTAAAGCGACGCCTGGAGCGTAGATGGGAATTCAAGCATCCTGATCCTTCTCTACAGGACCATGTACCCCACATCACTATAGGTAGGAGTGTAATAAGATCTGGAAGTAAGAACATAACATTTGTCAGGAGAATAGTGAGCCCCATTGACAGTAACCGGAACAGACGGGACCATCATCCGAGCCATGGACCAAATCGCCAAGGACTCCGGAGTCTGATGAGAAACTTCAGAAGGTCAAATTTGTCGTTTTTGAAAAGAAATACGAGACTAGTGATCTGAAGTAGTTCAGAACTTGTGCCGCGAAACAGAGGCAAATGATACAGTATTTCTGTCCAAAAAAGAGGGGGAGGATCCGTAATGTACATTTATCGCATCTTCCTGTATCCTGGCAACGCGGCACCTCCACCGCTGCGCCACCATCTGTTTCCGTCGTCCGTTCCCCTCCTTCCCCCTCCTCCGCCCTCCAACCCGCAGCGTCAGTCTTCTGGGAGCAGCCATACATCACTAACCACGTGACTTAACATCCTACCTTTCCCAGCGCAGAGGCACCTCTGATTCCCTCCCAAGGTGGCACCAAGTTCTACTGCCGCTTGATTTTCCGTAATAAAGATTGATGCTCGTTTGTTTTATGAGGCAACTGCGCCACCCTGGCGTTATAGACGTGGTGCACGCCCCTTCTTCTTTCTTCATCTCATCCCTGTATCGGTGCGATGCCACGTCGTATATCTCCCTGCTCCGCCAAGAACAAGGAAGGATGGGAAACAAGTAAAGCCGATGCCTTACTTGTTCGGTGCGGATAAAGGATCTTAGACGCAGAGCCTGTAGAAATATTGCATCAGTAAAATGGAATTTACTGACGAAGGTTGCACGGAACATCCAGGAATTAACTTTCAGGGCCAACTGTACTCCTCAGCAAGATGAAGATCTTCCTGCGTGTAGTCTTCAACGATCCTTGACACTATTCCTTGGGCGGCTTAACAAGATCATCCTTATCTATATATTCATGTCAATCACTCCTTTCTTTTACAATTCTATTTTAATGCTCTTTCCTTTTTAATAGGGAATACCTTCAAAACATCATTTATTCTTCCCCCTTCAAGTCCATTCTTTGAACCGTGCCTCAAGTCCTTCTCCCTCTGTATCTTCCGCTAACCCTTAGTTTACAACTTCTACCTTACTTTCAACCTTGCATCATGCCCTTCTTCAGTATATTCTGGTAAAACTTACTTTACAACTTCTACTATTTTTCTCTGAAACATTCCTCATGACTTTCCCCCCTCTGTATTCTCCGGTAACCCTTATCTTACAACTTCTATTTTTCTTTTTCTCACAGTATCTTTCGGTAACCTTTAATTTACAACTTGCTATCTTCCTTTAACCGTGGCCGCGGTGGCTCAGTCGGTAACGCTTATGACTACCATGCTAAAGGTCACGGGTTCTATCCCCGGCCGGTTCAAATTCGGGAACTTTTCTAACGTTGGAAGCGGCCCCGGCGCCCACCCAGCGTCGAATGACATGAGTACCTGGAAGAAACCCTGGGGGTGTGATGCTGATCACATCACTCCCACTCACGACCGGATCAAGAAAGTGTGGGGCGTTACCCCCACACCACCTATACGCCTTCATGGCGTGGTGCTAAGCACAGGGGAGAACTTTACTCCTCTTTGAACCTTCCTTTATTTCCTTCTTTCGGTAAGCCTTAATTTAAAACTTTATTTTACTTTCAACCTTGCATCATGGCCTTCTTCTCTATATTCTGGTAAAACTTACTCCACAACTTCAATTTTTCTTTGAACCTTTCCAAGGTGTCCTTCTCTCTCTGTATTTTCTGGTAACCTTTGCTTTACAACTTGAACTCTTATCTGAACCTTCCCTTATGTCCTTCTCTCACTATATCTTTCGGTAACTCTTACTTTACAACTGCTAATTTTCTTTGAACCTTGTCTCATGGTCTCCTCAACCTATATCTTCCGGCAAATCTTAGTTTACAACTTCTACCTTTAGTTTCTTTCCTCTTCTTATGAATTATGTTTCGACCTTCTATTCCTCATTCATCTAGGTGCTTGTCCAAATGCTTCCTGTCTATTACTCATTATTCACCTTCTGTTTAACCACTCGGGCATTTTTCTTACACGTTTTCACTTGAGCAAGTTTTGCTTTCTCGACTTCACTCGTACCATGCTCCAAATTTCACCCCTTCCATTTCTCGTTCAGACATTGCTTTACATTTCCTCTTCTGTTTATTTGAACTTTCCTCCATATTGGCCTATTCTTCATTCATTACCTCTTTTAATTTCTCCATTACTGAAGTGCAAACAAACATTTGTTTCATTAAACGCTAAAGACGGTGTAGTAGTTTCAATTTCTTCCACTATTGACAGTTAACTACAATATGCCCCCACAAAATATTCAGTTTCAAGAAGGACCAAATCTTTGCACAGTTGATTACATCCTTGGACAATACATTGTACGGTTCAGATCAACAGAAACAAAAACTGTATCTACCGGACGTTTCGAATCGTCTACCGAAAGTTAGAAAGCAAATTAAAAAAACGTACTACGAGTATCAATGAAAATGTTTGTACCTTTACAATTCGTTTCCATAAGCCCTAACTTTCTCTCGTGAAGATTCTGCACGGTTTCCTATTCCCTGAAACGTCTCCAAGGATACCAAATACACACCTCCTTTGTATGTTTTGTTAGGGAATGCAATTTGCGTTCTTCATTTGTCATCGGCACGCTGTTACATGTTCATCCCTATTTTTTAACTATATACATTCGGTTCCCTCGAGGTATGTTTAATTTCCGCCATTTTATTCCAAAGCATATTTGCCCAACAATAAAATCTTCGCTTCCGCTGCGAACAACTGCGCCAACTGATGGAACCGCGCGGGTTGCTTTTCTGTTTGTTTAAAACCCACTGTTTGTTCCCAGCGTTTCCCTTAGGCAGGATCTTGTTTAATTAATGATTTAGCCGACAGATGTCTCTCCGAATGAGACCCACCATCTCCAGCGGCGCTTCTCTGCACATTACAGAACTAAGATCGGAGGAAATTAAATTTCTGGAAAAAATATTTCCTTTAGGCGTTTCGGGAATTTAGTGCAGTGTTTTCTTTTTTAATTGGTAGGGAAATTACACAGACTAGCAGTTATTTTGATCTAGGTCCGTTCTGGAACTGATTGACAGTACTAACAGTGTTGCTAACATGGCTCTTTTGTAGCTAAATCTAAATTTGTTAATAGCTCCTTTGGTGTTGTAAATCAATGATGGAAAGCTTAGCCGGAAGAAATGCATAGCAATGTTTGAAAATAAAAAGAATAAAAGTAACGTTTTGTAGAACGCCCATAATGCTTGTTACAGAAAAAGTAAGGCAAGACTTCATGAACTGGGTAAATTCAACGTATATTGCAGATTAATACTATAATACTAATTGTACTACTATCTTACTTCACGTGACGTCCGCTAACGGTATTAATTCAATAATGCGCTTGCCTGGAGATAGTGCACATACATATGCCAGTATTGAACATATGGGTTCTTGAGTTTTTTAAGTCCAATTTACGCACTGCTGGAAGACTAATCGGGACTGGGCCTACAGTTTAAAATGAGAATGGCTATCGATGCAGAGATCCATAGATTACCATGAGACGACATTACCCCTACACCATCGGGGAGGCCTGAACATATGGGAAATGAGGCTGGCCTCTTTTAACACTTTCGGTTGCATGTTGGAATGTGAACAATGCTACTTCACGCGTTGCTACATTGAGCTATCACATTTACGGCCATGGTGACTTTAGGAACACCTTGTTCGTACAAGACAAATCATATGAAGTATTGGAAATGGTTATTCACACGCCACAAGGAAGTGGATATATATGCAGATAATACTTCCAAATATATGAGGTGACGGTAAGCAGACGACAAAACTGACGGACGGACAAGGCAGTGATTTAGCGCACCCTTCTCAACTACCACAGGGGATGAAACCCCCTCAGAAGTCACTTGTAGACACGCAAGACACATAACTCACCCGATCCCGTTGAACAAACAAGATCCAGAAAAAAAGGGGGGGATAATGTAACGATCTTAGGCTCCCTTATTTCCTCCGAAAGGATACTTCGGCCCCAGCGATCATAAAACTAGCGCCGGAAATGCGTGTACGCAATGCGTGACCTCTGTAGGACAAGTATGGGGGAGGAGGGGGTGTGGCCGCGATGGAAAAGGTCACGCAGGTGCTGCTGGGATTGCAGTAGGGGGCGTGAACGGATTCGAAAAAAAAGTTTTACGGCTTTTCCTGGCATGATACAGGTGTTGGCGAGAGCTGGGCGAAAATATTAGGCCGTACACTTGAACATCCAGGTTGTGCTATGTGCTGCACACCGCATAATCGTATATGAAATATCGTGTGTGTCTTAGAGAGGGAGGTGACCAATGTTGCCAATTGCCTTGTGTGCACGTTTTCTCTCTCTAAAGCTACTTTTGTAGTGTATCCCACCTGGCAACACTGCATTCTAACTCCTGACGAACTCTAGTAGTAGCCCCGTCTATAGCAGTGGTTTCCAACTTCAAAAGGTCCGAGGGCCAAAATTATATCCAGAATTTCATTGGCGGGCCGCATTTTTTTGGGGGGGGGATTAAAAATTACAAAAGTTGTTAAGTACTGAACTGAAAATGTAGTACTTTCGCATGACCTAAAGTTCTTAAATGAGGCAACAAAAACAATGGAATCACAAATCAAAATTGTATAATTACAATTTATTTCACAAAAACCCAATACTTATGGATGAATTGAAAGAAATTAAAAACACACCATACAAATAAGAATCCTTCATAGTAAGTGTTCAATGTGAAAATTGAAGCCGATCTGCTTCTTTTATTAAAGTTGGAATGCCCACTTCAATTTCTGTATTTGAAAGGTGAAGCAGTGAAGAATCTGCCAGTCGACTTCTGTAGCGGTTCTTGATGAACTTCATTGATGAAAAAACACTTTCACACGTGCATGTGCTGCCGAACATCCATGTCATTCTTTGTCCAAAACTACGAAGGTTTGGAAAGCGTTCCTTTGAAAGGTATTTGAAAAACTCTGGCCCCTTTTCTAGCATAATTTGAAGGAACACATCGCCTTGCAAATCACACAATTCTAATTGGAGAGAAGCTTCTTGTTCTTCGATGTTAACGACAAGAGGATTGCTAAATTGCTGGTTGCTGCTCATTTCATATGGCTCATTTCGATATCTGCACAAACTCTAACAATCAGTCACAGTACAATCCGAGTTGGAACACTGGAAATCTCTTCGTATTTCGTGCGTAGTAAAACAGATCTCTATAGCGCCGCTCTGCAGTTTGTTTTCTAAAGACAAAGAGTGAAGCCTTCGCGGAAGCGGACGAGTTCATTCCCCATAGCGAAGAGGTGGGAAGCGGGCGAGTTCATTCCCCATAGCGAAGTGGTGGAATGCATGGCATGAAGAGAAAGTTACATTACTTTAGATTCTTTCTGATGATTATTATTGACTGCAAAATCAATTCTACCTGTGATATTGTCTTTCCTCACAGAGCTTCCGTTCCTTCAGTAAAAATAGAACGTATTTAATAAACATACATAAAATTAATGTATTTTGTAAACTGGCTTTGCGGGCTGCAAAAAAAAGGCATTGCGGGCCGCTAGTTGGAAACCCATGGTCTATAGGGCAAAAGGCTTAACGTAGCACGGCTCCCGCCAAAACGTTCTCTGTCGTCTGAAGGACGTTGTTGCCACTGATTTCGGTGCAAGCGAGCAAACGTGGCGAGAGGTCGGGCTGCAAGCGGAGATTTGGGGGTGCAAGCACAGATGTCTCCTCCACCAGAACATTCACATCCTAGACAACGTGGCAACAAAGGACACGCGAAGGAAGCGGAGACCCCTGGTAGGCGGAGGACAAAGCACGTGCTGTCTCCAAGGATTCTGCCAATGGTTGAAAAGACTCACGTGACGCCCGGGAAAGCTGGATAGCAGAAGGAAATCTACGGTTTGGCGCGAACTGTGTCAGGTTAAACTTCTGCTCTTTAGTTCTCTGCATTCTCGCGTCTAGCTGTTTACGAAGTGAAACACCGAGCTGTCTACTTCGTCGATTTAGTGTCACGTGTACTTGGTGTCTGCACCGTCCGCACTGCGCTCTGGAGCGATGTAATGTTTGGTATATGGTCACTCGCAGCAGACATTCATTTGTTCAATCGTCTGAACGGCAACACTGCTTTTCTATTTGGTTGATCGTCATTTCCTTGACACCTTGTGTCAAAAAGTGCAGCGAACTAGACGGGGCTAGTGTTGTTAGTGGCACGTCCCGTGTGGGACATTCTTCAATATAGATGATGGAATTTTGAGATAATTCCTGACCAGACCAGTTGTCGACCACTGGACATAATGAATCAGTCGCGGCCCGGTATAACTAATGCCAGATTCCGGTTCCGGGCCACGGTTGAGGAACACTGTTTTCAAGTATTTTTTTAACTGATATGGTCTCTTGCACAAAATATTTCGTCTTCAGTCCACATTGTGCATAAATAGGCTAATCGGGATTGGATCTGCAATTCAAAGTGGGATGCGAACCACAGTACAATGTGTCTCCACCGGGTATCGAACCCGGGACTCCTTGATACAATGCGACGATGTTACCAGGATATCCTGTTGCATAAGAATAACGACGACAAGATCACTAGAATATTTACATTTAAGAAAGAAAGAAAGAAAAAAGAAAAAAGTGTATAAGTATAAGAGATATTTTTAAAAATTCCGTCTATTCTTGAGTGTAATAACTTCCTTTAAAACGGGTAAAAATACTCCTTACCCTATCATTTTTACTGTTTGTAGGATCGCCGTAGATACCAAACAATGCGGGAATTCGCGTAGGTGCGCTGCTCACGATTCTCCCGTCAAAACATTACGAGTTCCGAGTCCCTTCATGAGGGTCACCCAACCACCATTAGCCGAAAAGTGGCAGAAACGTCCACCGAATCAGAGCACAAAATACGTACAAACACCTTTTCCAGATTCGTCTGAGTGACGTGCATCAGAAGCAAGCCGGAGATCACGTGACCGCGCTCGGCCACTCCCCTTTTTGCAGCCCGCATAAGAAATCAAAAGGAACAATTACTACAGTCGTGGTATTGACGGGAGTACGCAGAAATGGCCTGAGCAAACCGGTCACCAGAGAAATGCCGCTAATCGACTCACCTGTCATCTTCCGTCTTTCCTTAATTGGATTTCGCTTCTTCTTTTGATGTCCCGCCACTTATAATTCATTTGTTCTCCCCCCGCTACTTACGCTCCCTTCCTCCTGCTCGGTAAAATCACTGCCTGCCCTTATGAGTGCATATTGATTATTCATCCTTCACGCTACAAGATTATGCACGGGCGGAAGTGACCACAGCACGGAATGGAGCAGTGAAGAAGTCAATGACGGGAGGGACGATGATAAAAGAATCATGAGGACCAGCGAAAATAAACAGTAATACCACAGGAAACGTTGGAAAGAAATTAACACACGAGAACAGAATCAGAAGAGAAAAAGAGCTTAGTCAGGAAAGGAACACTGAAGAAGTCAATAACGGGTCGGACAATGATAATATAATAACAACTGGGAAAAAGAAAGTAATACCACTGAAATGAAGAGAATTAACACAACATTACAGAATGAGAAGAATATTAGTGCGGTATCGAGCATTCAAGAAGTCAATGACAAGACAATTATCATAAACAAGAACGAAAATGAACAGTAATACCACCGAAAACGCCGAAGAGAAATAACACAAGAGTACAGTATCAGATGAAGAAAGAGTTCAGTAAGGAATTGAGCCCTGAAGAAGTCAATTACGGAACGGACAATGATAAAAGAATCATAAGCAAAAGCAAAAATAAACAGTAATACCATTGGGAGTACAGAATGAGAAAAAGAATGCGTTTAATAGGAAATATAAGGAGCATGGAAGAAAATATAATTCCATGATACAGATGGGCAACGAGGAACAAGGAAGTATATGCAAAAGTACTTGATAAAGGAGTAGACCACTGAAGTAACACAAGGAAATAGATAAATGTGGATATATCAGTGAGAACTGCAAACAGGTTGACACAAAGTTTTTTCTAATTCAGGCCCTCAAAGCGAATCGCACTCCGAACTGCAAGGTGTCGACCACTGCGCTATCGAGGAGGTCCTAGTAGGAATCGATAATGACTTTTAGGCAAATAGGGAAAATAAACACGGTGCAAAAGATATTATAAATAAACCTATGAACACACCACAATGAATAACGTAATAGCTACAAAAACTATTTCAGTTATAGAAGAAATCATGACAAAATGATTAAATATACATGGTAGTCATTGTGAATACATTAAAGTCATAGAAAAGCGAATATCGAATGATACAAGAAAAAAACAGATAAGAAACAGGACATGTAAGAAAACACTGAATTAGAAAGGTGCGAACACTGAAAATTTAATTACGGGAAGCGTGGAGTAATCGAGAAAATAAAAAAGAATGGAGTATTCACAGAGAGATGAAGGATCAGCACATGAAGATTGTATTGAATGAGGAACGCAATTAATGGACAAACAGTGGTAATAAGTGGAATTCTAATGTGTGTGTGTTCTGGCACTTGCATTTTTGTTACTTACAGCCACTTTTCTGCTAGTTTTGCAGACGAAGAGCGTGATTAGAGATCAGATGAAACTCATGAAGGGACACTCACAAGGGACGCCCATAGCCATGGCGGGACTCGAACCCAGAAAGTTCGGTGGAGTCGAAAACGCACTCTCCCACCGAGGTGGGTTTGTAACACTTGTATGGTACAAATCAGTATTTATTCGCAGCGACGAGGGGTGATGATGTTTAAGCAGAACGAAACATCATTGCCTGGAAGGGATACGATGTAAGGATCGTAGAGCATGACGCCAACCAATCTGCTGGTCGCATTCTAATTTCGGAAATGACAAGTCTTCATTGTCAATAACATGTAGGTAGAACTTCCATGTTTTCTTCTACGACATGTCTGCAAGATGTCGCAGTACAATGAATATCTGACTTTGCTGAAATAAGCTGTCACTCCATTAACACAGCCCACTGTTTCAAGTTATTAAGTTTATTGAGAAACGTCACAGTGTCGCCCCCCTACTCACCATTCCAACAACGTGCGACAGCCCTTGACGCTGTCACTCCGCCTTTGAGCGTCTGCGTTGGACGAAAGACCGAAGGCACAAAAAATAACGAACTTGGATCGATGCAGGGAAACAACTGATCGCAGGCGGAGAGATCGACTGCGGTGAAGTTGATGCGGTCTCTGGAAACTCTAAAGTGGGAGAAGATAAGTAACGTTCTGTTCAGAGGGAGACAGAGAGAGCAATCGACCAAACCTGAAGAAGTGGTAGCGCAGCACGACTTGTTACACGGCGAGATTTTTATGTGTACGTTGCGGTATGGCCGTGCTGCACATGTCAAACAGACACGAAGAAAAGAGTAGGGGGAGAAGTGTTACATTATGCTTTTAGACAAGCTCGCGGCGGACGCATCGATATATCGATTATCACGTGGTCGCGGTGCTTCGAGCGTGAAATTTTTCCCCATTTTGCCTCATCCTCCGCCCTCAACTTTGGGAGACGAGGTTCTGTTGCAAGAATGGCTTTCTATGTGGGTGCGCCGCGGCTACAAGCACTTTTGAAGATGAAAATTGATCGTCTTTTGTTGAACATCATGAAAGATTCCCCCTGCCGTTTATTCTTTATATTTACTGTACATACAAACTTTGTTGATGGCGCTTTACATGCGAGGCTGATCGGCGGTTGAGGCATTTACGAAGCGAGACTTTGTCCTCATGTGTTATACAGATCAGTCTTGCTCTCCAGGTGAACTTTTCTGAAGACAATTGACGTGAAGATTCCATGACTGTGGTTCCCAAATTTATTGATATTTTGACTATTCACTAGTTCACGGCTACATAGTCTTCTTCTCCAATTAGTAACAGAACTAGGGGGCCCATTAGTTGGGTTTGAAAAACACGTCCTCGGTTAACTGATACTCCTTGCTATGCGGGAATAACTAATTGCGCACTCATGTTCAAATCACTTGATATGATTTAACTGGGGCTATATTTAGAGCTCGTGCGTGCCCGAATTGTTGGTTCTCTCTTCTTCTTATACGAGAGGCTGCATTTTCGATTCCCGGTGAAAGATCCAAGTCTTAATGTCGAGAATGTGTAGTGAGGCTAATTGGGGAGCCACTTGACAAGAACTAGCGGATTCCGGTCTAGAAAGCCGGATACCAGCAGGGATGGGACTCAATGCAGTGACCACGACCACCCAAGGGAAAGCCGCTTAGAATACCTTGTCCCCCAAAGTAATCACGCCATGGAATATGTGAAGGTGTGTGAAGAGGCGGTATTTCGAATATGTCGCCTGAAAGCGACGAATTTGCGTAATCGAAGTAGTGATCACACCGTGGAAAAGACCTCGCTTAAGGCGAAGAAAGACATTCGATTTGGGGTATAAAACTGTCAGACTCCTCCTCTCATAACAGCAATTAAAAAACTAACTAACTAAATAACTCTCTGGCAATATTAAACCCGAAGGTTTATGGCTGGAAAAACAAGCGCCTTCCATCTGTCCCCTATCCTAGGCAAGATCAATCCAATCTTTTCCATCCTTACCGTTATCCCTCCATCTTCGTCTTGGCCTTTATACAGGTCTCTTACCATCAGCATTCCCAACAAGAATCATGAAAACTCTTCTTTCCTCTTCCAGTCGTGCCACATGGCCTGCCCATCTAAGTCTTCTTGATTTAATTATTCCAATAATATCTTGACATGAATACTAATCATGCAGTTCTAAATTTGTAACCTTCTGCACTCACCAATTTTCTCACCCCTTTCAACGGTACTGCCAATAATTTACCCGACTAATGCCTTTAAATGGACAGATACAACCAGCACGGAGCACTCCATCCAAGAAATCGATTCCAAGCC
The DNA here is from genome assembly GCF_977018435.1 of Lepisma saccharinum. NCBI lineage: Eukaryota > Metazoa > Arthropoda > Insecta > Zygentoma > Lepismatidae > Lepisma > Lepisma saccharinum. The sequence goes on along the minus strand of NC_139240.1, from coordinate 34,545,614 downwards.
ACAGGCGTGTCAAAACTACGGCATTCGGAATTGCACCTACAGTTTAACCTGGAATTCGAACCACCACGTGCAATGTGTCTCCAATGGGAAACGAACCAGAGTTCTTGATCAAGAGGCTAAGTCGTTAACCATGAAACTATTTAAAAGAACCACCACTCGGAGTAGATCATTCTCTTGAGAGGTTCACTCTATTCCTTACAGAGGAGGGGGGCGCATTGTTTCTCCGAGACGTCTGTCTGCATCAAATCGTTCAATATACCAAGCTACCTCATCGCCCCTCACTACCCCATCGTTTTCATCGCAGCGGTGATATATTGAATGAAAGCTTCGTAAACAGACGGGTCTCTGGGTGCCGCAACGTAGAGGAGGGAGCTCATAAAATGAAGCCATAATTCACATCAGATATAGTGGGGGTCCTCCGAGTTAATCCTCCCCTGCTTTTATGATAAACGCAAACTTTGGCAACGCCGCCATTTCCGCCTTGCTTCCAAGGAAACTTAACCTTACCTGTCCTCCCCCTTTTTTTCTCAAGACAACCTAGTCTCCTCCCCCGTTCCTCAGAGGAAGGGGGCAGGATGCTAAGTGAAATTAATGGAGAGCCTGGGAGATTCCTAGAAGTGCTGGGGAACGAGGGAGGGGATTTCTGTTCCTTACGAAAATTTCTGAGGATGTATTAAAGGTATGGTCCGGAGAATGGTAAATGGGGAGGGGGGATATATCTGGCGAGACAAGGGGCGTGGAGAAGGGGGAACAACGCCCGAGAAGTCTGGGATGATTAGGATGGATGGGAGCCATGGAGAGACAGCGAGAGCAGAAACTTTTTTTTTTCTTTTAAAAAGTGGATTGAAAGTATGCGTATATACGAGCTGTGGTCATTAAGTTGTCAGAAATGAATAGGGAATGTTGGAGCGTGATTACTTGTCCAGACAAAGACTTGTTTCACGATATTAGTACCGGACAATTTCAAGCATTGTAAAAGCTGGGACATGACACCAGAGTGAATATCACGTGCTTTCAGACTACAGTGAAATGCCAGGTCAACAGTCTCGAGTTCCAATCCACGCAAAGGACAGATGAAAATAACACATCAGCTAACACACGCAGCCTTTTCTTTCTCTAGAATTAGGATCCAGTTCCGATTAGTCTATACGAGCTTGAAGTGGACATATACAAACTTTGTCAAACAATTTGGATAGCTGTAAAAGCTATGGACCCGAATGGATCTTCTCAGTTTCATCTTTGATAGGATCTGTCATCTTTCGGCTGCAACAATGAAATAAACGCAAACAAAAGAACGTGCCTAGTGGTTAATTGTTAATGCAATACGCCTATATGGGTGGCATGTTTCTCCTTACGTTCCCTTATTTTAGTGTTAATATTAGTATATGCAAAATTAATGTTGAGCAACTACCATCACTTATCGCACAACGTACTGAACACAGTCGTCTACTGACGTCAGCGCGGAATGCCTTCGTTGTTAGATTAGGTCTGTTAGGTTTAGTTCTCTTAGCATAAATACACTTCTTCTCGGCCTTCACCAAAAAGGCATTATTTAGGCTATAAGAGCTCCAAACCTAGCAACGGGAACATTTATCGTGACGTCAATGGAGGACGGTGTTCAATACTGTGTCCAATAAGTGAGACCCACCAAGCGAAGTTCTGAAACCACGTGCATATGCTTACGCAACCTGCAATGAACGCTAGTTATGTTCAAAATTGTATACTCTCGAAACCCGTGCCAAACGCTTAGTGTGTGAAAGTGGCAGGTTAAACAACAAAAGAGGAGGCGGTTTTCTTGATAAAGTGCTTTCCCGAGACCGGAACCAAGAGAAAACCGACCGGGGAACGCCGCCCAGACACTCCCAGGCCCAAAGAGCACATTTTATGCCGTCGCACGAAATAAACAACACACCCTGCAACACTGTGCGCCAGTCACGGGGGAGCTCTGTGCATGCGACCTTACCGAGAATATATTTCCCACGCGGGCTGTATGCAGTCCCGCGGGAATGGTCGGGAAAGAGGACTGGGCGTACTTCCACGCCAGGATAAAAATGTACTCAGCAGCACCGAGGAATGGGACGTAAGAGGAAAAAACAAAAGAGGAACGCGAGGCGAAAAAAAGGAAAAGAGTTGTGTCGCCAGCGTTGGGCTTGTTATGCTGGCGTGGATGTCAAAATCCGTAGTGAACTGTGAAGCTGGTAAGCGCATGGTGTTTTCTCTATAGTCAAATTTCGCGTAAATATTCCCGTACTTCCGAGGTTTGAAGGGACAGAGATTGGGCCTGAATGAATGCTTGCAAAACTCCATACTCTATGAAACAACCGCTCCTACAATAAGTGTTGGAAAAGTAAGTTTCTTGAGCACTTCATACAATGGAAGGTTAACTGAAATTCTAAGTTTTTAGTCAGACCTGAACAACTTATATGCGTCCCGATTTCCATCATGGGGAAACGAGCATTCAACTATTCATTTACATATCTATAGCGTTAACCTAAAAGTCTTGAGTTTCTCTTTCAAGTTCCAAAAAAAAATGTAATCCAGGCAGATATAGCAAGATTCAAGTGCAAATATAACGTTGCGAACGTAATGTTGAACGCGCACATTGAGATCAATCCATTCCACATGGTCCAAATTTGTGTTATACCATGAAGGTGTCAGAAATAACTCAAAATATTATCCTTTCCAACAACAAACAGCTTCGCACAAGGAAGCAATAAGCAAATGCACAGCGTGGCGAATGACATTCATGAAATTGACACGTCCAGCGCATATACAAATTAAATTAGCCCCATGTTGGGCGCCAGTTTTTCGACAAACCTCATTAACAGTCAAATTGGAGTAGAACATGAAAATGTAAACCTTGTTTGGGCAAAAACAAAACATATCCATGAAATCATAAAGCAGAGAGGGCAGGCCGGTTAGGTGCCCGTAACACGCAGCTACGTGGAGATAAACGTATTTACTCAGCATTCGTGTTCCCATGCATACGTCACCGGGATCATTCACATATGCTTTTGCAGCGTTGATTGCACACCCTCCCTCCCGGGTCCCGAACGGACATTGATTGGTATGTTGTGTAAACAGCATGAAATGACAACAAATACTCAAACAGTGGCTCGAGTTTGCTGTGCCGAGATACAAGTTAAATATAACGTATATCAATTTGCAACACGCATATACCACGGGCGTTATAGAAGTTAGTAGTTCTGGTTGTCAGAGCTTCCATTTAACTATTGAGAGAAAATATTAATTCCACACAGCTCATATCTATTACAAAAGTCAACACTATGCTCTTTGACAGACAGAACAAAATAAAAGTACGAGTTTTACTTCACGCTGTTTGTTTGCTACAGGCGAAATAAGCACTCTGAGTGATGGAATAATCAGTGGTGTATTAATATTAATAGAAGACGGCGAACATGCTCCGAATAGCGGCCGTCAGAATGAAGGAAATTATATATAACAAAATTTTCAGCAGCATAATTTATCGCATTTACGTGAATAGCTCCTTTGTTGTTTCCGAAAGCGGGTCGCTTCTGCATCGCTAGACCCTGAGTTAACAGAACACATATCTCACAGTGGTCAGAAGTTAAAATTAACCTACTAAAATGTTAAAATCTAGACACATGTGTCACTCTCAATAATTTCTATGAATTGTTATCTTCATTGAACTATATTTGAGCGTGCGCTACTGTGACACTTTAGAAACTGAAGATGGTAACACTGTCAATGATCCACAAGGACTCGCGTACAAGCAGTTAATGGATAGTTTGATCTCCACAGCTACGTTGTATGGACTCTAGTTGCAGGGATATAGAAACCTTGCTCTGATAATTTTTCCACCATGATGAATAAAGAGTGCGTTTGCTGATCCTTGCCTCGGGAAATACGTCAAGACAAATGCAATCTGTTATATTGGATTGTTTTTGTCATCGTCATATTTCTCAGAAGCTGCAGTAAGACATCAAGTCTCCAAAACTTTATATCAAATCTAAATATTGAAACCGCACATACACCACTCATATACCAACCCGTGAACTATTAAAGGGCCTTCCAACGTCGAATCCTATCATTATACTTGCTAGTCTATATACAGCAATCTATAAGCAATACCAATTGCTTTCATCTTCAAATATCATGGGGACAAAACCTGGTTCAGCCACGTATGCACCTTGCACTTCATGTTCAGCACCAGCCAGCATACAGCTCTGCTTCGATATGAACGGACCCCATAATGTCATATATCCAGAAGTAATTTGATTCGAACCCCGCTGGCAAAAACCAACCGCAGGATGATGGCTATAAAAACAGAGCTCATACGTTCTCATAATTAGATCATATATTGATCTGAAATTTGCTTCTGCAAAAAGGGGGGGGGGGGCACACAGAGAGAAATAATGTATGTTCACGTGAACGCCGGAAACCACAGTCGTAAACAAGGTTTTACCGCTACTTACCTGCCATCTATGACAAGGCCCTCACGCTACCGTAACGGGTAACTAAAAACCCATAGCAAATTGCTCATTTCATTTCCTATGATAATGCGCATTGCTGCTCCGAGATCAAAGGGACCGCCGCATGAATGCTGCATCCGGACCGAAATCGGACGCAAGGGGCGACATCACATTACACGTAATATACAGTAATTGAGCCGGTCCGGGCAACGTTAATTACTTGTTTCGTGTTTCTGGTGAAGTGACCCGAAGAACGATAGGGTGGAAAATTTTGTTCGCAGATATTGCTTAGCCACCGCATGATTGTGGGCGACGGCAATACATTTTCTAAGCTAAAACACGAGGGTGTGATTCTACTGCAGCAGACCTAATCTATCCTGCTGTATATTAATCGAAGAACCACAATTTTGAATAATAAGGAAGACTGATGATAAAAAACAAAACAATGACCAGCATTTACTACGTAGGAAAAGCCTTCAGCGTTAGCGACCGAAAATGATCCTCGGGAACAAGGTCACATTTTCTGCATAATGATACTGGTGACGGTACAAAACCGTCGAAGATATGATAAATGGCATGCCATTAATCAAGAGGAATTATGAATTCGATACTGATCACCCAGGCGGCTTGTTGCCTGGTGATGCTGTGTTTTCCGGGTGGAGATTGTAGGCTATATCTCACCATTGATCAATTGAGGTTCTCTTAATTATTTTACAGCGAGATGCAGCTCCGACTCGGACAGGGTTGGCTAGCAAGTCGATAACAAACTATGGTTCTATGTTTCACTACCCCCCTTATTTTGTAGCCAACGATAAACTTGGCAACGCTACATCACATGCTCTGACGTCAAGCTACGTAATCTCGAGGCTTTCGTGTCCGAGCCAGGAGCATCGCTCGACCACTTGGTTTCGGGTAGCGAAGCTACACACACACACTCACTGGGGGAAAATTATACTACAGTTAAGTATTTCAATTAAATTATGAATTAATCAATAACTTAATCCGCGTTAGTCTACTTATCGGCCATTAGGGGTAAAATAACCTACTTAAACTGGGGGTGGGGGTTATTTTTAATTTTTTTCTTAAATTAAACTCCCATAGCTTTTTTATGGCCGATAATATTACGTTTCTTAATGTAAAGAATTAATATTGTCCTATTTCAACATATACAGGGGGGTGAACACTCAATATAGGTGCCAAGAAGTCAAGGTTATTTTACTGGTTATGTATAAAAACGTTAGTGATATTAGAATTCTTGTTATTAGTAATTACTATTTACTGTTAATGCTTTGGTTGTAATAAACATGAAATTGAAAAGATACCTTTGCTTGTAATTTATAATTACTTGATATGGTCTAATGCTCTCACTACTAGGTACGTACGTAGTTGTATGCAATGGGGGGCCCTGTCTAACTATCCACTGCGTGGTACGATGTTCGCACGTAATTTGCTTCCTATATAGAGGCAAAATACGTGGGGATGTCATAGATGGCAGTGTGATTTCTTGTACATCGTGATAATGAAATGTGGTCTGAAGAAGATTTACCCATTCCATTCCAAGCAGTACAAATAAGTTATTTCCTTGCATCTGTTTTTTTCAAACCACAGCGGTACATCCATTCTATATCTCTATTATGGATTTAGAGGAATTTAGAGCCATATCCACAGTAAAAATCCTTCACGCGTTACACAAATTTAGCGATAATCTATTGCTCTACTTGTGGACTATTATATCTTGATGTGCACATTGGATAATCATTTCAAAGCGTATTCCCGACCATTTTCCACGATTTTTCGATGGATTTTCGACGGGATCATCCAATACAAACAAATTTTCCATGCAAATCTCATCATATTTACTGAAGTTTGATGCCTTCTTTACACCACACTTCAGATAGATTGCATTAGTTACAAAACTGAATACTCCAACGTGAATTTTTGTCTTATCTTGGATCACTTTTCCGCCACTATTGGCTAATCACGACAATAATGATGAAATCGGATAAAATTAATGAAGGAGCATTCTTTCATACCAAGACCATGAGTGGCATGTTGGGTGGTTAGATGGTGAGTCAGCCATTGCACTAAAACGTCATATCCGACACCCAATATACATAGACACGGAATATGTGTATATATTTGTCGCAGTTTGGATCTTCCCTGGTGTTGAAAGTAAATGTGTCTTGTTATAACCTTGTGTGTGTGTGTACATATCGCTTACGAAAGTATTCATTCTGTGGTGAGACCGAGATAGCACGGCTTAAGCAATAATAGCTGAAACCCTTCGCTCAAAAACACACGAAGGTCGGATATGGTCGGATAAACAAAAAAACATTACTCGGGGAAAAAAAGGGGAGATGCCATCTAATAATTCTCCAGTCAAACGAGCCGAGTATTATCCCACCCTCCACGATCGGACGCGGCCCAGATGGCACTCTTGTCCACCGTGGACTCCCGCTTGACGCTCAGATATCATTTAAGCCCGGCCGACAGATGCCAGTCTCGCGCAGAGCTGGCAACGTCGCTCGCCTCATTAATTCAGAAGCGAGCCTGTCCACGTGACAGCCGGGGGATTCCCCCAGGCCGCGAGATTGATGGCGCGGCGCATCACCAGGATTTCGGTGGCGACTCTAACAGGTCAATCAATGCGAGCAATCCCCCCTTTCCAACTTTTTTTTCCTACCTCCGTTGATCTTCAAAACAGAATGGATAGAAGGTAAGTGGGGGAAGAGTTTGCAGTCATTAGCGGCGCATCATCTCGCATGGACAGGTGATTAACCGAGATTCTCCATCTCTACTGGCCAGTGCAAAGCGATATTAATGCAATCGTCACGGTGGCATCAACAAATCAGTGAACTCTATTTCTGGATATGTTTCCTTTGATTACATCGCGGTCAGGAACTTTATCAAGATACGACCGCAGTGGGAACAAAACGGATGTAGCAATAGGTTTAAAATTTTGATAGGATCTAATGAGTACACAGACTGGAGAAGAACCTGTAGGCGAGAATCACCTATTCTCTTGGATCCACTGATGAGCTCAAAAATAAAGGAATACACATCTGTCTTGAAACAATGGAACTACCTAGCGTTCAGTACCTTGTACTTCTCTCACGTTACGTTGCTTCCTTTCTTCTTTGCTCCGTCGCAAAGAAGATTATTTTTAGATCTAAGGTTGAGATAGGCTAATTAGGACTGGGCTAACACTTCAGAGTGCGAGGCATTGCGCCCAGTAACTACATGATCTGGGGATTTCATTAGATTTCAATGACAGGAACATTTCATCCATTCTATTACATCCTGTCACTATGCAACCCAACACGTTTCACGACATTTAGGGTTGCATAAGTTGCAGGTTTCAGGGTTTCGACAAGAAAAACGTGTTCCCTAGAATGAAAATACACATATACCGTAACCGAAGCTCACGTGCACGTAAAATGTCTTAACCGGGATCCAATCGTGATTGATAACGCAGAACACGATCTATACTGTTATAATAGAAGGAGGTGAGTATGATTATCACCTTGTATTTTTAAGGTTCTGATTTTCATGAATCCTTTCGGGAACCTTGAGAAGAATATGAATTGAATTGCTTTTCTACAAACTGCTGGAAATCACAGCACTGTCTCGAAACTAACATAGCCTGAAAATTACCAGTGCTACTAAAGAAGTGTTCTCATTTTGCAATTAGTAGGGTGAGTTACTCACACTTGTTGAGTTACTTCTATAAACTCAACAGTAGTTTTCATTAAAAATTAAACCAGAAGAGGTTTTGAGCGAAACACACTGTAATTTTTAGCGTACTGATGTACAAGGTATCGTCAATTGCTTACTTAATTTCGGAGACCCTGTGCGGATTGTAACTTCAATTGCTTACTTATTTTCGGAGACCCTGTGTGGAATGTACCTTCAATTATTTACTGATTTAAGAAGATCCTAAGTGGATTGCATCTTCCAATTGCTTACTTACTTTCGGAGAGCATATCTCGACTGTCTCCTTAATTCCTTATTCGCGGAGATCTTACATGGATTGTACATCTTTAATTGTTCACTTCTTCCAGAGATCCTATGTGGATTGTATCCTGAATTGCTTAAGATATTTTTCTGGATCATGATTGCTTACATTTTTATACTTCCTTTACGTGTTTATGACGCAACTTTCCCGCGGGCGATAAGTTACGGCAACAAGAGACGTTAAAGAACATAACTATGCAAATAAAGCCGGGAGAGCCATTCGTACTCAAATGAGTACAATTTAATATTCATCGTAAGAGCTGCCAGTAATAAAGCCCAACATCACCATTAAGGGAACAACGCTTCCGTAAAAAAAAAAAGGGGGTGTTTTAATAAGCACCCAAGCGAAGGAAATAAACCTACTCAAACGCGCCTCCCATTTCTTTCTCGTAATTTCACAATGGAACGAAAAATCTGTCTATTCATCCCTTCTCCTTTCCACCTGTCTGCCCTCTGTCAGTGAATGAAATATACTTTCCATCTCGAGGAAACGTTACACTGTTTCTCCCCATCCGGTAGGGGGTTCCCGCTCCGATCCTCAGTTCATGAATCTATCGTAAGATGGAGTTACGAGCATCCATATCGAACCTTAGGACCTGTCAGGAACCAGCCACCCGCGGACAATGGAAACTTTCGCCCACCAAATTACCTTCCTTAAACCTTTCTCCTTTTCATCTCGCCTCGCTTAGATAGACCGCGGAGAAGGCGTGCGGCGGAAAAGAGCCTCGTGAACGGCGACTGGGGCAGGAGTGTGAGAGGAGATGATATTTCAAAGTTATTGTTCGGCGTTTAGGCAACGCCCGCGAGGTCTTCTGGGTTACTGCGATGCATGATGGTTATTTTTCGGAGTAGAGAGCGTGGGACGTTTGCCTTCTCTCCTTTCAAGTGATGCAGTAGATGGAGATGAGTATCCAAGTTTACCAACGGAGAGAAACAGCCGTAGGTGCACCCGTGACTGGAAAGAGCGAGGAATTTCGCCTTGTGCTTGGCGGAAATCTGAATTAATGTACTGAATCTGCACGAAGCAAATTCGAATTAAGCCCGTGGTGCATATAGGTAGTCAAACACTGGGCTATATCTAGGCAAATATATACAGGGTGATTCTTAAAAATCACTTCCTATTTTCAAATACGGATAAAACGAAAGAGGATGCATGTCTATATTTCATGCCAGGGTGAATGCAAGCGGTAACTTATGCTATTTCAGAGAGAGAGAGAGAGAGAGAGAGAGAGAGAGAGAGAGAGAGAGATAGAAAGAGAGAGAGAGAGAGAAAAAAGAGAGAGAGAGAGAGAGCGGTGTAGCGGACGATCACACAAGTCCAGAAATGGTGAAGAGCGACCCATGGACAATATGCATCCAGTAACAAAAATCACCAAAGGAAATTAATGATCACACAACTTGGACTGACTCGGTTCTCTACACTGTAGGTTAGTGTGACATTAGCTCTCTAAATCTCGTGGCGCAGTGGTTAAACACACCGTGCTACGATGTCACGGGTTTCTCGTGTTTTGTTCTGCCCATGTGTGTTTGTGACTGTTCATTCATCGATTCCATCTTATCGCCTTCATCTTTATGTTTGTGATTAGTAAAAAGTGGCAAAAAAATGAAGTAAAATCAAGAAATCAAATAATATCAAGAAAGTAAGTGCAAGATTAGATGACAGATCCAAGAGGCAATATATATTAGCTGTTGGAACTAGTGGTTCTGGGTGCATGGAGAGTCTTTTCGTGTGGATCAGAGATGCGAACCTTCGAGAAAGAGGTATAAGGAAATGGTTGGACTCTTCCATGAGGATATATGCAGAATATGAAGTTGATTTTTTTAATACGATATGAGAAAGATTTCATGAATTAAAAGTTTTGGATGCGTCGGAACGTATGGTCACTTTGTACCCTTCAATGTATAAGGGGAGAAATCGCCTTATCTCTAAAATCCTTACCTGGGAGATTAAAAAGGGGTGTAAAAAGTCTCGAGATGTGTTAAAAGTGCAAGGTCGTAGAGGGACTTGCACAGGACGTACACAACATATTAGAAAGGTAAGGACACGCTAGAAACACTTCCTCAAAGTGAGTGGTGGCAAGGAAAAAGATGTTAAGAATTAGTGTTTGAAATGAAGGAGCAGAATTACGGATAACATCAACGCATAGGAACTGGTAGAGTTGAAGAGGATAGCACACGAAGATCTTAAATGCAGTTGATGATGGTGATCTAGTCATAGCTGATAAGCACAGAGCACCTGTGTCATCCCTCCTCTGATTTCGATTAATGCGTATACGGAATCCATGAATGCACAAGCACAGGGATTCCCGACGAAATTAACTCGGTACGAACGGGGTTGTCGCCCCGCCTTCCAGTGTCTCTTCCTCCACTTCATTTTCTTGCCGAGATGAAAGACAACCAAAAGTCGGCTCTCAACCGGGCTGCAAGACAAGCTGGCACAGCATCCATTACAACAGTCTGACACCAATTCCCCTCCCTCCACTCCCATTCCTCACTTGCCTAAATTTTGACGAAGGGAGGGGGGTTGAATTGGAGAAAACCGGAGAGTACTACGAACTTTGTACTTCCAAGGACGACAGCGGGGCGGAGGAGGGAAGGGGAGGGGAAAGATACGAACTCGACCGCATTTCGAAAGACACCGCTTTCCTTTGATGTTATGGAAAACTTTCTCAAGTTTCGGCGGGAGCCGGAAACTCGAATAAACAGATGAGGGCGGAGACGCGAAACTTGATCCTCCCGTCACGGGCTCGCTTTTTAGCTTCCTTTCGATGGACGTGAACGTAACGCGGCATCCCCTCTCTTCTTCCCTCCCCCAACAGTTGACAAATTTGCTTCCCTACTACGCTACCTATGTGTACAGAAGGACGTTGACAACCAATATACTATGTACATCCCTTTTGAGGTAGGTAGGAATGGTACGCGCAAAGATGTGAAAATGGGCTTCAGTATTACCAACTCAAGACAAGGCGGTCGGAATGTGGTATTGACAAAGCATGTATTGGTGCTTTCTTTGAGTTAAACGGTTAGCACACACACACGTGCAACTATAAAACAAAGTTTATTACATATTTCGATTCATCTCTGTGAGCAATTTTGTTATCTTCGCTTCGTACTTCCATATGAACAAGTCCCTTGAAAAATATCCTACCCCGAATAAATTCCACACATCTCTTCTTACACGGTCCCAATATTCTGGCACTATTTGCACAAGATAATTAGTTTAAGACTTCCTATATTACCGGTCCTTGGCTTCTCAATTGCTTGACGTTGATTCCATTTTCAAGTGCTTATTAACTGTCGAGGATCTTAATGTGTATTTAATCCTCCATTGTTTGTTTATTCGTAGATATCTTGATGTGGATTAACACGTTAGTTATTTATTTACTTTGAGATTACTTGATATGGATTTAATCCACAATGCGTATTTATTTGTGGAGATCTTTATATGGATTAAACCCCAGTTGTTTATTTACTTTAGGATTACTTGATATGGATTAAACCCGCTATTTGTTTACTTTTGAATTACTTGATATGGATTGAATCATGAATTGCATATTCATTTGTGGAGATCTTGATATGGATTGAATCTCAAATGCATATTTATTTGGGAAGATCTTGATATGGATTTGGTACCCAATTGCATATTTATTTGCGGAGATCTTGATAGGGATTGAATCTCAAATGCATATTTATTTGGAAAGATCATGATATGGATTTGGTCCCCAATTGCATATTTATTTGCGGAGATCTTGATATGGATTGAATCTCAAATGCATATTTATTTGGAAAGATCATGATATGGATTTGGTCCCCAATTGCATATTTATTTGCGGAGATCTTGATATGGATTGAATCTCAAATGCATATTTATTTGGGAAGATCTTGATATGGATTTGGTACCCAATTGCATATTTATTTGCGGAGATCTTGATATGGATCAAACCCTAGTTATTTACTTTTGTATTACCTGATATGGATTGAATCATCAATTGCATATTCATTTGTTGAGGTCTTGATATGGATTAAACCCCAGTTGTTTATTTAGTTTAGGATTACTTGATATGAATTGAATCCTGAATTGCTTATTTACAGGGGATCGCAGAATGGATTTAATCCAGATTTTCTTATATACGTATATTGAGCGATCTTGAAGTAAATATTAACATCACTTTACGTGTTTTATGTAATTATCTGTCCTTCTTTTTTAATATTTGGGTTTAGTAACTCTTATTTTGGAGAACATTGATTCTGTTCTGTTGAGGACCTGGATCGGATACTCTACCTGTTGGTCACTGATGGTTCAGGATATCTAGGACTCCCACTACAAAGGAGAAAGATCTTTTGCACTACAGACAAGTAAAAAGTCTTAATGTTTGCTAGAGGGAACATTGGCGCACGCCGGATTGAAGAAAGCCTCTGAAGCACCACAGGATAGGAGAGTGCTGAATGGACGAGATGGGGAATGACTTTTAGGCGCATCAATTATGCACTGTAGGTGAATTTACAATGGCGGCATAAGAAGGAAGGGGAGACGGCGCAATAGACTTTTACGATATTCACAAAAGAGTAGCCGGCTTTGATGGTGTGTTACTGCGGGGATCGGAGAAGTAATTCGGCGAAGGGGAGCTAAGTGGCGTCTCCATTGATGTGGTGCAGTGTTACCAGAATCTCAAAAACACGAGGGATTCTGGGAAAGTCCCGTTAAAATGGAAGTACGGGAGAGGTTAGATGCTGCCTCCTTTTCTTGGTCTCCTGTAAAAAGGAGCACGCATATCTTATTAAAGGCTCGTCCATTAAGGGGTATAAGGCGTTCGCCTATCCAGCCTGTAAGCAAATACTGTCATGAATAAGGGAACAACAGGGGAGGAATAATTCAGGTGATGGCGGAAGCGCGAGAGCAAGGGGATGATGAGGGGAAAAGGTTCGGGATCATATTCCAGGACGTCGATGCGCGTATCCTGAGGAGACGGGAACGTCCTTATGGGAAATTGGAAAGGATAAGGTTTCTGGAGATACGGATATGGCTCATACAAGACGTCTGGGGAAAAACACAATGCAGTTTCAAGCTATTAAATGGATGCACTGATGTACAGGATCTAGCCAACTGATGATGAGATGGGCAATGTATCACGCTGATACCAACATACTAGATGTAAAAGAACTGGAAACAGAAAACTGGTAACTAGCAGCAATGTTTCTTGAGGAGCAATGTGCAGCAGCAATTAATGACAATACGACAAAATAATATCGTTTAGATAATAAGAATTGACACCCCAATAACATACAGGGTGCCGTATGTGAAATATCGTGTGTGGCTCGACATCTAATCGTGTTGAAGACTTTCTTGGACTTTCTGTTACAGTAAAACAGACAGACAGTTCGCTCTCCTCGGCCCGTCCCGCTCTAGGTAGCCTCGTTAGTCTGCTGTTATGACAACTCGGACTGCATTGTTGCAATTAACCTAATAACCTCCTCAATTAGTTACTGATTTCGGGGACGTAGATGCAGATCTCACCTCGATTGCTAGTGATTGAAAGAGAGGAAGGAGAAAATAAATAAAGATATAATTCCCCCGACCTTCCCCTCCTTTTCTTTCTGAGAGAGAAAGAGAACAGAGAGAACATGCAGAGATATAGAGAAAAGAAGAGGACGGGAAATAAAAAGAAGGAAAGCAAAAAGATGTCACTGTAATTAAGAGATCGTGGGTTCCATCTTCGGTGGAGGTACGACAGAAATGGAGAGGTAGAAAAGAGAGAGGTAGGTACCATCGAGCAGGAATCCTACTCTTCTCTTTAATATCTCTTGGATTTCTCTCGAGCTTTGTAGTTGACTGTTATCTGACCTTGTGAATTTATTTCCATTTGTTATTTTATGCTGTTTTTCTACATCTTGCCCTGCGACTACAAAAGTTAATGACGATATGATGAAACAGTTGATTGATTAACTATTTCATCATATCATCATTGAAAAAGTTAATCAATCATTTCGCAACGCAAGAAATAGAAAACCGACATAAAATGATGATGAAATAGTTAACGAGACAAAAACGTACATCTATGGCAGTGATCAAATTCAAATATAATTCTGGTTTTCAAGGTGAATATAAAGGGTCTGTGCGATTCCAATGTATTCAATTGGTTTAAACGGTATGTATATTTAAAATATTTAATTTAAGGTGTGGAGATTACATTTCACATACTCGGGACTCGAAATACACCTACAAACACAAGTCACAAATATTACAGGATGTACTAATCCACAAAAACTTGTTAATTGTATAAGACTTTCAAACTAGAATTTAACAAATCTACTTCAAGATATCTTGCAATGATCTTCCGTCTGTCAGATACATTATTCTGCAAAGGACACTAACAAAGTAAACAGATTGTGAGAAAATTCTATTTTATTTCCTATGCAGTTCTCCTTCCCTGATAAAAATCTAAGCTAAACTGTGAAAAACTTGTCCCGGGGCATTTCAAAATATGTATAAATTCAATGGGATTTGGATTTTAAAAAAGTTGAAATTTTTCATATCTACGGAGAAAAGTTCACGCAGAATTGCCGGAGACAATAATTCAAGGAATTCCATGTGAGTAGCCACCGCGCTTAAGCAGGATTCGACCCTGGGAACTTTGCTTTCGCAGCGACACGGACCACTCCGCCGTGAAAGCTTGTCTCAACTAAGCATTTACAGCAGATAACATGCAACCGGCTTGGAACAATGATTTCCAACGATGTGGATTGGTCCTGTAAGATGCTGCACGCGCCGCCGCTTCCCCCATCTCTCTCTCAATCTAATAATTATTCCCAACGCAGTTAATTCGAAACAGCGCGCCAGATGATGCCCTCCCGTTCTTTACGAGCAACAAGGGGAGGAGAGGATCTGAACAACCCGGTCCAGGACCTGGCAGGGGCACGCTCCTTCATTAATTAGCACTGGTACATCCCGCCGCGGATGCTGGATCCTTAGCAGCTCAATTTATCTGTTTTTCCGGTCATCGCAAGCGCTGCTGCAGACAGCAAAAACCTTCGCTACTGTAAACGAGAGGGGGTTGGGGGAGGATGCTGCTGCAAAGGGGGAGGAGGGGGGACGGACGCAGAGACCGGGCTCGGCTAATGGCTCGCCGGCTCACTAGAGAGCCATCTATCAGCCGGCTTCTCCCATGCCGCTGTCAAAATCTACAGCGGTCGGAGCGCATCTAATTATACAACGCGCTGTAATTTTTGCGGGCAACTGTGTTTCGGATGCGAAGATGAGCTGCGGCCAAAATTTCTGACCCCCGTGCTCTGCTGCTACTGCCAACGGACCGGAAATGCAGAATCTCTCCCTCCTCTTCCACGTGGAGGATTTCTCTTTTTTCCACGCCGTTCCAGGCGCCCAACAACTACAAGGCAGCAACAAACGTCCGTGGATATTTTCAACACCAAAAGCTGTATGTGGTCGTTTCGCGTAAGATGCATATTAATTTGGGTTCTGTCCTGTAAGACGCATATTTATTTCAGTTGCTCTTCAAAAGGCATATTTATTTCAGTTCTGCCCCACGAGGCATATTTATTTCAGTTCTGACCCACAAGAGGCATATTTATTTCAGTTCGGACCTATAAAGTGCCTATTTATTTAAGTTCTGTCATAATAGGAGATATATTTATTTCAATTCTGTCGAAATGCGCTCAAATATTGAAAAAGAGGCTTCTGGTGTATTTGAGAGTGTGATTTACTCCTGATGTGGCACATCTGTCTAATAAGCTGGCTAATGGATTACTCAAAATGAGGTCCAAACGTGCGGTCAATAAAGACTATTTCAATATCTTTTTTTATTCTTATTCGGCACGATGCCATTTCAAACACTCTTCTGTGCACTGTTGCCAAAACAAAGCCACATATTTTTACTTGGTTAGAGGAGTATTGGAAATACTTTTATGATACTGCCATAGAACTCTGTAAAAGAGACTTTTCCTGAGGTTTAGAGTGCAAAAAATGTCAGAGAGGGTAAATGATTCTAATGGAGAAAGAAAGATAGAGATAATGAGTAAGAGAGCCCGATTGAGTGATTGATTGAGAGAGACGTGGCACGTTAATGAGGAAAGTGGCGAGTTTGTGAGAGAGGGGAGGGCGAGAGGAAGCAAGGAAGGGCAACAGCAAGTGTGTACGTGCTCGCTCAAGCCGACACCTGGCCAGAAAAACCACATCGAACGGAAGACGCACCGCTGCGGCGTTTCCTTCCAGCACGACAACGCACGGGCACACACAGACGCGGCCGCGCGGAAAGGGGCAGGTACGCGAGCAAGTGTGGAGGGAGGGCGGTCATCGCCAGAGACCATTTAGCTAAATGAGTACCAATTTTCTGTCGGACAGTTTGAGTGGTCACTGACAGCCCAGTGACGAGCATTTACGCCAGATTCCACAATTTAGTCCTGCCCTCCCGCCCCCCTCCCGCAGCGCCTACGATTTGACACATGACAGGAAAGGTGAGGCCTCGTTTGCTCTTCGGTTAGGAAGCGGGGAGCGCGCTTTCCAATTTGCGAGCTATCGATTAATCGATTCTCCCTCTCGTGCGCTGTTTCCGTCGGTGTCATCTGCCGGATGGGTACACTGGGTACCGCGCAGGTAATTAACAAGTTTCTCGGCCCTTTTATCTGGTCCGCGGCGCGGCTTTTCATTAACAGTGCTCAGTGCATGAACAGGCGTTAAGGTAGCTGCGGTGGGATACACGAGGGCTCTTCAAAAAGTTAGAAAAAAGGTGGAACATCCAACGTCTACATTCATAATATGACCACGGACTCCCAATACAATTAGAAGCACGTTGGACTTAATGAAAGAAGTGTTCTAAATATTCCGGAGGGATTTATTCACATTTCAGTTGGTTTTTACTTCTTCTCCCTTCGAAGGTGGTTCTCGATCGTTGCCGTTCGTTTCCGCTTCTTCTTATGCAGTAATACCTTTTGTCTTGTCGTCTAGGAGACCATACTCTCAAGTGACGCATACAGCCAAGTCCACATACCACTTCGCACTTTTAATTTTCGGGGTGTAAGGGGTGGCTCTTTCTGAAGACACCCAAATATCAACCTCCCTTCCATGTAGTATGCCCTGTACTGCAGACTAGCGAGGGCTTTGGCGCCTGGACTTATAGCCAGTATAACCCTTTGTGGGGTTCGTGTTGTGTTCTTCAGATATGTGAATTGGGATTCAAACTCGAGAACCCTGGCTCGATGCGCGGTGTGTTAACCATCCCGCCACAGAGACTGGTGAAAGCGGCAGAAAAGCGAAGCTTACTCTGACCCGGGAATCTCTGGAGGGAGCGAACAATAGGAAGTATATGAGGAAGTAGTGACTCGAGAGAGCTCGACCAATAAACATGTGTGAGGGAATGGGATTGCGTGGAGGGGAAAATCAACTGCAGTTACCAATCTTTGCAGCAGCGTGTATTGCTTCGCTCCGGCCACTCGCTTTCTCCCTTTTCCTACCCATAAGCGCTGCCTTGCTCCAGAGATTCCTGGGATAGAGCATAGAAAGTATAGAATAAAGCAAATGAATCAATCAAACCATCAAATATTTTCAAGAATAAACTTTAAGGTAATTGTAGTAATTCTGATACAACGTTTCTATGGCTTTGTATTTGTCAAGTTTTTCATCTGGCAAATTCTGCTCAGCTGGCAACACTGTTTCCCGAATCGCATCAGGTTTTGTCCATCAAATCATGTGCCTAGAAAAATGTGTCTGCATCAGGTCAAATATCCCCTGGAAGCACGTGGATGTCCATCTTCGAGACGAGCTCTGCGGTAAACGCCAGTGGCCATCTGCCGTTTGTTCATTGAAACAAAACTGAGATACAATGGCTTTGTTCGGGGGCAATTAAGATCCCAGGCCTCACGTACACACATCGCCGCAGAGGAACCCACATGCGCGCGGGGGAACAATGAAAACTCAATCCGTGCGCACCGAAACATCTCCGTAGTCTTTGTGCTCCATCCTCCAGCCTCCCGACGCAACATCCTCCGTTATGACGTCCTGGGGGGAGGGAAACAGGAGGACCTGCATGCTGATACGAAGTGGTCCCTGGGAAGCCGTTGCGCGCGAGAGGCGGAGGGAGAGGTATTGACGGGAGACGCGCAGCATCCGAGAGATGGGAAGAAGATGCTTTTCTCCGCCGGGAAAGAAACAATCGACTCGTGACACTCGTTATCTCCGGAGGGAACGTAATATAATCGACTTAAACAGGAGCCCGAGGAGAGAGGCTGCGTCGGGGAAAATTGCTTGTTGCTCAGGCAGTGCAAATGACTGTACTTTCGGTGCGAGGGAAAGGGGACTACATTCAACGCTGGAAAGGGAATGGAGGTAATCAGGTTGGCGGCGTATTAATACATGTTCTCTTAACCCTTCACTGACGCCATCCTTGCGGTGTTCTTGTTGCGGTACGGTCCACCCTGACGGGCACTGACCACAGGACCTTTTATCCCTATTAAAAGTATGGATCAAAAGAGTTGGATGGAAATCTTTGTATTTGGTTTCTTTCAGCCCGTGAGGGCCAGGGCCTGCCTACCTACTGCAGACCTCACTCCGCACCTACCGACGTTTTATTGTTGATTGATTGAGTCCACTTTATGCACAAAAAGGCTAATCGGGACTGTACCTACAGTTTAAAGTGGGATTCGAACCACTATGTGCCTCCACCGGGTATCGAACTAGGGACCACTTGATTACAAGGCGACGACGCTACCACTGCGCCATCGGGGAGGTTCTCCACCTGCCGAGGTGAGAGATCAAACCACCAGTTACGAGATGGCGTGTGGTCAGCACGACGAACCCACCGTCCTTGTTGTAGGTTTCTATGCCCTGGTTACGCTCCTCAGTTTCGTCACGATGATGGTTGACCAGCGGTCCCATATATAGGCTGAAATCTCAGGAAAAGCGTTGCTCCATCTCCTCAGCATCTTGGTGTTAAGACAACATAGTCAGTGGTTCCAAAAGATCACATCTTGATCAAGAGAACCTCAGTATTGGTAAAATTGTGCTTATCTGTGTTACTTTAACACCACCTAGCTTAAAAGTTAAGCAAAAAAAAATTACAGGCCAATTACACTCCTAAACATTGCATATAAAATACTTGCTATAATACTAAATAAAAGGCTATTGGAATGCACTGAATACAAACTTGACGAATATCAAATGGGATTCCGAGCCAACAGATCAACTATAGATAATATATTCATAGTAAAACAGATTTTTGAAAAAAGCTATGAATTTAATATTGGACTCTACAACGTGTTTATAGATTTTACCCAGGCATTTGACTCAGTGCACAGGAACAAAGTAATAGATGTTTTAAAATCATATGAAGTACCATCTAAACTAATCAGACTAATTATGTTAACCTTAACCAACAATAAAGGAAGAGTTAAAATAAACAGTGAACTGAGTGAAGAATTCGAAGTAGAATGTGGAGTCAAGCAAGGTGATCCCTTGTCTGCAACTCTGTTTAGTATAGTGATAGACTCTCTATTGAAACAGGTGGAATTGAGAGGAACATATCAACAAGATTAAAACAATGTATTGCATATGCCGATGACATCCTTATAACAGCAAGGACAAAAAATACATTAATAGAAACATTTGAAGAACTAAAAAGTGAAGCTTTGAACATGGGGCTCGTAACTAATATGCAGAAAACTAAATATCTCAGATGTGTAAAAGGTAAAAGCAGATTACAAGACCTAATTATAAACGACGAGAGAATAGAAGAAGTGAGATCTTTCAAATATCTTGGATCAGTTGTAAATGACGACAATACAATTGAAGAAGAAATTAGAGATAATTATTCTAGGTAATAAAGCATATATTGCCAACTTGGCCCTATTTAAGAGCAAACTAATATCTAAATCTGCGAAACTGAGACTTTATTATAGCATAATAAGACCCATAACCACATGCGCATGCGAAACTTGGACCCTCAAAGACTTCTGTAAACAGAAACTCTCAATATTTGAAAGGAAAATCTTAAGAAGAATTTATGGCCCTCTGAAAGAACCTGATGGAAATTGGAGAATACAAACCAACGAAGAACTCGACAAGTTAATCAGGAATGAAAATATCATAAATTTCATAAAATCACAAAGACTAAGATGGTTTGGGCACGTAAATAGAATGTCTGATGAAAGATTAGTAAGAGAAATATATAAATGGAAACCACTTGGGATACGAGCCATAGGCAGGCCAAAGAAACGGTGGGAAGATGAAATAATTCAAGATCTGAAAGACATGAAAGTAAAGAATTGGACGAAGAACATCCAGGATAGGAAAAAATGGAGAGATGTTGTTGAGAAGGCCAAAACTTTCAATACATGAAGTTGTAGCGCCTCAAGAAGAAGAAGTAAATTAAGTACAAGAGATGCAACAGAAATTGCTCACAGTCAATAACATCAGACATGTGACAAACACCGTCTCACATCGCCACAGCTGTGCCTATACCGAATGGAAAAGAACTAATGTGAACAGGATTCGAACCGGGGGATCAGAAAATCGACGCGTCAAAGAATCGAGGCGATGGAGATTATCGGGTTGACGTCCCTCTAATTGGCGAAGAGTCATCCTTTATCAGACGTGGCGACGGAAGCTTTTCGGGGAGGGGGTCGAGACGAGAGAGCGAGGGGGGTGCCCGCCATAAATGAGGAGGATTTTCACCTCCGGAATCGGCTTTCTGAGCGTTAATAATTCAACTGATGTTCCGCCGTTGGGATTAACGTGAATGATAATCCAACGGCTTTTCAACTGGAAAAAAGAGAAGGGAACCCTCCCTCTCCACCCTTCCCCGTAAAGCCCGACGCATTTTTCTGCCCATCAAACGTCAACGCGATCTCCCTGGCGGTTACGCGATTAACGAAAGCAACAAAAACTGGGAATAAGGGGAAGCGTGTGTTTTTAAATCGCATTGTCCGTTATTATTTTAACCGTTGAAACCGCTGTATTGCTGTGTACCAGCTTTCACTCACGTCCGTGTAATCTCGCTGGTATTTTGCACTTCGCTTCCGTTGCTTGTATCCCTCCGTGCTCGATGCAAATTATCTCCCTCTGCCGTGTTTTTGAAAAATATACGAGGGACGATCAAAAATTAATCTTTTGTTTTCGCTTGCGTGACGTTTATCTGCCTCTGCGCCGGTACTTTGTAAAGAAACTGCCTTAAGTACTAATAAACATTCAGTCCAGTGATAAATTCTTTCATTTTGTAGGCCACACGGCAGAGTCATGCGAGATTACCATGCATCCTACCATCCACACTGTGCGGCGATCTGCATACAAACGAGAAGTGTTGGGAACATACACCTGGCCTGAAATTTACTGTAATTCAAATGAGTATTGAAATACAACAGAATAAGTACAAATGGGTTCACACTTGTGATCATGACTTGCGAGATGAGTAGTCAACTTGTTTGAAAAATGTGGAAACTGAAGTCTGAGAAGAACGACGATGATTCCATTCGGAAAATAGCCTGGAAGCAGGAATACCAAGAGAACCCGATATCAGTGTACAAACTCATGCGCGTTATCAGTAAAGGCTTTATGTGACCTGCAGTAACAAAATATACTAAGAATAAGTGTAGCAGGAACGCAAAGAGAGAATATGGTGTATCTTCAGATGCGAAGGAAAGCGATGAAAACTCAACGAGCGAACACTAAATCAGTGCTAGAAGTTACAGATGACACTAACATCCTTAATTGAGAGTTACATGTCGTCTGAGGGGGGGGGGTGCAAATTTTGTCATGAAAGAAAATAGGTTCGTACACTTGGAATGTCTGCGGACGTTGAGAATTATAACAGATTGTTGAACATGAGAACAAAGAAGAAGAAAATCCAAACCTGGAATAAAATCCTTGACTTAAAACATCGCTCCACTATTGCCATCTTTGACATGTGCGCATTAAGATTTCGGAGGACTTAGAGGAAAGAAGTGATAAACATAAAATTATTAGATAAAAATATGAAAAATATTACAAACCGTGATTTACTAACTAACGGTTGCTCATATCGAAAAACTTAAAATAACATTGAACATAAACCACATTTTAAGTCTTCATTTGTGAAAAAGAATATTGAATCGGATTTGGTTTCAGAGATATAGTCGTGTTATTTCAAAAGTGAATATCCGCCATATCTATTAGCTACCATTATGAGGTGGCAATCATAGTTTTTTAATATACTTACACACCCATTAACTGTGGTATAAAGGAAAATTAGTACCTCCCCAATTACACCGGCCCATAGGCTAAAGAGTTTTCCTGATCACTTTCTTGAAAACTATCCAGAAAGTGTCACTTGATCGAATGCTTTATTTATATCGAAATTTCGAATTCGGAGAACAAGATGCCGCGTGAAAGGAAGATAAACAGACCGCCAAAACGTTTCTCGAGACGATCTGTAAACGGATCTGGTACCTGTAAATACCACGACTCTCAAAGGGAAGCAACCAAGAGGCGTTCTAGGTTCACCTGGTGTTCGTCCACGCGCAATTTCACCAACCTGTCGTCGCAGAAATGCAACAGTTTCAGAGAGTTCCTTTCTCCACAAGGGTGGTCCATGAAAGTTCCTTCCAAGATGAAGCGCATGTAGGGGGGGTGGGGAGGAGAGGGGGAAAAAACTTTGAACGAGGAGCTTTCAGTTTTCTCCAGGACTGCACTGAATTATTAATAAGACGCTCTTCCTGCGCTTTTTCCCCTTCTTGTTGCAATTCAACATCCTGCTCGGCGTTGTGCATCCCCGCCAAGAAGCTCCCTAGTAAAAGCGTCTCCATGGAAACGGCCATGCTGACTTGCGTTTCCAGAGATCGCGCAGGAACTGAACGAGGCACAAGGAGGGGAAAAAAAAAGCAAGGAAGACAGTGACTAGTTCTCCACTATTCTAGGATGAAGGCTGCAACTGCGCGTTCCAACACGAGTACTAGCTATCGCTCGCGCACAATAGCAACTTACGAAAAATATGGATTTCATGGGTTCGATTCCCGAGGTTTTATACATGAAGTAGTTCACTATTTACACGAAATAAACTTACTGATGACACCCTGTTGCAGTCAACAGGCTGATTTTACTCGTACAGAATGGAATAACTACTACTTCGGGGGGGTTATTCGCCTGCTGTACGATCTTCCTAACCGAATTCGCTAAATAGTCCTTGTGTTCGACATAATTTCAATACTTTACCAGTTAGTTTTGATAAACACATGCATAAACACTTTGTAATTTGGATACAACTTCACACACTGTCGATTTCAAGTACTTTCTGTGACATGGGTGCAACACGACGCACTTTATATCACACTGACACAGCGAAAACAACATCACCGAATTTCAATAGGGAGACTTCTGGTATCGAACAATGAAGGGAGATAAGTTCTTTAACACCGGAAAGAAAACTTTTCGAATTTGAAAAAACTTCACGATCCTTCCCAGCAACTTCTCTATCTTAATATATGTATATACATTGATTTTGTTTATTTTACTTCGCTGGTCTGCCACTTTTGGCTAATCGGGAAGATGAGGATGAGTGACGATATGATGAAATTGATGATGAAAGGACACTCACAAAGAACACCTGTGCTAAGGCAACTTCCCTATAATTTCGTTACGGGGACCAGAGGAACGTAACTCCAAAAATGCATTTCGTTACGGAGACCAGAGGAACGTAACTCCAAAAATGCATTTCGTTACGGGGACCAGAGGAACGTAACTCCAAAAATGCATTTCGTTACGGGGACCAGAGGAACGTAACTCCAAAAATGCATTTCGTTACGGGGTCCATAGGAACGTAACTCCAAAAATGCATTTCGTTACGGGAACCAAAGGAACGTAACTCCAAAAATGCATTTCGTTACGGGACTAGAGGAACGTAACTCCAAAAATGCATTTCGTTAGGGGAACCAGAGGAACGTAACTCCAAAAATGCATTTCGTTACGGGAACCAGAGGAACGTAACTAAAAAAAATGCATTTCGTTACGGGAACCAGAGGAACGTAACTCCCAAAAAATGCATTTCGTTACGGGAACCAGAGGAACGTAACTCCAAAAATTCATTTCGTTACGGGAACCAGAGGAACGTACCTCCAAAAATGCTGTTTGTGGTTTTGTTTACACAATCTCTTTAGAAGAGCTCTAGTTGGCAGTCAGATCGACATATCTTCACTTCTAATCCTTAGCAGTAAGATTAAGTCACGCATCTCCAATTTATTGTCTCTTCTTAAGAGTCAGACATGTTCCTAAGAATACATTATTTCCACTCTCATCTAAATTTGATAAATTGCAGTTACTGCCCTCTGGTTCTCACACGACGATTTTATGAGTTCAGATACAAAAAATAACCTCCGAGGTGCAACAGCCCTTTGAGGTCCAGAACCTCTGGAGTAGCACAGTGGTTAGAACAGCGCGCCACAACAATACGGTCCGAATCCCGGCCTAGGAATGGGTGTTCTTGTGAGTGCCCCTTCATCAATTTCATCATAATCATTCCTCATCTTCGCAATTACCCAAAAGTGGAAGAGCTGTGAAGTAAGCGCATAGAGTCCATTCGAGGCTGTTTATCGAGACAGGAGCCTGCTACTTATTCTCAAGTAGATCCCCAATTGTCCTTGCAATGCTGGTCACGAGAAAAATTTTTGGAGCTCCCATTGGACCAAAGATAAGGCCGCTAGCCAGTTGGCTTCGCAGGAGGCCTTTCCGACTTCACAAAAAGCTACACGTGACATTCTCTCTGCCTTAGGCGGGTCAACCATGAAATTGAAAAAAGAAAAAAAAACCTCTCCCGGTCAGAGCAGAACCGGACATTTGCATCACATTTGCGTGACAGCGGGGGTGAAAGCTTTCTCAAATCTGCCATAAACACAGCAGGTAACAGCCGCGTAACACACGGCCGCAATCAATCAAATAATTATTACCTCCATTTCATTTAGCCGGCGACAGGCAACATTAATGCATCCCGTATATTGACACCAACAT
Source organism: Lepisma saccharinum (assembly GCF_977018435.1). NCBI lineage: Eukaryota > Metazoa > Arthropoda > Insecta > Zygentoma > Lepismatidae > Lepisma > Lepisma saccharinum. The sequence goes on along the minus strand of NC_139240.1, from coordinate 34,520,168 downwards.
GACGCATAGCGGCTTATACCGAACGGCAACAAACCGTGCGATCATACGCAATTTCCATTACGCACCATTGGCTCCGTGCCGATTTGCGATGAGTACTAAGTGACCATCTGGCGCTACTATTTTTTTGAAACTAGCAGAATGGTTACGCATGTGGAGCACTGCTGTGAGTAGCTTACTGGTCGAGCAGCATGACCTGACAAAAAGCTGTGGACGGACCAGTGGCAAATTCTAAATATTATTGTGTTTGCAGCCGGTAAACCAAAATTTCTCATACATTTAGCTTTAATGTATGGTAAATTGCTCATTATACAGGGTGAGTCTAAAAGAAAAGGTCAGTTTCGAAGTTTTACAGAAACAAGAGTTCTAATAATATGGCTGAAATACAGTATGTTCTAAACTTTACATGGCTAAGTTATGTGTGACCCTCTTGTAACACGACAGATATCAATGGGATAGACCAGTTCTCCCCAAACACGTAAATGTCAACAATTTCCTCAAATTTCTTGCACCAATCGTAGATGGACTACCTTATGAGTGGTTGTTTGCCATACCGTGTTCTAAAACGACGCCGTACGACAGTGGCACAATTTGGTTTTGGAAATTCAAGCACAAAGAAAAACATTTCTAGCTGGCTAACGGCCATATTGCTCGACTGACCTCAAGGGTGCTCACGTGATGCTGACGTCACGAAAACAAACGAAAAGTGGAGATCGTAAACTTAGGCTGTCTATTGCTTTTAGACTCCCCGTGTAACTATTAAAACAAGCTTTTAATCCAGAATTTAAGTAAATTATTTAAAGACCTTGAAGACTTGTCTATGTACGACACTGTTCGTTCTCTATCGCACCCTTCTGACGACAGTTTCCTCCCCGATTGGACGTGGGGAGGGCGAGGGAGCCGAAGCGAGTGGCTATTTGAAAGCACCAGGCCTGCGTGATCAGTTCCATCGCTAGAAACAGCGTTGGCGGGAGAAAACTGCTTGTTCCTTTCTCTTGCTGTGCCGTGCTTGGCAGAGGTAGCTACATGAAGGTAAATTTATCTTGCTGAAAATCCATGTAAAATTTCGGTGAAAGGGGAAATTTTATAAAAAAAATACAGAAATTTCCGGTGTCGGACACCTGTTTTTATTTTACTTACATGCCTGCATTGGTGTTTTTTTATTTTTCAAATTATATCTATTTAAATTAATATATATATAGTAAAAATGAATTGCTGGGGTAAACTAGATGCAATTCTCAGGATGTCACGGCTGTGGACAAATGTAGAAGCTTATAGAAAAACCGCTACATGAATTTTAGAAAGGTTGACAGGTAAAATATTAATTTGTTATTGACAATATTTCTGCTAGTACTAGTAGATGCAGTTATGAAGAAAACGATGGGTTGCAGGAAAAGAGGAATACAATGGGGGCTCGAAGATAGACTAGAAGATTTAGATTTTGCGGATGACATCTGCTTATTAGCTCAAAGACTTAGCGACATGAATGAGAAACTAAAAAGACTACAGGGGGAAGCAAAGATAGCAGGACTCACTACTATTAATGTGAACAGGACTAAATAAATGAGAGTCAATGCAAGAGGAAAAGAAAAATTGAATGTTTGTCATGAGCTGGTTGAACAACTAGAGTCATTTACATACTTAGGAAGTGTCATAACAAAAGAAGCAGGTTCAGATGAAGACATACAAAATAGAATCAAGAAAGCCAATGGGGCATTTATACAACTGTATCCCAATTGGAAAACCTGCAATGTTTCTAGAACGACAAAAATAAGGAGTTTCAATACAAATGTAAATCGGTTTTACTGTATGCTTGCGAAACATGGAAAACCACACAAGCTAACACGAAAAGGATACAAACCTATATTAATCGCTGTCTCAGGCATATCCTCAATATAAAATGGCCAGAAATAATATCAAATGAAGAATTACGGAGAGAAACTAAACAACAGCCAATTGCAACACAAATAAAAAGAAGAAAATGTAGTTGGTTGGGACACATCTTACGAAAACCAACTGGAGCAATAGAGCAGCCTTAGACTGGAACCCCCAAGGAACCCGGAAAATAGGACGTCCGAAGAAGACATAGAAGAGAACAGTAGAAGAAGAAGCAGCCGAGAAGGGAAAAACATGGAGAGGTTTCACTGAAGCCCTATGCTCCTGATGGAGCAAAAGGAATTAAGTCAAGTCATTGACAATGGATAGAACTTTTACTTTTTTATGTCTATTTAATCTATTTTTCTATGCGAAACGTGAGAATAAAGGGAGAATAACAATATCCGTAGAGCTAACGAGAATTTCACAGTGCTTATTTTAACAGATGCCCATAAAATTTTATCCGGGTATCGGATGACTTTCTATCGGGATTTCAAATATCAGGATTATCGGGATATTCGGATTATGCGAAATGTCTGGATATCCGAATGTGTGCAATATCCGGGCAGTCTTATCGTTTATCCGTTTTACGGGCTATTCTTTTATTCGTCATTTTCGTAATCCACTGTACATATCCTTATTTAATTGATTGATTGATTGATTGATTTGCTTTATTTTACTTCCCTTTTTGTGCCACTTTCGGTTAATTTGCGAAGATGGGGATGAAATTGATGAATTGACACTTACAAACACCCATGCCTAGGCCATGATCGAACCCGGGACCCCTGGCGTCGGAGCGCGATGTGCTAACCACTAAATCCTTCTTTAAATCTGATATCCGGATAATCTGAATAATTTGGATATTCGAATTCTCCGGATAATCCGCTGCATTGGAAACTGATATCGCATAATTTGATATCTGACTATCCGTTATATACCGAACTTTGTGGGCATCCCTACTATAAAGGCGTCTACCGAACACCCGTTGTAAGATCCTACTGTGCCGAGACACTAAGCGACTGGATCTAAAGGTAGGCACGACTTTCCGTGTTCGAAAGACAATTATCTCGCACTCACATGCACATGTCCCCCTTCCCTTTTCTCCACGACTCTGCACGAGACAAGTTTCAACTGAACCCTCTACCGATGGAATGCGCTGCCTCGCCGCGGACTCAATCTCGTAATTTTTTTCACACGGACTTCCCTCTCCTGCTAGTGTTAGAATGTGGTACGAAGATCGTTGGAAGTGACGTCATAAATTATACAAACAAGCGTAGCACTTCTTTCTGTCGTCTTTCCTATTAAATCTCAAAGAAGTTCAAGTGGGTTTAATGATACGTGTGGACGAGGGTTGTAATGTGTTTATACAGTTACACTATATGCAAGATCGTTTCACGTAGGCAACCAGACACCTAGAACCAACCCTTATATCTCACAATATGCAAGGAGTTATGACAAACAGTGGCCTTCATTTCAGTATTCATTGTGGAATATGGGTAATTCCAGCAGGTAATAGGATTGGAGCAACAGAACAGAAAACATATCAAGAATTCATGTCGAATATTTTATCTACAGGGACGTACAAACTCTAGCAATTAACAATAGGCGGATGATTCAAGCATGATGTTCACTATTGCGTCATTGCTTGGGTGTGATTTCCAACGCAATACCAGGCCATGACAGTACCTGTTACATCTTGCAGGCCCGTAACCAGAATTTTATATCGGGAGGGGCTCATCCCTTATCAGTAGCCGGCATTTAAAGGCGAAAAAGTGGGGGTAGAAGCAGTGAAGATAACATTCTCAGCATATTACACATTATTATACAAGATGTTTAATCCGGCTAAGGAAGTAAAATTAATTACCACCAAAGTAAAGACTGGATGTAAACGGCACCATTTTGTGCTTGCTTCAAAAATTATTGTTAGTCGACGCCAAAGCAGCATTTTCGAATTTTAGTCACCTTTCGAAAAACAGCTATGATATTCCAAAACCTGAAAAAATAATTTCGCTTAGATTTCCTTCTAGAGTATTCACGTGAATCTTCATGTGATTTGCTTTCGCTGTTGTTTTGGTATTCTCAGTAGTTTTGTAGACGTATGCATCAACAAAACGGGTAATATCTAAGCGTATGAATTTTTTGTTTCTTTTCAGATTTTGGAATATTACAGCGGTTTTGCGAAAGGGGAGAGGGGGGGAAATTCGAAAACAGCTGCCCTAGGGTAGGTCAAAGGTCCAGGCAAGCTTTAAGGTTCTTGCATATTTGTCGAGCCGTGAAGTGTGCTCTAAGGACTGGATTGCCTCATACCTCCCCAACAGAGTACGCCCCGGTTCACGCATGAACGTTACAAACACAAAAATCATGATCAAGTCATGCAGAGAGAAAGCATCGTCCAGGATGTTTCACGACCCGGATGCGTTTCTGGGGTAACCGCACAGTGCGAAAAGAGGAGAGAGAGACCTGGTGTCGGATTTTTATATATATATATATATATATATATATATAAAGGAAATGACAAGTGATGCATAATGGGAAAATGGGCCTTGAAGCAAAATATGCCGTGAAACCCTGGAGGTTGTGCAGTAAAAGGAGAGTGGAAAAGTTGGCAGGAAACCACAACTTGTTTGCACGATGGACGAGACTGAAGTTCATGCTGAACGTTATCGAAATACTTAAGCAAATATCTTTCTTTCACAGCTCTCGATCTAGCCGCATTCCAGTAGAGCATTACACCTTAAAAATGTTCTTTCGACAAACGTGTTCAATATCGAGTTGTAACTCTACTAAGCCTCAAAGCGACGCATAAGCACCAGAAAGTATACCGAAGAAAGTGAACAAGAAGAGGAAGAAAACAGAGAGGAAGAAGACGAAGAGAGAATCTATGAGGTGAAGTGCAAAGGTTGTGAAAGTGTATACACACGAGAAACAAAATATAGACCGGACGACAGGTTAAAGCAACACATGGATGACGCGAGACTGAAGAGAGACACGAATGCTATACTCAAGCGAACAAATGAAACGGTACATGGCGTAGATTGTGATAAGGATAGGCGAATAGGAAAAGAGAAAGAAGACAAAGAAATAGAGAAGGGAGAAGACGTAATGAACTTGAATGGGTGCTTGAAATCAATAAAGAATTTAAAGGAGTGTTAGAGTTGAAAGGATAAGAAAAAGGAAGAAGGAAGAAAAACCAAGAGAGGGTAGGCGGGAAATAGACCAAAAGAAAATGAATCCATTTGCATCCACAATAAGAGGGGGATGATAAGCAGATATTTTTAAGATTCTGCCAGTTTCTCTCTCTCTTTTTATGAAAGAAAAAGAGAGAGAGAAGAAAGACAGATAGACAAAGGGGTAGAAAAAAAGAGAGAGGTTGCAAAGTCCCAAAACTTTCTGCAGCCCTTTACAGTTCGTATGGCCAGATGGATTAACTGTACCAGAGTTGTAATAAGCTTTTTGCTTACAGAAATCCAATCAGCAGTTTTGGGGATAAGCGCCACGCAGGTAACGTCTGGTTTGTTGAAAACACGACTGCGCGCTCACGACGACTCCCACAACATCAATCTCTCAGTCCGTGATGTTTGGATATCCATAACCTTCGCGGAGCATATGTCCCCCGCCTCCGTCTCCGATCTGCCTTTTGCGCCAGCGAGGTAACCATGGCAACCGGGCGAAGATCCACAGACACGGAGAAGAGAACTCCATTCGACTCCTAGAAGGTTCAATTAGCTAAATGTTGCCGGAACCCTGCTCCGGGAACAAGCGGCGATGGGAGGTTCCCGGAGTGGCTGGACGGAATCCGGGAAGACTGAAAGGGAGCATCTCGCCATCTCTGCCTTGTTACAGGAGGGTGTCTACAATTTCGTAAAAAGAAAATTCTCAGACTTTTTCCAGAGTTTACAGACTAAATCCATAAGGAAAATTCGTGTATTCAATATGTGTGTAAGAAGGTAACTACATTTTAGATAACACCACACTCAGAATACCACTTACCAATATTTTAGAATATTCACTAAACACGTAACAATGGTAACTGATAAGAATTGCCACTGAATAGAAATTGACTTGAAAAGGTGTATCAGGGGTAAGCCTTTATATAATACTTGGCACGTATTGACTTACGGTAAACAAAGCTTTTTTTATATATATAAAAATTGTAACAATCATAAATAATACGCAATCACATTAAACTTTAGTAATAGTACTGTACATGTATTAATCCTAATAATTAGCAAACAACACAACCCAAAAGTTGCAACAAGAATATGAGAATCTCAATAGCCAGTTACTGCAGCAGAATTTTACAAGAAACTAAAACATAATTTCTTCCTGGAGGATTTATACAATTTCTTATGGAACGACCGGTAATACTCAGTGAAGCACACTTAAGTAGATCTTGTCCACAATTTTTTTCTTGCTTCTCCTTTTTTCTTTGTTCAAAAACCTACTTTTAGTGCGATACTTAAAAAAAAAAGAAGATTTTTCCAAAGAAAGTAAGTTTCCCTGACTTTCCCAAAGTAATTTCTCTAAGTTTTCCGGAATTTCCATCCTGGGCAGCGAATTTAACGCCTCGATCAGAGATAAATACAAAATTCCCAACACAAATCTCCAATATTTCTCCTCCATCTAACTGCAAACATTGTGGCGGTATTCGATAATTAATTGTACTTATTTTTTTCAGTTCCTCAACACATCTTATTCTGATTCTCTTCACGTTTCTCAAACTTCTGCTCCAACGTGGTCCAGTAGCAGACTAAGATGAGAACCTTGAATACCTGGATAGCCCCGAGGCAGAATGGTTACTACAGCGCGCTTCGACGACAGGAGTCGAATCCAGACCTGTGCATGGGTTTTCCTTGAGAGAGTCAATCAATTTCGAATCATCACTCAACTTCATCTTCGCGATTAGCCAAAAGTGGCAGAGGAGCAAAGTAAAATAAACCAAATCAACAACATACATAAATTCCCACACCTGGTGGCCTCTTCAATCCATCTACTTAAGATAGATTTGTCAGTTCTCAAAACCTTAGACACAATCTCGAATCTGAATTTGATATTACTCAGAGATTTTTTGTCCTTACTTTTGGAGTAGAAATAGGAAACGAGAAATGTTTCTCTGCGAAACTACCGTTCAATGATCAGATTACCGGAAGGGAATCAGATATCAGAACGAAGGATCACTACGTTACGCCCTCCATCTAATTGAGTAATGCGACGTTTAAAATGCTAAATTTAAAAGCAATACAGACATCACATTATGACGTCAATTCCATTGTGACGCAATTCTGTCGAATGGATAACCTGTACGTTTCTTTCTGGTTGCTAGGAGATGTTAGTTACTTATTGAGATGGTGATGAAAACTGATTCAAATGTATGGTTTCTATAGTGTAACTTAAGAAAGGTTTCCAAGATTATTATTTTCTGATTCCGAGTGGAACTAACATCAGTGTAGTTGCATTTAATGATGACCGGCTGGTAGTGTGGATGCTTACAATATTTCAGCAACAGTACCTTCTGATTTTCAGCGCTGAGTCAGAAGAGGTGGAATCTGATGGATTCAGCGCTGAATCCATCGGTGAATATCCGAATGAAAATGCTTAAGCGCTGAAAATGCGAATGTGAGGAATGTGTTAAGGTTTATCCATGTCTGAGTTGGCTCCAAAGTAGACTGGTAAAGTCTCGTTCTTGTTCTCTGCGTTCTTCAGTCAACAATAATAGAGGTGACGGCAACACCGCAAAGCTAGCCGAACAATCACGAGTGTTACCGAAATTACCCGAAGCATTTTAGTCAAAAGAGCGTACTGATTATGGAAACGACAAGCGATTATAGCACGGAGAAAAATATCCTGGCAGGCTAATCAAGCTGCTATATTCCTTCTTCCACTTTTCTGGAGAATTAGCTCCAGTAATTGGTGCTCCTTGGGAGAGCTGGAAAAATTACCTGGAATAGAAATACTGGAAGTGGCCAGACTTTTGACTTAATTAACCCTAATTGAAGATAACGGAGGGGGAAGAAAAACGACTTTGTCCGGTGCCGCAGAAGCAGTGATTTTGGTAATTATTCCCCCTGTAGCCAGGCGGCTTGTTTGCTGTTTGTTCTCGAATGGAAGACACGAGCAGATGTCGTGCGTCCCTCCGTTACATTTTCGCCCCCTCCACTCCCGACCCCTCTACGGCCTTTATTCCTTCGTAGAGTCCTGCCCCTCATTGGAAGTTGACGGAGCATGAAATTGGCCCGAGTCCACTGTGAATGGCGGACGGAGAGAGAGGGGAGCGGCGTTTCTTCTCGCAGTAGGGGGGTTGATGTAAGGAAATTCGACAGTGTTGCAATACCCGAGAAGAAATTACGATAACGGTGCCACCCCAGTTTTCCGGTCTCGCCCCTTCTGAAACACTGCTTGATTTGGATTAATTTCGTTTGCTTTTATGGCACTTTTGCTAATCGCGAAAATGAGGCCGTCCAGGTTGAGATTCGAACCTGGGACCACTGGCGTCATAGCGCACTGTAGTAACCATTCCGGCACGAAGATCGACCACTCGAACCCGGAACCTTCAGTGGTCTTAACCAGTTTTCATCTCATTCAAATGTAAATGTTTTCTTCAAACCTACTTCCTTTTCGAACCATATGAAGACCCGAAGTATATCGACAATGTGGCTAGTAGTCAGTAATGCATTTATACTAAGGGATTATGAAGAAATAGGGTCAACTTGCCGGGGAAGTAAATATCTAAATTCGATATATGGCGTTTGAATCTTACAGCGTGTAAGTCTACATGCAATACATAGCATCAACGTTTACGGCACTAAGAGCATGGGAGGACCGCATTCGACATGAGGGTTCAAGTTTGAGATGACTGCCCTAGCTTTTTCCTTATTTTACATTGATTTTCTGCACTTATGGCCAATCGCAACGGTGCGGATTGATAAGATAAATTCACGAGATCCATACCACGACATAAACCGGAAACTTTCGGTGGCGGCCTCGATGATAGCATGATCGTAACGGTATGCTATCACAGAGTAGCGAATTTAATTGAACATTTAAGCCATTTTTAGGTTTGGTCCAAAAACTATACCACCAGGATTTGATTTTTGTTTTTTTGGGTCGCTTCTCTGCCACTTTTGACTGATCGTGACCTTGGTGAAAGGATTCGAGCCGACCTCAATGGCGTAGGGGTTAGCATAGGGCGCTTCGACGCCAGGGATCCCGGGTTCGAATCCCGGCATGGATGTTTTCTTTCTGAATGTCCTTTCATGAATTTCATCGCCTTGTAACCAACCGGTCCCGGGTTCAATACCCTGCTGGGATAACACTACAAATTGAAGGTCCAGTCCCAATTAGCCCCTCTGTGCATAAAAGTTAATTCAAAATTCACATTTATCTTCGCGATCAGCCAAAAGTGGCAGAAAAACGAGGTTAATAAATAACATCAAATCAATTGAAGGGATTCGAACCGGGGACCCCCTGGCGTCGTAGCGCGTGCTAACCACTCCGCCACGAAAGGGGGCCCTCTATAGTTCCACATGACCGTCAGGGATCCTGAAATAAAGTCGTTCTTCCATGAAGAACCTGCGTGTGGCAAATCATATCCAGTAACCTATGCAACCTTCCTTACTCTACCGGTAACAGGGTTGCATACCATCCAGGGGTTTAGAACGAAACCTGCGAACACAAGACAACCCCTAAACACCTGAGTAATGCTTTTATGCATCCTCCATTTCACACAGTAGTTGCGGGGATCATGTCAAACCCACCCCGGAGCGCGGTCAAATCCCCCCAGATTAGGTCGACCGTCGCCCTGCGCGCCCTCCCGAGTAAAGCTGGCGTTGGCAGTTTAACTGAGGTTTTAAGATAATTTATTCACTCAACTAACATGTTGGAGCGAATCCACGCGAAAAGCCACCTGCCTTATGTAATCACCACCGACCCCTGCGCAGAGGCACGTATACAGCAGTACCAGTTCAGTATTGCCAGGCGTGTAAGAGAAAACGGAAAATAACGATGCTGCTGTTTGAGCAATAAACGTGGTCTAATGGAATGAGAGACAGGGGGGAGGGAGAGGAACAGGAAGAGGAGGAGGCAGAGAGAATTGAAACAGAAAGAGAGATCAGGAAATATTTTCATTTTTAAATTAGGGACAAGTCAACACATTGGCTATTTGTGGCCGGCACACCATACGAGGAAAAAGCATCTTAACTAATACAAAATTGTTTTGAGTTGATTTTTGTATTTTTTATCGTCGCTCTTATGCCACTTTTATATAAGGATGATTGCTGACATGATGACGGGACTCTCACAAAGAATGACGATGCCCAGGCCTGGATTCGAACCCAGGAACACTAGCGTCGCACCGCGTGGTGCTAACGACTCCGCCAAGGAGTTTGACTGAAACAAGATTAAGGACAGGACCTTTACATTAAAATAAAATACACTTCCCCAATCAATTTCTGAAACTAATATTGTCATAGACTCCTTACCAACAACTGAAATAATATTGTCTCCGAGGATAAAATCCAGGGAATCTGTAGAACAAGCGAACTGAAACAAGACTAGGCGCATGCAGTGACTCGAGAAATGAACGCGTGAGAGGGAGATTGAGTAAGTACATTGGAGGGAAAACAAGGCTGCAGCTAGCAGCCGTTTAGAACAGCGCGCACAGTTTGTTCCATGAGTTACACCAATTGTGGCGTATCCTATGTTGCCACCACATGTGGTGGCAAACTAATAACATATTTTTTAAGGTATAAATATGCAAGTACCCGCTTCTGATACAGGGAAACGCTTTACTCGTAAAGTATTTTTTTCATCATTCCTCATCGTCGAGATTAGCCAAAAAATGTAAGAAAAGCGACGCAAAACAACAAAAAATAAATTAAATCAAAGAAACACACATGGGCAGCACAGAAAAGAAATCGCAAAGGGATTATAGTCCAGGCAAATTAGAAAAAAGAATGGAAAAAATTCCAACAGAGATAAAAATAGGTAGATATCACCAGTATGGTATTTCAAACAACATACTAAAAGTCCCCGACAATCCGAGTTGTGCTCTGTCCGCCATATTGGAAAATGGCGGATGAACGGTGACGTTTGATCATAATTGCTTTATTAACTAAAAATGGTGAAGGTTGAGCCGAAAATGTGTTCAGACATAAATTAAAGAAAAGAAAATTTCCAATAACTGTAAGAAAATAAATTTTTGTGATTTAACCAACCATTTCACTGTTAATAATATATGTAATTTCTTTACAGGTGCTGCCCGTCGTGGAACTTGTATGTAATGTATGTGATCATCGGAAAACAAACTAAATAACCTTTTCGGCAAGGCAACAATGGATATAACCCAGTATTGTATTATTTGTGAACAAACGTTTAGTGAAGGTGACACTGTGGTTGTGTAAAAGGCTTACATGCTATAAAGAGCAGCAGTATACGTCGAAAAGATGGAATATTTGAGAAATTGGAAAATGAGACGAATGTGAGATTACATATTAAGTGCCGTAAAGACTATACTCGTGAGAGTAGTATAACTGCTGTAAGTAATCGTTCGCCACAAAATTCAATACTCCTTCGATACATACATATACGAGGAATGATCGAAAAAAAGGTTACAAAGCCTATTATGGCGTATGTGTTAGTCATAGCTGGAAGATCAACACACCTGATGATGGAGGGCACTCAACACTAGTCGTCGATGTAATCACCTTTTTTGTTCAAGCACTTGTCACAACGGTAGATGAGGTTTTCCATACCGGTTGCACAGAAAGCCGCGTCAAGTTCTCGTAGCCACCGTGAGGCAGCTCTTCTGACATCATCACATGTCAGATAATGGTGGCCAGCCAACCAAATGGTAGTCCCAGCTCAGCTGATATTGAGCGTAATGTTCTTCTTCTGTCCTCACGAATACACTCATCCACAAGACCACAGTTCACGTCAGTGGTTGAGGTACTGGGCCTACCGCTGTGTCCAGGGTTGTCATCAACAATACTGGTCCGTCCTTCTTCGAAGGCACGACACCACTTCGCTACATGTTGCCTTGAAATTGTCCCCTCCCCATACACCTCCACAATCTGCCTATGAATGTCAGCAGGTGTAGTGTTTTTGACCCACAGGAACCGCACCACTGCCCTCACTTCTACTCTTTACCAATTTTCTAGACGAGTCACCATTTTAAATGTCCGGTTCTCGGGTATACATGGTCAGAATCCGAAGTCCTCAAACTCGCAACAAGACAAACATGTTAGTAATTTACACATAATTTTTCGTTACGTTACAGTGAATAAAACAAAAGTTATATGCTTTGTAACCCTTTTTTCCGATCATCCCTCGTATAATACATATATTTGACTTCAAACGTGATTGCTGGTTTTGCAGTGAAGTTTGTGATTTTCAAGCAGAAACTAAAAAAAATGTGAACAGGCGAGTTAAAATATTTGAAGTTCGATCCTTAACATTCAAGGATCAAATCATTGAAGCTGTCATCAAGAGGAATGATGATTGGGGAAGGACAGTGCTTGATCGAATTCGTACCGTTATTGATCTAGTTGCAGTTGAGGCTAGGTACCATCATCCTTGTTTCACTAAATTTTACACATTCTCACGTACATCGGGAAAACGTGGTAGGCCTGAAGATGAGTGTATTTCTATAGCATTTCTGCAGTTATGCTGCTACCTTGATAATGATAACGACGAGTGTCAGTACTCGATGAATCAACTTATGACGAAGATGAAGGAATATCTTTCACAAGATACTGATGTCTCAGAAAAAAAACTCTTAAGAAACGCCTATGTGATCACTATGGAGAAGACATGATAATAACAATACGTAAAGGGCAAACCGCTACAGTATGTTTCCGTGATACAGGATATAAAATACTATCCAAAAGTTGGTACACACAGAAAGAAGAAGATCCAAAGAACGAAAGACTTAGAATTGTTAGAACTGCTGCCGCAATAATTCGATAAGATATACGATCTGAAACATATGCCAAAGATATGTATCCAAATCCACATGAATGCTTGAAGGCAGCTGATGATATGGTTCCAGAGACATTAAGGGTCTTTACAGAGGGTGTGATTATGAAACGAATAAAAGGAAATGAAGACTCCATCAAAAGAAAATGTGTGTGTGTATTGAGCATGCTATTATATCAGCAGTAAGACCACGGTCATTCAATTCAATGATTCAGATTGGACTTGCAGTTCATCTACATAGACATTTTGGTTCAAGAAATCTTATTGATATGTTATCAAGCATGGGTTTATGTGCATCCTACAATAAAGCCATATTGTATCTTAGTTCTGCAATGTTAAGTGATGAGGAAATTGTTGCTGACAAGGAATTATTGAATCGCTTTGTTTTTGATAATGCAGACGTTCGGACCTTGGACGGACTAGGAACTTTTCACAATATGGGGAGCATTATGTGCACTACTCCTGCAAGATATGTTCATCCCAGAAATGAAATTGTTCGATTGAAGAAGCAACCACCAGAATGTTACCTTGCCAAATTTGGTATAATGTTCCATTCCGCACATAATAATAATAATAATAATAATATCGTCTTTATTGAGAGGGCGTGTTTCGGCCTCGCGGGCCGTTCTTACAACAAACCCTTAAAAAAAAACACATATTACAATTGAAACTTTAACACTTCTTGAAAATCATTGTTGCAGTAGAAAGAATAAAAGTAAAAAATAAAACTAAGACATTCATACCTATAATGTAAAAGAATTAATGTACTGAAGGTACAGACTTAAATCTGAAAGCACAATTAGAATATAATTATTACAGCTAATACTAAAACCAACACCTCATTCCAATTCATTACAGAAAAGACAAATCCAGACACTATTGTTTGGACAGCAGATGCTGCTTTAGATTTAATTTGTGTGTTCCAGGGTGAAGCTCCCCTGAGGTCAGTGGTGGGGGGAGGTCATTCCATTCTTTTATTGCGGTGACTATGAAAGAGTTCCCATAGAATGTTGTTCTGTGTACAGGAATCGTGAATTGTGTTTTTTGACGAAGATTAATTTGTTTTCCTCTCTTCCTGTACGGAGCAATTTTATCATATAAATTTCTTGGTTCCTTATTGTACAGGATCCTGTACAATAACGACAATGCCAAAAATGTTCTCCTATTCTTAACGTTTAACCAACTAAGTTCCTGTAAGTACGTGGAAATATGTTCTCTTCTTTTGACATTCAGTATAAATCTTATGCAACTGTTTTGAAGTTTTTGTAGCTTGTAATTTAGGGCACTGTTGATATTCATAAATACGTTGTGCCTGCTGTCCGTGGCCTGCAGAAAATCAAGATTAAAGAAATGGAATTCACCAAACAGGTAGCACCATCAGTGCATGTTGCATCACTTCATGATTTTGAATGGATGTGTGGAAATCACCTTACCTTGTCACCAAGTCCAAGTTGGAGTGGTTATATGGAGCTTGCCACTGAAGGTAGCAAGGAATATCACATTTCTGAAATAAGTATATTACTATTTATGAAGCTGCTGCCGACAAGTCCAGATGCCATATACTCAGCCCTTATGTTCGCAGTTGAAGAATGCATGAAACATATTCAAAAGACATGTATTGTTACTTTCGACCAACCTCCATATCTGAAAGCCTCTGAAATTGTTGCGGCTTCTCTAGACAACGGAGGTATGTCGCCAGATGTCCTTCGTCTAGGTGGATTCCACATGCTTATGTCGTATATGGGAGCGATATGATATATGATGAGGGGAAGCAGGGAGCAAGACTACTAGAAGGAAAGGCTGGGGTCAGACACGCCTCTTTTCGCGACTGCCGCGGGTGTGACGTCATGGGCGGACAAAACCCAGATGAGTCTTTACCCCATACGGAAAGAAACGTGGAAAGGCTGATCTGTTTTGTTCTTTTCGCTCCTTTTTTCTTGTATTTCTGGATTGTTGGGTTCAGGGTGCGAAATCCTGGAGGGGACGAGGGGGATTCCCCCCACCAACAATCTTGGCCTCAAAAATCCCTCACCAAAAATTTCCCGGGGCAAAGAGTTTTTGTTATAACAATGAAAATATAAGCAATTACTTTTAATTTCAAATATACTTTACTAAGAATAATATCGAAAACACACACAAATTAGTGTAGTTGTGAGTGTTGAATGCTTTCTGCCTCAAGAGATCATTAACAAATCTACATCAATACGCAGAGTAAAAGTAAAACAAGAATGCAAAACAATAATAACTATGAAATCTAACTAAACAAAAACTTACACATAATAAAACCACTTAAACTGTTTCATAATTTATTAACATCTTTAACCGGTTAGTAATGGAATTAGTTAGCTGCTTTACACTATCTGATATGTATGAAAGTAACAAATTAATTTCTAATTAATCATAATAATTCTTTTAATTGAGTAATTTATTTTCACTTTTAATAACATTACAAATATGTACATCGTATAATTCACACATATGTTTGTGGGGAGGGGGTTCTAGGTTAAGAACTTTCTTCCCCTCACCAGTTTTCAATGATTTCGCACCCTGGTGGGTTGTGAGGTGTTGCAGTTCACAATACCTTCAGTGAGGTGTTGCGACGTGTCGTGATCTCCGATGAAAAAATAAAAACAGCGGGTGACAATATAAAACTGAACACATCGCATCTAACGAGACTTGTTAATGGATTGCAATACCAGTAGTCTCATTACATAACATCAGGCTACCATACACTTCAATTGGGTTACAATTATTAGAATAAAAAATAATAATCTTGTATTTTTTTAATAAAGGCTCTCACGTGTATAGTAAGATAAAAACTGCAAGCATACCCCTCCCAATTTAATATCCAGTCCCCCACCAAAATTCCTATGTCAATTTTAGGTTCACTGTTGGTATTGAAGAGTTGAATCTCGACCTCCTCCAAATAATTTAATTCTCAATCGCCATACCAAAATTCCCACAACAGTCTAAGCGCAAAAGTAATTAATACTCAAGACTTGGCTATCTCCCATCCTAGTGCTCAATTTCCTTACTACAGAGTTGGAAAATTCCCCAACCAAGGGTAATTCCACATCAGAATTCACGATAAAAATTTAAGGTTTAATATGTAATAGCTGGCTGGATATTGTGCACCTCAAATAGTAGATACCGTGTTGCCGAGAGACGACACTGGTATGTCTCGTCGCGTGAAAATTCCATCTCTTCTCGTGTCTAGTCTCGTTAACAACACTAATAATACATAGTAACTGTTATAATTCCCTTGGCAATACACAACTTGCTATTTATATACGAGTGATGCTTAAATGACAACGTAGTTCAACTTCCGTCCTCCATTGTTCTATTATTTATTCAGTCAAATTTTCATCACAACCCCCCCCCCCCCACAAAGTTAAGCGGACTCAACCAGCTTTCACATACCCGCCTGTGGGCACCCCTGTTCGACATCCCACTGATTATATATATACGTATAGAAAGTGAGCCTCGACTTTCTTCAGTTCTATGTCTCAAGTTTTTGTTCAGTCAAAAGTTGTTTAAAGTGTTTGTGACATAATACACACGGAACTTCCTCACATTCCTCCCTGTGTAGTTCAAAGATTCATAAGACTCAGAATTCTAATCTGAATAAGGAAAATTAATGAAGAAATAAATATCAATAGTTGAAGCAAAGTTACCAAATTTGAAGAAGTTAAGTGAAAACAGCTCCTCTCTCACTCCTAAAAGAGAGCATAGATGAGGATGTTTTCTTTTACATATTCAACTTATCCATAATTTTGGCTTTCTGCCTTTCTTTATTTAACAAAATTATTTTACATTCAACATATATTTTTCTTTCTGCCCTAACAAAACGCTTTACTAGGTGAATTAACCCAATTTTACATGAAACCTAATGTTTCACAGAGGAATGTGACGACATATAAACTACCGATAAAATGTGTGCGTAAATGGCTGTGTAATCCATCTGTAAGGACATACGTTATGTCGGATCCTAAGTAAGTCTGTGTATTCACTCCCAACTAGCTTCTGGGCATAATTGCGGCTCTTTTTTGTTCATAATTACTGCTTTGATTCGGCTGCGAAACCGGAGCGTAGAGCGATCTGTTCGCCCGTGACGTCACGCCTGACGTCAAGGACCACGTGATCAGGTATGGCCCCAGCCTTCTACTCTACTAGTCTTGAGCAGGGAGCGATAGGATATATGATGAGGGGAAGCAGATTGGAAGAAGCTTGGTCAGTAATATATATCATTCGTTACAAGTCACGAAATAAAAGTGTAAAACTTCAATCAACACCAGGCAAATTTGATTACAAAATAATGGGAAAAGTTTCCACAGAGTTAAATTTATTTTTTACATTATTAGATAAGTTGGTTAAATCACAAACATTTATCTTCATACAGTTATTGGAAATTTTATTTTCTTTAATTTATGTCTGAACACATTCTCGGCTCAACCTTCACCATTTTTAGTTAATAAAGGAATTATGATCAAACGTCACCGTTCATTCGCCATTTTCCAATATGGCGGACAGAGCACAACTCGGATTGTCGGGGACTTTTAGTATGTTGTTTGAAATACCATACTGGTGATATCTACCAATTTTTATCTATGTTGGAATTTTTTCCATTCTTTTATGACATTTTGCCTACTTTTACTGGACTATTATACTGGGTGTGACCATAGACGCCAGAGCATAGGCAGCTGGCAAAATCCAGTACAGGTTTCTTTCTGGGTGGAAGAGCAGGATTTCTTGCATTTTAAGGTCAGCTACACTAGCATTAGGACTGTATCCGTCATACTGCTCATATGAGTGAAGGAAAATAAAAATTCCAACAATCCTACACGAATACCGGGATGCCTTTACCCACAGAAGCAAAAGGGAAGATATATATATGCAATTTTCTCCCTTGATAAAAGCCTTCCGCGTTCCTTTCTCGAAAAAGAAAAAAAAATCGATGCGTGTTAGTCCGCCCGGCCCACTCGCGTGCGTGCATCTCTGCATACCTTTGAGGATAAAGCCGCATTAAAATACTGGCGTCAACCCGCTTCATATATAATGGATAAGGAGGTGTGTTGGTTAAGCAAGAAAAGTGTGAGGCAGAGGGCAAATGTTACTGGGTGCCTTAGCACCCTGAGGACTTGAAAGGGCGGGACGGAGGGGCTTGGGCAATCTAAGGAAAACAATACGAAGACACAAATCCATAAGGAATTCTGGGTAACACACACACGCTGCAGAAGGAAATTCTTGGAAGCCTTGCTCCTTTACGTAATCGGTATAATCCAAAGAGGACAAGCGGCTTGTATTATTCACACAGCGGCGCCACAAAGACAGTCTTACGGCACGATGAAATTTTCTTGAATTGCCTTGGACAAATCACACAGGAGGCTGGTATGTAACGCTATTTTACGGATTATAATTTCGGGATTTGTTGATTGTATTCAACCCACAGTATTTTTGCAATGACCCTGGAAATTCTCATTATATGACATCGTAGGGAGTCTGCCTGCTAGGCGGGATATCTGGGTTCGATTCACGCATTGAGTGGCCTAAGGACAATCTCCGTTTATGCAGGGTGGCCATAGAATCTGCAACCAGTGGCGATATTGTTTCTCATCACAGGACAACAGTGGCGTTGAAATGGCTTGGACATGGACACCACAGTCATCTGACCTCAACCTCATGAGCTTTGTCATATGCAATGTGGCACCGGGAGCTCACTTCCCTGCGCCGTACGCTAACCACTCCCCCCACAGAAACTGGCAATGCCTGCTTAATTACGGCTCCCAGGTACAGTACCAGCTCATAAAGCGGACTATCCAGATGCAATAATCTGTATAGGCACAGAGTTAAGTAGATCAAGAAAAAAATATGTAAAGCATTTTCTTGGTTCACTCTGCTTGCAACATCTGTAGACCTTCTATTTTGTCTTTATATTACATCAATTGTCTGCCACTTTTGACTAATCGCGAAGATGAGGATGAAAATTGATAAGATGAAATGGATAAAGGGCCGACACGACAAGAGTCCGACAGAAGATTATACTGGCTTTGAGCCCAGACGCCAGAGCTTCGTTAATCTGCAAAATGCAGGCCAGCCAGAGTGTACTGCGTGGTTTAGAGGTTGACATTTGGATGTCTTCGGAAAGGGTCACCCAAAGGGCACAAATAGCCCGAGTGGTGACATATCTATAATAATTTTAATGCATCAAATCCAATCGAATCAACATACACCAACGACGTTCTATTTCATGTACAGTCACCCGCAAAGAAATGGCACACACACATCCTGAAATACTTGCTTCATTGTATGCTCGTATGTGTGTTGCCCAACTCTACGATGGTGTAAGAAACTCGCAATGAATATTTGCTACGGAAGTTCATTCATCGTAGTAGTATTATTTATAGTAGTTATATTATTTATTAGATTTTTATGCTTTGTTTCTCAGCGTACGCTTGGGTTCACTCATGATATAACCCTAACAAAGGAAAATCTTCCGTACAATCAGTGTAGCATTTTTATTGCCGGCGACCGTACGTCTCAAATTAAAAAAAGCTTCGACCGGCTTCTGAAAGCTTGGCAACAAACAAGTCATTCCCTTGAAAAACTGCTTGATGAAAAGTGCTACTGGAGCCGCTGCCCCCTCCCAAAAGGAGCAGCCGAAGATCAAAAGCCGGAAGGTAAAGCGGGCATTAGCGAGTAGCTGGCTGGAGGGCCACGCAGGCACCCCTTTCCCTCGATTAATGACCGAGCATCGATTCCCGATACGGGATTGGCCAGGAGTTCACGGGAACACATCTCGAGAACGCACGGAGCATCTCTGTTTTGGAAGCGGGAAGAGGGATTCCATAAAGTCTCGAGTTATGCGGCCACGTTCTGGAAACAAAGTAGGACTCGATTATGATATTGAAATTCTACACGTGTGACGTCACGAAAATGGCGCTCACCAGCGAACAAGGTAACACAAAGAAAACAAGTGTCTAGATACAAGGGAGTGTCAAATGCAAACCTTAAAAGTCCAATCCCTAATAGGAATAACAGAGATCCTGCGAGGTGTAACAGATTGTAATAATCATAACATTTAAATTTTGAATAACCATGCCATTATCAACAAATTAACATCCCAAATACGAGGGAGGGGTAGGAAAGTACTCGAACCGACCCCTTACCAAATTTTACATATAATGTAGCCATTGCCGCTGTAAAAGAGTGTTATTTCATTGCGTAACATTGAATTTGCAGGATTACAACACTACTTTTTTAAACTTGTTTACAGCTTCTGAAGGAAAAGTGGCGCAGAAGAATGTCGAGGGGTATTTTGTTTCTGAAGTACAATGTTCCTTCACTGAAGACTGGGTAGATACTAAAAGGACTTGTATTGACCATACATACTCCCTACTCACCAGATCTTGCTCCATCTACGTATCTATTTCCTAACCTTAAAAGATACTGGCGGTTTTTAAGAATTTGGGGTGTCAGTGCACTATTGCTTACTACCGAGTTTAAAATACACATGAAGGACATACATTTTGCAAGGATTCAGCGGTGTCAGCAGACCAGACAAATTAATTCTGTTTGGAGCGGTTCAAGAGAATTGAGACGCGATGTGCCAAAAGTGTGTTGAACGTCGGGGTGAATATGGGGAATAGCAGGAATGTTTCATGGTTTAAGATCGAGTTGTTCTTGGCCAGGATGGGAACTCTTCAGTCACCCTTCGTATATCATTCTGAACAATGATGTTTTATATTTCTTATTTTTTTTTTAGCTTTTCTGTCACTTTGGATTATCGCGACGATGAGGATGAAATTGATGAAGGAACACTCACACATAACACCCATGCTCAGGACGAGATTCGAACCCGGGACCCATGTGAACAATGATGCGTTTTGGAGAATTTTACAATTAGAATCAGGTTTGATTTTCCCCAAGGGGAAGCAGGTCTCTCCATAGAACACCCAACCCTCCTGTATTTCCAAACAGATCATCGAGCATGCCACTGCTTCTACCGGTGTGGGTTTCGACTGCGGCGGTGTTTGGTGCAAAACACGCTTCCCGGCCATCATATGGTGCACGCACCTACCCTATCGCAGGACCATTTGGCGTGTTGGCATCCTAGTTCGAGCGTAAGCGGTGTTACACCACGAGAACCGCAACAAACAGTTGGGGTATCCGGAACAGTGCGACATCCTGCGTTGTACACGCGTGTTGTGATTGGTGACGCACAAATTAAGCTCAGCTAAAATCATCCCCCTCCCCTTTTCCCGTTCTGATCGTGAGCTCAGTGAAAATGGCTCACAGGCTAGCCCCTTCGATCCTGCACCCCCTCACCCCCTTGGGATTGTGACCATTAACAGGACATGTAAGTTAGCCGACGTTCATTTCAGGAATTGGGTGTATGCAATGCGAAAGTGGAAATCCAAGAGAGGTCAGACCCCCACCCCCATTCTAAATGAATAGAAACAGTTCTTGTAACATATAATCAAGGGTGTATTTAGAGGGGGCAGGGGGTACGCCCTCCCCAAAGACATACAAAATACCAACATTAAATAATAAAAATATACTTGTTTAGCATTTGTTGTGTAATCGAGGGTTATTCACTTCCGTCGAATATACACGAAGGAAGGACTAGATTGGAATCATACGCTTTGAATTCAAGTACCAAAGAAGATTTATGCACACTACTACTTATAAAAATATGCATAAAATAATAATCAGGAACCTTACTTAATTAACTGGACCTAACATCCCCAATAAATAATCAGTTTTCTATTTTTTTACATCATTTTCCTTGTGAGGTCAGTTCTTATGAAATAAGTTTCCTGACAACTGTTATTTTTTTTCGTTTTACGTCTCATATTTATATCGTGGTAATTGGATGAAACGAGATAACAGTGAAATAATATAATTATCATCAATGCCTTGACCGGGTTTCGATGGATTCAATCGCTTTATTATAATTCGCTCTTCTGTCACTCTGGGCTAATCGCGAAGATGAGGATGAGAGGTTATAAGATCAAAGGGCAATCTCGAACACACAAGCGCCACAGATGATTGCTTATACTGTACCAAAGCTCTAGACTGGTCTTACGGCGGCCGATCCTCAAGCTGGCAAGGGAAATGACCAATCCAGCGCGATGACAAACACAGCAGCCTGTAGAACGAGGTGCGCACTGCACCTCCTCCCGCGAACTCATAACTCGCGGCGATACCGCTGTTGCCTGGCTGGTCTCCGGCGTATTCCCTGCACTCCACTTCCCTTGCCAAAAATGTAGGTCGCCCGCCGTAAGACTAGACAAAAGCTAAAGCAGCCAGTCATCTGTCCAAGTATAGTAGGTCAGAACCGCGCACTCAATTTGATTCTGGCGCGAGAACACATCAGCCACTGTAGAACTTCTACCTCATTGGCTCCTTCATGGATGATAGTAGGTTAGAACTTCGTATTCAATTAGGTTCATGCGCGAGACCACTGTAGTCCCTCTACAGCTTAAACCTTATCGATTCCTTCACGATCGATAATAGGTCACAACCTAACATTCAATCTGATTCAGGTGTGATATCACTTCGGCCACTCTGTAACTTCCATCTCATTGGTTCCTTCCCCGTCAATAGCCGGTCCCTACATGTAGGAAGCACGTATTCAATTTGCATCAGGCGGGAGACCGCTGCAGCAACTCTAGAACTTCTCCCTCATTGGCTCCTTGACAACTGATAGTAGGTCACAACGTCGCATTAAATTTGATTCCAAGCTCTAAACCTGATTGTTGCCGTGACCTTGCACCGTCGTATTATTCTTGTACTGTATAAGACCAGCGTGTGTGTCGATTGAGCACCACTTTTAGTTACTAATCACGACATCTGGCAACACTGCGTCGCGCGGAAACGTAAAAGAGCAGAGCGCATATGGTTCTCTGCCAGTTCCTGCTCCATGTGGTTGATCGTCTGTATCCCGGCGATTCCCCACATCAAAGGGAGGCAAGAACGGGAAATTTCTTGGTCGGCGTCTGTTTTTGATGCTGCTGCATGAAAAGGCAGGGGACGGGCAGGGGATGCAAACACGGATCTGCTTTCAGCGCCAAATTATCGTTTGTGGTCGTCACTATAATCAAATTCAAATGTTGACCAGGGGTTATCCCTAAATAGAGTAATTAGTTAATAACTACATGGGGTTTCGTGCGTACCTGCCGTAAATATTGTCTAATGGAGAGGGGGAGAGAGAATGTGAGTGTGTGAGTGTGTGTGTGTGTGCAGGTGAAACATCGGATTTAACATTCGATGCGCGGCGGGACTCCCACAGTAGATGTGTTGACGTCACGATGATCGCGTTGGTTTCCAGATTATATAAAAAAGGTTGGTGTGAATTGCTAGAGCAATCCAGTCCCACTCGATATTTTATTGTTCCTTTAAAGGTTTCGGGATTAGTGAACGAGGGCTTGTCTTCCAAAAAATGTAACGTTCGTTTTATGTGGAATATATCTACAAGGAGCCGCAGTGGTCTAATCGGTAGGGCGTCTGTCTGCCACGCGGTAGATCCGGGTTCGATTCCCGGGGTGCGTTATCTAAGGTCGGAATAAAACGGGTCTGGAACCCACCCAGCCTCAAATCAATGGGTACCTGGGGCAATCCTGGGGGGTAAAGGCGGCAGGAGCGCGTTGCTAATCACAACACCTCCAAAATGGCCGAGATCGAGAATGTGTGGGGCCATAACCCCACATCCCCTAAACGTGCCCTCATGGCACGGTGCTACATGTACGGGGAACTTTGCTTTTATATCGACAAGGAGTACTTACTCGAAACATTTGAGTCGATTCGTTTATTTCACTTCCTCTTCCACTACTTTTGGCTAATCGCGAAGAGGAGGATGAGCAGACGAAATTGACGAAGAGACACATTCTGGGATTCGAACCCGGTACCCCTGGCGTCGTAGCGCGATGTACTAACCACTCCACCACGGCTGCAAATACAATAATTGCCTAATTAAAACAGTTGCATTACGTTTTCTCTGGCGCCGATGGGAAAACAAGACGAGCTAATATTGTTATCATGAGATGATTACATTCTGATGGTAGCAAACAGGCCAATCTGAACAGTGGTAAAGCCGACCTCTGTGGCGAAGTGAATAGCACAGCGCGCTCCGACGCCAGGGGTCCTGAGTTCGAATCCCGGCATGATCATGGCTGTTCTTCGTGAGTGTTCCTTCATCCATTTCATCATGTCACTCATCCTCATCTTCGCGATTAGCCAAAAGTTGCAGAAAAGGGAAGTACAAATACGCCAAATCACTTATTAAACAGTGCTAAAACCAAAGTAATAAGCCGAGTTTTGGCTACCTCACGGATTCAGGACCAGAATTGTTATCCGAATAATCAAGCATTAAAATCGAATAGCGGGCGTTCGAATATTCAGTATGAAATACTTCATGCCACTGCATTGAAAATAGCAATATTATATATTCTATCGTGTTTATGGCCTCAGCCATAGTGCCACGGTAACGCTTTGTAATCAACGGGTCCTGGGTTCGATTCCCGGTGGAGGCACATATCTATTCGTATCGCACTGTATGTCCAGTACGGATTTGCTTATATGTGCATAAAGTGAACTAGAAAACCCCATGGTGCTTACATGTATCAGACTTACAGAGTCCTAAAGACGGCTAAGGGATTAAGGGCGAGAATTACTATCTGAATACATAATCATTAGCCTTAAAAACGAACATTGGGAGTTCCAATGTCCACCAAGAGATTCCCATCGCAGTATCTAACCGTGAAGTTATCACGCCGGCATTCATTAACTGCTACGAACGGAATGAGTAGTGCGCAGGCGCGTCGCCGTGCAGGAAATAAATACCCCAACGCGCACGGATTACAAATCATAGGGGTTCACCGCAACAAACGCAGCGGTGGCTCCCCCGGCGGCAACGAGGCCAGGCTTTTGTGTTCTGGAGAGAGAGAGAGAGAAAGAGAAAAAAATATTTACAATCGCAGGTGGTCTATCAAAGAGAAACACGTACATCTGCGCGCAGTAAACAAAGAGCGCGGATGGTCCGCGAGTGACGTCAGAGCCCGCAGGGCATCAAGTATGCGCGCCGCAAAGGGCGAGTGATGGTGTTTCGGGGGGGGGGGGGCACTCACTTTACGGCAGTGGAATTAGTTTCCCTTGAGGGTAAAAAAAACTAGGCCAGTTTCTTCCGCAAGAGCGGGAATCGGACTGATTGACGGAGGCGAAGTCGTGACGTTAGCACCCAAATAGCTGATCCGTAATTTGGACTTGCGGAACGGTGGCTAGCTTCAATGGGACCCAATTTTTTCTTGTAATATGTGGCGGAAATTCGTCAATTTACGATACGGATACTACAGTCCTGACGCAGAAACAGAAAACACACCTTTATCATTCCGAAGACAGTTGAATTTTTGTTATTTAGCGTCGCTTCTCTGCCACATTTAGCTAATCGCGACGATGAGGATGAGTGATGATATGATGAACCTACACTCAAAGAACACCGATGCCCGGACCGGGATTCGAACCTGGGACCCCTAACGCCGTACCGCGCTGTTCCAACCACTATGCCATGGAGATCGGCGGGGAATATATTGTAGTGTAGAGTTATAGGAACCACAATTTACCCGGTTGCAAAAGGCTGGACCCTCAGGCCGACCGAGCGGATTCTGGTGTAAACTAGAGGGGACACTTCGCAAACTGTTGCCACAAGGCTGGTACCTATGGTGCCGATGCAAAACATATGGAAGATATCTTCACCAGTCTGTACACTAGATTCATTTCTAAGAACTCTACCCGGGTTCAGTTATCAGTATATAAGTGTGTATTTGTAAAAGTGGAAATAAAAAGAAAAGGAAGACATTCCTAACCTTATATTTCAAGTATAAAAAGGTAAAAAAGATCCCTCAGTAATGACCATGCAGGAAGACAGTACAGGGGGAAGGGTCAAATTTTTAATTGATTTTTTAACAAGATTAACGTCTTTAATTTAGTTTCTCTAAAAATATTTTAAAGCTCATGAACATAGAACCCTTCTTATAACACTAATATTTTCCCATTTGCAGTTCGCTCAATTCCACATCTGACTGTAGAATACTTCTTCATGGTTTGATGGCTTCTTCATGGCGCTCCCGTATCATCTAATGACCGCGTGCTATACTGTACTTAGGGCGCCCGTTCCAGTGCACGCAGGGGGGAAAGATTGGACCTGGATGTCGGATTGTACTACGGAAACGAGGAGAGTGGAGGGAGTTTACGATCGACACACACGGTTCGAAGAAACGAGGCGGGTGGAAAAAAACATCGGTGTCCAATGTTTTGGCCCTCTGCCATAATTTCTTAATAGCCTCGACATTCGGTCCGAACTCACATCTGGAAGCGAGAGGGTGACGGAGGGTGAAGACGAGGCCTCAACCTCCCCTCTGACGCCGAGACACCAATATCATCGCCCGTCTGTTCCCAGAACCGCAATTATCCCAGTTCTCGGGAGGGGAAGTCTGTGCCATTTGGAGCATTCGACCAGGAGTTCTGTGCTCTAACGGGGAGCCCAAGTACCTGTCCTTCACCCCACTCCGAGTGTTCTTACTTTCTGCGTTTCGTTTCTAATGCAACACGCATGGTTCATACGTACCAAGGGTCACAAGGAGGCGCATGGAATATTATAGTGGAACCACGAGCAAAACAACCTGCGCAGACCCGCGACTCCTGTGCACCGTACTCCCGCGAATAGGAGAGGAGGAGAGTGGACCATGCTTCCTTATGGCCCGAGGTGGAGGGAAGAAGAGAAAGCTGCGCGGGGACTTTTCGTCCCAAGGTTTTTTTCCTTGTGGTCGATCTATAGGACACTTTCTGTACCTTTCGTTCCTGATGTAGATTGAGGATACTTCCACCCCCGTGACGTAAAGTATAGATAATTCACCAGCGCGAGGTGGGAAACAGATCCTTTCCTCGCAAGGGTGCCGTAAAGTGGAGATGCCTCGCAAGTGTAACGTACGGCGGCGATCCGTCGCCAGGGTGACGTAAGTTGGAGATGCCTCTCCAGGGTTACGTAAGTTGGAGATGCCTCTCCAGGGTTACGTAAGTTGGAGATGCCTCTCCAGGGTTACGTAAGTTGGAGTTGCCTCGCCACGGTGACGTAAGTTGGAGTTGCCTCGCCACGGTGACGTAAGTTGGAGTTGCCTCGCCACGGTGACGTAAGTTGGAGTTGCCTCGCCACGGTGACGTAAGTTGGAGTTGCCTCGCCACGGTGACGTAAGTTGGAGTTGCCTCGCCACGGTGACGTAAGTTGGAGTTGCCTCGCCACGGTGACGTAAGTTGAAGATGCCTCGCCAGGGTGACGTACGCTGGAGATGCCTCGCAAGGGTGACGCACGGCGGAGATGTATCCCCAGGGTGACGAAAGTTGAAGATGCCTTGCCAGGGTGACGAAAGTTGGAGATGCCTCGCAAGGGTGACATACGGCAGAAATGTCACCCCAGGGTAACGTAAGTTGGAGATTCATCGCAATGGTTACGTAAGTTGCAGATTCCTCGCAATGGTAACGCAAGTTGCAGATTCCTCGCAATGGTAACGCAAGTTGCAGATTCCTCGCAATGGTAACGCAAGTTGCAGATTCCTCGCAATGGTAACGCAAGTTGGACATGCCTCGCAAGGTTAACGTACGGCGGCGATGCCTCGTCAGGGCGACGCACGGCGGTGATTCCTCGTCAGGGCGACGCACGGCGGTGATTCCTAGCAAGGGTTACGCACGGCGGTGATCCCTCGCCAAGGTGACGTAAGTTGGAGATGCCTCGCCAAGGTGACGTAAGTTGGAGATGCCTCGCCAAGGTGACGTAAGTTGGAGATGCCTCGCCAAGGTGACGTAAGTTGGAGAAGCCTCGCCAAGGTGACGTAAGTTGGAGATGCCTCGCCAGGGTGACGTAAGTTGGAGATGCCTCGCCAGGGTGACGTAAGTTGGAGATGCCTCGCCAGGGTGACGTAAGTTGGAGATGCCTCGCCAGGGTAACATACGGTGGAGATGCCTCGCAAGGGTAGCGTAAGGTGGACATGCCTCGCAAGGGTGGTGTAACGTGGAGTTTCTTCGCAAGAGTGACGTACGGCGGAGATGTCTCTCCAGGGTGAAGTAAGGCGGAGATACTTCACCATTATGATGTAAGTGGAGACACCTCACGAAGGTGACGTAATGTGGAGATGCGTCACAATTGTGACGTGCGGTACAGCTGTATCAGCATCATGACGCAGCGTAGAGATGTATCACCAGCACGGCTTAAGATGCAGATACTTTAGCATGGTGACGTAACATTGAGAAACTTGACCATCGTGAGGAGAATCTATCCTGAAATCCTTTCATTGCGAGTTGGTCTCGTCAGCTGGATCAACCACTCTACCTGCACTGCATAATGGCCGGTGGTTCGGGAACTACTACACACAGAAGCACGAAATTTGGTGTGTAGAATTACACGAGGTACGGCAGCGTAATGTAAAGTGATGACGCGCTACATCCGCTGGTCCAACCAAAGCACAATTTTTGCTGCACCCTTCTTTCGATTCAAGACAGCCGAAAAACTTGAAGCGAAAAAGACGAAAAGACAACCGCAGTCTCTCCTTTACGGTTCCCCAAATTGATTTTTATTCCTGCTCCGCGGGGCGTTTCTCGGCTCGTGCGAAATTAAACCGCTTTTATGGACTGCGGATTATGGAGTTCTCAATTGGGCGCACGAGCTCCCAGCGTAACTGCCTGCAAAAATAACTCTCGCGCCAGTTGGCGTGGCTGCCTCGACATGCGACCCGTTAAGAATAATAACTGGGATAGGGGGTTTATTGGCCCACGACGGTGGGAGGGGCCGTCTTTCTTCGACTGCGAGCGAGGGAGATTTTTCACTTACCTCTCCAGGTTCAAGGGGTGCTGAACCCTCTCGTGCTACTGCAGAGATCGTGAACACACCACCACTTCGGGGTGTAAGACACCCAAATCTCAACCACCCTTCTACGTAGTATGCCCTGGACTGCATTTTGCAGACTAGCGAGGCTCTGGCGTCTGGACTCACGACCAGTATAATTCTCCAAGGGGTTCGTGTTCTGCGCTTTAGTTGTGAGTTTAAGTTGAGTCCACTTCATGCACCAAAAGGCTAATCGAGACTGGACTACAGTTTAAAGTGGGATCCGAACTACTATCTGCCTCCACCAGGTACCGAACCCGGGACCCCTTGATTACAAGGGGACGACGCTACCACTGCGCTATCGGGGAGGCACTTGTGTGTTTGTGATTTCTTGTTATCACCATTCATCCTCATCTTCGCAATTAGACAAGAGTGGTAGAAACGCGAAGTGCAATAAATCAATTCACAAGAACCCCACTTCGGGCCTTGCTGATGGCGCAGTAGTGACCCGGTCGCCTTGTAATAAAGTGGTGATGGCTTCGATCTGAGCCGTGTTTTTCTAGTCGGTACGGCGTGTGAGACCCGGGTTCGAATCCCGGTGTGAGTGATCTAAGGTTGTAATTTTTCGTTCTTTCTTCCTGCATACAGCGGATCCGGGGTTCACTCAGCCTCAAATAAATGGCAAAAGGAGAGGTGCGTCAAGTGCTGGACACTACTAGAAACCTATGTGAACCATGTCCTCAGCCATTGTGCAGGCTACGATAAGAAGAAAGAAGAAAGTTCGTAGCTGTCTGCGGTGGGTAGAGATTGGTTTTAAAATACGTCGATTTCAAGTTTTCTGTACTGTTTGTCAATAAAGATGAGTGTATTTCACAAACATCTTGAGTCGACCAATCAACATGGTCGCCCACCAAGCTCTCTCTCTCTGTGTTGTGTTCACGATTAACCACGTGAAAAATGACACACATCCATTGTTGAATTTCAACAGTGGAATCAAAACGAGCTTCAAACATTCGGAGCTAAAACATTAAACCCATTAAAATTTAACAGCATAAACTACAAGTTGTAAACGATATCTAGTGAGTGCAGGTTTGGTCCTTTACTCTGGGGATATGCACACAGACGCTGGGGGTATAATCGGAGCGTTTGCAACACTGAGCGATGCTTTATCGCCCTGCCCAATATCGGCGGCAAGAAAATAGTTCGAAGGGGAAGGGGGAAGCGAAACGGATGGCCCCAGATAACCCACGGCTCAAGACCCAATCCAGTGGGATTTCCTGAAAGTTTCAGCCACCAGAGGTCAGGATTGAGGCTGCCAACTACACTTGTTCCACGACATAAAAAAAGCAAAGTTGTCGCGTAAAAGAAGTGGGGTGTGGCGTCCCAAGCGAGAACGTACTGCTTATCTATTGGTGGGGATAGGCCCCGCGCACGGAGTTAGAAGCAAACGTTATAGTTACTCAGTTCCTTTCCTCGAAGAATTTGACGATTGACGAAAATATGAAACAAATCAATGTCATTCCCAGATAGACCAGCCAAAGATAGACACGTTTCTCCAGAGCTATACCATCTCTCACAAAGTTCCCGTTAGAGAGAATAAATTCGATAAAATGATCCAGCCTACTGGCCTTATATGGTAATTTTACGTTATAATTTTGTTTCAAAAGTTCGGAAACGCCTTCGGGCTGAATATTTTGACTTTAGAAAAGCTGTGCTGGTTTAAAGATGAAGAATTCTGCAAAATGATGTGCATTTGTTCCCCCCTTATTTTACGTCGCTTCTGTTTGTTTTAGGCTAATCGCGACGATAAGAAAGAATGATCATTAGATGTAATAGATGATGGAACACACAAATGAACACCGACGACAGGACTCGGACATGAGACGGTCGTTTGCGAGATCGTGTGTCCAGCACTCAAAGCGTTCTGCCACCAAAGCGGCGGAAACGCTATGCACGGGCGTGTACATCTAACATAGTGTATTTATACGACGTTGGATATCCAGACAAACATTCAAGAGAACACGTTTATCCGGGGAACCGGCCACACACGAAAGATACTGGACGCCGGAGATAAAATTACTGAAACACCCAGTCTACTGACTTGACATGGTCCTTTAACATCTTGATTCAAAATGTCAGATAATTCCTGAATATCGTATTTGAATTGAACATTCAGAAACTAGCCTGGGGTGGATTCAACTTTTAAAAAAAAAAGCTCCCTCTTTCGTAACCGTAACACTTAATTGCATCCGCACGTATCCAACCCCGCCCTTCCAATATCTATTCCGGGTACACAGTGAATCATAAGCAATCAGTACACGCAGAAGAAAATTAAGCCAATCAGAATCTCGGACCACCCTCAGCAGGCAACACGTCACTTGACAAATTTCACTCGATTTAAAATCATCTGGTAATTACGCCCCACTTATAACATGCGTGAGCTAGGAACATTTTTTTCCTAGTACGCTGTCGTTACAAAAAACCTGATAATGAATGATGTCACCTCCGTTTTTTTTTGGAAAAAAAAAAGCATTCCATAATGACTCCCTCTTCCGTGCGGTTGGGAAAAAAAGAAGAGTGAACGATTGTTCAGTTCGTGTTAATCAGTGCAATGCCGAGATTAAATGAGACTTTCGTCCGCATGTCATTTGTTAATGCCAGACTGTGAAAACAAGAGGCGATCGGACTAAAACAGACTCGGAAGCAACATTACATTACTCTCCTCCTTTCCAATGTCCACAGAACTACTATTAACAGGAATATAGTTCACTGTCTCTAGCTTTTGCTGATTACTTAATGCAATAACTAATTCCGCAAAACAGGGTGGTTCGTAAGAACCGTGTGGGATACAAATATTAGCAGTCTCTTCAAAATATCAGGCATGCGCACGGGAGGTACGGAGATCTACTTATGCGCAGTGAGCATCTCTAGACTAAGTGGTCCAAGGTAATCTTTGTCTGCATTCCTAAGCAAGAGTCCTATTATGGAGGTATGTGGAGGTGACTATGAAATAACAACCCCCAACTCAGGCCTTCTGGAAAACTTAGCTTGCAGATGTAAGGCAATTTGTATCAAAAGTTTAAATCGAGTTTAGTGTATGTATCCCAAAATGGGCTTAAACAGGGAGATATTGATTGAATAACAGTGGACTACCCTCAATGCTATGCTAAAAGCCCTGTAATAAATGATCATGGGTTCAAAGTTAGCAGTTTCCTGTGTGTGCGATGCTACTGATTTCATAGGATGATTCTTTGGAACTCGTGGTGGTCCAGAAGCGTCCAATTACCAGAGATCGTTTGTCTTCCTGCTAGTATGTCTGCATAAGGGGCTCTACGGTCCACTAAGCCTCTCATTAATGTACCTAGTAAAATCCCCGGTGTGTGGAGTGTCGTGATCACATTATATCCACTATGGTCGAGACCGAGAATGTGCAAAGGCATCTCGAAAGCTCGCTATGCATACATCTGCGAAATGGAGAATGTGGCGACTGTTCAACCTGGCGCATAAAAGCAGATGTTCCCTTTGTTTCTTGGTAACATTCCAAATCGAGAAACTGCGTGCTGGGATGCGTAAGAGAACGCACTATCAAGATTCCGCAATCATCTCCCACACACTCAGCAGCGGTGGCGCAAGATTAGGGATTGATGTGAAGACGGAGCGCGTGTAAGGGTTGGCATGGGGGGATGACAATGCATGTGATCGTTCCCAGCAGTCAATGGCGCAGAGGGAACCGGATGGGGAACCCGTCTCCCTGGGACAGAGCCGGAAATTCGATCCGGAAATTGGATCCATCGCTGAGAACGGAAGTGGCGGCGCTGAGATCGGTAGGAATCCCTTAAAGGGAGCCGGCTTTCTCAAGTTGTCCGGACATCGAAGTCACGACTTCCAATCAGCATTCAAACGCCGATGGGCGACGCGTTCTTCTTCTTTTGTCTTCCGGCAGGATTGCGCACGGTCGCACAAAGTTTCCATATCCAGCCAAATGGAACGTACGGAACAATTCAGCAAAGAGAAAAGAGGATAATGGAGATAGAAGAGAAGTCCGTGATAGGGAGACGAAAGTAGAGAATGGTAGTGGGAATGGAAGCCAATGGATGATAAAATTATAAAAGTTTTCTTGCTCGAAGAATTAACGTTACGTTCCCTCCCACTGTTTCTTCTGGATCCCTTGGTTCCCATCGTCACACTTAAAAATTAAATCGCGCTATAATTTCGGCAATAATAATACTAATAAAGGAACATTTGCACACACACACACACACACACACACACACACACACTATATATATATTCATTCTTCTTTGGAAAAAGCGTTCGAACTTGGTTATGGCCTCGAAAGTACTTACTCTTGAAACAGCATTGCCTTGCACAAATTTTACTTTGTGGTGGTTTCTGCAGGATCAATATTTACATAAGCCCGACAACCACCAGATTAGCTATTACCCTACAAGCATAAGGTATACAAACACGTAGGTGCCCTTTGACACGATACAACAGACCAAACATAGTACACTTATAATAACGTCATTACACTAGTGTTTATCTCTACCTTACAAAGTCACCGTTATTTCAATTTCAATTTCAATTTTCCTTTATTAAAGGGCGAGGTTCAGCCTGCGGCTGTTCTACCACCTAATCACATCTCGATATTCGAAGAAGAAGCCCCAGCTCCAAACCTCAATACAAAATTCCTCAGATCGGTTCAGCTGCATGGATATACAAATTCTAATAGCTGTCAATTCAGATTCGGCTGTCCTGGTTGGTATCCTTCCACGAGAGACAAGTCACTGAATTCGTAAGTTCCTCTCTAAAATGCCCTGCGTTTCTTATCAACCGTGTAATAATTACTTACATTTCAACACTTGAGTGTCTTACTAATATCGCAATGATTGTTGTGGATAATAAATATTGTATAATTATCTCTCGGACATTGTGTTTTCTTTAAGGACATAACAACATTAACATTACCTACAAACCATTCTTGCAATGTTTGTCACAAGAAGCAACATAGCTGGACGTAAAGGAACTCGATAAGGACGGAAAAGATTGGACTGATCTTGCCCAGGATAGGGACAGATGGAAGGCTTATGTTGGTGCAGCCATAGACCTTCGGGTTTAAGAAAGCTAGATAATTGGTTAGTTAGTAAGAAGCAACATAACATACCAACTTCTTCCAAGCAAGTAAAATAACGTTGTAATGTTCCTCCCTGACACAGAATTGGAAATGAAACCACGCTGTCTTTGGGAAAAGCGACGACCTGCTGTGAACCATTCAAGACCGTGTTTTGAAATTAATTAAACCTCCACTATACCACGATTTAACAAGTTCGATTTTCCTCTTCATTCTTGCCATAGGGTTGCTCTCGCTTGGGTTGTACCCGAGGTAATAACGCATCCATTAGTTATGTACCCAGGGCGAAGTCATCTGTATTCCCTTCCCATGGCTTGTTTCCAGCTAAGTACCTACATAATATGCTTAGTGGACACTTACATCATACTGGTAACTCATGTCGTCCTTGTAAACGTACATTATCATCTTAATAGTAGAAATATTAAAATTCTCACCTGGTTTTAGTTATGTTATAGCCCTGCGGAGCATTTTCCTTAATTCTCTGTCATATTGAAACTAGCAATTCCATGTAATTTGGGCAAAAGGTGCCGCTGTAGAGCTACGTTATGTGCACCATACTAGTCAGGTGCTTTGAATGGTATCGAGCAATTATGTTTCGGTTATTCTTCGTGGCACTAAATTGGGTCTCTCATTTACGAAAACATGTATCCAACATGGAAATACGCAGGAAAGGGCATAGTGTTGGTGGTATGGTATTATGTATAGTTTAGTTATATCTTCCCGTTCTTAGTTTCTTTATTACCGACTGTGATTATAGACTTTATCTGCATATTGGATATTTATCTAGAGGACTAACTAACAATACATCCATTAATAACATTATTGATCATTTGATGACAAGGATTAAACTATAATTAAAAAATAATCGAGTATAATCGTGTGTTACTTGTAGAAATTATTTAATATATCAGGGAAATTATTCATTTTCAACTGTTATCTTTCCTTGTTCTTGAGGATATACAGGGTGTTCATAAAGTGCTGGTACCATTATAAAAAAAAACGTTACTACGACATGCTTGAACAGTACCTTCTTCCTCAGTTGGAGAAATTCCAGCCAACCATAATTTTTCAACAAGATGGGGCACCGCCTCATTGGTCCAAGCATGTTCGAGGTCTTCTGGATCGGCATTTTCCTGGCAGGTGGATAGGCCGTGATGAACCTATTCCCTGGCTACCGTGCTCTCCTGATATCACACCCTTGGATTTGCAATGCAATGCCCCACGGCTGGCTGCCACAAAATGCAAGCCCCACGTTGTCTTCACCACAAAATGCAATGCAACGTGCCACCACTCGTAACTCCAGGGTATGGAGATCCGTATTGGCAACACACCGCTCCTTGCTCCGGCTGGTCAGTTGGGAGCACCAGTTCTCACCCAGGGATCGGGATTAAGACGATCCACCCTTCGTCCAGGAAGAAAACCACCGAATTGCGATACGTGACAGTAAATAAAATTCCAAATACTTTATAATTAAAATGTCCAAAATCTTTAATCACGAATCGCGCGCGTACATACTGATTCGCACAAGTTAAAAGTTATAATTTGTTGGGTCATGCACGCTAGTAGGCAGTGACAAGCAATTTATTTAACACGAAAGTCCGCGCACCGCCTTCACAGTTAATAGCAAGACCTCAACTCCTACCTCAAGCGCGAGGCGCAGCATAACAGATTGTTCTAACTTACAATACAAACTCATAACACAAAATAGCACAAGAAAAACTGATAATTTATATAACACATCAATGTTAATTAGCGATAGTAAGCTAAAGTTCAGGTTGGCAACAATTAAAAATGCCAACGTGGAAGTTTTTTTTGTTTCATGTACTATCAATTGTGCCCTTCACATTTTAGAATAATTTTTTGACCATTTCTAACACACTAAAGTATTTGACTTATTACTAAGTACATATGTCCTTCCATTTGTGTTGTTAATGTCCACTGGACACAGAATATTTTGTGGCCAGTAGTAGGAAGGTGATGGACCAAGTGGATGCAAGAATTTAATTGTTGCATTTCCTTTTTTCCCATGGACTTTTGAAGCAATCTTACAAACAAGTTTTAGTCACACACACAAGCTACTACATTACTGTTTAGAGTTGGAATTCAGAATCTTCACAACAGTCAAACCACACAGTTATACAAAACTTATTTCATCAGCTCTTATTATTTTTGCATTGACTGTTAAACAACTAGTGTTTCGAAGTAACTGGCTGCAAGTAACTGTTACTTTTTATTTAGGAATTCTAACTGTAACTAGCGACTGGAATTGCTGTCCTGGAAAGGAAGCTATTCTTTGTTGCATGCTGACTTTAGAACATCCACGCTTTACTTCAATTCATTTTTAATTACATGTGAAAACTTCAGTGTTTTTGGTGGTCTGCTGCGTTCGTTTGGAATGTGGTTCTCAAGCTAGGAAAAAGTCATTGTCAAAGGAGTGGACCTTGTTGATCTTGGAATGGAGGAGAAAGAAATAGGTGCAAGTGGAATCAATGACACCATATTCAATATACCGTGGTTAGCATACTAATGATTTCATAATTAAAATCGTTCAAGCAAAGCTGAATCTGTGTTTCATCATTTATTTGCAATAGTAATGCCACACACACACACTATTTCACCCTTCATAGCCATATCCCAACACATGGGCGATTTTGGGGTACACAACACTAAAAAATGGTAATTCAATCCTCCCTTGGTAATTTTTTAAATTATTATCTATTGAACGATTCCATTTAACTTATTTCAGCGTAGTAGTTGTGGTGTGCTTGTATGTGGGTTTGTCTTGCGTAGTAGATGTGCTGTCTAGTGTGGTTGGGAGTCTTGTGTAGTAGTTCTGCAGTCTAGTGTGTTTTTGTTTATCTTATGTAGTAGTTATGCTGTCTAATGTATTTCTGTTTGTCTTGTGTAGTATCGGTGATGTGTCTTGTGTTGTAGTTGTGCTGTCTAGTATGTTTGTGTAGTAGTTGTGCTGTCTAGTATGTTTGTTTTTGTCTTGCGTAGTAGTTGTGCTGTCTAATCTGTTTGTGTTTGTCTTGTGTAGTAGTTGTGGTGTGTAGTTTGTTTATGTTTATATTGTGTAGTAGTTGTGGTGTGTTTGTGTTTATATTGTGCTATAGTTGTGATCTGTTTGTGTGATTCTTGTATAGTAGTTGTGCTGTCTAATGTGTTTGTGTTCGTCTTGTGTAGTACTTCCTCCATTCATATTGGGGGTTAGGCGTAGAGCTGACAACTCTGCACTGTAAAAAGACAATGTCAAGAAACAGCAATATAAGGCCATGGATGTTCCCAAGGTAAAATATTCCGGAGGTAAAATAGTCCCCCGTTCGGATCTCCGGGTGGGGACTACTTTGGGAGGTCCCTGGACTAAGGATAAGATCTACGTTAGGAATAAGGATATTAAATTAGGCACCTGGAATGTTCTGAGCCTTTACCGGCCTGGGGCATTTCAGTGTACAGTTAATGAGATAGTTAGGTATAAATTAGATGTAGTAGCTGTCCAGGAAGTTAGGTGGCCAGGAGAAGGGAATTGTAAAACTAAAAATTATTCTTTTTTCTATGGTGGTACTGAAAATCATAATTCTGGAACAGGCTTTTTCATAAATAATAGAATTATCGCGGCTCTTAAAACAGTAGAATTTATTAATGATAGGATATCATATGCAGTTTTACAGGGTAGGTGGTGTAAAATTATTTTAATAAACATACATGCACCAACGGAAGATAAAGATGATAATACTAAAGA
Organism: Lepisma saccharinum; assembly: GCF_977018435.1. Lineage (NCBI taxonomy): Eukaryota > Metazoa > Arthropoda > Insecta > Zygentoma > Lepismatidae > Lepisma > Lepisma saccharinum. The sequence continues at coordinate 34,482,584 of NC_139240.1, read as the reverse complement.
TGATTTTTATACAGAGTTAGAACAGGTCTTTGATAAATTTTCTCAGTATGATATGAAAATTGTGTTAGGTGACTGTAATGCACAGATTGGCAAAGAAGAGACATTTAAACCCACGATTGGTAAAGAAAGTCTTCATGAATTAAGTAATGATAATGGTATAAGATTGATTACTTTTGCAACCTCAAAGAATTTAATTGTGAAAAGTACCACTTTTAAACATAAAGATATCCATAAATATACCTGGTCTTCTCCAGATGGTAAAACTCATAATCAGATAGATCATATTCTCATTGATAAGAGAAGGCATACTAGTATAATTGACGTTCGTACACATAGAGGTGCTGACTGTGCCAGTGACCATTATTTAGTAATTGCTAAATTAAGAGAAAGACTCTCAGTGATAAATCATAAGCAACAAAATCTAAAAGTTCTAAAATTTGATACAGGAAAGTTTACTGATGAAAGAATTAAGAAAGATTACCAAATTAAACTGTCAAATAGATTTGATGTTTTGCAGGATTTAAATGATGATGAAAATATAAATGAAACAGACGTAAATAAGAATTGGGAGCACATACGTAATGCAATAGAATCAGCAGCTAAAGAAAGTATAGGATACCATAAACCGAGAAAAAGTAAGCCATGGTTTGATAATGAATGTCATAATCTAATAGAAATAAGAAATCAGGCTAGACTTAGGTGGTTAAATAACTCTGATGATACAAATCTAAACAATTATAATAGAATAAAGCGAGAAGTTAACCGCACGTTTAGAAGTAAAAAAAGAGATTACTTGAAAAGCAAAATTAACGAAATTGAAACAAACAGCAAAAATAAAAATATCAGAGATTTATATAAAGGTGTAAATGAGTTTAGAAAGGGGTGGCAACCTAAAGTAAACTTGATAAAAGATAAAGATGGTGATCTTCTAGCTGACCCAAAAGATATTCTAAATAGATGGAAGAACTACTTTAATGACCTTTTAAATGTTCATATAGGAGATAAATCAGAAGTAAATGAAGTCCACACAGCAGAACCTTTAGTTCCAGAACCTAACTTGACTGAAGTTAAAGATGCAATTAAAAGGCTAAAGAATAACAAAGCACCTGGCATTGATTTAATACCAGCTGAGTTAATTAAATATGGTGGAAATTCATTAATATGTCAAATTCATAAATTAATTTGTTTAATATGGAATAAAGAAGAAATCCCTCAACAGTGGAAAGAATCCATAATTGTTCCTGTGTTTAAAAAAGGTGATAAAATGAACTGCAATAATTACCGTGGAATTTCTCTACTCTCAACAACATATAAAATATTGTCTAACATTATTTTAACAAGACTAACCCCATATGCTAATGAAATTATAGGTGATTATCAATGTGGATTTAAACGTAACAGATCCACAGATCAAATTTTTCACATCAGACAGACACTTGAAAAAAAATGGGAATATAATCAAAATGTCCATCAGCTATTCATTGATTTCAAAAAAGCATATGATTCGGTCAAAAGAGATAAATTATATAATATATTAGTAGAGTTTGGAATACCTAAGAAGCTTGTTAGTATGATAAAAGTATGGACCAGTGAAACAGAAAGTAAAATTCGTGTGGGTATTAGTGAGATAATTTCTAATTATAATTTAATTTAATATAACACATATTATGTAATAATAAGGAACCTCTCTTTAATTTTATGTCTGACAAATTTACAATTCATGATGGGTTAAAACAAGGAGATGCATTAATTCCATTGCTCTTTAATTTTGCCTTAGAATATGCTGTTAGGAAGGTAAAAGAGACTAAAGAAGAACTAAAATTAAATGGTGTGACTCAGTTGTTAGCATATGCAGATGATGTAGACTTACTGGGGGATGATGTGAATACAATTAAGAATAATGCTAAAATATTTTTCAAAACTGCTAAAGAGATAGGTTTGGAAGTTAACAAAGAGAAAACTAAATATATGCTTACAGGCCGAAACCAAGTGTTATGTAATAATCAAAATCTAATTATTGATAACAACTCGTTTGAACCAGTCTCCAAATTCAAATACTTAGGAGTAATATTAACAAATGAAAATTATATTAAAGAGGAAATAAAAAGTAGTCTTAATTCAGGAAATGCATGTTACTACTCTCTTCATAAACTTTTGTCTTCTCTTTTAATATCTAAGAAACTAAAAGTTAAAATATATAAAACAGTAATTTTGCCTGTAGTATTATATGGATGTGAAACTTGGTCCCTTACATTGAAAGAGGAACAGAAATTGAGGGTATTTGAAAATAAGATCCTTAGGAAAATCTTTGGACCTAAAAGGGATGAGGAGACAGGTGAGTGGAGAAGGTTACATAATTTAGAACTACATAATTTGTATTCATGTCCAGATATTATTAGAATAATTAAATCAAGAAGACTTAGGTGGGCAGGCCATGTGGCAAGAATGGGAGAGGAAAGAGGAGTTTACAGGATTCTTGTTGGGAAACCTGATGGTAAGAGACCTGTAGGAAGGCCAAGACGAAGATGGAGGGACAACATTGAGATGGACCTAAGAGAAATCGGTAGGGATGGAAAAGAGTATATAGATCTTGCTGAAGATAGGGAAAGATGGAAGGCCTATGTTGCTGCAGCCATGAACCTTCGGGTTTAAGAAGGCTAGGGAGTTAGTTAGTTAGTTAGTTAACGTGGAAGTTTTTACATCGCCAAGAACACGAAGCGTGGTTCCCCCACTCCTAACATAAACAGCCAATAGGAATACGATATTTTATTGAAAACGAGGGAGAAATACTTTGCTATAATATTACAATGTTAAACTATATAGAAATAACTAAACTGATTTTATCAAATAAATCATATTTGCCCTTGCACATAAAAAAATGATTAAATAAAGATTTAGTTTATAACGAAGACAAATTACTTCAATCTTGTACATTGTTGAACAAAAATCGATATTAAGAAGAAATGTATTTAAGTTGTGCTTGAAAAACAATGAAAACGTTGCATATATTATTTGGGATAATTATTAGCCTATAAATTCTGAATAAATGTTGCAAAAATACGCGAATAATATCTTATAACATAAGATAAAACGTAAATATATATATATATGAATTATGAAAACAATTAAGTATAAATAATTTAATCCAAGTTCTTAACTTGAAAGTATACGAATAAGATAAATGCCAATATACAACTTAAATCTGCCTAACATGGCGGTCGTTACAGATTTCTTCTTCTGGTGGTATGTCCAAGATTATGTTTACCGCACTCCAGTTCCAGATGTTGCTACTCTTCGAAGAAGAATAACGGAGATTATCCTAACTGTTAATGGTGATATGCTGCGGCGTGTATGGGCAGAAGTGGATTACCACCTTGATGTTCTGAGAGCAACTAGAGGGGTGCACATTGAGGTGTATGGCATATAAACGTGGAGGGTTGTAGCTCATTTTGCAATCAACAGCATTGTTCTATTGCATGTAGTTTCCAAGCTATGTCCTTTTGTAATGGTACCGGGAGTTTATGAACACCCTATATATTGCATTACTTATAGATGTTGACAAATAGGCCCAACCATACTGTAATAATCTCTCTTACTGTTATTTACATAGCTGTAATTGGATTCAATAGAACGTGCCTCTGGGGAGCTCTGAAAGCTGGTTTTTAGCTCCACTTACTTTATGGTAGGCAATCACTAGGTCATAAAAATGAGAATCTACTCATGCAGCACAAATCTCCAACGGATATCCACAATGTCCAGATCAGATCCGTGGATATTCATTAGTTATCCAGTTAGGGCACGTAGAACGCACAAAAAAATGTCTAAATCAAAGCATAACCTTCAGGTTATGCCCATATAAGGCTCAACTTGGTGTCTAAAACATGTCCGAAAGTGAACCAGAAAGGTCCATAACATATCCTTTTCTGGATATCCCATGGATATCACCTATACGGACAAATATAGACCCAGGGGACATCCAAATGGATATCTAAAAAATGTATTTTACATTTGTGTGCTGTATGCGAATCCTGTCAACCGCCGAAGTAGAACTACGAAGGGAACAGCTACAGTCAACATTCAAACCTCTGAAAATAAATATAAGAACGTAAAATTTGAAGGTAGATACGAAAAGATTGAAAATGAGCATAAAATCTTCCAAAGTATAGCTGTAACATGAAGTTTTCACCAATGTTATCGCCAAGATTAACCTGGAGGGTATATTCAGTTTGTTCACACCAGCCTTGGACTAGCTTCAGAGTAGTGACAATTCTTTGCTTAACCCCATTTAAAGAGAGCACCCCTGCACACAAGCCCGATAGCTTTAGCACAAACCCGGCACGCGAAGAGGAAAATCGGACTGCAGCTTCCCTCTGTGCGCAATATCCGACACACGCAGTCCGAAAAGCGCCCGGGGCACTGTTTGTCAACGCTGGAAGTCAAAGCACCGCATTGCTATGGCAGATTCTGATCGAGCCAGCATCGCCCCCGGGCGGGCTTCGTTGTTCGTTTGCACAACGGCTGTTGTGTTCCCGGAATGGGAGCTGGCTGACTCTAAATATTGAAAAAGGGAACGCTAAAAGCAGGATGCAACAAGGCAAAGCGTTTGGGTTTATGGCGAGACGTGAATTGGGTTGTCCACCAAGTTTCGACAAGAATGATTCACAAATTCAAATGCTTTAGCAAAGTCTACTCCGTGAGCAAAATGTTGCACCTGAATTCCTGTCGGTTTTTCACGGACTGCGAATCGAACACAAGGAACCTCTTTGATGCGAGGTTGTAATATAGACAACTACGCTACTACAGAGAAGATAGCCGAGATTGGACAGAACCATCGTACCGAGGAAAACTTGAATGAAAGTTTAAAGGTTTCAAACTCTTCGAAAATATTTCGAAAAACATTTATGATATTCCAAATTCTAAAATTCGGTCTGCAAACCCCGTGTCGTTCGTTTCTTCGGCACCAAAACAACAAGAGACAGGTGACACGAGAACTTCCTGTCTGTATGGAAGCATTCACTGCGCATGCGCTTCCGACAGACCGAAGTGACATGATGCACGACATAGAGAAACAGGGCCAGTCCGAGCTACACGTGCAGCTTGTGCTGTCACTCACGTACAAAAAAATGAAATTATTTCTGGAAGTTGGTTTCCAAATTGCATCCTCGCTTCTGTCTGTACACTCTCTGAGACTCTATCCCACGAATCTATAGAACCATGCCGCGCATAGTGGTAAAGAAAGGGAGAAAGCAACTGGGCGAAGGGAAGCAGTACACGCTGCTGCAAAGGCTGCTCACTGCTGTCCCCTTTCCCCTCCAAGCAATCTCGTTCCGTGTCACGTGTTCATTGGTCGAGCCATCTCGAGTCGCTACTTGCGCAGAGACTTGTTTTCGTTCGCCCACTCCAGAGATTCCAGGGACAGGGTATAGGCAGACAGAAGCGATACGGGTTTCTCCAGTCTGTAGTAAAGCATTCAGTGTGCATGCACGACGATAAGACCGAGACGACACGATGGCTATTGAGTAAAATGCCGAGTCAAAGAGACATGTGCAACTTGTGGTGTTGCATTTACGTTTCCAAGTGGCACGTGTCGCAACGGTCTGAAAGCTCCCTCAATCTTGTCAATGCAATTTACGAACTAACCGGATACGATCCTGGAGCCTGGAGCCAAGAAAAACTGCAACATCCGCTAAACTGTTCCCATAGGCCAAATGCCAGCATTCTCCATAGAACCCTTTGGAACATGTCAACCTTCAGGAAACGAAATTCTCAAACGCTTGCAGGCAGTTCCGCTTTTCCGCCTTTTTAGAAGGGTTATTTATCCTGAACGCCATTTCCCGGGCGATTTCGTGAGCTTTCATCCCCTGCTCCTGTGGGGGATTTACAAAGAGCGTTCGGGGGCGGAGGCGCAGGGGGTGGAGGAGCCCAGAAACCGACAAATGAAGGAAAGAAGGGAATGCTAATCTCCACGACACGAGAGCCCTTCCGACGATAAAAATCTGCAAATGGAATTCCTTTAATTCGTTCCCCCGCCCCGCCCGTCCGGGTTAAGTGACGCAAACTCAAGTCTACTTCGCGATAATTGAGGGCAATGATATTTCGCTTTTATAGCATTAATACGCGAAGCTGGAAGAAGTGCCTTTGTGCGAGAGGGTGCCAGTTGCCGATATCTTAGGAACTTCTACAGCTAGGTAGATTTCCTGGGTGAAAGGATCTATGAAATCAAATCGTTTACATAGATACCCTATAGATAAAATCAGGGACCTGCTTGACGGTCCCTTATGTTTCAAGATATTTAGTGTATATCAATTGGTTGATGTAGAATTTTGGCTACCTGTGAAGATGAGGGTGAGTGATTACATGATGAAATTGTACATTCATGCCCAGGAACGCAGTACCCCTGTATATATATGTACAGTCACGGACATTACTGGTTTGCAACGATTCCATTGAAAGTTCATGGAATTGTTACAAGCCAGAAGTGTCTGTGACTGTATATATGTGCTAACCACTCCGTCACGGAGGTCGGCATGGTCTACACCGAATAACAATGCTGAATTAAGTCCGCCTCGCCTGTCTGTCCGTGCTGGCACGTGACCATTGATGTATTACACTCTCGCCAAAACTTTACGGGCCTCCCCGATGGCGTAATGGTTAACATCGCCGTTCTATAATCAACAGATTTCGGTTTCGATAACCGGTGGAGGCACATAATGGTCCCACTTTAAACTATAGGTGCAGTCCTGATTGGTCCATCTGTGCATATTGTAGACACACACACACAAATCGCATAAGCAACCAAGTAACAGATAATCTCCAATTACACTTCTTGTTACTGAGAGCTTTCCGTGTCCACTCCATACTGTCTGGAAATACAGACTTAGTAGCCGAGGTGGACATTTTTCGGAACGTGGTGATGCCTTCGAGTACCTGAGGACAACCCTTGGAGTAAAGGTGACCGTGCTGATCACGTCACCTTCACAATCGCCGCGATTGTGAATGTATGGGGTCCTACCTCCACACCCCACGTACAGGTCCCCATAGAGAATCGAAGATTATAAAGTAACTAATATACACGGCAGTACCATCAACATAATGCCCATGAAAAGGAGTGCTAAAACAGGACAGGAGATTGAAAAACGTCAGGAAACATTTACGACCAGTCCCTGGTAATATAGAAGCACGCTGCAACACTGACGACACGGGAAGAAAAACAACACGATGCATTCGAAGCCCGAACTAAATATTGCCCTATCCTGGTACTATCTGCAATATGGTAAACACGCGCGCTCTGCGTGGTTGCATAGCTTTATCACCGGGGAGACACGCTGCAACGGGGCAACGAGAGAGCCTGGGCACATAATTTCCTCGAATGACACTGCGGCGTACGACAAAGAGGGAGAGAGGGACGGTGCTCCGGCAATAGCTGAAAGGGGGGGGGGCAGGCGCGGCTGCATTGTTCTAGCCGACTAACAACCAAAACACACACACACACACACACACACACACACATATATATATATATATATATATATATATATATATATATATATATATATATATATATATATATATATATATAGTGAGAAGGCGGATACCACCGACGCCGTGTAATCTAATCCTGTTTCCTGTGATTTGACACCAGGGCGGAGTGCAAGATAAAAAACTCCACCCCGTGTGGTGGTTGCAAAATATTTCATACCCCGAAAATTTGATTATATTTTTCTTTTACTTGCGATTTTACTGCGCTATGAATCTGGCGTATCTTGGATGGGGAGGTGTATTTAACCTCCACATGTGAGATATATAGAGCATGTAAAAAGATAGACATGTTGGGAGGACAGAAGGGATGAAAGTAGATAAGATATGAGATGAAAATACGAGGAACGGGAAACCACGACGAAAACGGAAGAGATGGAATAGAAGGAAGAAGACGAGAGACGAACATAAATATAAAAAGCTAGCAGACCTAAAGGCTATAGAGAGAGGGGAGAGAGAGAGAGAAAAGGGGAAAAGAGAGAGAGGAGAGTCGAGCTAAATATTGCCATATCCTCGCATGATATGCAATATGATAACCACGAGCGCTCTGCACGGTTGCATACCTTCATCACTCGAAGAGGCGAGACAGAAAAATAAAGCAAAGAGAAAGAGAGGAAGAGATAGTGTGTATGTATAATCAGACAAGTTAGATTTCTTGTGAAGTCAAGGGAATTTGTTTGCATCATGTTGCTGTCACTTTCTAACGAAGTTCGCTCCATGTTGTTGGTGCTCAACACTTGAAATTTAGTTCAAGATGAACTTCCAAGCATACTTGAAGATTAACATTTTCAAGTATATTCACATGTGGTACATCATGTACACAATAACAGAGATAATGACTAAGAACATCGCAATGCCATCTTTAGTTTCGTATTAGACTGAAGATTAAAAATAGCGACCTCCGTGGCGGAGTGGTTAGCACAGTCCGTTACGACGGCAGGTGTCCTGGATTCGAATCCCGGGGTTTTCCTTGTGAGTCTCCCCTCATCAATATCATCACTCATCATCTTCCCAGAAAAGCGAAGTATAATAAACATCATCAAGTAATCAAGATGAAGCAAAGGATATCTCAGTGGTTCAAAAAAACTCTACGACCAGTTAGATTTTTAGCTGCATAAACCAGTGAAACAAACTATACCAGGAACACAAATCAACAGATTGAATTGATTCACCTCTTCCTTGTCCCACGCACTGCTCTCTCCGGATGCGGCTAGCTAAACACACAGATGTTCCCCTGCCCTTCCGCTGTTCTGCAAACGCTTCAAAGGGGCCCCAACATGTTCGCAGGCAACGTCGAGTGTGTTTCTGATGTGAGGCAAAGGACCACGCTGAAGAAGGACCAGGTGGGAGTCCAATCAATACAGGCAACCACGCAAACGTTACGGTCAAGAGAAACGTTACGTGAACGTCCCCCACGATGTTGAACGGAGCAGAAGAATGCTGAGTAAGGATCCGTTCTCCAATGAGATTCTTATATTTTGACATAGGTTCTATACCATAAGAGTTAAAGTACTGAATGGAACCACTTTCGCTCCCTCGTCCCCCACGCTCAAGAGTATACAATGAAATTTTTTTAATGTGACAATAATCATAGACACATAAGACAGATGTATAAAATATCCGTCCTGGCAGTATCAGCCCACGATCATCTGTTTCATTTTTATATATCATTGTATTGGTAAGGTAGACTAAACTACATTTTAACATGTACACTACAACAGTTTAGCGTGTAGTTTAGCCTGCTGGAGCGAAGAAGCCCTCGATTCCGTACGCTATCTAGTGTTGTCCGTTCGAACTATTTGGTGCTCGAACGAAATGCTCTTCCTGAAGAACTCTAATAAGAACAAACATGATCAACAGCCATGTTGGAAAATGAGGGCCAAATGGATAAACTTATTTCTTCTATTCCCCTTAGATCCCTTGCAATGGAACCCCCATGCAAAAGATCTTAGAAGCAGCCTCGCCCTCCAATTGAATTCCAGGACGACCCTTGCACTTGATTTTCCATTATTCCAGAAATATTCAAATCCTTAAGCTGATTCCCTGTATGAAAACCACAATGGACGTTAACTTAATTCACTGGTAGTTGACAGTTCTAAGGCAAATGGCAAAGCAAGGAGCATTCCGAGTGCATCGCGATACGGTGCCAAAGCTGAGGACAGATGGGCCTCGGTAGCATGCCCTAGCCTAGTGTTTCTCAAACGTCACGAGAGATTCTCCTGACGTTTGCGACTTGGCGGAAGAGTGAAGCGACTTGCAGCCCCAGCTGGCAACCACCTGTAAATATGCAGTTTCGTTCGCTTTTCGACTGCGATGACAGGAAATTATTTCTCGCCAGTGTTGGTAAGAAATCAAAGCCGTTGGGAGGAGACTGGCGGTTACCCTTACAGCCTCCAAATTTAGATTTTAACGGTTGGACTTTTATTGAGTTAGAGCCAGACGCGATTTGAAGCCCAGCACAGGAACTTGCGTAGTAATTTTCATTAACAAATATAATATTGGAATAGAAATATTCTGATGAATTGAAATCTTTGGTGTACGAAAATGCAAATGAAAATCAGCACTTACCAAATTAATTTAATGATATTAGCGAGACGAAACTAAAGATTCCATTACATGTAGTCGTTGTCAACAAATTTAAACCAAATTTTATATTTAACAACAAGCCTAGACAAAATCTAACTAATATTCTCTGTGATTATGCTATAACTTATTAAATTCCAACGGTACATATTCATTAACGTATAAAGTTATAAAATATAGAAATATATTTGTGTGGCATCGGTGGCTCAGTCGGTAACGCGTCTGACTACAATACCGGTAATCCAGGAACTTTTCTAACGTTGGAAGCGGCCCGGGCGCCCACCCAGCGTCGAATGACACGGGTAACTGGGGGAAACAGTGTGGGTAAACAGTGTGATGCTGATCAGATCACCCCCACTCACGACCGGATCAAGAAAGTGTGGGGCGTTACCACCACACCCCCTATACGCCTTCATGGCGTGGTGCTAAACACAGGGGAGCACTTTACCTTTATTTTCGAGTAAAATTATTGGGATCGGGGTATCGACTTTCAAAAAGTAAATTTACAGGGCTGCAGGTTCACGAAGGCTGAGAACCACTGCCGTAGACGTCGACCTTTCCGTAGCTCTTGAAATCAATGGCTACTTTTTATTGTGGTTTGTCTGTTGTGAAGGATATATGCATTACTTTCTTTGTTTATACGAGTATGTGAATTGTATTATGAATTTATGTTACACTGTGAATTATATTATGATATAATATTATGGTTGAGTTTGAAGGACTTACTGAGCTGATTAAAATTTTAACCTCGCAGTGAAGCTGCACTATTACTACCGTTCTGATAAAACAACTTCACCAGCAATGCACGTTCTTTCTTATTTCATGGCATGGTGATCACTTCCGATTTTTTGTTCAGCACTCACGTTAAGTGATTTAGCTGAGTTATTAATGAGAAAGACATTTGTTAGTGGCTGGAAGTTGAGAAAATAATCTCTCGTTTATCGCAAGATTGCAAGGTAAAGGCAAATCCATAACCAATTGGAGCAGTTTACGTCATTATTACAACCCATCATGGAAATACAGCGCCACATTTCAACCTGGTGGCGGAAAATTGAACTATTTTTTATATCGACATCCTCTTTCCCATGGTATGTATAGTGGATTCACCAAATTTCAGAGTTCTACGATGCCTCAAACAGGCTACAGAGGGCTCTGAGTTGGGTAACTTTAATTCTGGCCACCCGGTACATCCTTACTGATAACCTTAACAGAAGCTTATTTTTGCCAGCTAGTTTACAAGTGTGTTCATACCGAAAATATTTTGTAAAATTAATTGATTCATTTGCTTTACTTTACTTCGCTTTTCTTCCACTTTTACCTAACCGCGAAGATGAGTATGAGAGATGATACAATTAAATTGATGAAGAGACACTCACAAACACCCATGCCAGGATTCGAACCCGGGACTCGTGCTGTAGTAGCGCTGTGTGCTAAACACTCCGATACGGAGAACGGCTAACTCAATCAGTTCTCTCCTACCTATTCAACACCACGAGATCTTCCATCTTTTTTGTACAAAAACGTTACACAAACATCCCCCTCCGAAGCAAAAATTGACAAGACGGGATATCACGTCGGCAGATCTAGAAAAGGGATGCTACAACGCGAGCAGGAAGGGAGAGAAACTCAGGTTTCTGAGACACAAGAAAGAATATATCGATTGAAGCGAAGGACCTCTGAGAGGACCGTAAGTGCGTCTGTATGTTTATGGATCGGCAGCGATACGTTTCAGCACTGCACGGGGAACATCCTCAGGGGAGGAGGAAGATTCATTTATCCACCCTCCAACAGACTTGCGCAGAATGTCAACTTTGCCTCTTTAGGGAACTGATCGTCAAAGCTTATGGGACGCTCGTTTCCGTATTCAGCTGTAGCACGAAGACAATACCTGGTGGATACATCCGATACTAGCTTATTGAACCGTATTCTGTTTCGATTAGTCGGTCCGCTCGACCGTAGGAGTCAACATTTGATGCCTCATGACAGATTAATAGGTGAAGCACTTAGCTGCATGACTGTGCATCGACAATGTAAGAACTCGCGTTTCAGGCAGATAGGCTAATCGGGACTTTGCCTACGATCTAGGCTGCGAATTAACCCAGCAGAGACTGTGTTAACCACTCCTCTATCTCGCCAGGTGTGTAACTTATAGTAGACTGGTGGCGCAATGACGACACTGTCGCCTTGTACAGTTGGAAGCACAAGCATTGCTCGATAAATTGTCCACGACTATTTTCATTAATTTTTCTACGTGTTTTCAAGGAATAGATTTTTAAGTGTGTTAGTGCAGAGGATCCAAACAGTTTGTTTGGTGTTTTCTTTCAATTCTAGAAGCTCTCACTGTGTAAAATTAAGTACAGGAACTTGCTTGGTAGTACTTATGCAATCCCATTGTACCTTTGCTAGTGTTATTTTAATTGAATTAAGTGTACTCAATATGTACTATATAATGTTGTACTCATATACCTTACGTAGTAGTAGTAAAGTAAGGGAAACAAGTAAGTACGTTCACTTTTTCAAAATGTTTAATGCTTGATATTGTCCAAATACTCAAAATACTATTATCTACTTCTTGGTAATAAACTGGTTAAGTGCTGTCCGTTTCATATAAACAAATTCAATAGGCCCATATTTTCAAATACGAAAGTTCACTTACCGTAATTTTCGGGATGAAAATGACCTTTCTTTGAGCTCCATAGCAACGTCCGTTTCCATTGCCAACAATAAACACAAATACAAAAGTATTGTTACATCTCTGAACATTTCATTAAAGCATCCATCACGTAACTATTTTCGTACTCAGTACTAAATTGTATGTAACTGTTTATGTAATCTCTGGACTCAGTCTTCTTATGTACCTAGGTAGATGTCGCACTCTTCTTTCACTGCTAACTAGAAATGGAATTATTATCTGCTTTGTTGATATTATAGTTAAGGGGCATGAGAGACGCGTAATGCCCCTTTTATACTAATTTCATGATCTATGGGTATGCCAGGAACCTGGATTCCAGTCCTGTTCGAGTCTGCAAATTCGCTGAAATTTCCACACAGTACAGTGGGATGCAGAATTATTGCTCGGCAAATTGTCCACGACTATTTTCAATAATTTTTCTCTTGCGTCCTACTTGTTCTTAAGAAAAAGGATTATTGTTTATACTGTTGCAGAGGTTGGCAATAGCATCTTTGACGTTATATTTCAATTCCTGATGCACCCTTTGCGTAAAACGAAGAGAATAAACATGGTGATGGACTATTTGCTTGGTAATACTTATGCATCCCACGTACAACTCTTGTGAGCGCCAAGTCATAAGATACTAAATGTTACCCCCAAAAAACAAGTATGGTTCGACCAGATACAGCGACCAGCAAAGTATACCACATATTGTAGAGAACGGTAACGGACAATTTGCATACTGAAACAATGTCTCTTAACACCGCCTGTGGTAAATGAAGACAAATTCACGCGGCCAAGTTATACGTGCATAACGCACAGACCCTAACTATTCGAGCACGAATAAATTACAACGAGGTCTCGTTACCTTCAGCTATCGTGTCGCCATCTACAAACAAGAACGACCTGAGCATGACCAATACAAGTCAATAAAAGCACGGGGGAGAGAGGGTCGACTTACCAGAGTTTTCAGGAAGCGCGAGACGAGGCAATAAAGAGGCGATCAGGGCATACAAAAGACACTCGTGGATAAATCGGAGGGCGAGGCAATACGCGGGGAAGAGGCTGCCATTCACGGGGAAATTCATATCTCCGCAGATTTCCTGAAGAATCTGGGGTCTACCCTCTCCCTCTCGCCTGATCCAAAAGACTCCCCTTCCCGAGTCACACTGGATCAGTGGCACAAACCCTTGCGAAATGGAACTAGGACAGGGTCCATACTAGTGATGGACGGAACTGAATCTATGAAGAATCTAGTAAGTTGACGGATTCGGGCGAAGAAGATTCGGGTAGCGTTTCCAGGATTCCGGACACAAACCCAGGATTCGGAATCTGCACTCAAACCCGGGATTCGGACCCGGCATTCAAACCCGGGATTCGGACCCGGCATTCAAACCCGGGATTCGGACTCGGCATTCAAACCAAGGATTCGGACTCGGCATTCAAACCCAGGATTCGGCATTCAAATCCGAAAGGATTCGGATAATTTTGAATTGGGATAATTTGGATTCGTAGTCGATTGCCCATACCTACAGTGCAAAAGTCTTAACCTGGCATGGCTCCCGCCAAAATCTTCTCTGTCGTCTGCAGGACGTTGTTGCCACTGATTTCGGCGCAAGTGAGCAAACTTAGTGACAGGCCGGGCTGCGAGCGGTAATTTGGGGGTGCAAGCACAGATGTCTCCACCACCAGAATATTCACGTCCTTGACAGCGTGGCAACAAAGGACACGCAAAGGAAGCGGAGACCCCTGGTAGGCGCAGGACAAAGCACGTGCTGTCTCCAAGGCTTCTGCCAATGGTTGAAAACACTCACGTGACGCCCGGGAAAGTCTGCTAGCAGAAGGAAATCTCTGGTTTGGCGCGAACTGTGCCAGGTTAAACCTTCTGTACTGTAGCCCATTTTCATTTTGGCAAAACAAGTCTTGTGTTAAAAATAAATCAACGCAAGTAAACTTTGAAACACTGTATATGGAATACTTTAATCAAGAAGCCAGTACACGAAAATCTGGACATTATTTTCATTCCCAAGAGCTGGAAAGTATATATATTCACTACTTTTACAATTCTCAAAATTCCCTGACAATTTCAAGTCAGTGGCAACCTTTATCATTGAATTGAAGTTTCTTGGTCCATTTCATGCACAGACAGGCTAATCGAGTTTGAGTTGAGTTGGTGTTTAAGTCCACTTTATGCACAGTAAGGCTAATCGGGACTGGATCTACAGTTTAAAGTGGGATCCGAACCACTTGTACCTCCACCGGGTACAGGCTAATCGAGACAAGCCCGTCTATCTATACGTGAGAGACCAAAATTATACTACGTGACCATTGATGAATTACTCAAGACACTGACATGAAAACTTTAAAGATATCCCCGATGGCATAGTGGGAACACCGTTTCGATACCTGGTAGAGGCAAACTTTAAATTGGTCTAGTACCAGTCCAGCACCAATCAATACATATCTGATCAATAAAGTGGAATTTACACCAACTTAAACTTATTGACTTTCGAGAGTCTGGGTGAACCACAGGGTCGCTGCTTCAGAGGCATCAACAAAAGATATAAGATGGATGGATTGATTGAGTATGCTACTTTCTACCATTTGTGGCTAATCGCGACGATGAGGATGTGATGAAATTGGTGAGGGGAATCTCGCAAAGAACACCCATGTCCAAGCCGGGACCCTGGCGTCTTAGCGCGTGGTGTTAACCACTTGGCCACGGAGGTCAGCAAAAAATAAGATGGAGAGTGATTCTCCCTAATCCCTCTAAAGAGGACCTTCTAAGCTCCTGAGACAAGGCATGAGATATGGGGGACATTTCAACACTACTTGCCATTTCACTCCTAAATGTAGAGGAAGCTGCCTTGTTCCAACAAACGCCTTTCCCAGCAGTTTTTGGCAGCCCCGCATGCAATAACTACCACACGAGGATTCACGATAAAACCCGCACGCCTGGCAACACTGTTCCGGAGTGAGTTACTGATATAATTAATTACCTCACTATACAATATCTGAAACGAGGTAATTGAAATTAACACTTGGCCGTTCGTTCCGCCGCAATGAACAGTAAATCAACGTGAAAATCCGACAACAACGAGAGGGAGAGGAGAGCACAGGTCTGTATCACGGCTGGGGTTTCATCGACAGCCTAGTGTTCGATTCCTGGGAGAGACACAGCTGTTCGCTGTTGCTAGGTGCGTGCTGGTTACCTATCAGGGATATCTCTGGTGGCGGTTTGTTAGTTGAAAGTATTGAATTTCAATCAGGGATTTCAATAACTTCTTACTGAAAGCTGTAGGCGCGGTTCCGATCTCTGGATACTCTGTGTTTGTGTACAGATGGGCTAACAGTGACTGGACCATCAGTTGAATACCAAAACTAACTCCGAAACCATCAATTACAAGGTTTGATTAACAAGTTGACTAACGGTCGAGAGCATGGACTTACTATCAGAAGACCGCTAGTTACGTTACACGTACTAACTGCACTCGTCGACACTATGTGGTCCTGCAGTTGCGGGTTCTATACCACTGAGAGAGATCAGTAAATGTAAAATTATATGCACTGTCCGCAATATGCAGTCTGGGTCAATGGTGTTCTTACACATCAAAAGTTCCATTGGGAGTTCCCACGTGAGCCTGCAATGGGCTACGTCGACCAGCAAAAACAGACAGTTGCACAGAACAAAATTTCCTCGCAATTACTGTGGATTTTCTTCAAAATACGTATATAGTGCTCAATAGGTTTGGTGCATGGAATCTAGCTACTAACATGTTCGAAATTGAAAGATGTATTTTTCTCGTCTTTATCCAAGTTTTTCTATATGCTATCATAATCAAAGAAACGCTCCGAGAGTCAAATGTAACAAACATTCCTATCGATTGCTTTCGTACTCAAAGTATACTTGAAGAGTAGAAATTTATGATACACATGTATAATAAATCGATATGGAGTCTTTTCTATCACTTGCTATCATATTCAAATATCACATCTTCTTCTATATATATATAAAAATGGTTGTATGTGTATATGTGCATGTATGTTTGTTCCGGCATATCTCTAGAACGCCTGGAGCAATTTCAACCGAACTTGGTACACATATGACTTACAATCTGGAAAGAAATACTGTGGGGGTAAGACTACCCTAGAGGTGGGGGTGGGATGTAAAATAATCGAAAACGACCGATATTAGTGTGGAATCCATAGTTTTTGGGGTTGCTAAGATGTTTTCGGGGTCGCTAAGATGAATAGTGACACTCCTAATGCCGTTCAACTCAGAGGGGGTGAAAAATTAAATGTCAAAAATGACCTACGAACAACAAGTCACAGGGACAGTCTATTAAGTACTGCGGAGTGGATTTAAGATCGCCATGTTTCTCCCATGGACAATTTTATGTTGCGTTCTCAAGGGTGGGTTCACCAAATAATTTATTTATTCTTGCTCCTGGAGGTGAAACTATGCTTATAATCAAGTTTTGAGTTAAATTAATATTATAGTGAATTTGTAAAAGATTTTACTTTATAATTTGTCTACTGTACTGTACCTATACTTTAAATACCTGTAAATAAAATTAGTTACATTTTACACTACAGTTATAATTCATTATTTATTTTCCTGTCTAATAGAAGATTGGGATAAATAAATACCCGGGCAACGCCGGGTTATCAGCTAGTATACTATAAAATAGGTCTGATATAAATGGAGACCATCACCAGCATAAATTTAAAATTATTTTATTTGCACACATTGCTTCCCAGCTTTGATGCATGTCCAAGAAGAATCAATAAAAAAACATTGAATATTAACTTCTCTCGTAACATTTACACGTCCCACTGTACCATCCCTTCCTGAAAGAGACACTCTCGCATCGCAACATTCGAAAGCGTCTACCTCAGAAGTTGCGAGTTGGCACCACTGATCCCACCCCCTCCAACACGAACCCTGCTTCATATAACAAACTTTCAATCCCGTGTTTGCCTTCCGCCTCGCCACAAAATCCGCGATTTTCAGATGGCGCTACGATCGACCTTTGAGTATATTCAATATTTTCTTCTTCGACGCCTCTCCTTCTGTAATTTCCTTCCAGGCACTTTTGTCTGATTCGTGGTTCCATGAGAGGAAGAGAATGGAAGAAATGCGGATAAGGAAATGCTTCGTCACGGTGGAAGATGTGGATAAAACGGTCTGGAAGAGAGGAAAATTCCTTTGACATTCGTTAAGCATTTAAAATTCTCGAGCGTTCTTGCACGTAACAATGACTAAGATACCAGCTGGCCATATTCAGAGCCCTCTGGAGTCAGTTCGAAACAACGGATTGCGATGAAACTTAGTTCAGAGGCTATGGAGATCATGGGGAAGCGAATGCTGACGAAAAAAAAGTAGTTGAAATTTTCACCACCAGGTGGAAATGTGGCGCTGAAATCTGGGGCACAGTGAACAACATCCTGCTGTTGAATCACCTGTCTCGCTCTTCCAAATAATCATTTACATTGACGGTTCGCATACTCAACATTTATGTACTACAAATAAAGTTTTGCATGTCCGATTTCTCGTTATTTCAGCGCCACATTTCTCACCAGATGGTGACAATTTGAACTATTTTTTTCATCAGCATTCGCTTCATGGTCTTCATACCCTCTACACCAAGTTTCAACGCAATCGTTTGCTTTGAACGGGCTCAAGAGGGTTCTGAATAGGGGAATTTAATTCAATGCGCCACATTTTCACCTGGTGGTGGAAGCGAACACCCAGTAATCAGTGCAGCCCAAAGGGACACGACAAGCCGCATGGTTGTTGCTTGCGTGACACTCGGACTGGACCGTTTGCTCAATACCGTGCACCTTGCCATCTCGGTCTGTTCGCGCATGCGCGGTGAATGTTTTGCTTTAGACTGAATGAGCTAGTGTCGCTTGCCGCTTCGATGTGAATTCTCCGCATCGCTGGCCGCCTATCGCATCAGCCTTAAAACTCACTTGATATCGAACATCGTGTCGACTCGGTCTATTGGTAGCGCATGCGCAGTGCATTCTTGCTTTCAGACTGGAAGGACTCGTGTCACTTGTTTCGATCTGAAATCTTCCGCACTGTTGTCAAGTCCAGAAAAGGAACAGATTTGGTCGAATGAACCAAATCACCAATTCTACCAAGATTCCTTTCTGGAATCACAAACACAAATGCATGAGGGACTTGACTAAATTTACCAATTTTGAGATCTTCCTGTAAGAGCTGGCAACACTGCCTCCCACGCAAGGAAAGGGTGTTTTATGGCGATAGATAACGCCCGACACACACAAGACACGGCCAAGATTTACCTACTCTTGTCTTGTGGCACGGACCTTCTAGTAATTGCAGGGTTGCAGGAGGCAGCGGGGTTCTTGAACTCTGCCTCTATCTCGGGGCACGCACTCTTTCTCTCCTCCGGGTAGAGGAGAGAAAGCATCCGCCAAAATATTCTCCCAGTACAGGGTGTCACAAAAAAACTTTTGCATTTGTAAAATCCCAAGACTGAGTGGATCAAATTTACACCCTGATCTTTCATATCATACAGGGTAATTTAAAATGAATGGTGCAACTTTACACAGTTATTACGACGTTACTATTTATGATAGAAAATCAGACAAGGCATCAATATAAAGAAAACCGCTGGAAGTTTTATTCCCACCAGGATCGCAGTGTCGCAAATTGGCTAATGGCCAGTAGAAGGTGTATTGTGTGTTGGAGCTATCGAGAACTGTTTCAATCACAATGGTGCAAAGACATTTCCCACATGCTTTTCGGTAGTGATGCATATGTTTCACCCTTCCGAAAGATTTGCCAAAGTTACAACTACTGCGAATTGTTAGTGTCTTCGAAACCGTGGACGACTTGCTGTGTCGTGCATAGCAAGTACTTGATTATCGTTTGGATCTTTTCCACGATACACGTGGTTCCCATGTTGAATCTTTATAATGTGAATCATGTGAGGAAAACTTCCAGTGTGTTTCTTTATATTGATGCATTGTCTGATTTTCTATTATAAGTAGTAACGTCATAATAAATGTGTAAAGTTGTACCATTCATTTTGAATTACCCTGTATATGTAGTAGAGTACTGCATGGAACCACTTTCGCTCACTCATACTCGTTCGAGTCCTCCACCCTCGAGAGTATACAATTGAATATCACTTTAATGTGACAACAATCGTACATGCAAATTATCCGTCCTGGCAGTTTCAGCCGACAATAATCTGTTTCATTTTCAGCAAGATATACTAAACCATATTTTAACATGGAGGTAAATGACTATGTTTACTTAAGTTTCAATTTCACTGCGTCTGTCTCTTCACGATCCATATTTGAGGATCCACTACCACAGACAAATTACGGTTATACTTGTACTACTGGGCTTCGAGCGTTTACAGCTCGTCTTGCCTGTTCGAGAGTTATTTGCTCGAGCGAAGAAGCTATCAATTCAGTACGCTATGTAGCGTTGTCCGTGCGAACTACCCTGCAACACACTCTAATATACAGATTGTCCGGTACGTGGTGTAGGTAAGTTAAAGCTCTCGCCACGAAAACAGTCCGGTCAAGGTCACGCTACCCACCTACATTGTTGCCAATAAGCAACAATTTCAACCGACGAAATCAAGAGCATAGATAAACGCGTGAAGTGTCGAGTGAGCAGCTTAGAAGAAGTGTGGCAACCCTGTAGGGCCAGGCGTGTGGAGGAGGCAAGGGGAAGCTCCGACCTTGACTGGACTGTTTTCGTGGCGAGAGCTTAGTCTTTTTATACAATAAATTTAAATTTTCTTTCATCTGGCCATAGATTGAATAACAAAGACGGATGTTGCTCACACCAGGTACTGCCATCGGACGTGACCAATGTTGCCAGTACACCGCCTAATTAAAAAACCGCACTTCTTATGAATATGTCGATTAACCCCATAAATCGTACGTAATGCACAAAATGCGTAAAAATTTATCGTTCTTTTATCACTTCGTTAAATACCCACAGAGACCATCGATACACACAAGAAATAATTGTAAGGGACTACATAGCTGTCTATGCCGAATGTCCATGTGCAGAATCAACTTCCTGTTCAATGTTTAATAATATACACAAACAGACAAAGTGGATTTAGTTTGGAAGGCGTGAATGCCACAAAGCACGGAAGTCACGCGAAAGTGAGCAAGACCTCACAGATCAGGCCACTTTGGATTGTACAGGTAACAGTGGCACCAGAAATGTTGCTTTGTTTATAGCTTTGAAAAATCACCATGGACTTGGAGGAAGGGAAATCGACAGAGAGTACGTTTCAAACACGTTCGTCATTGAATTTTCTCATGACCGAACAAAGCAAATGCCTCTGTGTGACATGAAAATCCTGTAAAACCTTTAAAAATATATAAAAAAAATTTTAAAAAAGGCTTGATTTAGGCGCATAAACCTAAAATAGGTTCTAACAAGCAAAATAGTTTTTTTTAGGCACTATAGAACTTCATTAGTTGTTGAGTTTTTTAACGAAACGCTGACATAACTTATTATTTCTTGTATACCTGTAAAGGAAAAACATAGGTTAAATCCGAGGTCTGATTTAACATGTAACACATGACAGGCATGTGACACACTGATAATTAAGAACTCATTGTTAAGACTGTGTGTCTTGTGTAGTAGTTGTGCTGTTTAATGTGTTTGTGTTCGTCTTGTGTAGTAATTGTGCTGCCTAATGTGTTTGTGTTTGTCTTGTGTAGTAGTTCCTCCATTCATATTGGGGGTTAGGCGTAGAGCTGACAACTCTGCACTGTAAAAAAAAATGTCAAGAAACAGCAATATAAGGCCATGGATGTTCCCAAGGTAAAATATTCCGGAGGTAAAATAGTCCCCCGTTCGGATCTCCGGGTGGGGACTACTTTGGGAGGTCCCTGGACTAAGGATAAGATCTACATTAGGAATAAGGATATTAAATTAGGCACCTGGAATGTTCTGAGCCTTTACCGGCCTGGGGCATTTCAGTGTACAGTTAATGAGATAGTTAGGTATAAATTAGATGTAGTAGCTGTCCAGGAAGTTAGGTGGCCAGGAGAAGGGAATTGTAAAACTAAAAATTATTCTTTTTTCTATGGTGGTACTGAAAATCATAATTTTGGAACAGGCTTTTTCATAAATAATAGAATTATCGCGGCTCTTAAAACAGTAGAATTTATTAATGATAGGATATCATATGCAGTTTTACAGGGTAGGTGGTGTAAAATTATTTTAATAAACATACATGCACCAACGGAAGATAAAGATGATATTACTAAAGATGATTTTTATACAGAGTTAGAACAGGTCTTTGATAAATTTTCTCAGTATGATATGAAAATTCTGTTAGGTGACTGTAATGCACAGATTGGCAAAGAAGAGACATTTAAACCCACGATTGGTAAAGAAAGTCTTCATGAATTAAGTAATGATAATGGTATAAGATTGATTACTTTTGCAACCTCAAAGAATTTAATTGTGAAAAGTACCACTTTTAAACATAAAGATATCCATAAATATACCTGGTCTTCTCCAGATGGCAGAACTCATAATCAGATAGATCATATTCTCATTGATAAGAGAAGGCATACTAGTATAATTGACGTTCGTACACATAGAGGTGCTGACTGTGCCAGTGACCATTATTTAGTAATTGCTAAATTAAGAGAAAGAATCTCAGTGATAAATCATAAGCAACAAAATCTAAAAGTTCTAAAATTTGATACAGGAAAGTTTACTGATGAAAGAATTAAGAAAGATTACCAAATTAAACTGTCAAATAGATTTGATGTTTTGCAGGATTTAAATGATGATGAAAATATAAATGAAACAGACGTAAATAAGAATTGGGAGCACATACGCAATGCAATAGAATCAGCAGCTAAAGAAAGTATAGGATACCATAAACCGAGAAAAAGTAAGCCATGGTTTGATAATGAATGTCAT
The DNA here is from genome assembly GCF_977018435.1 of Lepisma saccharinum. Taxonomy (NCBI): domain Eukaryota; kingdom Metazoa; phylum Arthropoda; class Insecta; order Zygentoma; family Lepismatidae; genus Lepisma; species Lepisma saccharinum. The sequence continues at coordinate 34,459,842 of NC_139240.1, read as the reverse complement.
AATCTAATAGAAATAAGAAATCAGGCTAGACTTAGGTGGTTAAATAACTCTGATGATACAAATCTAAACAATTATAATAGAATAAAGCGAGAAGTTAACCGCACGTTTAGAAGTAAAAAAAGAGATTACTTGAAAAGCAAAATTAACGAAATTGAAACAAACAGCAAAAATAAAAATATCAGAGATTTATATAAAGGTGTAAATGAGTTTAGAAAGGGGTGGCAATCTAAAGTAAACTTGATAAAAGCTAAAGACGGTGATTTTCTAGCTGACCCAAGCGATATTCTAAATAGATGGAAGAACTACTTTAATGATCTTTTAAATGTCCATGTAGGAGATAAATCAGAAGTAAATGAAGTACACACAGCAGAACCTTTAGTTCCAGAACCTAACTTGACTGAAGTTAAGGATGCTATTAAAAGGCTAAAGAATAACAAAGCACCTGGCATTGACTTAATACCAGCTGAGTTAATTAAATATGGTGGAAATTCATTAATATGTCAAATTCATAAATTAATTTGTTTAATATGGAATAAAGAAGAAATCCCTCAACAGTGGAAAGAATCCATAATTGTTCCTGTGTTTAAAAAAGGTGATAAAATGAACTGCAATAATTACCGTGGAATTTCTCTACTCTCAACAACATATAAAATATTATCTAACATTCTTTTAACAAGACTAACCCCATATTCTAATGAAATTATAGGTGATTATCAATGTGGATTTAAACGTAACAGAAAACTACAGATCAAATTTTTCACATCAGACAGACACTTGAAAAAAAGTGGGAATATAATCAAAATGTCCATCAGCTATTCATTGATTTCAAAAAAGCATATGATTCGGTCAAAAGAGATAAATTATATAATATATTAGTAGAGTTTGGAATACCTAAGAAGCTTGTTAGTATAATAAAAGTATGCACCAGTGAAACAGAAAGTAAAATTCGTGTGGGTATTAATATGTCTGACAAATTTACAATTCATGATGGGTTAAAACAAGGAGATGCATTATCTCCATTGCTCTTTAATTTTGCCTTAGAATATGCTGTTAGGAAGGTAAAAGAAACTAAAGAAGGACTAAAATTAAATGGTGTGACTCAGTTGTTAGCATATGCAGATGATGTAGACTTACTGGGGGATGATGTGAATACAATTAAGAATAATGCTGCAATATTTTTCAAAACTGCTAAAGAGATAGGTTTGGAAGTTAACAAAGAGAAAACTAAATATATGCTTACAGGCCGATACCAAGTGTTAGGTAATAATCAAAATCTAATTATTGATAACAACTCGTTTGAACCAGTTTCCAAATTCAAATATTTAGGAGTAATATTAACAAATGAAAATTATATTAAAGAGGATATAAAAAGTAGACTTAATTCAGGAAATGCATGTTACTTCTCTCTTCATAAACTTTTATGTTCTCGTTTAATATCTAAGAAACTAAAAGTTAAAATATACAAAACAGTAATTTTGCCTGTAGTATTATATGGATGTGAAACTTGGTCCCTTACATTGAAAGAGGAACATAAATTGAGAGTATTTGAAAATAAGATTCTTAGGAAAATCTTTGGACCTAAAAGGGATGAGGAGACAGGTGAGTGGAGAAGGTTACATAATTTAGAACTACATAATTTGTATTCATGTCCAGATATTATTAGAATAATTAAATCAAGAAGACTTAGGTGGGCAGGCCATGTGGCACGAATGGGAGAGGAAAGAGGAGTTTACAGGATTCTTGTTGGGAAACCTGATGGTAAGAGACCTGTAGGAAGGCCAAGACGAAGATGGAGGGACAACGTTGAGATGGACCTAAGGGAAATCGGTAGGGATGGAAAAGAGTATATAGAACTTGCTCAAGATAGGGAAAGATGGAAGGCCTGTGTTGCTGCAGCCATGAACCTTCGGGTTTAAGAAGGCTAGGGAGTTAGTTAGTTAGACAAAGTGGATAAGAAGTGTAAAGTTTTTATGTCTATTGCTTTTTGTACGTTATTGAGTGACTTTTCGGATAATTTCGACTCGACCTGCTACAACTTAACAATCACCCAGATTCCTGTGGATATGTTGCATCGAGCTACGAAGGATGTCCCTCAACGACTGCTGGAATGTTTGCGCAGAAATGGTCGTTTTCTACTGGATGTCGTCATCAAGACATAAACCTTCCCACCTCTTCAGCGGTGTGTACTTATGTAATGGCATCCTCTCCATTATTCATTTCTATGATTAAATCTGATGCAACTATTTTTCTCTTCCCTATACCTCCGTTTCAAAACTCCCGATCTTTCTGGGACACCCTTTATTAAACATTTTATTACTTTTATTAATGATGGTAATTTTGTACTTTTATAATTATTATATAGCTGCACCTATATAAAGAACAAATGAATCAGTGAATCAATAACAAAATGGTTTCTTCCCCCACCCCCCGGTAAGTAAGTTTCCTGTATGTATAAACTAGGGTTAATAATATTATTACTCGGTTCAACTAAGCTGATTAGCGCTCAGAAAAATTGTCAATTTGCTAAGGTTTTTTCCTGTAACTGAGAATACAGTTGGTAAAAATCGATTAATTCGTCTGAAAGGAAACTCGCCCCAAATTCAGACATGCCAATAATAAAGAGCGAAGAATAGCAGATAAACATTCAACCAGAGCGGAACGAAAGCCACGAATAAAGAAATGAAGAGAGGGGAGGGGGGCAGAAAAAAAAGCGGTAAGACCAATTTTCCACGGTCAAACGTTGGGTCGATTCCAGCGCCACGGACGGTCACGTCACGAAACTCTCCTGTAATGGAGAGGTTGTGTTCGGGTCGGTGGAAGGGGAGGGTTAAAAAAGATAGGGAGGGGGGACTGCAATAATTCTGCTTGTATTGACTTCTGTGGACGGGGGTTTCCCATAATTATTGCATCGGCCAGCGTTGCAGCTTCTAGTGACAACGCTTAACCTTGTCGTGGAGTTTAACCTTTAATGCTAATCTCTCCCCGGTAGCGAGTCGAGGTGGTACAAGCTGTCGTACTAGGAAGCAAGGCGTTGAGGCGTGACCTTAGCAGAAAGGGTTAGAACTATCTGGTGCCGTTCTGTTTCCGAACAGTCCTAATTACGAACACTTGCTGGAGGAGCACGAATAGCATTATATTCCAGTGCCCTAATGGTCAACGAAATGTATTGTAGGTGGCAGCATCCCTGTTGTGTCCCCCACGCTTTTGATGGGAAATTGTTCCCCCATTTAAATACATGGGGAATTTGACGCTGAACGTGCTGCTATTACATTACATTGCAAGTTTCTTTTCATCTCAACCTCAGAAATTATGTCTGTCCATGATAGATGAATCATCAGTGCTGTAAAACTAAGAGTTTAGAAAAGACGATCGTCAAGAACAGATAAAAAATCGGAACTAAAAAAAGGCTTAAATTTTGCATGGCACTTGATTATAGCACTTGCAATTTTCATAGTATAAGTGCTTTATTGTTGTGAATTCGGTAAAGAATAATACATAATAATTCGCGCGACTGTACTTTTATTTTTATAGTTGTTATTAATAACTGACTCTTCCCTTTTTATATATCATATTTTTCCATATGGCTAGTAAATATGGTTCCTGTTTTTTATATATATATATATATATATATATATATATATATATGTATATATGTTATCTTGTGTTTCAAGTCTCGCAACCTCTAGGGCTTTCTTATTTACAGGAATTAAACATTTGAAAGTGATGTAACTAAAAATATGACGGGAAAGTGTTTAATACAAGGAAAACGTCATGGTAGTAAATTAAGTCGAGTTTAGTGCTCATAGTACATAAACATACGATATTTAGCCTGTTGGGGCAGCTGCCCTGCCGCTGCGCTTTTAGTATATTAATTCATAGGCTCAGGAGAATGGAAATGTATGACTTGCTAAATAATCTTAAAGGTCTACTAAACACATTTTTATTATTGATTTGCACGAGAAATTCTTACCTTCGTTGAAAATAACGTTTGAATAACAATCCTATCGCACTCCAATGTAAAGCTTAGCGTAACCAAATGACGAACGAAATTCTTTAGGAGACACAACAGGGGTGGTGCCGCAACCGGAAAAGTTTGACAATCAACTGCCCCATTGAGAACATATTTTTCTACCTTGGGACCTACAACAAACTCTCCCACACTTGCTGAGTCTTTTTATCTCGGTTCCAGACTTGAGACTGGTCAGCGCCACCGATGGTTTAAAAGATACAGTTCAGTACATATTGATATGTTGCCTAATTGTTACAGCTAGAGTACATGTTCCATACACACGCCATCTGCTTGAATTCATGCTCGACTTCGACGCTCCCAGTGTTGGGGGTTATTTGGGAGACGGCACGTGTGATCGTTTCTTGGAGGCTGTCCAGGCTCTTCATTTTCTAGCGTACACGAACATGTCCCCACAAGTAAAAATCCAGGAGTGTTAGGTCTGGCGACCATTGTGGTCATTAAAATCAATAATAAAAAAAGATCCTGCCTTTTTCGTCACCCTGTATATTATATCGTTTCATCATTTTAAAAAGATAAAACTTTTAAAATTTTGATACATTTACAGCACCAACACCTGGACTTAGCAACATGAAAATACTAAACAAAAGTCCCCAACAGGTGGTGATGTTACGTTTTTCACAATGAATGTTAGGAAGAGTTGGTCTACATTCAACGTCACAACTGTGCTGTTTTCGTCTAGCTACATTGCAGACAGAATGGTAGAAGTATTAGAGACATTTGCTGCAGTGTTGCCAGGCAAGTCCATCAAAATAGTGACGATGGCAACACTGTCTGCACGTACTGACAATATGTTAAATTTTACTCGCATGGCAAAGAGCAAATAGATATATATTTCAAGGTTGCATAGTGCTACGTCATCTCTGCAGCAGCTTCAGCGATTACGTCACATATCACCCCCCCTACTTGCCCAGCTTCCAATTCCAGTTCGACTACTATAAACCAAAAAGTCGATCAAAAGAATACGATAAAAAAAAAAACAACAAAGAAAAACATAAGGCTTGGAAACCAGAACCAGAAGCTGACAAAGCAGTGGAACATTTCTGCCAATCAGTGCTGCGCTCTGGCGGCAGATTTGCTGACCACAGGGACCGAAGCCCAATATTGGGGAAGCAATATCATCTAGCTATATCCAACCCTTTCTCTTTCTGTCCCGCTTGGTTTATGTCGCCCGGCCATCATAATAATAAATAAGGGACGGAAATGGTCCATTTCCATCGACCAACTGTTCCTTCGGAACGATGAACAAGGGAAAACAAGGACCGTGGTAATAAGACAGCAGCACGCTCAACGGCGGACTGCCGTCTCAGTAAATTTTCCATATTTGAAACTACAGATACTCGAATGGAGATTGCTTTGAACTACTTCTACTTGATTGCAGGATGTGAAATAAGTGACGTCATTTCCTTAAAATTCAGATTGGTCAGGGTCTATGACTCTTGACCAATCCAAAGACTGTTCGTGTTTTTTTTGCTCCGACTCCTGCTGCCATCTGCAGTATGGCCTGAAATAAAGTATACCGAAATGCAGAACATGTACTGTTTTATTTAACTGTTAAGAATGGTATAAGAAAAAAATGTTACCTGTATCAACGCAACAGGTATTGTACACTCCTGTTCAGATAAAGCGGCACATTCTTCAACTGTTCAAACCTATAAAGTGAGCCAATTTATGTGAACAGGAGTGTACACACAAGATTTGAACATAAACAGAACAATCAGTATCATCCGTCCAATACCAAATATTTTCCATAGTTTCCTGTGAGTTTACTCGTTGAAACTGATTTTGCAGAAGCTGTAAGGATTCTCTACGGTGTGTGGCGTCGCTCCATCTGGCTGAAACCTTTGCTCGAACAAGTTCTACATACGGTTCACACCACAACGGCCAATTCAGTATGAGTGGAAATAATGCTCGACAACAAACGCCCTCTCTCGAATACTCAGACACACTGAGGATCGCCTTTTACTATAATTGTTCTCTGTACCAACCAATGTCACACTTCAGCTGCACATCCACGCTTACCACACAAACGCAACAATGTACAGTGTTGCCAGCTTTCGATATGCTTAATTCACGGCCATACCGTAGTAGAGAGGTATTTAACTTAATGATGCGGAACCACTGACAAATACATCTTGTTCCTCTGTCGCGAATTACGGTTTACGCAAGTACTTAGGTTTAACAATTACGCAACGGACTTGTTCAACTATAGGCTATAACCCCTCTACAATCCTGGAATTGATGGATTAACTTTTAAGAAATGTTTAAGTCCATCCTTATGCTCAGATAGTCTAATCAACAGTGTAAAAGGGAGTGCGGACAACAATACAAAGTTGGAATACACGGGGAATTCAACGAGGGACCCATATGGGTGAAATGGTGTGTGATACAATAGTACTGCTTGGTCAGCAAGAATCTACACACCGTTAAAATAAGGTCTTTACGTGTGACGAGTTACGAGACACAACCACCTTAAGTCAAATTGTCTTCAGGTAAATGTTTTTTTTTATTTCCTTATTATGTAATTGTACTATTGTAGAATATATTTGTATTTGTTTAAGTTATTTACCTACATCTAAATCAGCAAATTAATTGAAGCCGTGTAAATTCTAGGAAAGTGCAGCTAGACGTTGACTGATTGGTTTGTTTTATTTTCATTTGCCTTTCTGCCATTTTTTACTAATAGCGAATATTCCAATATTAGTGGGCCTCCCCGATGGCGTAGTGGTAAGACGTCGCCTTGTAATCACGAGGTCCCGGGCTAGATACCCTATGGAGACACATTCGGATCACACGTTAAACTGTAGGTCGAGTTCAGGTTAGCCTGTCTGCGCATAAAGTGGGCTTAAAACAACAATTCACACAATCCATTCAAGATTGGTGTTATACTAATCCTTACGACCGAAACTACAGCCTTACTTGCGATTCAAGGCGGTCAGCAAGACCTTGCGCCACTTTACGGCCCCTGTAAATTCAGATATTCTCATGTCGCCGAACGGTTTTCATGACCTGCGCACAAACATGAGATTTACGGAACACCCTGTACTTTAAGAAAGGAGAGATAGGGTAGCCAAATGGAGGGAGGGTATCACATCCACGCTGGAAGTTTCGACAAAGGGAGTAAGGCCCCCCCCCTACAGATGGCAGCAGCATCGGAACACACCACGCGATCCCTATTCACCCGGCGAGAGCTGGCCCCGGGCAATTTTCAGAAAATTGAATTTACACTCGGTTTCACACATGAAAATTTATTTTTCGCCGACGGGAGTGTTACACAACAATAGCCTGTTTCTTCTCCCTCCTCTTCAATGTCCTGGTCTTCCAGCAGAGATCGAGGGGGGAGGGGGATGATCCAGCAAAAGGAAGGGGGTGCAGGAGTCGAACTTCCTCCTTTGGCAAACAGTTCAGGAACTCGGATGGGCGAGAATGCAGCTGTACAGTGTGGAGGGAAAGTGTGTATTCAGGTCGGCTCACATTTAATTTACCATTACTATTTACTTTGGGAATGTTGCATCCTGGGATAATAGGCAATTCCGTTTGTTTTACAGCACGCGTGGTAGCATATATGTAAGGATGCAGACAAGAGCGTATCTGTGAGGGGGGGTCCATGGAGTCCGGATTGCCCGAAAGACTTAACAAGCACTAAAATTAAATAATGAAAATATACTAGTTTTACCATTTGTTGTGTAACTTTCTGCCAAAGTTATTGGAAGGCAAGGATTATGCTATATTCGTATAATAACCCGTTAGTCAGCACGACGAACCCCTAGCCGTTGTTGTAGGTTTCCGTCACCGGGTTACGCTACCAATTCGTAGCTCCCCGATTCCCTCATGATAGTGGGTGGCCACCGGTCCCATACACAGACCGAAATCTCAGGAGGAAAGTTGTTACGCTTCTCCCAGGAGATTTGAACCTGAGCCCAAAGCCTGATGGCCACGGTGCGGGATATATTGGGATAATCCGGTTTTGAATTACAGCACCAAAGAAGACTGGCAACAAGATGGTTTCCAAGCGACAGCGATCACAGAATACGTACTGCTAGAAGATTGCCAGTGAATCAGACAACAATAGAAGTTAGGGAAACGACGTTTCACAACAATCGCCAAATAATAGGTCAGGTTCTTGGGGTAATCTTCAGTGACTGATCACCTAGCTGGGTAACCTCTCCACAGAGTAACCTTTCTCTATCTTGAGTAGTTCTTCACTTAGGATAAATTACTTTAACCTTCTTTTTATTTTAAACATATTAGCGGCTGCTCACTAATCAAGAGAGGACATGGAAAGAGCTTCATAAATCTTTTTCGAGCAGGCCTCATCTCCAGGAAGGTATCACCTCGGGACAAGCCCCAACACCTACCAATCTGTTGAGTGAGAATGTGTCAAGGCAATAGCTTAATAAGCCTTTTCCTGCTACCACCAAAATCGGCTGGAGAGTTCAATGAACAAAACGATCTCTAACAACGTTACCTGTGCATCATTACTTGAGGACATGGAAAGATAATAAGGACATAATAAACATTTTATTATCTCCTTATTATTATCTTTCCATGTTCTCAAGTAACGATGCACGGGTATCGGTTAGTTCGCAGACATGGAAAGATAACGTTGACAATCATTACATAACAAAATGCCCATTTCATATCCACGGCATTGGGTCCAAAATAGTTCCAAATGACAGTATCGTGAGATAACTGACTCACCGTGAATCATTTCCAAATCTTTTACTTTTCCCTGCACCTAAAAAGGACGACGAAACTCCAGTGGAAGCTTCATAAAGCGACGTTCATCGTTGAGAAACAGCTCCACAAAACCCAACACCATCTAGCGCCAGCGAAGTAAACATTCTCCTTCAGGGCCGTGACAGCTCTTCAACCAGCCTTCCCCCTTCTAGAAAAAATCATCAATCACACCGCTGCCTGTTTCGAAGCGGGGGGAAGTTATTTTGACACCGTGTTTTCGCCGAACAAAAATGATGTGGAGGAAAAAAAATAAATCGAAACAGCATTGAGGTTCGAGGAGAGAAAAACAAGAACCAGAGCGTTCGCTCACTGTTGGTGGGTGAAAATTATCATTGAATTTTCCATTTCCCTTTCTTTCTGACAAATCACTCGAAAAATGAAAAGGCAAGCAAGCAGGCCGGAAAATACGTGTAATTTTGCTATGATTGCAGGGTAGGTTCGTGTTGGACGATGCTGTAAGGTAGACAGGCATGTGTTCGCCTATCGCTACATGGACTGCTCGATGATTCTGCTATATTTGATGACAAAATATCCTTTTCTGAACACATCTATTCAGTCACTAAGGGTTCCTAGCGTATGCTGGATCTTCTCTATCGTTTCAGCGAAATAAACAAACTGTCTGCTCTCAGAACTTTTTACAAATCCTTTGTTTCATCTAAAATTAAATGCTGCTGTCCGATCATTGTCCCCTCAAATATAAATTGACAAATTCCGTTCTCAATTTCTTCCTGGCCATTGTTCGTCACCGAATTCCGTCCACAAAACACTGCAAAAATCGGTTCTTATATAAAAAAAATATTAAACATCCAAACTCCTCACGAGAGACATAGAATGGCAGACCATATATTCCTGCATAAAATAGTGAATGGCAACATCACAAATGACTGCCTTCTTCAAGAAAATCCGTTTCGTCCGCCGTCTCGCACAAGAAGTACTCAGCTTTTCGCTTCTCAGAAGCCAAGGTTACGCCTCATACAGCGTTCAAGGTTCCACAGCCTACCCAGCCAATATAATTAACTTAACAAACCAAATAGACATATTTCGAATTCTGGCACGTTTTAGAATTATGTTGAGTAAAAGTAGGAAAGTGGCTTAATCACATGTTGTTAATACGTTCCAATGTAAAATGGCGAACTAACACTGTATTTGGAATCTTCTGTTAAATAAATAAACAAATATGTAATATAAATAGAAGAGTTGTTTTGATTTCTGTTTAGAAGAATTCAAAGGATCCTGAGTACCCAGTGCATACTGCTGGCAAATAACCGATTTGCCGTATCGAAATCCCGAACGTTCAGATAATTCATGAGTTCTCTGTAACTGATGATATGGCACTTGCTTCTAAGAAAGTGACAACATGTAAGGTGTAGATGACAATAGGGTATATACATAAAAAATACTTCTCAAGTTTATATCTTTCCCGTAAAATATTGGCACAAGGGATCTAAAAGCTCTTGGATTACGAAATTACTGGAATAGTAGAAGTCAGTTTTTCATATTTTAAATACTGAATTCTCTACAGCGATTTTGAATAATCCCACGGTACTGCCATTTGAAACTATACTTGACGAAAACACTGAGATATGACTTGTGGGGTCTTGGAAAGTTTTGCCTTTACAATCATTAAGATTTTATCAGTTTCTGACTTTACAAGCATTAAATCCTCGGCAGCTTCTGATATTACAGTAATTGAGTTGTATAAAGTTCCTAGCATTTTGCATTTACTGATTTCTCGGTAATCTCTGACTGCATTCTTGGCAGTATCTAGTATGAGAAGTATTGACGCCTCGGCAGTATATTGAGATAACTATTTAGTTCACGGTAAAGTTTCTGATATTGGGTGACATTGTACGAGGGTCACTATTTATATTTTGAGCCTAACAATGAAAAAACAGGAATTTGGCATTGAAAACTGCTTTATTGTTTTTCGAAGTATTCTCCTTTATGGTCAATACACTTTTGCATTCGTTCGAACCATTTGTCAAAACAGTTCTTCCGATCTTCTTGAGACACCTCCATAATATGGTTTTTGAACGCATTAACGGTGTCTTCCGCTGACGAAAATCGTTGTCCACGCAATTTATTCTTGACATTCGGGAACAAGAAGAAGTCATTGGGTGCCAAATCAGGACTGTACGGCGGATGACCCATCAATTCGATTTTTTGACTGTTCATAAAGTCGGTTGTTAGACGAGATGTGTTACAGCTGGAATTGTCTTGATGAAGAATGATCCGACGGCGTTTGTTTGTTTTCCGTATTTGACCGAAGACCTCTGGCAAACAAATTGTTGTGTACCATTCAGAGTTGACCGTTCTACGTTCCTCTAAAGGCACAGTTGCCACATGACCAGTTTTCCCGAAAAAAAAAACAGGCGACCATTTGTTTCGATGTGCTTCGAGCGCGAACAACTTTTGTTGGATTGGGTTCATCTTGAAACACCCATACAGTCGACTGCTGTTTACGTTCCGGCTCATATGCATATACCCATGATTCGTCACCTGTTACAATCTTATATACGTCTTTTAAAGCACCACGATTGTATTTATTGAGCATTTGTTTGCACCAATTGACGCGAGCGTCTTTTTGAGTTTTTGTCAAATTGTGTGGGATCCAACGAGAACATACCTTTCTCACAGCTAAATGATCATGTAATATTTTATATGCTGGTGGAACTAATGCCTATGGTTGCCTCAATCTCACAGTATGTCACATGACGATCTTGCAGTATTAGGTTTTGCACAGCATCAATGTTTTCTTGAACAACAACTGATTTTGGACGACCTTCGCGCATCTCGTCGGTGAGCGAACGGCGGCCACGATTAAATTCGTTATACCAGCGTTTCACAGTGGCAAATAATGGGGCTTCATCGCCAAATGTGGAAGTAAGTTGATCGATGCACTCTTGTCTTGATAATCCACGTCGAAAATCGTAAAAAAATCATCGCACAAAAATGTTCACGAGTTAATTTCATTTTATTGTTGTCGCGCAATCTCCAAGGCAACATAAACAACACAATCAAGCTATTGACAAAACATTCGAAGTACGTTATGGTCAATAATGCCAGACGATTCCGTGCAAACGTCAAATCGCGCCTAACTTCAATCAGTGTTGCCAAGGCTCAAAATATAAATAGTGGCCCTCGTAACCATTAGCGAAACTTGTTGCCGTAAGTGTTATCAGTAGGGATTTTAAGGTGCAAAATTGGGGGGGGGGGTGAAAAAAGAGGTGCTGATAAAATATGCTCTCCTTTTCTGTATATAACTAAGGCGGGCGGACCGCATAATGAACTGTGATTCTACCGAATATGCTTCTTGAAGTTTGTGTTTTCTCTCAGGGGTTTTACTACATTATCTCGGGAACTATTGGGGCTGCAATGATTACATTACACCATTTTATAGCTCTCGTTCTGCTCTACAAAATGAGACTATAGGATTTTATGTAGTTGCTCAAGAAGAGTGAAAATCATTTATGTTTCTGTCCAATTTTCTAACAAAACATGAAAGAAAAGGAAGGGAAATGGTGCTGAAGCATCAAAGGATAAAACTGGGATAAATGTGCTAACCTCACGAAAAGGTGCAAAAAGGCGCAACAAAGAGTGTTCATTTTAATTGATTTCATGTCCTAAAATATATATCTCAAACGATCGATATGAAAACAGCTATATTTTTGGAAAGACGCTGCACTTTAAAATCCGTTCCCTAGCTATCAGTATCGAAATGCAGTTACCAGAACTAACGAGAGTTGAAGGAGTAGCTTTGATAATTAGACGCTCTTTTCCAAAGCAGAACTGGACACACTTCACCTGGGACTGAACCTGAGACTCACTGGCTCAAAGCGAGACTAATAACGTCCAATCGATCGCTGAGACTCAAAGGAGAAACCGGTTTACTCAATGAGAATTCCAATCAATGCAACTCCCCCCCTTTTCTTTTTTGGAACTACCCCTTCCAGAAAAGGGAAATCCAAAATCCCACTTTGGAACAGAGAAGGAAGAAAGGGTAAGTTATGATATGAAAATTACCTGCCCCGGGAAGAGAAAGCCGAAAGTAGGATTAATGGAGCCAGCGGTGAAGATTAAATCGCATAAATTCACCGAAGTCATCTTCGACCCGATCCTACCATCGCAAACAACTTTCGAAATGGACGCTCACTGGAGGGTATTACGGCAGGGAGGAGTAAGATTTCGCTCTGTGTACGGTCTGGACCATCATTAAAAATGAATTAAGATAGGAACAATTACATTAGGAAGGTCGTAGTCTTGAACTCTTCGTCGTTTATGAACGGTGGTGTCTTCAGGCTTGGTAAGCTCAGGTCCAAATTATACGACTCAATAGGAATTCTTCCTACAGAAGAGCGGTACTTAGTACACCCGTCTACTTCGCTGCACTTTTGACATCAGCTGTAGTGCAGGTGCATCTCAGTGTCAGGCTTCTGCAAGGAACCCCAATGAGGTGTACAGTCAACGGCAAAGATAATGGTAAGCAAATTGTCCACAACAATTTTCATTACTTTTTTATCCTACATCATGTGTTGTTTTAAGGAATGAAACTATGTTCGTTCGAAGCAGGCATTGTTCTCTGCTAATTGACGTCTTTATTTCAATTCATTGTCATCACACTGTGTAATACAGACCGAATGAAAATGGTGGTGAGCAATTCGCCTACTGTTTCTTTCGCCGTTGGGTGTACAACAGACTGGAACTCTTGCTGCAATGCTGATCGGTCACGAAAAGTAAGTCACTTCTCCTATTACTTCCTCCCAGTGGCGGGGGATTAGTGAGGTCATAGCCCATCCCCCTTTGGCAAAGCATTCCTAAAAAAAGAACGTTAAAGTCAGGAAAATATGGCAAAATGAGGACTGACTACTGAAAAAAATATACGTTAACACTCCTGTCTCCAAAATCCTGGGCACGTTAATGGTTCCCCCTGTCCAAGTGGGAAGAAAACTCAGTTGTCTTGTAGCTACCTGGGTCTCCCCGATTGCGTAGTGGTAAAAGAGCCCCGGGTTCGATACCCGGTGAAGGCACATGCCACAGTGGTTCGGATCCCACTTTAAACTGTAGATCCAGTCCCGATTAGCCATTCTGTCCATAAAATAGACTTAAAACAACAACTCAATCAATTCAATCCTGACGCTACCCTGTACTTCGCCTTTTTTCAGTCCTATAAAGCACAGTCAAGTACGAGATAGTCATATCAGTGCATGAAAATTGAAAATATGTCATTTATTAAGTGTCTAGATGATAAACCTCTAGTCTAGTGCAATAGAGGATATCATGTAAATTATCTAGTATTTAAAATGCAAAACATGGCACGGTCATGCTACGCTTATGAACATACTGATGGTCCAAATGATTATCAATATAGATTTCTTGCCTGGATTTATTCGTGTATTGTACGCCAGCATTGGATACGTATCTCGCAAAGGGAAAAAATATAATTTCAGGAAATTATAGGAATGAGGTAAATATTTTTCCATTTATTACATTTTCTCACATGGCGTTTCTCCCTCCACAGCGAAGAGAATGAATGATGATTAGATGAAATCGATGGAGACAAGAAAGCCAACTCATTCCAAGGTCACGACTCGAACCCGGAATCTGTGGTGGGGACATCGCCCCACGTCTTCGAAGCAGACGACTCAGTGTTGCACTTTGTAACCAACAGACACGTGGGTGCAACGACAGTCTAGAGGTGCAGCGAATTAGTCTCGTACGTAAGCAGCAATATTTCTTACAGTTAGTTGAAGTTATGAATATTTACCCATATTATTAAAGTGCAGATATATAATATCGATTGCTCATCGATCAAATACTTGGTGATAGCTCACCTCCGTTATCAAAACTAAAATACTACAATGATATTCTTAGTAAATAGAAAATGAAACATCAAAATACTGAGAAAGATTTATACACGGGGGAGGGGATAAGGACTGCAAACTACAAATGGGACATTTTCGTCTTATAATAAAAATATTCATAGTTCGAATCCCGGTTTAATTTGAATTGTTCTGAACTCACTTGAAAAACATTTTAGTGGGAAGAGTGCAGAATGGACATGAAAAAGACCAGTGATAAGGTTGCATAAGTGTCCAGAGAGATTAGATTCATTGATTGATCGAGTTGGTGTTTTAAGTCCACTGTTATGCACAGTAAGGCCAATCGGGACTGGACCTACAGTTTAAAGTGGGAATCCGAACTTCTATGTGCCTCCACCTGTTATAGAACCCGCGATACCTTGATTACAAGGCGATGACGTTACAACTACGCCATCAGGGAGGCCCCAGAGATTCGAACCCGAACCACAAAATTACCAGTCAGTGAAGCGTGGCTACTGTCCGAATGGGGGTGGAAAAAGCCTTTGAAGTCTTTCAGCTCGCCCTGCACAGACTAAATAAAGACCAAAAAAATCACCCATTGCATCCACCTGGAAACCCTCCCCTACGTGCTTAATCACGAGATTGAAAAATCATACCGATCAAAGCGATAAACGTTTGATCAGGGCTTCCGGTGACGAAAACATATTGTCGCCAAATGGAGAAGCAAAATGGCGTCCAATTTCCAAACCGGAACGGTCGTGACCGGAATGGGGAATATCCCGATCCCGTCGCCAACCCCGGAGCGGGAGTCGGTTCATTATGGCGGTTTACCCACAATCCCTAACGGATGAGTAACGCCCGTCGATTGTTTTTAATGATGTCAATTCCCGCCGAATGCGGGAGGCGCGAGAACAATGACCCATTGAAGGGACGCCTGTATTTCCCGGAGCAGACAAACCGCATCACTCGCGGATAAATGCGGGATTGGGAATAAGAACACAGCAGCAAAGTGCGATTAAAGGAGGATGTCCATTTAGAGACAGACTGATGGGAAATGGATCGGACTGTACTCACAAACACGGATAAATTTACACACAGGTAGACACCTTGCAAGAATCTGTATGCGTTCTTCAAATTTTGGAAACCACCAAACATTCAACAAATAGTATCGCCCACATGTTAAATTGTAATTAGTATCATTATTATAAGACGACATATGATTAAAAATTGAAATTTCGTGTGTATTATTAGTATTATTTTTGTCATTTCTTGGTGCAGTAGTAGTAGTAGTAGTTTTCTTTTACATAAATTCTTTTATGCTATTTTATTTATGCACTACCATATAATTTTCCTGTATACATCTTTCTTTGTGTGGTTAGATGGTAGATCAGCATTTGCTGAACCTCGCCAAAGAGGCTACTGAATTGAATTATCATCATTATTATAATGCAACAGTAACTGTTGTAAACAAAAAAGTAACCATTTTATTCAAAAATTATTATTATTAGAATCTTTACACCCTTGGGAAGACTCTTCCTCTCGATCCATCAGATGAGTGAATATACAGTACAACTGTTTTTCATCACTTTTTTACATTCCTTACAGGTAGTATACTGAAATGCATGGTTTTTTATTATGTTATCTACTTTTATACGCAGTTCATTCAAAAAGTTCACTTCCATGTAGTACACCCCGTTGACTGCTTCTTGCACGCCAACGATGCTCCGGCGGCTGGACCCACGGTCGGTATAATCCTCTGTCGAGTCGTGTTGTCTTGGCTTTGTCCTTGTGTGTGTGTGCTGACTGCCTCTTTATAGCTGCACCTTCTTATAGGCAAGGAGAATTTTAACTTCGGAAACAGTATAGTTCTATTTCTTGTTAAGTAAAGAATCAATGAGTTTTAAAAATTGAGTGAGGAATTCTTTATAGTTTTCTGTAAGGGGTCTGCCCTCAATATTGTTTTCGTTAAGGGGTTATCCCCGTATTGAGTGACGGGTAAAAATAGCATATGTGCTGACGTGTCCAATAGAGAAACAGCACAGATCGCTAAGATTGTTGAGTTGTTTTTTAAGTCCACTTTATGCACAGTAAGGCTAATCGCGGCTGGACCTACAGTTTAAAGTGAGATCCGAACCACTTGTGCCTCAACCGGGTATCGAACCCGGGACCCCTTGATTACAAGGCGACAACGCCACCACTGCGCCATCGGGGAGGCCCGCAGATCGCTAAGAAACCTAGCCAGTGTTGAGAGGTAGCAGGACAATGTCGAAGTCGTGTGCTACGATCCTCTGTCAGGACAGGGCAAAGGAATAACACGCGTCCCAACGCAAGAGGTCCTTCCACTCCGGCCACAATGGACAAACCGTGTTTTAGGTTCCCTGCCACCTCTCCGGGGACCGTGAGACGGTGAAGTACTCGGAAACATTTACTCCATCCCGGCAACGACCCCTATTTCTCAAAGGGGGTGCGTAATAGCGTTACGAGAAAACTTCTCGAGGTTTTCTTCCATGTGGGACCTCTCCGAGGCGGTCTTCTTCCAACAGGATAACGCACGGCCTCACACTGCTAACCGTACGGGGACGCGGTGAAAAGTTGACCTCGCCTCGTAATGATGAGTAATGCAAGCTCCTGTCGCATTCTCGCCAGTCCGTTGTTTACCAGGAAAAGCTCGGTGGAAACAAACAGACTGGTCCTCGTGACATCCCCAAGGGAGGCTGTGGCTTCTTGGAAAAATTACTCTACAACTTCCGGATGGATTTTTAACAAAATTCAGGGAAATTTTGGGCATACGTCACGGTTTAATCTTTCAGAACTTTTGGCGGGGGAACAAGAGATCTGAGATTGCACAGTTCTCAAATTTCTTATAGACGTCAAAGGTAGTGGTTTGAGAT
Source organism: Lepisma saccharinum (assembly GCF_977018435.1). Classification (NCBI taxonomy): domain Eukaryota; kingdom Metazoa; phylum Arthropoda; class Insecta; order Zygentoma; family Lepismatidae; genus Lepisma; species Lepisma saccharinum. The sequence continues at coordinate 34,442,365 of NC_139240.1, read as the reverse complement.
CCGGCCTGGACATGTGTAAAAATTACATCCATTAAATAAGGAAATTTAAAATTAATTATTTGACTTTCCAAACTAAGTTGCAGATGCAGAGAATGACAGAAGAAAGTACGACACAGGAACAAAAAGGATTATATTAATATTTGAGACTAATTATCGTTAATGTATACCGTTTTGGACTATGTTTAACCGTAATGTTATGTATTTGCTCGGAAGTATATGTGTGTGAAACGGTGAGAATGTATCTGTGTATGCGTTTGTAAATTGTATTCTTTTAAATTCCTTATATCTTTTCTTTCGTATTTTATTACCAAACAGATGTAAGACAATATTGAAGTAGAAGGTTAAGTGGAAGAAAATGCATTCTAGCCTTAACGTCGCCATGAGCATAAAAGCCGAAAATATATAAATGTATGTCCCATCAATTTCATGTAGTCATAATTCATTCTCATCGCCACGATTAACCAAGAGAGGCACAGAGCGACGATAAACAACAAGTACAAATCTATCATAGCAATTCTAGCAAAGTGTGAATGAAAGGAACTATAAAAAGGATAACTATTACAATACTCGTCCTCCCTATCTGCCAACGATGGATCTCAGTGAGTTATCAGAAACAATAACTACGCAGCGTACTCTTGCGGTCATGTAGAGCCATTGATGATTCACTTGGGAACGCAGACGTGCATGATTTGTATCTAAAAGCAGATCTCTCACTGCATTCTTGAGTAGAAGCAATGTAAAAGGAATAACCATATTATCATAATTTCAATATTCAAACTACAATAGACCTAAGATGGTCAATGTACCCTTCAATGTGTTGGAATATTTGCTGAAGCAATCTTCTGCTTCGACTATGGAGACAAAGAGATGGCTGAATAAATTTTCCATCTTCCTTGGAATGAATTGAAATCTTACGGGTTTCAAACCGCAAAAGGATGTTCATGGATTTCAGTTATAAATACTCTTAGTCACTCGTAGTCACGATTAATAGAGACAACATACAGATTGCACAAATAAATAAACTGCAGGAAAAAATCCAAATGTTCTAGGAGAATAAGAGGTGACTTTTTCAGTGGACACCCGAATGTCAATCTGCCTTCCACGTAGTACACCCTCGACTGCGTTTGCAGACTAGCGAGGCTCTGGCGACTAGAATCGTGGCCAATATAATCCTCCGTGGGGCTCATGTTGTGTCATCCATACATGTTTGTGATTGTCCTTTCATCCATATCATCATTTATACTCATCTTCGCGATTAGCCATAACTGGCAGGAAAACGAATTAAAATAAATCAATCAAAATTCAAATGTTCTAACATTCAAAGAAATCTTATTAACACTCAGATACTAACCTATGCACGACGCGCGACTCATATGTTTATTATATTAGTGCAAGAACTGTCAAAGTAGTAGTACATCGATCTGTAGCCATGTACGCAGACGACACTACAATTATTGCACATTGCATATATCTAAGGATACGACCCTTTCTAGGTACATACACCAGTGTGCACCAAGTTTACCAACAACTCTTTCCTCTTACTGTACAAGCCTTTATTGTCCTCATCAAGCCTCGAAGACCTTCGGTAAGACATAAAACTACCCCAATGATTTACCAATCGCTTTGAACTCGCGGCCGACTTTGACGCGAGCGAAAGTGCATGTTCCCGATTCCTCCCATAGGCTTGCGTTCAAATAATGTGTGTGTCGTTAACAACACGCTTTATACGCATGTTCCGATTCTGACTGGCCGAACGTAATGTATGGGGCATATTTCACAGTGAGCAATTTAAGTCCGCAATCGGTACTATTAGGAAGAAACTTGAAATGTATTGCGCTCACAATACATGAAATTGGGGTACATTACCTATGATGTGTGTCGTAATATTTTACGGCCGCACTTTACAAAATGTCCAGATGTAAATGAGGTGGTAAAATCACATGAAAATATGTGCGGTTTAGCGTTAGTAGTTTATTTCATCGAACCTAACCTCAAACCCCTTCCACACAATATAATGACATACCTATTAAAGTTCTGTATTGACTTGCATTGTAATTATGTTCAATATATGAACCTAACACATGTTAGTCATTTACATTATACATTAGCAAGTAATTCATTTCGTTGTATTGGCCATGGAGTAAAAACTCCACAAGTAACTGTAATTAGGGGTTAGAAATAAAATGATGTGTATAATTCCGCTACCAGCGCAGAAATATTGGAATACCAGATGGGTAATAAGCAAGCTATTTCCATAGTTCTCTTTAAATCCCTCTTGGCTAGATCACGACGATGAGGATGAATTACAAACTCTTGAAATGGGCGATGAAACAAACAAAATTACACGTCTATCTATCTCTTAATTTCTCTCCTCTTCTGCTCATCTTCTTTTACCTCTTTTTTCTCTATTTCTATACACACACCCATATCTAATCCAGGGCTCGAATACAGGACCCGTATCTTCACAGTGACCACTCCCGGACGATGACAGTACAATGATGTCAGTTACGATTCTCAAAATTTATTCGTTTCATTGATTTGTGGCTAATCTTGAATATAAGGATGAGTAATGATATCATGAAATGCATGAAGAGACAACAACAACAAAAAGCCAGGATTGGAACCTGGTACAGTGGGATCCATGAGCATTAGCGTGCAAATTGTACATGACTATTGTCATTAATTTGTCTCTTGCACACTGTGTGTTATTAAGCAATGGATTTTTAAGTATGCTGGTGCAGAAGTTGTCGACAGTTTGTTTTGAGTTTTCTTTTAATTCTTGAAGCTCTTATCGGGTCGAATAAAGTGCACGAACATGGTGTTGGACAATTTGCACGGTCCGACACGAAGGACGTCTTCTGGCTTAAATCCTTGCATAATTGTGCACATATTAACAGCAACCCGTTTCAATATTACGTGTTGTACGAGTCCATATAAACATGCTAGATCCTAATATCATACGTGAGTATTTCGGACTCATTACAGAGTAATGAGTCAGAAACTCATTTCGCCCTCAGTTTACGCAGCTTGAGGTTGTGCAATGTTGGAAGTTAAGAGGGATCGTAAAGATTCAGTCGCCAACTGCATGTCAAGCAGACGAAACATGAAACCAGCTTGCACTTCAAATTTACACCCTTCCTCTCGCGATATATTAAGACTGCCCCTATCCAGTTTCAATGTTCCGACAGCATTAAACGTCAAGTAATGATCGACCCAAAGAGGGGGGAGATATAATGTCCGGATGATTTCGCGCTACAAGAATCAACAGTCTTTTGTCACGAGAAACGTTACACGTCACCCCCCTTGCCACTTCGTACTGTCACCCAACACGACAGCGGGGCTCATCATGAATAAATAACGGAAACAAAAGAGATTCTCTCATGGAATAATGATCAGATAAGGGCGACCAACACTAACATATGACGTCACTGCGCGCGCCTCGAGAACGCTCGCATGATGACAGGAGCGAGCACGTGACCGCACGGAACGCAGGGCGTGGCCGATTCCCACCGTGATGAATAATTAAATAAAGAGCACGTATCCTGACATGACGGCAACCGACACAGCGCATGTGAGACCATTGGTTGCAGAGTACCCAGGGGCGAGGGTGGCGTTTCGGTGGGGAATGGAAAGAGGTAACGAGGGTTTCGGGCACAGGTGTAACACCTAAGCTTGGCGGCGATGGGAGTCCTTGTTACTGATCGATAAAGGATGTTCAGTGTTAACAAGAGGCATAATGAATGGACGAACGTTGTGACTTTCAACGACAAAATCATGCAAAAAAGATTTGATCTCTAATTTTTGTTAATTAGCGTCGCTTTTCTGTTACTTTTGGCTAATCACGACGAAGAGAATGAGCGATGATATGCTAGAATTGATGATGGGGCACCATCAAAGAATGCCCAGGCCGGGATTCGAACCTTGGAACCCTGGCACCGTAGCGCGCTGTTCTAACCGCTCCGTCACGGACATCGGCATGTAGGAAAAAGATAAGGGAAAAGCACAAGTGACATTCTACGAAAAGTGGTCGTACTCAATGTAAGTAACACAATGAAACAATTTGGAAATTATTGCTTCTAAATCCATTACGGTTTTGAATGCATATCATTAGCATATTTCACCAACAAAAATTATTAGCATCTGTAGCCTATAAGCTTCACACAAGTAACACAATTTCGTTAATACTTTTCATGCATTCAGGTTATGCCAACATACTCAAATTTTATTTCATTTGTTAGCAGGCACCACAAAGTACTTAATATTTCTATCAAATTGGTTCAACGTGAATATTTTAATCACATTGCAGATCGAGAACCTTACATTTTGTGGAAACTGTATCGACGAGTGGGCGCCAAAACTTGGGGGGGGGGGAGGTTACTTTTCATGGTAGACGAAGCCATAGTGCAGGAGCAAAAAGTGGAGGGCAACTACCCCCACGCCCCTCCTACTCGCGGAATGTCACACAAGTGTAAACAACGTGGTTTGGGGTTTCTAACTATAGCTAAGTTTGAGCAAGTCTCTGCGCAAGTAGAGGGCTCCATCACTGAACGCGTGAGAGGGGAAGTCAGTACAGCTACCAGCCGTTTGCAGCAGCGCACACTGTTTTGCTCCGGCCTCGCATTCTCCCCTTCTCTGATTTTATGCGCGCCCTTGCTCCACAGATTTCAAAGAGTATTATATTCCCATTCTGAGAAAAACACACACGTGATGCCACAAAAACTAGACACGTATGCAGGTAATACATACCTTAAGGAATGCAAAGGAAGAAGAATCATTGCCAAAAACTTGAAAAGACACAAACAATACCAGTTCCCTCAACGCTACGATATAACTCTCTTACAAGATACTTTCTGAGAGCCGGACGAAAGACAGTGTATTAAAAGACTCGAATAGCAATTTCGTTATTATTAAATATTCAAACTAATTCCAGGGGACCTTCTCCCAAGTCACTCTCACGAGGAGAGCCGAGGGGAAAGACAATTCGAGATTCTTCGAATTACTTTCCCCGTATTTCCATCGATTGTCCCCCGCCCCTCCACCCCAACATTTCTGAGTAATGCAAAGCTGACAAATTCTCATGCACAGAATATATATCTTTCTCTCCATTTCTTTTCCTGATCCGATTTTTTCCATTCCTTTTTTTTTTTTTTTTTCAAACGACCGGGCAATATGAACTTCTGCAAACTGGCAGTTGCAGTGTTGCCAACCCTGACTGTCCTGATATCACTGAAAGTTTGTGAGCGATGGATACTTATTCACTTACTTTGATACGGTGAGCTGCAAAGGAAAAAAAAAAACAGTACTTCAATGCCTTACGGATGTTGCATTTATGTTGTATTTACAGTACAACTTCTCTTAACGGACATTCTCAGTTACGGATGCGGTCAATGAAAACCAAACCCTGTTGTCATGGACGTATACAGGATATGTTCCAGGGATACAGTGTTGCCTATTCAAAAATTTTTCAGATTGAAGTAATGTTTCTGCAACGCCCTTACAATAATTAACATAAACTATTACGACTGAAATGAAATTATGTGTGTGCCACATATCATTCTAGATAAACAATCGTTATCTAGGTGGACATGCATCCTTTCGAACATCCATGCGCGGGTCACAGATTTAAACTTCCCAATACCAGACAGCGTGAGGCATTTGTGGTGTTCATCAATAGTTGCTAACTGATGTCTTGGAAATGGATAGGTTTGACTAGAACCGCCGCTGCACCAAAACAACCAAAAGATGAAAATATATATTTTAACGCTCCGATGGCAACATGGGTGGTGCACCACCACAGAATAATTTTCTATTGGTTGTTATTTTGGTATTGTTGCGAAAATTATCAAGCACGATGACGTAATCTTACTCCTTATTGAGCATTGCCACTAGAAGGTGCAGTCATCTATTGATAATCGACCGTGTGGGGTGGTGTATTCCCTATGTTATATACCACGTGTGCGAAAATATTGTTCTACACTTATGCAAAATGCCATTGAAAAACTGACCGACAATGAATTCGTTGCTTTTGTGTGTCAAATTTTGAAAAAGAGGATGATTTCGATGATGATGACTCGGAGAATCTGAAACATGGACAATGTAGAACAGCGTTTGAAAATTCTATGAAAATTCTATCTTGAAGTGTGTATGGATCCGTTTGTATCCTGTTCTCGTTTAACTGAGCAATTTTATTTTACTTGCAAAATTGGAAAAATTAAATAAATTACAATAAAATGAAGTAACGCATCATAAATGAATACTTTGGAAAAGAACCAGCCATGTATTATCATATTTAAATTCTGTACGAAACTACTGGGGTAACGAAGAACCCCCGTTATAAACCAAAGGTGTCAAATTTATGTTACCATTGTCCTGTCACGAAACGATTTCTGATGCATCTGTACTACGGCACGCGCATCGCTAGCACATTCTGCACTTGTCAAATATGACGCATGTTTGCGTTAAATTGACAAACGTTGGTAATCAATCCTGCTGATGTCCGAAACCAACTTAATTTGTATGAACAAAATAGAGACAAAAATATATCATTCAGCCTCCTGCAAGACTTTTATAAGTGTCTGAAGCATCTAGGCCCACCAAACACCACGACTCATTATTTGAATTATATGGTTTACTTTACTTAGCATTTCTGCCACTTTTGGCTAATCGTGAAGATGAGGATGAGTGATGAAATTCGTGAAAGTTGAACCTGAAACACCTGGCATCATATCAGGTTATGCTAACCTATCCGCCAACGGAGGTCGGCAACAGGACTCAGTCTCATCAAAGAGACTCACGATGTTCTCTGGAAAATACTAGGATGAGGGAAAACTCTTGTCTTGGTTACTAAATCATAGAGTTGGCCACGCGTATCCAACAACTGCAACTGCCATCAAGCCGGAACGGAAAGTGAAGGAATTTTTTTTCTTACCAAAAAAAGAAAAATATGAATAAATCATGGGGCAAAACGAGAAAGCTTCTTCCCACTGTTAATAGCCATCAGAAAGAGATTCTCAGGGGAGGAGAGATGTAACGTTCCTCTTACGTCCCACATCAACTTAACAACGACATCACAGAAAGACGCTGAATATAAAGAAAAGTGCCTCGTGGTGCTACGGATTTTGAAACAAGGCTAAATAAGTTCCGTCCGCTGAGATTGAAAAACGTCTTGGAATTGCTGACGAAATATTTATAGCGCTTTGGAGACAAGAGGAATGGGGGCAAGATGGCTTTTTTTGCGCTGAATATGAGCAGAGAAATTATTAAAATCTGAAATTCCAGATCTCCTCGTACCTTTTAATGTATTAAATTTCTAGAATATGTTCGTAGTGCGGAGACGCAATTCAAAGCGCGGTGATAATTAGACCTTTCTAGTTTGATACGCACTGTGCAGTTCGTGGGCCGCTGAGTGGCCTCCTAGGTCAACAGACCTCACCACTTCTCTAAATCATACCGGTATGTGGAAAGAGTGAAAGCAATGCTCCTGTATACAGAAATGACGAAATGATGACGTCACCAGAAGACAGCTGAAAGAAGAGAAAGGATGCTTTGGGATGGTGATGCTTTTTTCCGACTGCATTTGACCTCTAGCGATAATCTTGATCCGTCACCGCATTACAACTCAGAGAAAACAGATGCTGCCATCTACCAGGGAAACATTAATAATTTACGGGCAGTTTTCGGAACTATTTGGAAACGAAGCATGTTAATCTCTTTTCTTTCATGGAGCTATACGTACTATTAAGTTACTCAGGCTCTCGATTTATTTTTGATTTGGTTTATTTACACTTCGCTTTCCTGCCACTTTTGACTAATTGCGAAGATGAGGACGCATGATATGATGCAATTGATGAAGGGGCACTCACAAATAGTCCCTATCCTCAGGCCAGTATTCGAACTCGGGACTCCTGTTGTCGTAGTGCGCTGTGCTAACCACTCCGCCACCGAGGAAGGCACTCAGTCTTCCGAGGTAGTAAATGTTTACCTTTAGTATTACCTGCCTTGTTGCACACTTTACTCGCTGATTTTGTATTCCATTTTAAGGTTTAAGTCTACTCGATGCACAGAAAGGCTAATCGCAACCGAATCTACAGGTAACAGTTGACCTCCATCGGTATGGAAGCTTAGGACCCCGTGATTATAAGCAGACGACATTACCACTACGCAATCGATTACACATATTATTAAGCGTGATCTTGCAAGCAGAAGTGAAGTGAGGTGCTGCCAACTCGTAGCGGACGAAGCGTTAGTTGGTTAGACGAGCGAGCGTAGTCATTCCCGCACGTTTCTTCACCTCTCTACCTTTCCCCACCCTGAAGCAGCATTAGCTCTTACGATTGATTCATTTAGTTTATTTTACTTTGCATTTCTGCCACTTTTGGCTAATTGCGAAGATGCGGAAGAGTGCTGATATGATTAAGGGACACTCGCAAAGTTTCTCGGGCTGCCTCAAAACGCAAATAGTTCCATCCGGGTGTTAACCTAAGTGAGGATTTAAGGTGGGCAAAACCCATACATTTGCCAAATGCCATTTCACAGATGTCTCGCGCATAGTTTCGCCCATTGAGACTGGTGTTGAATTATAAGAACGTTATCTGTGTGGGCTTCTGTTGCATATATTCTCCATATCGCCAAGGAATGTACTTTCTGTGGGTGGAGTATGAATTTATTTACTGAATTGTGGGCATTGTTATACAAGCAGGTTCATACCCTGCTGTTTTCAGCCGAGTTACAATGATGTGTGTTTGTTCCCTTTTACTTTCAAAATTTGTGGGACGAGAGGTGAGATGAAGATGTTTATGCCGAATGATTCAATGAGTCTTATAAATGCAACCAAGAGAAAACTGGCTGCCAACTCGTGCCTATTCGCGCTTACGAAATGTAAAAATAATGGCAGTTGCATACGACTTCACAATGACAAATAAGTCTGCGTTGAAACATAATTGCATTAGAACGCAGTATTTAACGTAAACTAAGCAGAATCTGAATGCACTGGAGACCAGATACAGCATCTCAGTCCTACATACTTGTCAATTGGCATTCGGGAAGATCTGACAGTTTTTCACATAGTAGTTTGCAACAAAGTGAGCGGTACATGTGGCGCTCGGCCGACAGAAATTAAAACAATTTTGACAAGATCACTCAAAGAGCGACAAATACTCAGTTCTGACTGTCACGTGATGAATCGAATTCAAGAGGGAGGAGGCTCAGTCAGTATCCGAACACAGTGCACTTGAAAATAATATATATTTCATACTGTCAGATAGATGACATTCACGGAGCACCCTTCATCGTGTCATGAAGGAATATAGGGGGGAATGTGGAGACTCCACATATTCATGATGATCTCACTCATTTGTGGATGTAATGCGATGACAACCACGCTGCCCCCTTCCCTTCGCAGGGTGCTCTTCAGGTGCCCATTTATTACATGTTGCGTGTAAACCCGAGATCCGTTTTTATGCAGGAAAAGAGCAGGAAACAATTCGGACCGTAGATAACCCATGCCGAGAATCGAACCCGAGTCCCCGCTTGGCAGTCAGACGCTATTCCGGCTGGACCACGAGGAATCATTTGTTAGTGTTTTCTTGTCAAAAAGCACAGGATTTAACTGAATTTATGTGATGTTGCAAATTGTAATGAGCACGGGGCATTCTTTGTACACAAGACTAAACTTTATTATTTTGCACTGTCAGTATATGAATAATTACAGAATTTCAATAACTTTATGTTTTTTATGTATTATATTCTGTTTCTAGAAATATTGACAGCGTAAAGTATCCCTATTCACCAATTCAAATTTTTGTTCCCATTTTTAGAATTCTGGCCCACCGTGCGACGCCAAGGTCCTCTCAGACCGGAACATGCACCAACAAAGCTTTGCCCGCCGCGTCATACCATTTGGGGCGGTGATTGGCAACGGTCGCTCAATAATTACTGCACCCCCTCCCCCCCCCCTTCCGATAGGTCCAGGCAGATTGAAATGACCCTGGGTGACCCGCGCAAAAGCCTCGGGGCAAAGGCCGGCAGAGGTGGAATTGCCAGCACAGCGCCCGAAAACACACGCAAATTCGCAAAGCTTGCGAACGCGTGTGATTTATTAGTGCCACACCTCCCCCCCACCCTCCATGTGTTACAACGTGTACCGCTGCAATCGTGCCGTGTAGACAGTATGTCCGATCCCTGATCTATTGGATACCTTGTTCCTCGTACTAGAGTCCGTCCGCAGGGCGAGATTTCTAACGGATCCTCACTTAAACAAGTTGGAGCTGTGGTTTAGGGGCCACGTGATTAATTGCAATTCAAATTAAATAAGTACAGTTATCGACTTTACAGCAAAAATCTCAAAAGGGATATATATCGTATATCCATGATGTTCCCCAAGATCCACGGATATTATGGATATCTGGTCTTGGATATCCATTCCTGGGACCTCCATTTCTGAATATCCATTGGACATCCATGGCATCGCCAGTCCTGGATATCCAGAGGACATCCATGGTATATACTGAACTATATATATTGTCATAGGAGGGCGAACGATCGTCAAAAGCTAAAAGCAAAAACCAAGTTAACTCGAGCACACTGAACCAATCAGGGCAGCGACAAAAACAAAATTTCTCTGGGTACTCTGAATCCAGCTTACAACTACTGGGTTGCTCTTCCTGATCGAAAGAGGGAAGCAGTGGCACCGTAGCTTGCAAGCTAATCAGAAACACGGGACGTGGTGAGTCGGATAAGTACACCGGACTTTTGAGAAACATCAAGAGTGTTTAAACGTTATCGTGGTCGCGCGGTCCACGAGCGCCACCGTTCAGGTGATGACAGCCTGTGTCTGCTACCCGGGGTAACTGTCTCGCCCGTGCCGTGGTCGTCACAGAGTCCGAGACGCCAGAGGGGTCGCTGCCCGATTAGGTGAGTGTGCTTTCCTCGTTCGCCTTCCTTACCTCTTCACCGAGTCTAGGAGGGCTATCCAAAACACCCAGTTGAATATTGTTTTACTGCTACATCCCTAAGTGACATCTCTCGTACCTCGTAGAAACCTTATCACCCTACAATATATATATATATATATATATATATATATATATATATATATATATATATATATATATATATAAAAGTGTATAAGTGTTACTAAAAAACTGGCATAAACATTTCGTAGTCAATAGAATGTTTAAATCATGTAGAAAAATGATCCATAGAATGTGCATGAAACATCTTTCCTGGATATCCTATGGATGTCTACTGGACATTTTTTGGACATCCAGAACTTTGGCACGAATCTCCAGACATCAGTTGTGGTTCAGTGGAACGATCATATATCAGCCATTTAAAATAATACACTAATTAATAATAAGAAGGTGTCTCGTAGAGCTTTGTGTGCAGTATGGGGGTATGCATGGTTAACCTTCATGAACAGATTTGGAGAGAATATCAGTATATGTATCTTCTTGCATTCATCCCTCAAGCCATTATGTTATGCAAGATGACCTGGGATCGTTACCCGGTTCATCCACCATGATTCCTTCTACCTATAATTACGAATTACTCTAGCGTGATCTAAGGTCTGAAGTTTAATAATAAAAATGACAGTGATAGGTTAACAATTACTTCACAACAGAACACCAGGTACATACTGGTTTCTTCACAGTGGTCTAGGTGTTTGCACTTCAATAACCAAGCAAGAAATAATTCCCACCGATCTTGTCAGATCGACTCGGCTACTTATACAAATCTCAGTACCTGTCTGCCAACTCAGATCCTAATATCCGCATTCCACTCCAACGACAACACCCTGTATCAGTATATCAGTGTTATAGTATTAACTAATGGTACAACTATTATGTTTCCACTATCTTTAAGTTCTCAATTCGGACGGCTTCAGTCATCCAAAATAGTGGTAGAGAAATAACACTGCATTTCAGGAATCTCTAATCTACTTAATTTTAACATACCTCAAATATTCCAAAGTCGCCTTGGGAGCAGAACGTGTTGAGTGGTAATCGCAGTACCAACATTTCAGGGTTGGAGTCGGACCAGGGTGTTCGCTATCATATATAGAATTCGTTAATACTCCGTTATTAGCAATAGCAGCTCAAACTCATCTCAATGCAATCAAACAATTGGCGTCCCCCCCCCCGCGCCTTGGACCAGTATTCCTACAAAATAGAACGTCAAAAGATGGTAAAACGAGGACTGACCACTAAGAAAGTACCTCCCTTTTCGAAAATCCTGGGCACGCCACTGCATTAAAGAAGAACAGAAAACACGCCAACAACAGTACATACATTTTATCGCTCAGGCAAACCCCCGTTCACCCCCTGATACTAATCGCAGACCGTGAGGGGTCAGTTCCGGGAAAAGGGTTGATGACGTCAGGGAATTCACATCGTAAAAGCACCGGAACCATAACAACCGGATCCGATATTCAGTTCCGGCCCTCAGGGGGACAATAAAAATATTGAGAAAACGAAAAGGGCGAAAAACAACCCGTCCCTTTAAATTCTCTCTCTTCTTACGGCTCGTATATTGGTTACGTGTTTTCACGGTTGAACGGCAATGTGAAAGCGTATAGCTGGTCTCGTAATTTCTCCAGTTTTATAAACTCCGCGGCTGCCAGATGACACTAGTGAGACCTATGCGTTTACAAACTCTCGTGCTCCGGTGAAACTCGGATCGCGATTAATAGGTTGGGTATCACTAGTCCACCTAATCAACACTAGTCTATATAAATTTACAGCCACTCTTTGGGATATCTTTCACGTATGATATTTCAATTGTTCATTTTCAACTGTGAACATTTTTATAAAACATTGAAAATAAATTACATTATTCCCTAGAGTGTTCCTAATGTTTCTACATTACCTTTGTTCATAAAATCATAAAGGTAACGTACATAGGAGGCAAAATTCATGTGGTGGACCTATCAGCCTCCCCCTCTCCCTTTGGGAACAGAGATTCGATAATGACACTCATGGCTATAATATCATGCAATCGGTTGGTAACATATTGGTTTGGTTTATTTTACTTCGATTTTATGCAACTTTTGGCTAACCGCGAAGATGAGGATGGGTGATGATGAAATTAATGATAGGACACTCACAAATAACACCCATGCTCAGGCCGGGATTCAAACTAGGGACCTCTGGCGTTGTAATATTTCATAACATATTGCAATTATTATAATTACTATAGCCTATAACTGCACGTATATAATCAAAGAAAGCATTAATGTAACAATACCTTTTATAGTTTAGTGAATGATAAAATATTTGTGTGATACTCATGCACTATTGGCCTCTATTCTTTAATAATGATTTTTATACAACTGCACCTATATAAACAACAAAGGACGCATTGATTCAATAACAAAATGTTTTACTAAATGTTAGTGATAAAAAAGTGTGGGTCTCTGAGCGACCCCACAGGTAAGTTTCCTGTACGGAACGGGTAACCTGGGATTAATAACGAGTCTCGGAAAAAGATCAATAATCATACACTTCTCCGTGAAACGCATTCTGACAATAAAGAGAACAGGCTTACATAGGTGCACAAAGTTTCTATACACGACACGAATTTTCTTAATGTATCTCTCTTTTTCTACTTAAAGTGTCCCAATTTTTCATTCTAAATCCCGTACTAACGTCACAAGAATTTAAATAAAAGATCACGTTGTATCCCACAGGTTGGTGCTTCGTTTCCTGGACAGGTTCCAGCATTTTCCAGTGTGGCAATTCGATATTTTCTTGGGAATTGTTTTTCTAAAATTAAAACCTAGCAAGTTATGTTCTATACATGTGTCGAAAAACTGAATTTGGTAATTACAGTACATTTTGCACATTTGGTATTTAGCGTAGCTTTATGCCACTTTTGGCTATCTCGACGATTGGGATCAGTAATGATGATTATATTGAAAGAACACCGATATCTTATGTGGGTCCTTCCGATATTTTCTACTTATGCCACGGTTTGAGATATTTACATTTTCTAAATTTTGAAATGAAATAACAAAGCTAAATTAAACATTAGATTTGTGACAATAAAGAAATCAGTTTGAGTTAGTAAGTAGCATTAATGCAATCGCTGAGTTAATTGCTACGTTTTATGCGTTAGACCCAAATACATCGAATATACCTGCAATTCCCGTTATGTGCATTGTTGAGAAACAATCTCGTTTCAGAAAATTCGGCGAATGGGAACAATAACAGCATCACGGAGTAGCCAGGATTTTATTTTTCGGAAAGGAGTCACGGCGAAAAACATTTCGGGGCAAGTTGAGAACGTCAGTAAGCAAGCATAATGTAATATATTTATCTACATACATGGTAGGTCTGTTACTTCGTATCAACCTCATGAATTATAAGAGATCTTTTCGTGACGTGGTCGAACAGGGAACGTCATGTGCCGACTTGAATGGTGACATCAATTTTCACGTGGTGGCCTCCCAAAGGAAGTGTCTAGGGGGTCACGTCATTATTTGAAAATCGTCAATGGGAACAAGTGTTGAGTAACACCTTGTATGTTTTCCTCCCCCCCCCCCTTACCTGTGCAAAGTTTAATTTCTCCGTTGCATATTCTGACTTAATTTGTCGTCTCTTAAAAAAGAGCAAACAAGCTTTGAATGGTGCCCTGCGCTTCAGCCCCTAGCTTACCCCTTTCTACGGGACTACCGCATGCCTATATTCCATGTCAGTGTCTGTATCCAAATAAAGTGCAAGATAATTTGCTAGGAATTTGTCGAAAGAAAAGGTACCGATTATAGTGAACTTACTAGAGAAACTTTACGGGAAAAACACTGGTTTGTAGCAACTAATTTGCAGCAAGAATTTAAAAAACACTGTTATAATAAATACTAAAATAGTACTGCTGCGTCCAAGAGTTGCACAATGCCTTGGACGTGCGAAAATCTAGAACTGGACGTGAACGCACACAGGCTCAGATACGTATGTCGAACTTGTAGAGAAACGTTACAAGTAACTCCCCACTTCAAGCAAGGGGGAGGTGAAGTAACGATGCGTCCGTTGTTCGACTTTCGGTCCCTCCAAGGGAAAACTTGCGAGGAGCTGTCTACCCCAAAATCCTAGGAGCTAGAGAATAGAACAAGAATCGGGTACTTACCACCTGCTATGGCGACGGAACAGACGACAATCAGCAAGAATCCTGTACGAAGAGCGGCTCCGGGGACGATGTGACAACGACGCATGATGGTGGTGGCAACACAGCACCACCTATACGTGAAAAAACAAATAAAGATAGGGGAATAAAAACGGGAGAAATAAAAACAAATACAATTAATTTAACCTTGACAAAAAAAATCACAAGAAAAAAATAAGGAGAAGCATTACACACTAAGATATATATAGATACGTATCACCACAAACACATGAGATGTTATCCTCTTCAGGCACTCATATACACACAATACCACACACGCACAACGGGCGATGCACACACTAGTCTTCCCCCAATGGTTCCTACAAGGATTGGAGCTTAATTGTGAAAACACACCACGAACAAGCTAGACCATATCTTGGCAAACAGTACTGGCAGTGGGGGCTGAATATTTTTTACGGTGTTTCCAGCTGTTGTGGTTACAGGATCGTAACGTTAATTTCATATTCCGGAGGAGGTATCAATATGCGTGCGTGTTTCTCGATGATTGGAAGAAAAGATCCTTAAGGGTTCAAGGTTCGTGGCCCAAAGGGTCCTCTTTTCTGGGGGGAGAGTCGTTGAAGCTTAGCAATCAGGATTCATGCCGTGCCCGATGTGACCGACTGTCTGTTACTGGTCGCTCCGAGGGCAAAGGGCACATTGACCCTAGGGACCGAGGGCACAGCCTACCGTGGACAGCCGTCATTCCAAAACCGTTCCGAGGGCAAAGTGGTCCAGCGAGATCATCCTCTCAGCCTCCGCAACCCAGAGCGTGGTTATTTGTCGGTCCGCGTTTCTAGTTACGTCACCTCGAACTGCACTGCCCTCTCTGACAGTGTGACCAAACACTACCACTTGCCAACCAACACTGCGCCTACGATAAGTCCTCGCCCGCCTCGATAACACAGCGTCCGCCCCCTTCCCCCCCTCCAGGTTTCCCCGTCCCGCGCTATATTACGTCAGAGACCCCTAGCGCCGCTGACGGGTCGTCCACCAGAGGCGCTGTCTGCCATACGGCGGGAAACATCTGCAAAACGATGGGCTGGCAGGGTTGCCGGCTAACAGAAAGACTTGCGCGAGAAATACTATTGGTATCACTGTATTCGTTATGCACAAGGGCAAGTTATTTCAGGCTTGCGTTTCTACAAAGCATCTGTGCTGCCAGAGTGTATTTTCCCTTCCTTTACGGCGCTTTTCTGCTATTTGGCTAATTGTGACAGGATTAGAACGAGGAATCTTCGGTGACAAGGTCCTTCGTAAAATATATATGTCTGCCACTTTTGGCTAAATCGCGAAGAGGGCGCTGAATTGTGTTACGAAGAAACTGGTGTACGGACAATCATCTACACACGTAAGCCCCACATAGAATTATACTGGCTGTGGATTTAGGCGCCAGAGCCTCGTTAATCTGCAAAGTGCAGTCCAGAGTGTGCTACGTGGAAGAGACACATTTGGGTGTGTCTACTATACCCCTACAAGAACAGATAAGCATTACACAGGAACCTATGTCATAGCCACAATGTTGACGCACCCATACACAGGAAACAACCGGAGAAGTGAACATATCACACATTTTTCGCAACTTCTATCCTGCCACATATAAATTTAAGCGAAAAATGGAAGCTCGAACAAAACTCGAACCCGGTTCTCTACCAACTGAGCCAGTCCTGGTTTTGCCTAATTTCCCGCTGTTATAGCAGTGTGAAGTAGGGATGGCCACAAAATTCGGATAACGGATAATCAGGATATCCGATTATCCTATTAATCCAAATATCTGGATAATTCGGATATCCGTATAGTACAGATTTGATGAAGGAGCTATAGAAAATCCTTAGTGAAATACGAACATGGGGATAAAAGAATATGTGGATAGCCCGTGAAACGGATAAACGATAAAACTATCCTGATGATGCACACATTAGAATATCCGGACATTTAGCACAATCCAAATATCCGGATAATCCAGACAATTCGGATAATCCGTATACCCGAATATCTTATATCCGGATATTTGAAATGTGGGTAAAATTGTATCCAGTTTGGCTAGTGTAGAGAAGGATCTCTCGTGCCAATTTATTCGGCTCTATCCTGCCGTATCTACTGTACCGCCGTACTCTATGGCATTTTTGGTTGCCTATAAGACAGGCACTAGGAAATCGGCCTGGCAGAAGCATCAGTCCTACGCATTTCGTATGGAACATCACACGCCCACCTTGTCAATGGTATCGAGCATTAATGCCACGGACAAACAGATGGACCAGTTATGACACTCCGCCATCATGCACATCTCTGCATGTCATTGCTCATTACACATTGACAGGTCACCCGACTATTGATCGTGAATCTGTATGGATAGGAACATACCAAAGAGATCATTCTGCATGTTCTGGTTCTGATAGTTACAGGCAGAGAAAGAGGTAACGTAACTTTATTTCAGAATTAGAGATTGAGCTATTGTTGCTATTTGTTGATTTACAGGAACATTTAATCTCCCAACGGAGCGCCACTTTTGGCTAATGAAGATGAGAATGAACCATGACAATATGAAATTGATGAAGGGACGGGAAATCTCAAAGAACACCCATGCACAGGCCGGGATTCGAACCAGGGTCATTTTGGCTGTAGCAGGATGTGATAAGACACTCAGCCACGGAAGTAAGCCCAGCTTCTGGAGCAAGGAGTACAGCACCAAGGTTCACGTACACATTTTAAATTTTTCGATTTCGCTGTTGCATACGCTAGGAAAAAAATGTCTCCCCGATGGCATAGTGGTAATGTCATCGCCTTGTAATCAAGGGGTCCCGGGTTTGATACCAGATAAGAGGTATGTTGTCTTTCGTATCCTACTTTAAACAGTGGCTCCAGTTCCGATTAGCTGTGCATAAAGTGGACTTAAAAAACAAACTTATGCTCGCTAGCAGAGAAAGGCCAAAATGTCCTTAGCTTGTGGTCCGCTCTGTTCCTGAAAGTCACTGACCAAAAAGTCAAGCATGCACAAAAGAGGACGGTCCACGCTGAAAAGAATAAGAAGGGGAGTGTTCCATACTATGTTCCATATATCTCTGGAGCAAGGTCGCGCATAGCGGCAAAGTAGGGGGAAATCGAGTTGGCAGAGCGAAGCAGTACACGCTGCTGCGAAAGCTGGTAGCTGCAGTCGCTTTCTCCCCTTACAGGCAATCCCGTTCCCTCTCACATGTTCATTGGTAGAGCAGTCTTGCGTCACTACTTGCGCAGATACTTGTTTTCGTTCGCCTCCTCCAGAGATAACTGGGACAGAGTATAGACCGAAGAAAGTAGAGTTCGTGTCCGATTGGAGAGAATGAATAAGAGGTACAGCGACAAAAAAGTGTGGAATCCGTTAAAAGATACTAGGGTGGAACATTACAGAGAATTCAAAGCCTTTCTAGGCCCATATGAACATACAGAAAGAATCGTGGTAAATTCCGACTTGTAACCAGAAAACTACAAGGAACAGCATAAATCACATAAAAAACTCAGCCCCAATCTTTTGAATCTTTGTCAGGGTCATCAGGGAGGACTGAATCTTTTCATTAAGATATACTTGTAGTATTCAGTATTCAAACTTAACGATGAATTGACATTCGCTTATAAAAATCTCTCATTCGACGGGATTATTAATGTGTAATGCCACTTTTCTACCGCAAAAATTCAGTCTTCTAATCACGCTATTTGATTTACAAAGAAAAATCTGTTAACTCTTTCCATTACAATCGTGCATTTTGCGGGAACATTTATTTCTTCTTCACGCAGAGGATGCGAAAAATACAGGCTTGATCACGACTCGAACTCAGGTCTCTTGGGTAAAATGCCATTGCTCTACTAAGTCAGTCTTGGTTTCGCCTGATTTTTCGCTGCATGTTTTTGCGTGTGGAATTGCCCCTGCATTTTCGCAGATTTCTTTTACATACTGCATCATCTCTTGTGTGTCAAACCGCAAGGTGAAGCCATTTTAAGTTGGTTTTTGTTTTGAATACTGGCAGCATCAACATTACAATCTATATTTTCACATATTCTCCTTCCTAGAATTACTTTCTTTGTCTCAAAACACTAATTTTTTATTGTGTTTTTTCCACTTTATCATATAGAAATCTTATTTTTTGTCATACTTTTAAAAAAACAATAAGAATCTTATATTTTTAGTTTCCTACATAATTCTATTTTAATAATTGAATCGGTAACACGAATAATATTCTAGAAAATAGTAGTGGCACGTTTTATGAACAGATAGAAGAGTATCCTGCACTGTAGAAGGTTAATTGTTTTGCTGTTTCTGTGATATTTTGTTATTGTTGGATACAACGTTGTTCGTGTGGCCCATTCAATTACACACTTGAACCCAAGAAAACTCTGCAAAACAGAAACTCAGAGGAAATCAGTGATAAAACAATAACGAATAGCTTAAGAAATATTAATAAAAAAATGATTGTGTCATGAACTAAATATGAGATCGCGCCCCCTAGCTAAAAGTATACGCATTTCTGCTTATAGTATTGAAAGACGTATGTCCTATTTAGAGCATTTTTATAGTACTTTAAACAACATATAAAGCACATGAGATAAAACAACAGAGAAAAATACAAATTTAAAATTATACACATAGATATAAAATACGTATGCAATCAAATTCGATACTTGTATATACGTAAACTAAGAACGAATTTGAGTTGGAATGGTACAATTACATAATGCATTATAACTTGCGTTTAATATTTCTTAAGTCCACCTCACACACAGAAAGGTTGGTGGGGACTAGGCCTACAATTTAAAGTGGGACTCGAATCCAGGACTGCTTGATTAGAAGCGACGACGTTACCACACCGCCATCGGGAAACATGTATTGTAACTAAATATTAAATTACAAATATGAGAGAACATACGTATTCAAGGTTTCCATGGGTCGAAACCCGGCATGGGTGTTCTTTGTGAGAGTCCCTTCATAAATTTCATATCATCAGTTATCCTAATCTCCGCGATCTTAGCCCAAAGTGTCAGAAATGCGAAGTAAAATAAAACAAATCAATCAATCGATTATGTTTAATAATAATTTCTCACTATACCAAGCATGGACGTATTTCGGGGGGTCTAGGGGGGGTCTAGGGGGTGTTCCCCCCGAAAGATTTATCAAGTACTAAAATTAAATAATGAAAATATACTCGTTTAGCATTTGTTGTATAATTTCCTCTGAACTTATTGTAAGACAAGGATTATATTGGGCCTTGAAGGACACGAAGGACGTATTTAAGGAGTCCGGACACCCCCTCCCCCCCCCCACACACACAAACAGCCGAAATACTTATTAAATACGAAAATTAAATAATGAAAATATACTCGTTTAGCATTTGTTGTATAATTTCCTTTGAACGTATTGGAAAACAAGGATTATATTGGGATCATACGGCTTTGATTTGATTGATTGATTTGGTGTTTTTAGTCCACTTTATGCACAGTAAGGCTAAACGGGACTGGACCCACAGTTGGGATCCAAACCACTATGTGCCTCCACCGGGTATCGAACCCGGGACCATACGGCTTTGAATGACATTACATAGATGATTTATGTGCACTATTACTCAAAATAATATGCATAAAATTTTAATCAGAAACTTACTATTCTGTAACTACATGTAACATCATTTTTGTTATTTCATAAATATTCAATTATTCATCTATTTGGCATTAATTTCATTGCCAGGGCACTAGTTTTTCTGTAAGTTATTCCGATCTTAACTACAGGTAAGCTACGTAATGAATATGCGCTGTTATATCTCTATTTTTATACAGTCTTTTGACCTAATCGTGTGATAATAATATACTTTTAATTTATGTATTATAATTAGTATTAATTTGATTTAATATAATTACTTTAATTTAAACATTATATTTTATTATTATTATTATTCCTGAGACACTTAGTTCGGACCACCCCCAAACATATTTCTAGATACGTGCTTGATTCCAAGTATTGACATATTGTGAAATCCCTTGATTTTTCCGTAACTTCTTTTACTCGGGCCAATTTCTCGGTCAGTGATATTTTTATGAGTACTGGCAACCTGCCGTAACGGAGAGGGGGGGGGGCGGAGGGGAGAAACAGTTGACTCGCTACATCCATCTCCATCCCCGGAGTGATCCGTCGCAGAGAGACAAACAACCCTTGATAAACAATCTGGATGCATACACACATTTCCCCCAACCCCCAAACAAAACTTCCCTTTTGTTGCGATAAATAATTGAAAAACGAAACTGAACTCTTTCGCCTTCTACCTCCCCCACGTTCTCTCGAACCTGCTGCACGTGCCAGAGCGGGGCTCGCGGCTGATTGGCCGAACGGAAGATAATGGGCGGGGTCGGGCGAGGTGGCTGGTCTGCCAGAACGCGGGAGAGCCACGCAGATTCAGATCTAAGCAGTCATCGGTGGAGGTCACTTGTGTTATTCCGTGGACACGATCTTCCAAGGAGGCATCACTGAGTTCTCCATTATCAACATAATCAGAAGCCCAATCTCTCACGATGTAACAGGATGTCCCCAAATTAAATTACAATTTTGATGTAAATATTAATAGAAGCAGTTACGACTATTCTTATATTAGCATTAATCATAGGTACGTACAGTAACATTTAATAAAACTGCAATACCTGTGTAGGGAGCTTACTTTTCGGCGATAAAACCCTAATATATTAATTGTTGCAAAAAGTGTGGATGTATGTGGAGTAACGAATTCTAGACAAATTTTTCGTGTATTCCAATTAGCGAAATAATTCGATTTTGGAATAATTGTAGTCCTCTTCACGAATTTCAACATATTTCATGCTTAAAAAACTAAAACTACCGCGAAAATTTAACGTTTTTGTTTTAGGCTTAAAAATATAAAATCAAATATACCAATTTTACGCGTGTATAACGCATAGATTTTCCAAAAAAATTATCCCGCCACCCGCCAAAAGAAAAAAATATTGTGTGTGTTATACATGGAACATTTTGCATCACCAAAACAAGTGTGGGAGATCGAGTGAGCATCACCTACTCCACAACTTTATACAAACCTTACACTTGGGTATTACAGTTATTTAGCTTCGCTATTGGCCAATCGCGGCAACGAGGATGAGTGATGATGAAATATGCAAACATGCAGGAAACTTCAGTGGCGAGATCGAAAGTCGACTACTTAACACACTCGGTCATACAAAAGAGCCATGCAGGCATATAAGGGGTATGGCTCCACACATGCTTGACCTCGCCACTCATATTTGCAGGTTCGAGCATGGTTGTCCTTACATACACATTGCTAAGAGCCTGAGTAAATACCAGAGCAGGTTATGTACTAGTATTCGGGAGGAAATCTCGATGTTATCATTCACAATGAGAATCGAATCAAACCTAAGTCTTCCGTATAAGTTGACCCACCAATTGGACCACGAAGTGTGACGTGCATGTTACCTTAGTCGAATACACATGACGGGTTTGTATAATAGTATGGCTAATCAAAGTACGAGGTGTAATTTATATGGATAAAGGGTTGGAAGATATTTCGAAAAATGTATCCTAGGTAACTTGAACTTTTAATAATATCATTAAGAATGGTTTGTACCGTACGCGAACTATACTTGCGGTTGATCCTCCAATATACTGTTCCTCAAATGTTTCAAAGCACATTCCGAAAAACAGTAAAAATTGCACCCTCGCCCTGTATGTGTACAACAGGTCAGCAAATAGCCAGGGTTGTCACCAACATTCACTTTTCCTGTCTGAGAACGACGAAATTTAGTACCCTATCGACTCCGTGCATTGCACCGTGCTAATAAGGGCTGTCAATGTAGGACCACACTGTCTCCATCTCGGCCACACTGAAAGTGACGGAGTCAGCACAACGCTCCTCCCGCCTTTACTGTCCAGGGTTTCCTAGGTTGATTTGGTTTATTTTACTTCCTCCATGTGCCACTTTTGGCTGATGACGATGATGAATGAGCGATGATATGATGAAGGGACATCGTAAACATCCCAGGATGCGTTTCTAACCTAGGGCACCTGGTGTCGTGGCAGACTGTGTCACGGTTTCTTCGAAGATTACTCGCGTCTAACACGTGACACACGGTTACTAAACTAATCGTATCAATATATATATATGTAATCGTAGTGGGCTTATGACGTCACAAAGCAACGCTAAAGGAGGTCGCGAACTGGGAACATTTGCGAACCGCTCAGGTATATTAAAGGATGTTTATACTGTTTGTAAAATACACGGAACCTCCACGCGCCGTACCCTTGGTCAAACAACATCTCTCTCGCATGGACAGCCATATGTGAGAGCAAATAGCTCCCGCCGGTCGCCTAGTGCAATGCAGTATGCGGACACATGAGTGGGCGAGAATACAGCTCCGGGCACAAATCAGGTCACCAAAGCTACAGCCCTGCAGTGTCTGCACCGAGCCAGAAGTGTCGCTTCGGATTACAAGGGCCAAAGCTCAGATGCGTGGAGTACGCCCATGCGGATACGGAGAACGGATATTAGTCACGTCTCCAAAGACATCAGAGTAGCAATGGCCTGATTTCCAGTTCACTCAGATCTGAATCTACCCTGGTATTGCGCCGGCTGCAGCATATACCATAGAGGATGTACGACATAGCATCACAATGTAATATATTAATTATTATTATTATCCGTGTTCGTTACTTAGCGTCGATCTTCGGCCAGTTTGACTAATCCCGACGAAGATATTACAGGAAATACACAAATGGATATTTATTTAAGGTCCAGGCTATTCCTTCTTCACACACACACACACACACACACACACACACACACACACACACACACACACACACACACACACACACACACACACACACACACACACACACAAATAGTCGCAACTCTCCAGATGTAAGATAACATGATGCAAGCTGCATAAAAATTTATTGTACCTTGTCCTTTTTTAAAAAATAAACTCAGTTTTCTAGCAGTAAGATTTAGAAAAATTAAAACAATCATATTTTGCTCTAAATTGTCTCGTAAAATACAACATTCGGGGTATGAGAGGCAAAAAATAGATACAAAATTAGATAGTTAAGTAAGGATGAAAGACAAGCTATAGTGGAACCACAAGCATAAAAGCCTGCGCAGACCAGTGACTCCTATGTACCGCACTCCCGCGTGGAGGGGAGGGGCAGAGTGAAGCATGCTTCCCTATGGCCCGAGCTGAACGAAAGAAGGTCGAGATGCGCGGAGACTTTTCGCCGAAGGTTCTTTTGTTTGTGGTCGCTCTATTGAACAGAACATTTTCAAAGAAAGAAAGAAAGAAGTTACCTTATCACCATTCATCATCATCGTCGCGATTATCCAAAACTTGCAGAAAAAACATAAAAATAAAGAAACCAACACCCGAAAAAATATCTAAAAAAAAGGCAACCCACAAAATATGAAACCACTTTTTTAAATTGGGGAGTTGCTCTATTTAGAAGCAAGGCCACGTTTTCGAACTTTTAAACCTTGGCTGTTTCCCCAACGACACAAAGGCAAGCTTTCCTTTGTTCGTGAATGAAACACTTGACCTGGAGAGAAGTTTAAAACGGCCACAGCTTTTAAAGCTTTGATGAGACGCCAAAGAGTGAAGAAAAGGGTGTCAAGTTCTGAATTCGTCTTGGCGTTATTCCTTTTACCAATCTTCCGACCTCCTATTTTCGCTTAGCTTTACCCACAAGCCGCTAACGTGGCAGCGGCGGCAAAGAGCATGCGATTTCTCAATTCCTGGAAACAAAAATAATAAAAAGTGGAATAATAATGAAAAGAAAAGTAAAACAGTTTCAGAGGCACCGTCCGTTGGAGAAATTCGCTCCTGTCATCCGTTTGACAGAGGCCTCGAATCCAGATGTTGCCGTGGTTATCAATATCCAGCTGCTATTGATATTCTGGAATTAGTTTGATATAGTTGCGATGGAATTTTCGCGTGTTTCTTGCCATTTCGGGTGAATTCCTGGAGATTCTTAATAACGTGCCGACAGCTTTGATCTCTCCCGACCCGTTTCTTACGGCGCCTTAGGCCCCACGTACCAGTTATTTATTTCTTATGTCGGCGCCGAAATGTCGCGGCTTTGATGGTCACTGGCTCACGATTGGTCTGCTGCGCCAGGAGCAGAGTGGCCGAAAATTCATCTCATTTCGCAAAATACACTGCTCCACAAAACTTAAGAAACACCAAAGGATTATGAGAGCAAGTAGTTTTTTAGATAAAATTGAAAATCTTGAGAATAACATTACAATAAAATATCTCTTTTGCACATCATCGTCCCAAGATTATTTAAGCTTTGTCACGCTACACTGGCGTACGCAATGAGGGGTTGCTCAGGCTTCGCCCCCATTCGAAATAGAGAAAAACAACCTTTTGCGTTCATGTGTTCGCACGTATTGTGTCGGAATTCCTGGAAACTGAAGACATCAACCGTATTGAGTGGCCTGTTTGGGATGCTCTTGATCAGGGCTTATGGACACCAATAAAGTAAACAGATGCATCATGCAACGAAAATGACCAGCAACATTGCAAAATGGAATACAGGGTGAACTCTTTTTTTTTTTTTTGTGTGTGTGTTTGTTTCCTTCTGTTTCCTTGCTGTTCCTTAAGTTTTGTGGACCAGTGTAGCTAAGATATTCTAAAATCGGAAAACTTAAATCTGCTTACACGCTATCCAGAAGTTCTCCGCAGCAAGGCCGCGCATAAAGGTAAAGAAGGGGAGAAAGCGAGTTGCCATAGCGAAGCAGCTCACGATGCTGCAAAGGCAGGTAGCTGCAGTCGCTTTCCACTCTTCACGGAATCCCGTTCTGTCACGTGTTCATTGGTCGAGCTCTCTCAAGTAGTCACTACTTGTGCAGACACTTGCTTTCGTTCGCTCGCTCCTGAGATTCCCGGGACAGGGTATAGAATATGTTTGAGCAACTCGCTTACACTTGTGAAGGCCAGCGAGGCCGTCCGTGCGGCGTGAACTTCTCGCATGCTCACTGCATCTCATGGCCAGAGGAGAGAGGGAGTCGATTGCGTTTAGAGGTTAGAAATACTACGGATAAGGTGTCCTCGTTTTCATGGTACCACATCCTGCTTCCTCTGCCGTGATTACAATGCACCGTTACTCAAGAATCTGATGGCGAGATGTTCCCCACTGCACGAAGCCTCCTGCCCCGCTTCCTCCTTCCTCTCCTTACAACGCTACAGCATCGTTGCTCGCTCTGCAGTCCACACGTGCATACGAGATCCTTAAGTCCACTTTATGCACAGATAGGCTGATCGTGACTGGACCTACAGTTTAAAGTGAGAACCACTGTGTGCGTTTACCAGGTATCGAACCCGCGATCCCTTGATTACAATGCGACAACTGGAAAGGCGCTCGTGCATAGGAGAATGTTCTTCCACAAATACAACGGATAATCGAAGTCTGGGAGTAAATTTCTTCTGCAAAATTTAAGTCAATTTTTGTGCTTTGTCCAGGGGTAGAAAAAACTAAAACTAATTCAAAGGCCAGCCCCTTTTTCTCAGGAGCTATTTTTTTTTTTTTTTTGCAAATATGTTCTAAGAAATCCATGAATCCAAATAAGATAAAGCTACACATTTTGAAATATGATCTTAAAATGTTTAATTTATTAATTAATGCAAGATTGGATTAAACCAAATAGTTCTTGCGCCAGAGACGCTCTCGTAAAGAAGGCTGATGACATCATCAATAATTATGCAATACATTCTAATATGCAGCCGACTCGACTATATCGCCGAAGATTTTAAAATTCGTGTTGTAACAATGAAAAACAAATTTCATTGCAAGTTTATTATTCTAATGTAATGATACAAAAACAAACACACACAGTACTCATTATTTTAAGGAAAGGTTATGAAATTTTCCATAAGCCAACTCGAAATATTAAAAAAATAAATACATTTTTTAGCTCAGTTGGAAGAGTATCTGGCTATCACGCTGAAAACTCTGGTTCGGTGAACTAGACTAGAAAATTTTCCAGTCATTTCCCTGTTTCTGCGCGGCTCTGAGGTGACACACCCAGCCTCGTATAAATGGGTACCTGGTGGCCAACCTTGGAAGGTAAATGTGGACGGGTGTGATGCTGATCACGTCATCCCAACTATGGCTGAAATCAAGAATATGTGGAGCTCTATATCTCCACATCACCCCATATGGCTTCATGGCATGGGTGTACACGCACAGGGGTACCTTTGACTACATTTCTTAGCACTGAATTTGAAAATTCAGATGCCAGGTGAAAAGTTTCAGGCATTGTGGCGATCGAGCGCCCTGTGTTTTCTACCCATGTTCCTGTCGCTCTGTTTATTTATTTTATTTATTAATTTACTGCCCTCAACAGAGGTAAACCTCCAATTATAGACGGCAGAAAAAACAAAGAACAACACAAAGAAAACAATATAATTAGCAAATATATAAACATACATCAACCGATAATACAAGTAATCAATAACATAATCAATAATGAAATTAAACAATTTGACCCTTTCTCTTGTCTTTCACCATACAAGAACAAAGACTTGTGCAATAATTACAGACATAAAATACCTATAGATATATAATTGTAGAATAAAATGGAAAATAATGGGGGAAATAGTGATACCGGAATGATTACAGTGTATTTTTGTCATAATTCTGATTCAATCATTTTTTTATACAGTTTGGCAGTGATAAATCTAAGGCCTGGTTATTCATTGAAAGCGTATTATACAAATCACACATTCTACTTAATGGGATGCTTTTATATTTCTGAGTTTTAGGAATTTTCGGAATCAGTAAGTTTCGCCCACGTAAATTACTTTTTCTCGTATTGAATTGTAGTTGACTGACATTTGTGATAGTTTCGTCAGAAGACAACGAGAAAAGAAACCCACAACAAGATGCACATGTATACTCTGTAGAGAATCTATAAAGATATACGTAAATGTTCAGAATTTGGAATTTCTCGCAATGAGGTGGATATTGGCAAACGACTTTTTTTCTGGAGCATGGACTGATCAAGACTGGTCCTACAGTTTTACTACCAAAACAAGCCACGCAGCTTACTCTCAAAGGAACAAAGACACGTGGACGTACCACCTCAGCTTGGAAAAAAACCGACGCATGTTCGGGCACAAGCCCAACCACGGACAAGACATTCATCATAGCTAATTTGCCCTCTTCTCGCCTCGTCGACGCACAAGAAACAGACAGCACCTCATTAGGCCTGCTTCGGCCGGGCAATAATCTCGAAAGATCGCGGTTTCCTCCTCAGAGATGCAGAAAAGAGGGAGATCCCGCTTAGCAGCTCTGAACGTTGTGGTCTGGTTCCATATGCGCGCCGCACCGTGACCGGAATCGAAAACAAGGAAACCAATTAAGGTTCGAGGCTAATTAAACAACGGGGCGTTGCCTCTAGGACAAGTGAACGTCGCTGCACGTTTCGTGATGGACCAATGAGGATGGAGGAGCCTCCAAGAAATCTCTGAGCACGCTACGCCTCTTCAGATTCGCACTGGCCTAGTGCTGGCGACCCCAAAGCGTCTTTGTAGGGACACCGGTTAGCGACTATGGGGATGAGTGATGATGTGATGAAGGGACACTCACAACCCATGCCTTGGTCGGTATTTGAACCCGAGACCGTAGGCATCGTTGGGTGCTGTGATAACCAGTCTGATTCCTCACCGACTGAGGATACAATTTGGATGCGTGAATTTCTGATTTCTCTCAACTTTAATATTTCTGAAGCAATGAATGAAACTTAATCTTGGTTATTTAACGCACATTAGGGAGAATGATGGGGGAGTAAATAGATGCAAGGATAGAAAATAGAGAGGACGGAATTGGAAAGAGTGAAAAATGAGGGGGGAAGCAGAGGAAAGAGGAAGTGTGAGAAATAAGAGAAAATAGGAGGATGAGATAATTACGAGAAAAACTAGGATTAGCTAGAGGAAATGGTGAAAATAGAGCGGCGTGGGAAATACAGCGAGTTAAAGGAATGCGGGAGTGCTGAAATAGAGAAAATAGATGGAGAGCGAAAGAAAATAAAGTGAGATTGGGAAATCGTGTGAGGAAGAGTGGGAAATAGAGAAAATAGTGAGCGAGAAGAGTAGAAAAAATAAAGTTAGCGAGAGGAAGCAGGGCGGAAACAGAGAGAGAGAGAAATAGAGCGAGTGACGGAAAATAAAGGCATTGAGATAATGTAAAGGGAGGAAAGAGTATGGAACAGAGTAAGCAAGAGAAAATAGGACAGCAGAGAGAAAAAAGGGAGAGGAAGAGAAAAGACAGATAGAGAAAAGACGGAGAGAAAGGAAAAAGACGGAGAGAAAGGGAAAAGAGGGAGAGAAAGGGAAAAGAGGGAGAGAAAGGGAAAAGAGGGGAGAAAAAGAAAAGAGGGGGAGAAAGGGAAAAGAGGGAGAGAGAAAGAGAAAAGAGGAAGAGAGAAAGAGAAAAGAGGGAGAGAGAAAGAGAAAAGAGGAAGAGAGAAAGAGAAAAGAGGGAGAGAGAAAGAGAAAAGAGGGAGAGAGAAAGAGAAAAGAGGGAGAGAGAAAGAGTAAAGAGGAAGAGAGAAAGTGTAAAGAGGGAGAGAGAAAGAGTAAAGAGAGAGAGGGAGAGGAGAAAAAGAAAAGAGGGGGAGAAAAAGAAAAGAGGGGAGAAAGGGAAAAGAGGGAAAGAGAAAAGAGGGAGAGAAATAGAAAAGAGGGAGAGAGAAAGAGAAAAGAGGAAGAGAGAAAGAGTAAAGCGAGAGAGAGTTTTGAGGAAAAGAGAAAGTGTAAAGAGGGAGAGAGAAAGAGTAAAGAGAGAGAGGGAGAGGTAGAGAGAGTAAAGTGGGAGAGAGAAAGAGAAAAGAGGGATAGAAAAAGAATAAAGAGAGAAAGAGTAAACAGGGAGAAAGAAAAATATAGTAAAGAGGGAGAGAAAGAGTAAAGAGGGAGGAAGAGTAGAGAGAGAGAGAGAGAGAGAGAAATAGGAAAAAAGGGAGAGAGAAAGAGGAACGAGGGAGAAAGAAAGAGTAAAAAGGGAGAGAGTAAGAGGAAAGTGGGAGAAAGTAAAGTGGGAGAGAGAAAGATGAAAGAGGAAGAGAGTAAAGTGGAGAGAGAAAGATAAAAGAGGGAGAAAGAGGAAAGGGAGAGAAAAGGGGGAGAGAGAGTAGAGGGAGAGAAAGTGGAAAGAGGGAGAGAAAAAGAGAAAAGAGGGAGAGAGAGAGAGAGTAAAGCAGGAGAGGGAAAGAGGAAAGATGGAGAGAGAAATAGGAAAGAGGGATAGAGAAAGACAAAATAGTAAAAGTAGAAATGTAAAGTAGGATGGATTGAGTGGCTTTATTCTACTCCTCCTTTTGTGCCACTTTTGGCTAATTTGCGAAGATTGGGATGACAGGGTGGCTACAAACAAGCAGAAATGAAATTCCCTGACTTTTCCAGGTTTTCCAGGACAAAATTTACATTTTTCCCTGACAATTACAAACTAAACTAAATCGATGTTTTTGCAAATGGAAATAATAAACTCATACAGATCCATGTATGGTTTTGCTAAGTAACAATTTTATCTTCCATTATATTGACTTAATTTCTCTATTCTCTATGATTTGAATTCAAACTGCAAAATAGTAAATTTGGAAAATTATTACAATTCACAAGCTAAGGAAGGATTATGGAATTTTGTCATACGCAGTAAGTTTAAAATAAAATACTTGATTACTTTTAAAGTTACGACTAAATGAGATAAGAGTGAATAGTGATTCATTAAGAAATACAATTTGTAATTTATCAGTCTCCTTATACATTCTCGGTATTATATGCTGATATTTCCACTGAGAGATTAGAACCCTCTGCTTGCAAGAACCATGAGTACGGACTCATTTTTCAATGCATAAAGCTACTTCTCTCTTCTCTGTAAAGCAAACAACTTAACTCTTGCATATAAGTGAAACAACTGAATCGAACAAAAGAAAGTGTCATATTTCCTTACATTATCGATGGGATTTCTGCTTCAGTACAGTATATCCAAGTGAAGTGCTGTGAAACTGACAACATGCAGTTATACCATTAATGCTGACGAAAAGGGTATGTAACAGTTGGGCTGAAAAGTTCGTAGGCTGACTCATATATGGCGTTACTAGAATTAAATCCATGTGATTTTTACTTAGTACTAACCTTCAAAAGATACGTGTATAAATTTCACAGCTGCCGGATAATTAGTTCGTGAGATATAGC
This sequence comes from Lepisma saccharinum, assembly GCF_977018435.1. NCBI lineage: Eukaryota > Metazoa > Arthropoda > Insecta > Zygentoma > Lepismatidae > Lepisma > Lepisma saccharinum. Next base: position 34,410,985 of record NC_139240.1, on the reverse strand, counting down.
ATTAAGAGTGAAGCAGCTTTTGTTATTGTGAAAAAATGGATAAAAACATAATTTCGTGTGTTAATAAATCATTGCTTTTTGGCGAAAAAAAATACTGTTGAAGCCAAGGCTTGGCTTGATAAACATTATTCGGACTCTGCACCAGGAAAATCAACCGTTGAGAAGTGGTTTGCTAAATTTAAACGAGGCGAAATGAGCATCGAAGACGATGCACGCAGTGGACGCCCCAAAGAGGCTGTTACCGACGAAAACATCAAAAAAGTCCACAAAATAACTTTAAATGATCGTAAAGTGAAGTTGATCGAGATAGCTGAGACTTTAAAATGTTTAGCGATATTCAACCGTAATAAAATTGCTTCCCCATCCACCATATTCTCCAGATCTGGCCCCCAGTGACTTTTTCCTGTTTGCAGACCTTAAAAGAATGCTCGCTGGAAAGAAATTTAGCACTGATGAAGAGGTAATCGCCGAAACTGAGGCCTATTTTGAGGCTAAAGAGAAATCGTACTATAAAAATGGCATCGAAAAATTGTATGACCGCTATAATCGTTGTATCGCCCTCGAAGGCAACTATATTGAATAATAAAATCGAATTTTGTCAAAAAAATATTTTTTACTATGTTAGCCTACGAACTTTTCAGCCCAACTGTTAAGTATTAGAAATTTAACGCAAGGAATTTATAGAATTGCATTGTATAGGTACCTGATTTAGCTAACCAACACATTAAAACAGGAACACTCTAATAATAAAAGCTTCTGAAAGTTCATATACGAGGGGCATCCTGAAAAAAGCTCCAATGGTGCCTATACGCAGCACTAAAGTTGGTGTCAGCGTAGGAACCGAGCACTTCGAGTTCCGTCGTGCATCCTGCTTCTTGGAGGGGAGTTGTGAACACGGTGCCAATCAGAGTTGCGACGTTGCCGTCATCGCCTACCGCTTTGCCGCAGCGCGGTTACTTCTACCGTCAAGACTCCGAAAGAAGAAAAAAAGGAAGACACGTGTACTTTGTTTATATTTTTTCTTTATTTATAACTTTGATTAAGACAGTAATTTTAACAGCTAACTCAGCTCGTTAAGAGTTGGCTAAGTACATATCAGTTATACTCAGTACATCTCTGTCTCTCTCTCTCTCGCGCACACACACATGCATACAACACGAAAAAAGTTACTGAAGGTTACCGGTAAATATTTATAGTGTCAATTGATGTATTTATTAGTTTTTGAAAGATTATATTCCGCCGTCAAGTACCGAGTCAAGTTGCTAAGATTCAAAGCCTCGTCTTTATTTTGTTTAAATACCAATGCTAAGGTATGGTAATCTTGTGTAACTCCCAATCTGTTGTTTATAAGAGTGTAATTAACACATTTTAAAATCAAGCGCTATTACAATTTAAAATAATAATAAATAGAATGAGTCTAAGGATTATAATGCAGAGTTTCAATACCCCTTCATGTACCGTATGGTGCATTGTAAAGGTACATGATTAAGAGATACCCCTTGGGAGGGGCAACTCGCGCAATCACCCGAGGCTCCGCGCTTTAAGGGGGCCCGCGCCAAGTAAAATATTTGTTTGCTCACTGTTTATTACGAGTTTATGGGACACTGGTGCTTGCAATTTAACAAATTAACCCGATTTCTCCTAACTTCACGTGCATCGTTTTGACATACTTAAAAATATCCCAAATTACTGAAATCACATTCTAAACTAAGTACTGTATGAAAATCATGTTCAAATATTTCAGCTAAAAGTAGTTAATATACAGAATTCGTTTAATTATACGTCGAATGAAATCATGGAGTGGAAATATTTTTATACACAAGACCCTGTAAATTCACAACAGCATAAACATTTAATGAGAAGTAATCAAAGGAGAATCATGCTGGAGAATATTATTGAATATGATTAAAAATTGCCACTTGGATAGTTAAAATAACAGTTTGCTATTGAACACATCCAGTTTTGCGCCCTAGGGGCACATTTGAAAGGAATAGAAACAATAATTTAGAAACTTTATTTAGTCCACTATAATTTTTCTGTTTATTGCAGCTTAAGTAATAATACGAAATATATATAAATTTTGTATTAATTATGATAATTTTTGTATTGCGATTATGTAGGACACCTGTACTTCATACAAGGGAGAAAAAATGTTTGATTTTCTCAGACTTGGAAAATTTTGGTTATAGGCCCTGCGTATATTGCATGCCCTGGGTCTCGCACCCACCTCGGTCCTGCCCTGATGTGTATGAATACAGAACAGTGAATAGTACTTTCATGCTTTCCTATTGTCTATTTCATCATTATCAGCATAGCGATATAATAACATCGACAAACAAAAATCTTTGTTAAAACAGATATACGTATCGACGACGTTAAATAGTTAGAGCAGACTCAACCTATTGCTTCGACTCATAACTTGTGCATCACCCTCCCTCGTTTTTTGTTATTACGTTTATTGATTTGAGCCAAAACTTTGCGATATTATCGATGCAGGAGAGTTTTGTAAATTTTTATAGCTTGCATTAATTTAGTGTTCGGCAGTACGTATTATTAGCGAGCGTATCGGTTGACATAATTATTTATAAATTATGAAATGTGCAGAATAGAAATAAATAGCTACATTGTACTCACCGAAATGAAGTTCTTAATCGTCGTCTGCTAATGTTGACACTCCCAAGTCGTCACTGTCACTTCCTTCACTACTTTCGTTATCTGTATCCAAATTAATGATAACTGTATCATGCACACGCTCAATCAGCCCATCAGCTTCCCACACTCTTTCCTCGGTTTGCTTTACTTTCTCCACATCTCTTCGCCACTGTTCAATGCTCACTTTTTCTATTCCTTCTTCCATTAACTGCTCTACTTCTTCCAATTTGAATTTAGCATTTTCCATGGCGATGTGGTTCTTCACGGAACTCCAAACGTATTCTATGGGATTGAGCTCGCAGTGGTATGGGGGCAAGCGAAGAACTTCGTGACCAGCAGCTTTAGCCAATAAGTCCAATTTATAATTGTTCATGTATTTAATTTTCTGGTTGTCTAAAATTTCGCACAATTCAAATTTGTTCATGTGTGCTTCCCACGAAATTCCTTTCTCAGTAAACCAATTTTGAATGTCTTTTTTGGTGCTGCTCTTTGTGGGAATTTTCTCCGCCCTGACACTATGATACGGTGCATTATCCATCACTATTACAGAATTGGGGGGGATATTAGGTAACAGCCTTTCCGTGAAATAACGTTCGAACACATGCGAATCCATTTCGGAATGATAATCGCTGTTTTTGTTCCCCCTTTACCCCTGGAAATCAACTTTGCCCCCGGAACAAAACCATCTTCGGATCCAGCATGGACCAATATCACCCTCTCGCCCTTCCCCGTGGGCGCTTTTGCTCCTACCGAGAGACCTTCACGCCATGCTTGGACAGCAGACCTAACTTTGGAGTCCACCCACCTCTTGGATTTGGTATGGCCTTTGTTTGCCCAAGTTTCATCGGTGTATATGATCTTTCTACCTTCGTTTCTGAAACGCCTAATTGCACGAAGATATCTGTGCCTCCACGCTATAATATCTTCCCTGTCAATTAGCATTGACTCCCTTTTGTGCTTAACAAATTTGAAGCCAACGTCTTTTAAGAGACGATATAGTGTACTTCTCGATATCGACGGAAGTTGGTCGTCTTTTTTTAGAACATGGAGAATTTTATTCAGCGTTGGCAGTTTATTTTCTTTGAAAAAAGCGTGCACATGTCTTCTTATTGCTCCGCGAGCAAAACTGTCGTAATTGTCCAGCCGTGTTTTACGCTGGTCTCTTGGTCTTTTCTTGTTAGGGGTGTCTAACTTGCCTTCCTTATCGACAAATTCCTTTTTTATTTGAAATACTGTGGAAGTGCTAATACCAGTTGCATCAGCTGTCATTTTTACTGCAGTTCTTACGGAAGTAGGTGAATTGTTTGTTATTTGTGAGCGAAAATAAGAATATACATTTAAGATTATGTTTCTTTCCCCGCCCTTTAACACACGTTTCCTCGTCCCCTGTTTATAGCACTCAGGTGATGTTGGCTCCATTGCCTATATTATATTACACGAGAACACAAATTTCAGTCCAGGCCACAGTACACAAACATAAACAATCAAACAAACACGCGCACTCAAATAATAAAAATGTGCCGGTTCCTATTATTGAATATCACCTTCACCAAAAAAATTCTGCAGAAAAATAACACAAGAATTAGCTATAACAAGCCGCACTTATTAATAGCCAATATGTTTACAGGAAAACGCACTCTGACTACCGATGGGCGAAGCTACTTAGACAATTGGCAACTCTGTCGAGCTCTGCGGAAGGTTCGTTCCTTCCTGCAAGTATTGCCACCTCTGGAACGGAGTTTTGTTGCCATCATCAAAGACTCGTCAACACATAGCAATGACACATTATACGGAGGACAATAACCATCGCAAATACGAAGAAACTTGCAGTATATCCAATATATTCACTGTAAAACATCCACAGATGTTTATTCGGAGTGTGACGCTCCATGATAAACATCACTATTCTCAAGTTTCTTCGACTGCACTGTGTAAAACATTAGAATACTCCAAAAGCTGAAACTGCTCTGCAACGAAGATAATACGCGTATGCCTCGCTAAATTAAGGAAAGTAATCAGTGTACTTTTGTTAAGTTTATAAGTTTAGTACAGCGCTAGTTTTTCAATAATTCTATTATAATATAATAATATTTTCTTCCTATTTTAAATGAATAAAATTAATGATACTTTAAACAGTGTCGTGTCCCGTATTTTCTTAAAGTGTGTGTGTGTGTGTTGGGGGGATATACTTTGTTTAGTATTCAGCCCTCATTTTGACGACTTTTTCCGCTTCCGACGTTCCTTTTCGGAATACTGGACTAATGGGGGAGGGAGTTTTAACCCCCACCAACCCTACCTTCCTTGGACACGCCACTGACTTTAAATAACAACGACTCCATGCCATAAGAATATAATTATTCTTTAGGTGCTCGAATATATGTGCAACCCCACACGCCTTTCCAGTGGCGTATTTCAGGGGAGATGTATACAAACTTAGGAGCCAAAAATGGCAGCAATAACAAAAAAGTTATAAAAAACTGTATTTACATATGTTCAGAATTTAATTTTTTTTATGGTTGGTCTTCACGAAATCGGATAAAATGACTCTGAACCTAAGAAATCATATCGGAAAATTTATGAAGATAATTATTATTAATATGTTGAGAGTTCTATAGTGGTACGTTCCTATTTTTATTTGGTTATTTGGTGCCGGCTCCCTTGCCGGAGTGGTTAGCACATCGCGCTACGACACCAGGGACCGGGTCCAAATCCCGGCATGGGTATGGATGTTTGTGAGTGTCCATTCATCAATTTCATCATATCATCACTCATCGCATCTTCGTAAATTAGCCAAAAATTGCATAAAAAGCGAATTCAAACTAAAGCCAATCAATCAATCAGTGGTTATTTGGTGCGAATACTACTACTTGCTCGGATATATGATAATCTGCACAGGCTTCCCCGCCATAATTATCCTCATTTGGCGGTGTGTTGCGCTCTGTCTGATTTGGTACTGTGGTAACTGTTTGTATGTGTGTGTTTACTGTTGCAAAAGTGCCGCTCTTTAATTTGGATACAAACTACTTGAGCTGGATATACTGCTTGCAACCAACGCGGCCGTCCCAATGACACCCGACCCTCATGTTGATGACTTACGAGCGGGGGAGAAGGCCACTCCTTAAAATTTCCGAGAAACATCGAAGTGCTCTGTTCCTACCCTGACAAGTTTAGTGGTCGGAGAGCGACACACACACACATGCAGACAGGAAGAAGTGGCATGTAACTGTAATCTGGTACAGTTGCAATGCAGCCGTTTTAGGACAGTTCTAGGTTAAACATTGAAGCTCTCATACAGTCTCCCACCGACTGCGATGTAGCCTACATTGCACGCTCAGAATTTGGCACAGAGCCACCAGCAATCGTGTGAGTTGTGCAGACCGGACGTCGTGAGTGATAGTATGGTCAGACGATGGTGCAGACAATTCACGGAAGGCCAATCGCATGTGCACAACCCCATACAGCTGAGTACACACGGGCCCTTTGCATCACTTCAGGTGAGAGATCTTGAACCACTCCCTGTACAGCCCTGGCCTTGAATGTTCTGATTTCATCTCTTTGTTTAACTGAAGAGGTTTCTGGCAGGGCAAGGATTTGACAGCTACATTGCGGTAGAGATAGTTCCAGTCTTTGCTGTCAGACACATATACCATGACATACAAAATTTAGTGCCATGCTACGACAAATGCCAGAACAACGGTGGTGATTATGCCGAAAATTAGGTTAGGACTCACTGTTACTAATGCAATAAATTACAACTGATATTCTTGTTTTATTAATACCTAATCGGTAGACTCTTTGATATTTTGCTATTTTTTTCAAATTGGTGTATTTTCTTATTTTTTTATTTTTTACTATACGGTGTTATTTTCCCAAAATTCACATTTTCATTTTAGCACATTTTCTGGCAAATATCTGAAATTATACCTTCATGGTGTTTTTAAACTACTGTTTCAAATTGTAAGTCACATGGCTTAGGCCTCTTCGCGAAAGTTTGATATCTTGAAAGTTATTTTGGGAAAGTTATTTTTTATACCCCTTTTATTAATTTTAATGTAAGGATTTTAGATAATGGAATTTTGGTGTGCAGTTAGGGCCCCACACTTTCTTGATCACAGCTGAAGGTGGGGGTGATGTGATCAGCACCACACTCCTGGCTACCTTTATCCCTCAAAGTTTCCTCAAGGTACCAGCTTCATATGATACTGGGTGGGTGCCGGAGCAGTTTGAATAGGTGGAAAACATCCCGGTTCTCCCCCGCAGGGGATTGACCCCGGGTCTCTCGCATAGTAGTCAGATGCCCTAACGACTGAGCTCCATTATTACTCGCTAGACAAATGCTGATAGTGCGCACTTAGCTTGGTAATTCAAAACATATCTCGTGCGACAAATACGAAGATGTGGCTCCCGTGTGATGCTAGATTAGCACTCGATCTCCTGTTAGAACGCTGCCACTTTGCTCTGTGATGCAAATGGTTTTGATAGAGAGAGAGAGAGAAAGAAGTTGAAAAAATCGTGGGAAATAAATGATTTAATGTGGCTGTCGGAATTATTCCACGTAAGTATAACTCTATAGTTTACTCTTGAGTAAAATGTTGTAAAACTTGCATGTTCTATGTACACAAACATGGCCTAGAAAAGACAAGGATGTAGGATTTCATGGAATTTTTCGTTGTTTTAGGAAATTTCTTTTAAAAAAATCGCTAAAAACGCCAACAATTCGCATTTTTTTGCAAAATTCGCATTATTTCGATATTTCGGACGGGCGAAAAATGTGTCCAGACATCACTGCACATTCCTAAACATAATTTCGCAGCAATTACCATTTTCACGGTTTTGGCGTTTGTGAAAAATCAATGTACCTACTAATTGGAAATTACTTTCTGGCCACCCCTCGTATAAATCAGTAGATAGAAAGTGAAAATTTAGCAGGGCTGGCAGAGAAAAGTCAATTCTTGAAGGAAGTGATTTGCTGTTATGATTGAATGATTCGAGTAAATAAGATATTAAAATATTTTGGTATTTATTATTAGTATTTTATTTCATAATATTGGACATTAACTTCACTCAGTGAGAGATTAATGACCATCTCTCATGAGTTTAAACAGACAGGACAGAGAGTGGCGTTAATTTCATTGCAATACTAGTGTTGCAGTAAATTTGAGGTTGGGAGCATACACTTGCCAATTTTTATAACGTTCACCAATGCAGATTTATGTTTCACTTTTTCGTGATAGTATTCAATATATATCCCATTTGGTTGGATTCTTCTTGATATCTAAGAATATTGCAATGTCATTGTAATACCGCGGTGGCTCAGTCGGTAACGCGTCTGACTACCATGCTAAAGGTCCCGGGTTCGATCCCCGGCGGGGTTCAAATCCGGGAACTTTTCTAACGATGGAAGCGGCCCCGGCGCCCACCCAGCGTCGAATAACATGGGTACCTGGAGGTAACCCTGGGGGGTAAAGGCGGTCAGGGGCGTGATGCTGATCACATCACCCCCACTCACGACCGGATCAAGAAAGTGTGGGACGTTACCCCCACACCCCCTATACACCTTCATGGCGTGGTGCTATGCACAGGGGAGCACTTTACCTTTTTTACCTTTTTTTTCATTGTAAACGTATGTTAACTTGTGCGAAACCAGTAATACGTCAGGATGATAAAAGAAAGCCTTCGTAAGCACTGCTACATTCAATAAGGTGAACTGAGCCAGAAGAGTAATAAAATTCCAACAGCATATTTGCAGTCTAAAGTTCTTCTTGTTTATGCATGCGATTTTTGTTCGATGTTGCAGTCCATGCAATTTCTGTCGCATATTGTAGTGAGATACTTTGTCGGGTGGCGACATTCGACAAAAATCGTATGTATCAATGGAACCTATTTGTTTCCATGTTCCTTCAGTTTGCCCAACAAAATGCCTTACTACGACGTCCGACAACTATCGGACGGCGCCACCGCACTTATCCCCTCCATCTGTTGACAAGTCCCCTTACTACTCCCATACGGACAAGAAAAAATGATAATTCAATGCATTTTCCACGTAATATTTAGAGGCTTAACCTTTACTCCCCCGATGATACCATTTGGTACCATGGTGCTGATTACGAAATGAATGTGCTTTTTGGACCTTCATACTCTTATGTTTGGGTGGAAACTCTGACACAGGTCTGGAGCAAGCCTGGGAAATTCATATTGATGACCAACCTCCCCTCCCCCCCCCCCCTCCGCAACATATCCATGCCACATTTCCGAACAGAGTTTCACATTTTGGCTCATTATTCAACTTGTATGGCACCCAGGAACATAAAACATGTTTCATTCTCTTGACAAATGTCCATTCTTTGAAAAGAATACTAAAGTTCGCGCCTTCTTCCCAAATAGCGGGAGAAGAGGGGGTAAACTCCAGATATTTGTGTTTTTTTTTCATTGAAATTCGGTAGTCGCTCCCCCCAAACCACCTTTCCTCGGTTCAACGTTCTGAATTGTACACGGTTGCATGCTCTGATGTTTTAGCTGCAAAACAAAACTTATCCGAAGTAGATTGCTCCCTTAGTGCCCGAGTTATTACAATTTTCGTCAAAAGAGTGTTCGAAGTCAATGAAGACGAAATTCCCTGACATTTCCCTGACTTTTTTTGACACCTCAAATTCCCTGACTTTTCCCGGTTTTCCAGGTTTTCCAGGTCTGTCGCCACCCTGGATGAGTGCTGACATGATGAAATTGATGAAAGGACATTCACAAACATCCATGCCCAGGCTGGGAATCGAACCCAGGACCCCTGGCGTCGTAGCGCAATGTGCTAACCACTCCACGTGCACCGGCACGTAACGTAAGAGAGAGAGAAATAAAATATATGGAGAGAGAAGCGAGATCACACAGACTTTTGTGTCTCTCCAGCATAATCTCGACGATGAGGATGAATAAAAAATAAGCGAACCAAGATGAAGGAACAAACTCACCGAAGCAATCATGTTACACCGAGAATTCGAACCTAGAATCCATGCTTTCGGGACTCTACCAATCCTTCAATGCATAAAACATTGGCTACCATTACTTATTTACAAATTTCGATGAGGAGGCGTTACAACACTATGCTCCATATAATTAAAAACACCGCAGAGGCGGTCGCCCTTTGTATCTGTTGGGGCTCTGGCGGGAAGTCCCGTCTGCGTGTAAAGCCGACACAAAAGCCGAAAATTCCGGTATTTCATTTCGTCACTTCTTTGTTTTTAATTATTCGCGTGAGCCGTGCAGATTGTCAAAGCATTTTTCCCGCCATCTCAGGATGCTTCACTCCCATCCTCTCCTCTCTTCTTTTTTTGACGTCACCCTTTTGTTTGTTCGAGCAGAAAACTCGGATTTGCGCATGCGCCGGCACTCTACAACAAAGGAATAGCTAAGCTCTGGAACACTTGGCCAAAAAAGAGGGGCGGGACGGGACTCAGGCCCTGGGGGGTTGGTGGCAAGGGTGGGGAGAGGGCGCAACAGTTATTCGCACGTCAACACCCTCAAGTAAAGGGAGAAAGAGGGATATTTTTTTAACGTGGCTTGGCGATTTGTGGCACACTACCGAACTCAGTGTTGCCAGACGTTGACTCTCTATCATGAATTAGATACATCTCTGGGGATTCTTGCTGAACACAACATCCCTTTCTCATTACTTTTGCTATATACTTGTAACGAGTGCACTCACGGTCCCCGAAATGACATGTCATTCATACCCCGGCACGGGGCCAAACGTCGTTATGTGTACGGGAGACCGGTCGTCACTCTTACGATCCAGGTTTTTAAGTTCGGTACTGAGACGGTCTTTTATTGTCGTACTATTGCGAGGCGGAGATAAATACCTTGAAACGTTACACTGTTTCGTTTACTTTGGATATGTAGATTCGAACAATCATAACACACTAATAGCATAATATCCGATACCTGAAAAACGTCAAATAACAACACTGACGAACGGTAAAAGTGAATATATATATATTGTAACAACAAAAAAAAATATTGCAATCAACAACTGTTTACATTGCTTCCTCAATCGCTCACTCATTCACTCTCTCTTTTTCACACATCTGAGGTATTTTTACATGTGAAGTATAGAAACAAATCATGGATCTCATTAACATTAACATATCATTCCTTTTTAGTTTTAAACCTTTATGTGAATTTAGGATATTTGTCTGACAGCTCCTGTGCTCTTCTAAATTAATTTTTGTGCCAGCCCTCGGAAAGCGGTTATCTAAGACAATTGGGTCGGCGTGGTTAAATCTTTCGTTCGAATGAACGTATGCATCCAGTCGTAAGCACGACATTTAACAAGTTTCTCGGACGGGGGTATTACACACATAAGCCTCTCTCGTCCAATGAGAACAACTACACCATTACATAGTGATGCAAAAACTTAATCGGCTCCAGCTGCCGGAATACACAAATCAATCGTCGGCGCGAGCAAAAATTACATCAATAACCACTATGTAATAAATAATACTACTTCACGCGCACGACCATGCAATATAAATTACGCTTTCCACAATAAAAAAGGACTCATCAGTCAACTACTGACAAATTAAATGGCGCGACGGGGCGGTCGGTTACACAAAAAATGGAGCACACTTTGACAATTTACACTAAATATTAAAGTAATGGAATGGAACTTCTAACTCTGAATGCAGACAATTAAATTAGAACATCTGAACATGAAATAACCCTTTTTTATATAACAATACCAAAAATTTATCAGACACGGAAGTTAGGTTCGGGTTCCTGAGTCACTTTGCAAATAAGTGAGACTTCGGCGTTAATAGTACGGTGTTGATACTAACAATGCACGTTTACATGGACATAGACCATCTGAAGAATACTCTACCGGACTCGGCTACATTGCGTGGTCATACATCTCTCCTGGACGCGGGACTTGCACACGGTTCCTTTGCGGCGAAATTGTTCTCCGAGGTCGATCGCGACGATATGGTGTACTTCCACCTCCTTAGCACTTCGGGTGTTCCTCTCGTCACTAGCGTCGGGTGTACGTGGTCACGCGCCGGTTCGGAATTTCTCTAGTGTGGGGCATCAATTGGAAGTCGATCTGGAACCATCTCTCTCTGGTAACGGGCTTCGATTGGACGTCGAACACGTCCTTCGGGCTTTGGGCAGTGGTTGGCTTTGGCGTCGTCTTTGGCGCTGGCTGGCTGGCTTCACCGGATGATGGCGATGGATCGTTGCAGGCGTCAGGGAATTCGACGGACTCCCTTCTCTATCTTCTTTAGCCGCCCAATATTATGTAGTCAACGCTTGGCAAAAACAAATCACCGCGTAATATTTCACCAAAATAAGGCGCACACTGGTAGCTCTCTATCCGCAATTCGCTCACGGTACGTAAGAAAAGAAAGTCCACGGAGACAAAACAATAATCACGCGAGAGTGTAGCGCGGATATGCTCTCTCTATGAAATCCAGGTAAAACTGTGTCTGGACTCGTAGTACTCTTGATTTTATATCACTTTCGAATTTGTCCGTTGAGAAGCATGCTAAAGTGGCTTGGCATGGGTTTCCGAAGAGATGGAAATGATCTCTGTCCATTGTCTTGAAACGCGGTCACCAGGCGCGTCCTCGATTCTTGCAGACTTGGGCTCCAGCTGATTTTCTTGGTCATCCGTGAAAAATGGGTTCGCCCACCCGCTGTGACTCCTAGCCCGGTCCCGACGAAAATAATCCTTCCTTTTCTTCGTGTTGGTGCAAATATGTCATGTTCTAAGCCGCAATGACAGTTCGGCTGTCACTCAGGAAAAACCCGTCTCCCAACTCCCGACGTCTGGCTCGGATACAAATTTATCCACAAAATAAATCAAACCTCACACTTTTATATTTGAACATACAAGGAATCAATAAACAAAAATAATTTATATCGAACTGCGTTTCACATGTCACTGGATACCGTGACACACTCCCCAGCAATAAATATACATCTAGATCCCGATATAGTAGTTTTCTTTTCATGGCGTTGTGTGTATTCCATAATTCTACAACGAAAGGCGACTGCCAATATAAATTTTCAATAGGGACTTAGTCTAACGCCGTAGAGTTATGTAACGTACAAAATGCAAGTGTGGAAAGCCAGCATTTCGTTCTTATTGAGAACTTTTGGCAGCGAAAATACTCCTGATACTGAACTAATGTAGTAAAGTTACAACATTATATAACGTATACAATCTAAATTTATATTATAAAATTATTTAATTCTTGAAATTCTTCAACTGAATATAAAGTACATAACAACACTAATTTTTTTACGTTACATTCAATGCCTTCAATATTTTTGTAACTATTTGGTAACGAATTGTATTGGTGGATGCTTGTATAAAATGGTTACGAATTGTATTGCTGGATGCTTGTATAAAATGGTCCTTTTTGGTATGTAGTTAGTCGCAAATTGGGACTGTGAAAGTTTTTTTTGTTGTTGTCTCATGTAACTGTGAGTGTCTAAGTTCTTTGGATTGTTTGATTTCGTTTCGTGTAGTAAATATTTCAAGTATATAGGGTGATTCGGTAAAAGTGTGCCATGAGAAAACAGGAAATAGGTGAAATGACACTGAAGAATTTGAGATAGGGAGCCTAGGGTCGGACAAACCAGCGTAACCAAAAATGGGCTGAAAAATGGACTGGAAGTAACACTGCTGGCGTTCAATGAGTAGCGACATTTATTGACATTGATTCACGTGTATGAGTTACATGCTTGATACGTGGAAACTTGTACCATAACACTGACAAGCCGTAACCGGGATTCGAACTGGGAACTTCGGTTTGCTACTTTTGTAGTACATATGGCCGGCCTCTGTGGCGGAAACGTTATCACAGAGCGCTACGACGCCAGGGGTTCCGGGTTCGAATCCCAGTATAGCTATGGGTGTTGATGAAGCGACACTCACAAAGAACACCCATCCTCAGGCAGGGATTCGAACACGGCTTGCAAACAACTCCCCCACGGAGGTCGGCGTCCAATTTTTATTCAATTTTATCGCTAGGATAGTGTAACGGTAACGTTTAACGGTAGAGGTGGCTGTGCCTCGTTAGCATAAAATAATGCAGTTTCCAAATGCGCTATGAAAGGGAGGGGAAAAGTTCATCCCTTAAAACCAGCTCAAGAACACCTTGAGGTGTATTGTATTACAGTTCGCACCCCACATCAACCTGATCCACTTGAATTTCAAGTACCTCCTTGCAAACTTCAGAATTCCGGGATGGGCAAAAAAAGGAGAAAAAGATTGGCGCGAACACAGAAGAGGTAGAGAGGGCGTTTAGGGTGACAAAAGCTCTCTCAGTTAAACACCCACCGCTCCACCATAACAAAACATGCCAGGTTCCATTACTCAAAAGGTGTCAGATTTCCTCGCGAGATGATCAAAACTAGGAGAAACACTACACCGCCAGAGCAATATACGGGACTCAAATTTTTGCTCCTACGTGCCCCTTCTTGTAACACGAGAACCGCCCCTGAACAAGCGATCGCTAACTGGAAGGTCGAGACTCGGCTGTACCAAAAGCGAGGAGACTGTCATTTGTTTTTCACCTGAGAACGAGGAACCAAAAGGGGGGTGGAGGCTTCGATGAAAGCGGAAACAGATTTCGAAGCGCCTGTGAGTTATACAACCCGTGCAGGCATCCGAGCATTGTGGATTGCTTCTGTCAAGGATATCTCCCAGAAATCTTGTATTTCCGTCAGGAGGTGAAGGAACATTTCTACCTCGGATCGATCCGCCTTCTTCTTGAGGTTTAACTAGCGCTTTCAGTAAACACTCTTCATATTCAAAGATTCTTCTTCTTCTTTCTGCAGTTCTGTTCTTCGCGTATCCATGCCTAATTTTAGCGTCTTTTGCAACCAACAAGGTCGTTGGAGCCTTTATATTGGAAGAATAAACATTTTCGTTACTCGCAAGTGACTTAACGAACGTACGAACTCCCTGCAGTTTTCTTTTTATTATTATGCTCAGATAGGCTAATCGAGACTCGATCCAGAGTTTAAAGTACAATTGAGCAATGAACTTCCACAGGCAATCTTAGAATACCCCTTGACTACATCACCCTCTGATTGTTTTTCTTTCTATGAGAGAGAGGGGGGAGGGAGAGAGAGCGTTTTCTCCCTTTTTCGTTCCGAAAGAGAGAGGGATAGAGATAGTGATAGTAAGAGAGTAACGGGGGAATGGAGGGCAAAAGCTTTCACTTTCCTCTACGCTTTAGAGAGAGAGAGAGAGAGAGAGAGAGAGAGAGAGAGAGACTACCACCATCAGAAGAGAAAGAACCCTGCCTCCGGGAGAGGGACAGGAGGAGGAGTGTGAGGCCCTACCTACACACGAGGAGCGAAAGGGGCACGGGAAGATAGATGCTCTCTCTCTCTCTCTCTCTCTCTCTCTCTCTCTCTCTCTCTGTGTGTGTGTGTGTGTGTGTGTGTGTGTGTGTGTGTGTGTTTGTGTGTGTGTGTGTGTGTGTGTGTGTGTGTGAGTGTGAGAGAAGGGGAACAAGTTGAGAAATTTAACCACTACACTACTACTTCGAACTCGCTCGCTACCTATCGCCTAAACGTAGCTTCGCAATTGTGTTTCACTGGAGTTCGAAGTTACTACCATCAATCCTAACAGCTTTATCACTGGCACAAACATTGTCTAGTATTTGATTATTGTTGCTTATCGTCGCTTTTCTTCCACTTTTGGCTAATCGCAACGATAAGGATGAGTGATGATATGATTTAACTGATGGAAGGGACAATCACAAAGAACAACTATGCCCAAGCTGGCATTCGAACCCGGGAGTCCTTCGAGTTCTAACTAGTGTATTAGCCACTGCCGCCCGGAGGTCGGCATACGCGAGAAAGGAGTAAACTAAATTTAGTTTACTGGACTGGTCTCGATAAGCCTCTCCGTGCATACAATTTAACAGGTTGGTCATTTGTAGAAAGAGGGAGGGTGTTGTAACATCCCGAAAGAAGAAACAACTGCGGATAAATTTGTAACGTTAGTTCGCAGCCCGCAAGGGAGGCATTTGCTCGAGTGATGGTGCAGCAGAAGGTTTCGTGTTCCGCCTAATTGTCTTCTGCCAGTGATAAGACGACCTCATCTTCCAAGAGTAATTGATACTTTCCAGTCCGGTGGGAGAGCTGCTCATTAAATTCCGAACGATAACCATCTCCCGGCCGAACAACCGTTCCCCGCAGCAAGACAGGAAGGCAAAGAGCTGCGCTTCTCCTGACATTTGTCTGCATTCATTTCTCTCTCTTACAGATTCTTCATGCTTCAGCGTAATTAATCATCCGCTGGCACGCGAGCGGTTCATTAACAGAGACGTTCCTAGACTCGCACGCAGCCTGGTAAAGCCCGTGAGGTTTCTCAGCGTATGACAATATGCGAGTCAGGTCAGCCTCACCGATGTTGCATGAACTGGTTTGGAGAAACCAGAAAATACTCACGGAGAATCATCTTACAATGTCCTTGTGCAAAAAGCATCATACGTGATATCCGGGAACAGTGTACACTAGAAGGGGCCATAGCGTGGTGACAGTACTGTACGAAGGAGAACGATGATGGATCGTTCGAAAATATGTTACGAGTAGATAACTTTCGCCATTCGCGTTGC
Organism: Lepisma saccharinum; assembly: GCF_977018435.1. Classification (NCBI taxonomy): domain Eukaryota; kingdom Metazoa; phylum Arthropoda; class Insecta; order Zygentoma; family Lepismatidae; genus Lepisma; species Lepisma saccharinum. The sequence continues at coordinate 34,394,708 of NC_139240.1, read as the reverse complement.
TTTCGCAGGGTAATGATGATGAAATGTTCAAATCGGAGGGGATCACTCGAGAAAGCAACAGCGAAGTAAAGAAATTTCGCGAGAAGGAACAGCGGAGAAAAGGAATTTCGCGAGAAAGGAAGAGCAGAGTACAAGAATTATGCGAGAAGGAACAGCGAACCAAAGGAATTACGCGGGAAGAAACAGCGAACAAAAGGAATTACGCAAGAAGAAACAGCGAACTTAGGAATTACGCGAGAAACGAACAGAAGAGTTAAATAATAACGCGAGAAGGGACAGCAGAGGAAAGGAATTAAGGAATTACGCGAAAACGTAAAACGTACGCGAGAAAGAACAGAGGAGCAAAGAAATTACGTGAGAAAGGAAAAGCGGGGGAAAGGAATTACTCGAGAAGTAACAGCGGAGAAAAGGAATTACTTGGAGAAGTAACAGCGAAGGAAAGGAATTTACTCGAGAAGTAACAGCGGAGAAAAGGAATTACTTGGAGAAGTAACAGCGAAGGAAAGGAATTACTCGATAAAGGAACAGCGGAGAAAAGGAATTACTCGAGAAGTAACATCAGAGAACAGGAATTACTTGGAGAAGTAACAGCGGAGGAAAGGAATTACTCGAGAAGTAACATCAGAGAAAAGGAATTACTTGGAGAAGTAACAGCGGAGGAAAGGAATTACTCGAGAAAGAAGCAGCGGAGGAAAAGAATTACTCGAGAAAGGAACAGCGGAGGAAAGGAATTACTCGAGAAAGGAACAGCGGAGGAAAGGATTTACTCGAGAAAGGAACAGCAGAGGAAAGGAATTACTCGAGAAAGGAACAACGGAAGAAAGGAATTACTCGAGAAGTAAGAGCGAGAATGGAAGTGTAAGAGGGGCATACGCAAGAAAGGAACAGAAAAATAGGTGCATAAGCGAGAAAGGAAGAGCAGAGGAGGGAAATGTGGGAGAAAGGAATGACATAGGAGGGAAATTTGCGAGAAAGGAACGAACAGCAGAGGAGGGAAATGTGCGAGAAAGGAACGAACAGCAGAGGAGGGAAATGTGCGAGAAAGGAATAGCAGAGGAGGGAAATGCGCGAGGAAGGAATAGCATAGGAGGGAAATGCGCGAGAAAGGAACAGCAGAGTAGGTGGCATATGCATGAAAGGAGCATCAGAGGAGAATAGTCGAGAAAGGGATCACGGTTGAGAAAATACGAAAGAAATATGCGAGTTAAAAACAAGAGTGAACGATAATATGTAAGAAATGAACAGAGCAGAATAATAAGCGAGAAAAAATATCGACAATCGAAAAAAGAATATCAGCGGATTGTAATGAACGAGAAACAAAGATATGCGAAGGCAGAAAATGAGCAAGAAAGGAACAACAGTGGAGATAAAAGAATGAAAGGAATAAAGAAACGATTAAACGATAAATAAAAAAGTCTGATAAAAAAGAAAAGGTAGCCTCACGAAATGGAACGGAATAGGTGTGTAAGGAAGAGAGGCGTAAGGAAGTAATCGAGAAAAGAACAACGGCCAATATAGGAATAACCGAGAAAAAAGAATAACGGCCGAAGGGAACAACAGCCGAAGCAACCACCACGAAAACGGCAACACAACTTCATAGGGTTTCAATATCCACCCAGAAATATACACGGCCGTCCCACCTCCCCTCTTTGCTCCCGAAGATTCCTATCTCTGCGCTGGGAGGGGCGGGAGGACCAGGGCTCCACAGAGGTGAAATATCTGGCATGGCTTAATCCTGGGAGCCGAGGTAAGTTATGGCTAATGGTCCCTCGCTTGTTTTACGGCGGAGGTATCCCGACCGACGTATGTGGGTATTTATTGAGTCTTTATATTAAAGTCGAGCGAGGGAGATTCCACTTCCCCCACCCCCTACGAGGGCCAGCAGAGGGAGTTTTCCACCCCCTCAACCTCCTCGCTAGTGAGGGTTGCAGAGGGCGTCAAGGTAAAGTTTTCCTCCTTCCTTTCGAACCGTTATATGATCCTGCGTCCACCTTAGAACGGCCATACCTGACGTCTGTGGTCTCGAACTGATGTAAGTGTTGCAAACTATCATGACTTTTCACCAGCACTTTCAAAATTTACAGCTGCATTTTTTTTTCAACAGCGAAGTTCATGTAAGCAAAATAACGTTTACAAAATATTAATTTTGACTGACGTTTAACGGGAGAGGCCGATTAATAATGCCTGCCACAAGCCATCTTCCTAAATGGTTTGTTTCCAGATATCACATCGCAGATTGCTGAAGGGATCATAGCGTAACGATTTAATATTAGTCAAAGTAACTGCAGTAGTTCACGTTATTGATTAATGTTGATGTTGCGCAGATATTGTGAAAATAAAGTTTACATTTAAAAGGTATAGGACAAACACTACTGTCCACTAAATTTCATCTTTCTAAGTCTACTCGTTCAAAAAAATGCAGGGCTGAATAGGACTGTTTTCCTCAGCGATGTATAATAGTGGAATAAACATGTCACGTATTAAACAGCGTAGAATATTTGGGTCCAGTCTGGAAACCCGCTCGACAGATTAATGGTTAAGCTATTAGATTATCGCAAATGGTTTTTTTGGGCCATCTGCCTTCTCGCGTCCGCAGTTTAGATGCCGTTCAGTTCGCATTACTAACTCCAGAGAATCCCTCATAACGGTATCTAACCGTATCCATGTTGTCTGATTCTGTGTAGTATCAGTTCTTTAAATAACATGGACACATACAAGAATAGTTGTTCGTTCATCCCATACACTTACCAGACTTGGCATATCCCCCCCCTTTTTTTTTTTACAGATTTGAGTACTGGGTGATGACAAGAAAACAAAGTTCCATGAATAATTTGATAAAAGCAAAGATTAATATAGCTGAATCTCTGGCATTCCTAAACCAGAAAGTTTAATTACGGCAACAACGTAAGTCTTCCATTCGTCCCTATTTAGGACAAGAGCAATGAACTCTGGACTCGTCTTAACAATTTTCCTCAGATCCGTAATACCTAGGTAAATGAACACGTAATGCAGTTACCCGTTCTAAGAGGCCGGTAACTTTTTCATCCCACCTCTCGAAATAATCCCGAACATTTGTTGGCAACACTTTTCGCAAACGCCTAGTACACGTCAAGGAGCGACAACACTGCGAGCTCGCTGTATATAAAAGAACGCCATTTTTTGTAGAAAGCCCTGTCGGATTTCCAAAAAAATTCCGGCAGATGACAGCACTGATAGGGAAAACCACATAATGACTGGTTTCACAGTTTCCTCTCCTCCACGTTCCGCCACCCCCCCCCCCCTCTACCCGTTCCGGAGAAAAAAGGAGGGTAAAAAAATCTTTGGTCGACGTGAAAACTACGATTGTCGAAACGTGACGCGAATCCCAACTGAAAGTCCCCCAATTGTGAAGGTTTGGGTTGCCTACATCACAGGGGTGAGCTCATGCCCAAAGGATGGTATGAAGATAACATGTTCCGGACCGGTTTCCGATATTTTTCAGTCACTTTACGCGAGAAAGTGGCTGCAGACTACTGTACTATTCAAAAGTGGGTAGGAGGCCTCGACAATGGGACAAGCTGAAAGATATTAAAAATTGAAAAATAATATTCCTTATGATGTCAACAAATGTTTCCTTCGTTACGTTTGTATCAAAATAGAAAGATCGAAACGCTGCCTCTTGCTGAACCAAATTTACTTCAACTATACTTGCATTGAGAAGACTAGAGACCTCCGAGCGATGGGGTGGGGGAGAGGAGGCACTGACCTAGCATCCAGGAGGAAAATGAGCGAGTACTCTTTGATCTTAGCTCTGGACCACCGTCTCAAGAGAGAAGGTCTCGTAATGAGAGAATCTCCACTCCCGCCATAATGCGTCTCCCTCGGAGGGACTTCGGAGGCAAATTAATTTCGGTAAGGTTGCGAGTTTGTTTACGGAAGGGAACCCCGGAGAATCAGAAAGTCAATTCAACCTTCCCCCGTCGTGGATGGTGGGAAGGGGGAGGGGGGACAAGGGACAACCCACATCTGTTCCTTACAAGGTTCTCGCGCGACTTCTTCCCTAGTTTACCCGATCCTCGTGGCTTCGTTGGACCAATCAGGTCACTCTGGTGGGACCTCGTGAGTGTACAGCTGAGACGGGTCGTGTACAGCTAGGAACTGAGCAAGATTTTCAGAACAACGATCCAAGCGCCGCACATGGCTGATAATGACGATCTTTCTCTCGGATTGGTTGATTGATTTGACTTATCTTACTTTCCTTTCTGCGACTTTTTGACTAATCGCGAAGATGAGTTGGTGTTTTAAGGCCACTTTATGCACAGTAAGGCTAATCGGGACTGGACCTACAGTTTAAAGTGGGATCCGAGCCACTATGTGCCTCTACCGTGTGTCGAATCTGGGAACCCTTGATTACAAGCTAATCATGAAGATGAGTGATGATACAGTGAAGTTGATGAAGAGACACTCGCAAAGAACACCCGTGCTAAAATCCGCATCCGGGATTCCTGACGTCGTGGTGAGCTGTGCAGGGTCCCAGGTTCGATTCCCAGGCTGGAAATGGGTGTCCCTATCCTTGTGAATGCCCATCATTTTCATCACCTCATCACTCATTCTCATCATTGCGGCTAGTGGCAGAAAAGTCAGACTTTAATCATCCAAACTGTTTATCATTGCTGTTGGGAGATGGCAGTGTTTAACAAATGTCTTTAGCTTAAACTGTCCGTGAGGATGTCTTTTTTTTCTGTCTTGTGCAGGTCTCCTTACAACTTTGATCTCTTAAGCTTCCTCAAGGGGCAATTTACACCTTTTTTTATTTAACTCTTTAAGTATTTTAGATAAGGGGATATTTCCCCATACACATTGAAGTGAGCAAAATGTCCATATGTGCTACACCACTCATCAATTTTACTTCAATCAATCAATTTAATTTCATTTATTTATTTGTCCATCACAGGACCGAAGTTCCATTAATGTTGAACATCATATACACAAAGATAATGTTGATAAACGTTCTCCTCCGGGGCCGTGCCGTGCCGTCTAAGGCGCTCTGCTTTGGGCTCAGACTGCGGGACGGCATGGGTTCGAGTCCACCTGGGTTCTCGGCCTGTGTATAGGACCGGTGGCAACGCACCATCGCGAGGAATTTGGGGAGCTACGAGTGAGTAGCGTAACCCAGTCACGGATATCTTCTAAAACGACAGTGGGTTCGACGTGCTGACCCCACGTCACCCCATTACTGGTTGAACATCTCCGCACCTCTAGGTAGGATTGTGGGAGGGAGACTGGCAGTCGGGAGATACGTCGGGTCAAGGCCCTTCTATGGCTGTAGAGGTACGTGTTATTATTATTATTATTATTATTATTTTGATAAATACACAAATCTTAACAACAATGTTAAAACATAAAATAATATAAAATTTATGATACTACATATTATAAATACAATTAAAACTCATTTACAGTCAAATCCAATAAAATATAGTTTTACAAAATTTTGCACATAAAGTCGAAAAATATGTCCAAATCATGCACTAGGAAAAAATCATTAAACTATTCTTGACCTTCTACTATTGGAGAGTTTTGTGTACGTCTTACTTTGAGAATGGGATGTAGAAAGGTGTTCTGTGCCTCGCTGTAAAATGTGTTACATGGAAGTTAATTTTCTCAGAACTTATTGTCTTACTAATTTGCGTAAAAACTCTTCTGTCTTTCAAGATATTGAGACCTATCATAAGAAGCAGTGATATCAACCTTAACAGAACTGTCTCAGATTGACTTTTGTGTTTTCCGGACAATAACAACCAAGACGCAATAGAAATAGCAGTCAGCCCAGTCTTCGTTCCGCACTTTGTCCGCTATGGGCGATGCTTACGGAATGCGGCTGACGTTCAGCATCCGCAGGGTAGTCAGTCCGTGTGGCCTATCCTATTACTTCCTTCAGCCATAACAACCAATGCTTAAAGAGTGCTGAAACGCTAAGCACTCTTTCAGCATTCTTTCCGCCCGTGTGGGCCGGGGCTAAGGTTTCGACTCGTCTTTATGCAAGCCAACTTTTTAGGAAGTTGGCGATTTCGTTATGTTTCCTCGAAATATGACTCAACGTAATAACTCTGGATGATCCACACCAAGGAAGTAAACTGAAATACGCTAAAATGTAAGGCGCAGCTTTCTCCTTTAAAACTTAGTAACTTTTGACTGGAGTTGGAAACTCTTGTCATGTAATCGCACGTGCACATATCCGATGCTCCGCACAGACCCGACCTCAGTCGCCCCCGCACGAACCGCCTTTGGCAAACAATTGACGATCGACAACACATGTATCATGTGTCGGCATGATTTTAAAAAGAGGAAAACGAAAAACGTTTAGTGGGCGCGGTCAATCGAAACACGATCACTCCGCTTCATCAAGGGAGATTAGTCTGAAGCAAGTGAGCGCAACACAGGGTGCCTCAAAAGTATAGTGTCGTTTACCTTCATAGCAAGACTACACTTTACGGTACTTTTTCTTTTAACGTTGGAGCATTAGTAAGTTAATAAGTTCTCACATTTTCTTCTTTCAACTGTTATCACTAACTTCTTTTAATTTTCTTTTTTCACGAAAGTTTAAGACGACAGTGCCTGGTATTACAGTTTAGAATGACGTCCGAATATAGCCCCACCAACATTCCTTCATTACAAGGAAGAGCGTTAACCACTAGGCTATCAAAGAGGTTCCTTTCCTCGCACAAAATAAGATTCTACTTACACCGAGAAAAGTTTCTTTGAAATAACCAAAAAAATAGTTTCTTGTAACCGAATTCTATTAATAATCGTACGCATTTACCTAAAGTTATCAAAACATTTAAACAAAATTACAAAATTTGGTAAAGACATCCAAATGTTATGTTTACGATTACGAAAAATGTTAACAAACTGTTTTTTTTTTTTAATTCAAATAAATATTTTATTCTGTGTAGTGTTAGTCTTACACAGAAATAATGTATTTTACTGAATATTAATATTGTTGACACTAAAAACAATTATCGGCCTTGAAAATATATCGAACCATAATTGGAAGTGTGAAAATAAGGTCACCCTGTATGTATGTATGTATATTTCTCTCTCTATCTCTGTCCCTCCCCTCTTTCTCTCTCTTCGAAGTATTCTCTGTCCAAGGAACTTCTGGAGCAAGCGAACGAAAGCAAGTCACTGAGCAGATAGTGACTCGGGAGGGCTCGAGAGAGGGGAAGTGAGTGCATGGAGGAGAAAACGCGGATGCAGCTGCTAGGCGTTTACGGCAGCGTGTACTGCTTCGCTCAGCCCACTAGCTTTCTCCCCTTCCCTACCGTTATGCGCGGCTTTGTTCCACAGATTCCCGGAATAGAGTATAGAGGGATATGGAAAGTCCAGAGTAACACAGATGCGAAACGAAAAAAGAAAAAAAAAACTTGCGAAATTCACTTTGTAACACAACGTTCGTGATAATTAGTGATTGTGTTCAGATTTCGCATTTAGGATCCCATTTCGTGATTAATTCATGGGACAGCAAAACGTAGTTCGTATCAAGTGTTTATCATGATTATCGCGGATCTCCATAAACACGTGCCTCTGCTGATAAAGCATAATGAATTGTGTTTCAGGTAAAGTTGAAGTCCTGATTCGAACGCCACTTTACTTTTTTTAAAAAAAAAAAAAAAAAAAAAAAAAAGTCCGAAAGATCAGTTATTCTCCGACAACAATATGTCAAGTCCACGTGGAGCCCACTATATCCTCCCCTCAAACCTTTTCCAGAAATAGCGCCCGTTTTAGGAACTGGCAGTACCTGTCAAATCCACGTGGAGTAAAGGAGATGTTGTCAATTCAGTTTCTTTACAGATTTCATAACGTGAGGCTGCGGTTATCTTTGCTTGGTTGTGTTATTGTGTTGTGCTATTTTTTTTATATACAATGTGGAAATCTTGGGAGAGTAACGCCGTCGCAGTTCGTGTTGGATGTCTAAACACTGCAGGTAAGAGTGAAAACAGCGCGGTCGGCTTCCTCTCGAGTTATGTCAAAGACACCGAACCGGCGTTCGAATCAGGGCTTCGACTATATCTCAACTGTGGTTCCCTTTAAGTTCCAGAACGTCTCCACAAGCTTTAAAACCAACTAGGACATCTTCTTCCAGAACAACATGGTTCCCACACCACTCCAACTAGGAAAGCACCGGCAACGGCCTTTATCAGGAAGTGCGCAGGTTATTATACGATTCAAATTCAGGATTATTTCGTACGCGGCAAGGATATTCCTGGACCACGATCCCGCCTTAGGAAAACAAGGAACCGGTCCAGCTTTCGCATGCAAGAGAAAATCCGGGAAGAGAGAGCAATATTACAACGGGCCGTATCCCCGAAAACTTATCCCGGCATCCTTTGCGGTTTAACCCACGGCGAGATAACATCCAGAAATACATTCGACAACAATGGGAACCCCTGCAACAATGGACCTCCCAAACGCTGAGATGTTAAACCTCGCGGGGGCCGTTCGAAGACGGGGCTGAAGGGGGGAGGGAGGAAGGGAAGGGTTTTTAGGGCTCCCTGCGGAGAGATGCAACTGACCTCTGCCGGAGAGGAATCGAAACGAAATGGAAAATGAAAAGGTTGCGTCATATTCGGATGCAGGGATTTGGTGAGGGACGCAGGTGGGCATCCTTACAGTGTTCAAACTCTAGCATTTAGCTACGGGCAATCCTTTATATTATCGTACAGCCAACGGTGAAGATAACAGCATGCAAATTGTCCATCGTTATTTCATTATTCTTATTAGAATAATTAAATCAAGAAGACTTAGGTGGGCAGGGCATGTGGCACGAATGGAAGAGGAAAAGAAGAGTTTACAGGATTCTTGCTGAGAAACCTGAAGCTAAGAGAAGGCCAGGAGGGATAACGTTGAGATGGACCTAAAGAAAATCGGTAAAGGTGGAAAAGATTGGATCGATCTTGCCCAGGATATGGACAGATGGAAAGCTTGTTTTGCTGCAGCCATAAATCTTCGGGTTTAAGAAGGCTAGAGAGTTATTTATTTCATTCTTGTTTATTCTACATCATGTTGTTTTCAGCAATTATGCTGATGCAAATCAGGTGTTGTCGTCTGCTTAACCACGATCACCACATTGTAGAAAACAGACGAAATGGGGATGCACAATTCGCTTACTGTTACATTTGCCGTTGGGTGTACAGTCATGAGAATATTGCCGCTTTTACACGAACTCAAATTCCTACAACTTAAGGCCGAATCAGACAGAACTGAGTTTCCAGTAGCAAAATCCTAGTTGGCGCTGGGTTGGTTATGTTGCCCGGCTGGCTGCTTGACTGGTTTTGACGACTAGACCGTGTTCTAATTGCAACTGGAACAGCCAATCAGAGGGAAAGTTGAAGACGTCTGTGAGTTTGGTAAGCAAGAGTTCTTGTCTGTTGTTGGTTCTTTTTGTTCGCTGCCCGATGAAAGACAAAGTAACAGAGATTATGCGCATTTGTGTTCATTAATATCTAGGAATTTATAGAAAGCGATGAGATTTGTACACAATAAATATGATTAGACGATAATAAAAATTCTTATTATTACCAGTGTATTAAATATTTGACATATTTAGTTGAACAATTTTTTTTTATGAATGAATTCTGTTATCTCATGAATAAATATGCATAACAGAGTTCACAAAAAGAAAAAAAAATTGTTTAGTACACATTCATTACCAAATTGTTTTTCTACCCAATTTCTATCCCATACTTTTCTTTTAATTACTTCAATTTTAATTTTTAATAACAGCAGTAGCTAATCTCCTAGAACGTTCATCAAATCGCTCGTCTGCTTTACGAAATGCCTTGTGAGAACAAAAGTATACCGACAAGTACGGCAACAAGTATGGTGGGAGGCGAAAACTAGCAGGAAATCTAGTCTCGTGTGATCCAGGCATTAAATTCATCCTGAAGAACAATCTTGGATCTTTTACGAGTTCCTGTCGAGATTTGCCATTACCAGCGTCTGCCAAAAAACAATACACAACATTGGATTTTACAGTGACTTTTAATTATTCGATAACTACATTTTTCTCACGACTGTGCATGTACCGAATAAATAGCAACTGCAATATTTGCGCAGAAAAAGTGTGTGTGGGGAAGTTACTCTCAACTTCTATCAAAGATTATCTACACCCCCTAAAAAAACTGTCGAACAGATTGAAAGATGGGGAAATATTGTGTTGACCGCTGAAAAAAAAGCTATGACTCCCCCCTCTACAATACTTTCCTCGGGCAACATGGAAATTTGCAGATGCGGCATTAAACCTGAGAAGCAGCCGAGCATCGCGGTGTAGGTGTTAGAGTGGTGCACTGTCACGTTGTGAGAAAAATTCATTACTTTCATGTGCTCCACACGCTTTGAAAGTACGATGCTGCTTTTTTTTCTAGTTTACTTACAAGTTCCATTATTTCAACAGAATTGATAATCGGTATTGGATCTACATATTAAGGTGGGATCCAAAGTGCCTAGAGCGAGTATCGAACCCGGGATCACTTGATTACAAGGCGACTACTTTACGACTAGCCTATCGGGAAGGTGTGTCTGTGTGTAGGACTATATACAGGGTGAGTACTAAGTATCTGAAAAACCGCCAAGATATTGGAGTTCTGCGATGGGGGTCACGGAACATACGGGACGTATAACGACATTTCTTCTCGGAGACATGGCTAATAAAATTAGATGAAGCAACGGAACATTCGTAAGCCTACACTTCTAGTCAAGGCTGATAGCGACGCTCAGCGGAGGGATCGAAACTCTCCCCTCCCCCTGTTCACTCCGTCGAAAGGGGGGGGGAGCGCAGGTGGCCGAGTGCTCCCCCCTATCCAACCTATCGCGAGATGGCACAATACCTTCAGCTAAATACGAGCAAAGTTTACGGAAGTTTGTCGATCATGATGGAGCATGGAGTTGTGGCAGTATTTCCAACTTGAACGTAAAAATACTCCAAAGTTCTCTCTTCCACACCGTGGTCGCAAATTATTGCTTACGTTTGTGATAAATAGTAAGGTATATCTATTTGTATTGTAGATCAGATCATAGAACAACTCAGATTAATTTCTCGATAAATACACTACCTTTTATATCGACTTTAAGAAATACAAATTTCAATATGATTCAATATGTCTTTATGCAAACAAAGTTCGTCGTATTATTGGACTTAAAACAATTAATAATGGAAACTGTTGGAACAATAACGTCTGGAATGCTGAGCAACGCATCACAAGAATACCGCTGAGTAGTTGGATGTAACACGTGAATCAAATTCAGCATGTACTGATTGTTTTGCACATTCGGCTATCTATAACTGTAAAATTACCTCCCCGATGGCGTAGTTGAAACGTCGTTGTCTTGTAATCAAGGAGTTACGGGTTCGATATCGGGTGAAGGCACATGCTGTTCGACCACGTAAGACGTGACTGCTTGTAGCGGACGAGTCCAAAAATAAAGGCGAAATGGGCAGAAACATGTACGAAACTATGTCGTGGGTTTAAGACCCTTATTTTATCTCTATTCGATTGATTAACATCGCTCGATTTCCTGTATTTGTGATGGCTATTGCAACTTCTAACCATCCTCCCGAACTGGAAAAAGCAGCCGTCGCCCTATTTTGCCACTGGACTCGTCCAGTTGGCGCATGCGCACTTGCATCGCTGGTCGTGCTTCCTTCTGCGTTCCACTTGCAACCGTCACACTTATTTTGCCACTGGACTCGCCCAGTTGGCGCATGCGCACTTTCATCGCTGGTCGTGCTTCCCTTCTGAGTTCCACTAGCAGCCGTCACCACTATTTTGCCACTGGACTCAGCCAGTTGGCGCATGCGAATTTCCATCGATCGATCTGAGTTCCACTTGGAGCCGTCACCCGTTTTTTGACAGTGGACTCTCCCTGTTGGCGCATGCGCACTTGCATCGTTTGTCGTGCTTCCTTCTGCATTCCACTTGCAGCCGTCACCTCTATTTTGCCACCGGACTCGCCCAGTTGGCGCATGCGCACTTGCATCGTTGGTCATGCTTCCTTTCTGCGTTCCACTTGGAGGCGTCACACCTATCTTGCCACCGGACTCGCCCAGTTGGCGCATTCGCACTTTCATCGTTGGTCGAGCTTCCTTTCTGCGTTCCACTTGCAGCCGTCACATCTATCTTGCCACCGGACTTGCCTAGTTGGCGCATGCGCACTTGTATCGATCATCGTGCTTATCTTCTGCATTCCACTTGCAGCCTTCACCTCTATTTTTCCAGTTGACTCGCCCAGCTGGCACATGCGCACTTGCATCGTTGGTCGTGCTTCTCTTGTGCGTTCCACTTGCTGCCGTCACTCCTATTTTGCCAGTGGACTCGGTCATTTGGCGCATACGCGTTTTGTATAGTTCGGCTTTCTTTCTTCCTGCGTTCCACTTGCAGCTATCATCCGTATTTTGGCAGTGGACTCGCCCAGTTGGCGCATGCGCACTTGCATAGTTGGTCGTGCTTCCTTCTGCATTCCACTTACACCGGTTACTCAAATTTTCCCACTGGACTTGTACAGCTAGAGCATGCGTACAATCGTCAATATACGGATCCGGTCCATAATACCGCTTTTGTGCATAAAGTGGACTTAAAACAAACAGCTAAAACATCTTGGCCTTCCCTATCAGGTTTCTCCAACATAATCTTGTAAACTCTAACCCACGCTCTACATGGCGTGCTCACCGAAGCCGAAATGAAAGGAGGTTGTTGCAGTACAGTGTAAGCTTACAACCTGGATTGGAACCCACGAACTTCGACAGCTCAATAGTAATTAGCCATATAGAAAGACTAGCTGCAAGCAACCTATAAGCGAGTCTACTATTTCGATCTTCACTTCTTTCCCTGGAAATGCGGTAGCATTCAAGCACGACAGGAAGAAGGAAAATAAATCGCACTTGAAGCAAACCTTGCGTGCTGCCTCGCGTCGTCTTGCGGTAAACACTGGCTGCCTTGCATTAATTAATGAGATGCAATCATTCGCTACGCGGTTAATTACCCTCCCAAACCTGTCTTATTTACATCGGTTGCTGCATGGGCTATAACAGATGCTCCTCGTTCCAGAGAGAGAGAGGAGGGGAGTAGATCCAGCGCTTTGTTTGACTTGAGAAATTAGCACGGCGCGACTCTTTCTGCGCCATCTATCGCCAGGAACGAGGGGTTACGAAGTAAGCGTGGGGCCGCTTAAAATAATATTAGCATTCTGATTACGCCACTAGTTTTGGCGTAACGATACAATACCGTTTCACCTAACGAATTATCAGCACGAGGTGGCCATTTTAGCGAGACGGTAATTCCCATTTCACTTAACCTAGTTGAAGGGAAAATATTCCCAACGAAGGAAAATGTCTTAGATTACAGGAAATACATTTGTCGCGGGCAGGAAAACGGTTATAAGTCCAAAAAGATGAGGTTAATGATGCCAGGTTAGGTTTCATTATAGATGAGGTTTACCAATTATGTGGGTCATTTCAATGTCCTCAAAAAATGGATAAAATTCATTTTGGGCAAACCACCTGTATTCGTTCGAATCCCTCAGAGCAACACTCTAATGGGTAATGATAACATATTAACAATTTCTCAATTCTTAATTTCACTATAATTGTTAAACTTATGTCTGTCTGTGTCCAAGATAGTGTCTTATTCCTTATATTGGGATATATGTTTTAGTATAAAGAAACATATATTACACTTTTAAGTAAAGCAGATGCTACAACCCCCTCTTCCCCTCCCTCCACTTACCCATTACATGCTAATTGAACCATGCAACCAATATATGCAGGTACATCGTCAAAAAAAAAATCCGCCGAAGAACACCCATCCCGGGAATCGAACCCAGGTCGTTTGGCACTTGGGACTATCTTGGTTGATTTGATTAATTTGACTAATCGCGAAGATGCGGATGAGTGATGATTATGATGATATTGACGAACGGAGTCACAAAGAACACACATGCACAGGCCGGAATTCAATGCCGGGACCCTTGGGTTTGTAGCGCGCTGTAGCCTGACACTGGTATGCGCCTTCACTACACCTAATGTCAAATGTGTAGCGAACTAGAAGCGGCCAGTAAACGTCTGCTGAAACCATTCACATGCAGCACACGCGCATGCGGATGTATCAAATGAAAGTACGTCCATCCTTGAAGTCATACAACCCGCAGTGATTGTGCGTAACAAATTGCATACAACGAAGGATAGCAAGGACCGTACCTCGAGGATAATCATGGAATGCATGTCCCCATGCAGCAGCCTGAAGGTTGGATAAAACTAGGTTGCATGACTTGCGAATCGTGTATCCACCCAAAATGAAAGGGGGGAACGTACGGGAGGGTGAGGGCTATTCATATGAGATTCACAGCAAAGATCTTAATCGATCAAAAGCCTTTTATTCGTCAAGACCAGAAGATATATTTTTGTCGTGGTTCTTACCCAGTGAACAGGAGAAGAAAAAGAATACTGAGAATTAGATTTTTGTGAGCATTCAATTTAGCAAATTATGGTTCCTGATCAGCCTGGTGTTGATTGATTAACTAGTCATATAAATTCTGTTACAAAGTTTAGACAGGGATGGCAACACTGGTTTGCAAGGTAACCCCGCAATGATGCATCAAACAACAACCAGTATCATTGTGCGTTTGGCTGTGGTGGCGGAAAGGTGAATTTCACTGCGATTCGAATGGAGTGGGGTGTATACGAGAACCGTGGAGACCTAGGACTCAGCGCTTATCGGCGAAATACTGGTCACTTCCTCACTCCACAGCTTAAGGTTCAGAGGGAGCAGAAAACAAAAAGACTCCTTCAGCGTTACGCAAATGGTGGCCACAGGAGGATCCTTTTCACGGACGAAAAAATCTTCACGATTGAAGAGTCTTACAATTGTCAAAACGACCGTGTTTATGGCTCGACATCCCAGGAAGCTCGTGAAAACACGCCATTGATCCTCAGAGGTCATCATCCCGCCTCAGTGATGTTTTGGTGGGGGGTTTCGCATGATGGCACAACTGACCTCCACTTCTGTGAACATGGTGTGAAAACATCTGCAAAAGTGTACCAAGCGACAGTGTTGGAGTCACTTGTGAAATCATTGACCCGATTCAACAATGAGCCATGGAGCTTCCAGCAGGACTCAGCACCGGCCCACAAGGCAAAGACCACACAGGAGTGGCTTCAGAGGAATGTGCCTGATTTCATGGCTCCGTCTGATTGGCCCTCCAGCAGCCCCGACCTCAGTCCATTGGACTACAGGTTGTGGTCCGTTTTGGAGGGCATGGTCTGTAGTAAGAGGCATCCAAACCTTGCGAGTCTCAAGCGTTCTCTTGTGAAGGCAGTGGCGGACTTTCCCCTCGAGATCGTGCGTGCTGCGATCGATGACTGGCCTCAGAGCCTTCGGGCCTGTGTGAAGGCCAGAGATGGCCATTTTGAAGAGTGATTGGTGCTCTGTGTTGGCAAGTCCTGTACCTTTGTAACATCCAAATATTAATACATTAGCTTGCTCACTGTGCCTGTAGTTCATTATTAACTTTGTAAATGAATTTATGATATGACTAGGTATATCATTCTGGGTCACTGAATACAGATATAGGAAAGGTCGTTTGACTGATTGGTTAATTTTACTTCGCATTTCTGCCAGTTTTGGCTAATCGAGAAGATGAGGATGAGTGTTTAATTCCACTTCATGCACAGAAGGCCAGAAGGACTGCCGTACCGCTATGAGCCTCCACCGGGTGTCGAAACCGGGATCCCTTTATTTATTTATTTACCATCTACAGAGAAAGGATATCTCCAATTGCAGAGGCACTAATATACAATAAATATGAGACATTGATTAGAAGACGGCGACGATACCACTGCGACACCGGGCAAGCCCAAGTGATGATACTGTGAAATTGATAGGGACACTTACAAACATCCATGCTTAGGCCGGGATTTGAACCCAGGACCTCTGGCGTCGCAGCACGCCTCGCTAACCACTCCACCACAGAGGCCGCCGATACAGGAAAGATTCGTGTCACACACACGTCACTTCGAGCTTGAAAATCATCAGAAGCTGAGGGGTCCCAAACATTGATTGATTGATTGATTTGGTGTTTTAAGTCCACTTTATACACAGTAAAGCTAATTGGGAATGGACCTACAGTTTAGAGTGGGATCCGAAGCACTTGTGCCTCCACCGGGTATCGAACCCGGGACCCCTTGATTACAAGGCGACGACGATACCACCGCGCAATCAGGGAGGCCCGTATGTTTATTGCTGGGTCCACTTAGGTACATATAGGCAAACCGGGACTGAACCTACAGTTTAAGCAGAGATAAACGTATTGTAGGCAGATGTTGAACTCTGGGAGGAAAACCTCTTCGCAGACCTCTGTGAAAATTACTCTCCGCAAGAAGTTCAAAATAATCCGCTGAGACACACCACCCGCACTTTAGCTATCTATCCATCCGGGGCACTGGTTCTGGTGACGTCAGGCTTATACCTCGATAGGTTTGAAATATAGCAGTGCCATCTCTTGGCATTATTATAAGTACAAGCGATAGCAATAATGCGGCATGCGCTGCTCAGCGGATGATTTTGAACTTCTTGCGGAGAATAATTCCCAGAGAGATCAGCGCAAAGGTATTCTTTACTGAGTTCAGCATCTGCCTATAATATGTTTATCTGTGGTTTAAGGTTGAATCATAACTACTGAGCTTCCTACGGGGCTTCAACAAGCTGTTCAAAATATTTTCAGTATCGATATACAGGGCTATTTAAAGTCTCCACACATAGGGAAATTGGTGCTCAACGTTTACACCATTCCGAGAAATACACATATCCATTCAGCCTTCTCATTCCCTTTACAACAATCCCAGTTAACAGTCTAACTAGAATTTACAAAGATCTGTCTCGTTTTCGGTCTACTTTCTGTACCATCCTTACTCACTTGAGACGTCACGTTAACTGGGATTGTTGTAAAGGGAATGAGAAGGCTGAATGGACATGTGTATTTCTCGGAATTCTGGAAAAGTTGAGTACATCTTGTAAAACTAATAGGTACACCCAATTTTCCTATGTATGGAGACTTTTGAATCACCCTGTATTTCTCTATTTCCGCCTATATCTGCCTACTTTTGACACTTCCAAACCTGCGTACCTACTTGAGCTACACGATACATTTCAGCAAGGACGAAAGCACTGAGTTTTGGTTCGAAACCAGCATCCTTGACGATGAAAAAGACGAAATACATTCGACGCACCCTGTAGCAAGATCTAACCTAGAAACGTCCGACAGAGGAACAAGCACGCAAGAAGAGGCGAAACAACGCGGCCGTTTTGTACCCATGATTGATGGCCGCTGAAAGAGCATATCGAGACGGCCTACACAGGAATTGATTCCGCTTCGCCCGATTAGCGAGGCGTCGTGACGACCGTGACGTCAAGCAAACATACACGCATGTTCCCGACGCCGACCTCATGCATCAATCGGGAACATCGTGCTTGGTTTCATTTTTTTCTGGATCTAAAGGTCGATCTCTCAAGGACGTGTGGTTGGCAGGGAATGTCTGGTCTATTTAGGGATTTTCTCAAGACGAAATTCACGGAGATTCAATCTGTATTTTCTCAAGACGAAATTCACGGAGATCAAATCAGTGAAATAGCTGAAACGTCATCGTAGAAGGTCTATAAAGATTGAGTGGAATTGTGAAAATTAACTGTATTAAATGTAGGGTGGTAGCCAAGACACTGCATGAAAGGAAACTGCGTGAAGGAGAGTGGGCACTAACTGAAGTGATATTGACACTAAATGAAGTTACTTGAACACTAATCAAAGAAAAATTACAACTAAGCAACGGAAAATGGGCACTAGGTGAATGGATATGGAAACTAAACCAAGTTTGAAAGCTCTAAGTGAAGGGAAATTAATTATAAGTGGAGAAAAGTAGGCACTAAGTGAAAGCAAATGGTCGCTAACTTAAGTTTTTAAGCTTTAAGCGGAGGGAAGTAGACACTAAATGAAGTTACTTAAGCACTGAGCGAAAAAAAATGGTCACTAATTGAAAATAAATTGTTGCTAAATGCAATTTTGAAGCTCTAAGTGAAGGAAAATGGTCACTAAGTGAAAGGAAATGGTCGCTAATTCAAGATTTTAAGCTTTAAGTGGACACTAATTCAAGTTACTTAAACAATAAGCTAAGGGAAATGGACACTAAGTGAAGGAATTTGTCGGTAAATTACAGTTTTAAGCTCTAAGTGAATGTAAATGAATACTAAGTGAAAGGAAATGCCCACTCAATGATTTTTTTTAAGTTATAAGTGGAGAGAAGTAGACACTAGATCAAGTTACTTAAGCACTAAGTGAAGAAAACTGATCACTAAGTGAAAGGAAATGAACACAAATTAAAGTTTTTAAGCTCTAAATGAAGATTGATTGATTTAGTTTATTTTGCTTTGGTTTTCTGACTTTTCACTAATCGCGAAGATGAGGATGAATGGTGATAAGATGAGATGGATGAAGGGACAATCATAACCATATAGGAAAGATACACAGGAGCCCAACAGAGGATCATAATGGCTGCGAGTCCAGACGCCAGAGCCTTGCTAAGCACTAAGTGAAAGTAACTAGTAACTAGATCAAGTTTTTAGGCTCAAAGTGAGGGGAATAGAAACAAAATGAAGTTTTTAACTTCTTAGTGAAGGAAAATTAACAGTGAAGGAAAATTAACACTAAGTGAAGTAAAATAGGCACTAAGTGAAAGTAAATTGTCACTAAATCCAGTTTTTATGCTCTACCTGAAGGGGAATGGAGACTAAATCTAGTTACCTGAGCACTAAGCGAAGGAAAATGTTCAGCAAATGAAGAAAATATTGGCACTAAGTGAAAGGAAATTGTCACTAAATCAACTGTTTAAGCTCTAAGTGGAGAGAAATTAACACTAAGTAAAGGAAATGGACACTAAGTAAAATAATATAGTTGCTAAACCAAATTATTTGAGCAATAAGCGAAGTTTTGATTGATTGATTGATTTGTTGTTTTAAGTCCACTTTATGCACAGTAAGGCTAATCCGGACTGGACCTACAGTTTAAAGTGGGATCCGAACCACTATGTACCTCCACCGGGAATCGAACTCGGGATTCCTTGAATACAATGCGACGACGCTACCACTGCGCCATCGGGGAGGCCCAATAAGCGAAGGAAAATGGGCACTAAGGAAAAATTGGCACTAAGTAAAAGAAAATTGTCGCTAAATCAACATTAGCACTAGTGAAAGGAAATGTCATTGAAGATGGAACAAGATTGCAAGGAAACGGCGCGTTGATGTCTATGGGTAAATCTGGGAAACAAATTTTGAGTTTGAAACATTAGATGCCTTGCCAAACGAACCAAATATGAGGAAATGATATCTGAACAGAATTCGAGCATCAAAGCTGTAGCCTCGCTGCCGACAAGAAACAAACACAAGGTGGAAATGCACCTAAAATCTGGAGCCTCTTGCCTAATGCACGGCTGAGGTCAAGCAGGAAGAAGTCCCGCTTCCATATTGTCCTTTGGGGGATCCCTTTCGAAATCCCCTAGAGAATCCCCGCGTCGTGGGGATTGCTTTGTACTGGCTTAGGGAAGAGACCGCGGCATATCCTCTTGCTGGCCAGTGTACATTAGTGTTAAGGGCTGGCAGGGAGATGGAGGGAGGGGGTTGTACTGAATCTTCAACATCCTGATACGTAAAGCTAACCTTGGTTAAGGGTGTGGGGAGGTGCAAATATTTCCAACCCGACTACTCTCCCACAATGTTTCGTGGTAAACTACTGTTGTGGCAAGAGGAAACGTGGGTAATAGCATTTAACAAGATCGAAGGCCTACGTTAAGTCGGATGAGCAACGGTCTCGAAAGCTTGAAACAACTGGATCTTATTGGTATGCGCTCACCACAGATATGCTAGGCAATAATTTGCTTTCCTTGATGAGAGATCAGTTACCACGGTTAATAAAGGGAATAAGTTGCAACTTGAGGCACTGAAAGAAGCATTTTTACTTACCTGATGAACATCATGCTTTCGAATGTTGTGAATAAACAGATTTCCCACTCATTTTTCACCCTCCAAAAATTTCTTGCTCCCTTCCAGAACATTCAGTAATGTTTAATGAAAAAAAATGGCTCCATTTGCGAATGTTTAGGTCCACTTTATGCTAAGATAGGTTAATCTGGAATGGATCTACAGATTAAAACACTTGGCAATGTGCTTCCACTGAGTATCGAACCCGAGACCCCTTAATTACAAGTTGGCGAGGTTGCCAATATGCTCTGGCTCCAATTGCAACGAACACTGTGCCGTTAGAAAGTTCAATCTTCTTTTAAAACTTACTAATAAGTGTTGTACCATATTAGGATTAACAAATATGTGAAGGGCCTTCCCGATGGCATATTGGAAATGCTGTCGCCTTGTGGTAAAGAGGTCTTGGGTTCCATACATTCACAAACGAGGTTTCTATGACGAAAACCTTCATTACCACATCAGCAAAATGACGTCAGTTATGAATTTTCTATTTAAGTACATTGTATAAACAGATAGGCTAATCTGGACTGGATCTACAGATGGGGGACAAAATAATACGAACACCTGTGAATGTAGAGAAAATCTTTATTAATAGGGGGTTGGACCACCCTGTGACTGAAGTACACTTTGTATGCAACGTGGGATGGACGCATAGAGGTCATGCACAATGTTTAAGGGAATATGGAGCCATTCTTCCTCTAGAGCAGTCTCCAATTCCGAAAGTGTGGCTGGAGGCGGACTTCGAACACGAAGTTTGGACTCCAAATATCCCCACAAATGTTCTATAATGTTCAGGTCAGGAGACTGTGGGGGCCATTCAAGATGTCCTACTTCATCGTCATGTTCTTCAAACCATGTTTGGACAGACCCAGCAGTGTGGATAGGAGCGTTGTCGTCTTGAAAATGCGGTCGGTCCCCAGGAAATAAAGTCTGGACAAAAGGATGGAGATGATCCCCCAGAATGCTGCGATAGTGACTGGCATTGATCTTCCCATGCAGAAAAACAAGTGGTCCCACACCATGCCAAGATATCGTGACCCATACCATAATGGACCCACCTCCATGCTTCACAGTCGGCAAGAGGCAGTCAGGATGAAATGCATCCCGAGGCGTTCTCCACACATAAACGCGCCCCGTGGTCTGAAATAACGTAAATGTTGATTCATCAGACCAGATGACTTGTTGCCACTGCTGTGGGGACGAACTTCTGTGAGCTCTGCACCATTGGCGTCGCTTGACAGCATTACGTGATGTCACCAATGGCTTACGAATTGCCACTCGGCCATGAATGTTTGCAGCATGGAGTTCCCTTTTGACAGTTTTGGTTGAAATGGGGTCCTGGAGATGCCTGTTCATTTCAGATGTTATCTCGGATAACGATTGCTTGTGCTTTCGGGCCACTATGCGCTTCAACACCCTCCTATCCCGAGCAGCAAGCTTTGTCTTTCGTCCACTGTTGTGCTTTGAAGACGCCATCTTACCTTGTGTTGTGTACGCTGTCATAACGGCTGATACTGTGCTCCTTGCACACCCAACAAACTTTGAGGTTTCAGTCACCGTGGCTCCAGCTGAACGTGCTCCAACAATCATGCCTCTTTGGAACTCTGTCAGGTCTGACATTGCAGTGTCTCTTGAGAGCGTATGATAGACGAATGCACCACCAATGACTGCTGTTGGCAAACTAATACCTTCCCCTTCACAGCCACTAGGTGGCAGACTTCAGTGCCAGGTGGTGCTGCTGTACTGCCGGTGTGAAATGTGGCATACTTTTTCACAGGTGTTCGTATTATTTTGTCCCCCATCTGTACTATTCCAATGATAATCAAACCCGGGACTTATTGACTGCAATGCGACGACATGACCGCTACGCCATCGGAGAGGCCCTGACGTCAGTTGTGACGTAACCAATTCAGTAGCCTTGTTCGAGCTCTGATGGAACCACTCAATTCTCATTACAGTTTCTACTTCGCTACGACGTCGGGGGTCACGGGTTCGAATCCCGACCTGGGCATGGGTGTCTCTGTGAATGCCTTTTCGTCAGTTTCATCAAATCATCACTGACTTCTTGATTTGCCAAAAGTGTTGGAAAAGCAAAATAAAATAAATCAATCACTCTAATTCCCCGTTTAAATTCACCACAAACTTCAGCTAACAGTATATAACAAGTAATAGGCCACTTAATTCTTCCGTTCAATTCTTACTAGCAGCAACAACTTTTCTGCTTTTATAATTCCGCGCATGACAGTCCCTCTGTCTTCACCCTTTCCCATTTCTGGATGCCAGCCTCGGGAGATTTGAATCCTGGCAACCCTGCCATAAAAGTCTCCAGACGTATAACGTATCCTGCGAGCGTATGCAAGAGTCGTGGCACGTAAGTGACTCATGATGTCACGTTTGCCCGGCGGGCTCTCTCTGTTGTCCCTCGCGGCCTCTTCCTTTTAGGTCACCTTTTCCCCCTTCATATTACATGTTGATCTTCTCTTATTTGTTTCTACCCTTGATGTTATATTTTTCTCCCCGCACTTCGCAGATCGTTATTCCCCCCCCCCCCACTTCTCATATTTTGAACACATTTTCGCACGCAGCCGTTATGAATACAAAACAAACAGAGGCCGAATAATGTGGCAAGAAACGTTTATTGCCCCCCAAAAGAAGGAAGAAAGCTTAAAGCAAGAATCGTATGAGGCGGTGCATTTTCTGCTGCAGCAAACCGTTGAATAATAATAAGAGTTTCATCGTGCGTGTGGCAAATTTTCCCGCCATTTCCTTCAAGACAAGAGTTTGCCATGATCCAATTGGGGAGGATTTGGTTCTCTCCCCAGCCTAAACTTAGAGATACAGAGCACATTTGCCATAGAACAATTAATTTTATGTGGATAAGAAACACAATTTCTTTTGGATAAGTGCTCTTACGAACTTTGAATTTCCCGAGATCGTCTGCTGTTTACACTGGAGTGTGTGTGTGTATGTTCCATGTGATCATTATTACGGAAAGTGAACTTGTATGATGTAACGTCTCTTGAAGAACATTTGTCATTCATTAGTGATTGGGTTGAGAGATCACTGAAGTGGCAAATATGACACTACTCTCGATGATCTAGAATGACCATTTAGTCGAAGCACCTAAGTACACTAATCAGAAGAGGTCTATTTTGGAAGTAGAGAGTCACACAACTACAAGTGGCAACATGTATTGGATCATGTATATTCATGTAACGGTACCAGACTGTCTCACTGAGTCTAAGCACAGACGGTACAGTTGTAGTTGCTAAATGTGCAATCATAAATATACGAGGGACATCCGGAAAGTAGTACCCGTTCGCGCCGTGTGGAGCGCTAGTGACGCGAGTAGCCGCCGCTCAAGGTCATAAGACTTCAGCGGACTGTCAGCTCCGTATATGCGAACTTTCGTAGCGCTGTCATTGTGATTATTGTTTCTGTGAGGGTTTACAATGTTCAAAAAAATTGAAAACGCCGCCACTTGTGAAGTTACGGCTGTGATCAGATTTCTCAACACCAGGAATGTGCGACCATGTGATATTCACCGTCAATTAAAGGAGGTTTATGGAGACAATGTTATTGACGAATAGTTCTTTCGGCGCTGGTGTTTAAACTTTAACTCGGGGAGGAAGAACGTCAAAGATGACGAACGCTCAGGACGCCCGGCTGTCATTACGGACGAAATGCTGAGTGCAGTTGACGAATGCATCAAAAACGATCGGCGCGTCACACTGGATGAAATCAGTGATGAGTTCCCTGATGTTTCACGATCAATTCTTCATGAATTTGTCAAAGATCATCTGAAGTATGAGAAAATTTGTGCAAGGTGGGTACCTCGCTTTCTTGCTGATGAGCACAAAAATGCATTGAAAAGTAGAGAAGTAGTTTAAAGTTTATTGTTAACAATTACAAAGTTTTGTCAAAAAATATTTGATAGTTTTTTCTAAATTCAAAAAACGGGTACTACTTTCCGGATGCACCTCGTATATAGTCAAAAATATTCCACACTGGATATGGTACAACCTAAAAAAATGGATATAGTCACCTAAGTCATTCTACATGTTGTTCTCTACACCAGAGTTTAAACGTACATACGAGTCATTATACAAGGTCATTCTTAAATTACAGTTTAAACCATGTGTCCGATACATTGTCAACAGAGTTTAAACGTAGAGACGAGTCACCCTACACGCTCTTCTGTCCACCTCTCTCTCTCTCTCTAAATTACAATTTAAACATAAGAAAGAATTTCCCCACACCCCGTTGTAAACAGTATTTGAACGTAGAGACAATTCCCAAGCTCTTCTCTAAATTATAGTTTAGACATGAAGACGAGTTGTCCCACACATAGTTTTCAAGAGAGTTTAAACATACAAACGAGTAATCCTGCATTCTGTTCTAGAAATAGAAATAATCGGCATACTTTTCCTGTATTTCTAACATTTGCATCCTTCCCAAAGGAAGGAAGGAATCCCACCCAGATGTAGTGCTAAAACCTCTCACAAAATGTCATCCCGAACAGCTGGAACGGGGCGCTCCTATCGTAACCGAAAACGTTCAAGTTTTAGTTCCAAGAGCCCATGGCCAGCACAGTCACCAGACTTTTCGCCCATTAAAACACTCAGTTAATTTTGGAGCCCGGAACAAAATTCTCACGTACAGAAAACATATGCAATAAAGAGTCAATTTCTGTAAAGACTGGAACTGTATTGAAAGGATATGGCCATATGAATTCATAAAGAAAATTGTATCTGAAACAAATGTTCACCCGCTGTATGGGTGATATACACGACACAGCGAGAGGGAATGATTGAAACGGCAAAAGCGAAGCCAGATGATCTCGCAGGAGCGACAAATTGGATCGGAACGCGAAGATGAAGAGGAGGCTGCACCACAACGTTGCCATGGCGACTGGAGTTACGTCTGTGATGGAAACTGGAGACGCCTCCCCTAAGGAGATAATGATGTTGTAAGGTATTCAGAAGCGCAGAGGAGAGAGATCGTCTTTCGCTCCGGCCTAATTGATTTTCAATTGTCTGTTATTTGTTCCGCTTCTTTTCTTCCATCCTGGTTTTCACTCCTTGCTTTTTCAAATTAAAAAAAAAGTGCGGATGGCGGAAAGGGGTTTCTGGAATCTCTTTCTCCTCTAACTTTCTTTTCGTTCTTTTTATGGCTGCTCAATTTGCGAGAATAACGTGATTGCGCGGCACAAGGAAGTGGAGGATGCTTATGTCCGAAAGCGCTGGTGAAATTAATATGGGAAACCAAGGATAAAAACCGAGGCAAGGTTGCCAGTGCTTGTGTAAGGACACTACAGCAGTCATGCTCTCTCACACATAACATGAAATTTAATCTTCAGGGTGTAATCAAATATACGGGGTGATTCAAGGGTCACTTAACACCCCCCCCTGTAAAATGTAAAGGAGTTATGCAGGGCCCAATTGGTCATGATAGAAACAGTTTAGGCCTAGGGGGAACACATGTTGGTGTGTTCCTAGCGGACGCCCGCCATATTGAATTCAACTCAAAAATTGTAAATGGGATGGGGTAATGGGATACATCACGTCAGGCTAGAATTTGACGAGAAATACAATGGTGAACGGTTTTTCCACTTATATTTAACAAGCGAAATGGTTTCTGAATGATTGTAACAAATGTCTCATTTTGCAGGTGTGAGAAAACAGTGCCAGAATACTCCTCACGGGTGAGGAACGCATCGAGATCGTTCTGCTGTCTCGGGAAGTTAAATTAACGTGCCATTGGAAATAATTTTAATCAACGCCCCCCCCCCCCCCCACCGAGATCCAGTGTTGCATGTGACAGTTGCACAATTACTCCAAAAGTTGAATAAATTCATACCATTTTGAATCACCCTGTACAAGGAGAATTAAATAGAGACCTTAAAAGTTTGACAGAAATTATACTGATATTTACACGAGGTATGAACTGTTACTTACAGAACGACCTCGAGGCTGTAACACTGATCAAGTGAGCTTCGAAATGCATTTTTTTTTAAAAAAAAAGATGACGCCTCCTCCACACACTTGCACCAACAAAGACTAGTGGTTTCTTGCCCTCAGGTGCCTAAAACTCATAGAAATTCTCCGGAAATTGAAAATTCAATATCTCTATGCATGCTTACCACGCCAACAAGTTTACGAATGGAGGAGCAAGTTCGAAAATGACCTCAGATTGGGTGGAAAGGTCTTTGCATATGTATCCCAAAGATTCTTCTTCTTAAGGTATAGGAGACATTAACTCGGACTTGAAAATATACATTCCTGTTCCTCTTCTTGGATTTTTTTAACGAACCTAAAATTTCCTCCGACAGTCATACTTGGGTATTCCAAAAAATATGAGACTAGGAAGGAGTGACCCTTTGAAAGGAACGCGCAAAATGTCAACCTCACTTCCATGTAAACACAGTCAAAAAAGTCTTGCATCAGGACGGAAAATGACAAAATATATATGAAGCACGAAGTTTATTGACAATGACAGTTGGAATACAAAAGAAAAGATGAAGAACAAGACATGTTGAATGAAAAGGGAACAAAAAACGTACAATTTTCTCAGAAATGTTTTGAAAACTAATATGGCAGAATTCATGATGGAGGCGAAAAAACAAAGAACTGTCACAAGAAGACTGTTCGTCATAGCGGATCCATCAGAAATATTGCCTACCACCTGGTGTGTCCTCCCCTGACTGCAAGAAGGTCTTGAACACGTTGTGGCATACTGAGGATAAGACGATCAAGGTGATCTTGCGGTAAGCGATCCCATTCGTCCTGTGCCGCAAGAAGAACTTCACGAAGATTAGTGAGAGCCACAGGACGGTTTGCAATGGCATTTTTTAGCATTGCCCATGCATGTTCGATGCAATTCATGTCGGGACTTTGCGCTGGCCAGAGCATGCGACGGATATTCGCCGTCTGCAGATAATCGTGCACCATCTGTGTGCGGTGTGGACGGGCATTGTCATCCACCAAGACAAATTCGTCACCAATTTCCTGATGAAATGGTTCCACAGTCGTCTGGAGAATGTCCCTGACATAACGAACAGCTGTTTGTGTCCCTCTAATTGGAATTAGGGGCGTTCGACGTCCGAGCATGATCCCTGCACACACCATGATTCCTCCTCCTTGGTATGGATGGACCCCCTGGACACCACGAAGCCCCTCTTGCAGTCCAGGGCCTCGCCACACCCGTCCTCTTCGTGAATCTGGCCTTAGACAGAGCCTATATTCATCGGTGAAGAGCACGAGAAAAATGATCGAGTCCCAAATTTCGATGTGCACGGGCCCAATGCACACGGTCACGCCGATGTCGTGACAATAGGTACTGGCGCCGGAGAGGTCTTCTGGAACGTAAACCACTTCCTCGGAGTGTGTTACAGACAGTCTGGTTTGACACACGCACAGCAGAGGCTGCCTGGAGGGAATGGGTGATGTTCCTTGTCGTCATGGTATTCTGTCGCCGAGCTGAGACTTGTACAATGTTCCTTGTCGTCATGGTATTCTGTCGCCGAGCTGAGACTTGTGCATAGCGGTCTTGTGCTGGTGGTATGATCCGTGGACGACCTGTCCGTTAACGATCTGCTACTGTTCCTCTGTCTGTATACCGCCTCCGGGTCCTACAGACATCGTTTTGCGCCACTCCAACAGCTACAGCCCATTGTGACATGCCAGTCTGCAGTAGCGTGATGATCCTGGCCGGTTCATACTGCACTATCGTACGCCTAGGCATACCTTGCACATAGCTGCACTCGCTCGCCTTCGCTAACTGGACACAAGGACCACCTAACTAACCTTCACCGACTACCGTGGTGCTATGATCGGAACACACGCATGCACTTGCCGACTCCGGTAGTCGTCTGTGGTGATCGGTATTGCACGATCCCTGCACACACCGCGTTACTTCGCACAATGAGCTCCGCTTCATCGGTTCCTGTCCGCTTTGGCATGTTGCGTATGCTATTTTCATCACTTCTCGGGTGATGCAAAACTTTTATGACTGTGTTTAGTACACTCTTGACTTTGCAGACTAACGAGGCTCAGGCGTCTGAAGCGTTTCATAAGAAGTTGTCGAGATGGGTTGAGGAAGTGGTGGTAGGTTAGCCAGAGGTCCGGTGAGTATGATGGGTGAGGCAGACTTTCATAGCCCAATTCGTTCTGCTTCTGACGGGTTGGTAGTGCGACGTGCGGTCGAGCGTTGTCGTGCTGAGGAATTGGGCCTTTTCTGTTGACCAATCACGTAAACAGACATTGCATTCTCCGGTGCATTTAGTCGATTTCTTGACAATACTTCTCTGCTCTGACGGTTTCTCCGATATTCAGATAGTTGTAGTGGATGGCACCGCCAGCAGACCACCAAACAGTCACCATAGCCTTCTTTTGATGCAACATCGGCTTTGGGGAGTGTTTAGTTTCGTCGTGGTCCAACCATTGTGCTGAAGGTCGACGATTGTCTTACAGGATATACTTTTCGTGGCACGTCACAATGCGTTCGAGAAATTGGACGTTATTGTTGAGAAAAAGGTGCACAGAGCACACTTTAAAATGGCATTATTTTAAAATTCTCATTCAATTCGTGCCTCACGATTTCGTGAACCTAATCGAGTTTTTTCACCCTCCTAATTTGCTTGAAATGGCGAACAATGGTCGATTGATTTACATCTAGTTCTTCTGCAACCTCTCCTGTTATTTTGAGCAGGTCAGCTTCGATTATCGCCTTCATTTGTTTGTTGTGAACTTCCGATGGACGCCCACAACCCTCCTCATCTTCGAGACGCATATGGCCGGTTAGGAATTTTTCGAATCACCTACGCACTCTATGATAAGAAACGCTTCCCCCACCCCCACGCTTTAGTGACATTTCGAGTTGCTTCCGCAGGTCTGCGACCAAGTTTGAACTCATAAAGTAAAACGATGCGCATTTCTTGCTTTCACACTGTCATGGCAACTACCCTAGAATCGAGGTAAATCAAACCTTACGAGAATTGATTAAGCCATAAATAAGCCTTAAAATGATATATAACTTGCAATATAATCTATGAGATGTATTAGGAAAAGATATTTGCAAAACACACACCGAAACAACTCGCCATAATTTTTGTATCTACCTGATACTATAGCGTGCACTGGTTTTTGACAGGGGCAAGAATTTTCGTGGGGGACAGGTCTGTGCAAGATGCAAGACGACCAAGACACTCATTCACTGCTTCAACAGAGGCAAACATGAACACCATCAAGGACATGCTGAGAGAGGTTCTACGAATAACAATACAACAAACTGCTGTTGCGATGCAGCTCTCCGTGGCATCGGTTCATGACATTGTCAGAAACCGATTGGGGTACAGGAAAGTTGCAGAAAAGTGCTCAGTGACTACACCAATCGCGTCATGATCTGTGGTCAGTGGAAAGATCGCCTGAAATGTGCACCAGGTTGCCTAGATAACTCTCCCCTGCGACTTTTACATATTATCTGAAGTAAAAAAAGAAGCTTCGTAGACCCATATTTGCTTCTGATGATGACCGAACAATGCTGTGACGGGTGAAAGCTGTATATCAAATCAGAATTCAGATGTAAGGAGATTACTTGAAGGATCACTTGAGTGTTTACAGAGTTTCGCGTGATTAGCCCAGTCTCTTAATTTTTTGAATGTCCCTCGTATTTTCTTTACAACACGCCACTCTACATTTGCAACTAGTTTTCAATTAAAGTCTTCTTCAATGTTTCTACTTTCCATTGCATCGATCCATCTCAAGCATGTTGCTTTGTTCCTTGTAATCTACTCGTATCAACTTATACTCTCTAGACAACCACTTCAAACTGATAACTCTTCTTGTACTGCTAAAACAAGTACGATGATATTCACAACTGCTGTCCTCTTCATATACGAATACCTCCCTCTACTGTTATTAGCACTCCTTCTTCTTCTCAATTTACAATACTTCATCCCTGTTTCTCCGTTCCTCCTACACGCATCCACCCACGCTGTTTCTCTACGTACAAATTCCTTTCCATAATTCTTCATTGTTCCTACCATCACTCATCCTCGCCCTCATAGTTTCAACCATCCTTGAACTCCCCCATCATTTCCAAACTTTTCTCTACGCTCCTCTCTCTTGCTCACACACCTCTTTATTCAAACTAGTTTTATAATTTCATATCCATCTTCCACCCCAAAGCATATCTTTGATTCTTCCTTCATCTACTTCTTCGTGCCAAATCTCTATCTTTCACTTTCCTTCACCAATACTCTCACAGATGTTCATTCTCTACTCTAATTTAGTGCTCGCCAATCGCTTTCTTCAGTGCATCCCCTACAAACCAGTACTGAATACCCTTCACGACTAACTTTAGCACCATACCTCCTTTTCGCATTGCAATAATTTACCCCTAAGCACCTCTGAAATCGAAGCTATGCAAACAGCTTTTGTACGAAGAAGAATCGAACGAAAACCTGTTTTTGTTTTTTTATTCAGCCGATTTCTGCATATAGAGTTGCACAAGTTTGATGCATTTTAACGTAGACCCATTGGTGATCTACATATATTTTTAAGTCTGAGTTAGTGCTTGTATACCTCAAGAAGAATAATCTTTGTAATGCACAAGTAGCCACTCAAGAGCCACTAAGGTCCTTCCACCAATCTGGCTGCGAACTGAAGTTGTCGAACATTCTCCTTCATTCGACTTGCTGGTGTAATAAGAGTGCCTACAGAATTTTCACTTGGCAGGGAATTTCGGTGTGTTTAAGCTTCCGGATAGCAAAAGTGGGTAGAGGAGGCGCCATGTTTAGAGTGACAAAAATGGCGTCTTGAAGCTTGCTTGATCACTGTTCCAGCCTTGATGTCGTTTTGTAAGTAACAGTTGACACCTAATGTAAATTTCAGCTCTACACAGTCTGTCCTACAACTTTGTGGGTTTGATGAGATTTTCTTTTGACTCGCCCTTGCAATTATTTAACTATTTCATCAAATATTACATTAAAGCTTGATTGATTAGTAATCTCTCTTCTCAATTTCATTGTAGCCACTTCAGCTGTCGCGGTCCGTCAGAGAAATATTCGAGAAAATACGGCTTTTCGGAATGTCGACTTTACGCAGCAGGAGGGAAGGATTTGTAACAAAACCCGCACCAGCATCTGAAAATCCACTACCGCCAAAAAGCTCACCTATATTTTTCTTTGTGCCAATACTCCCTTCTCTGCCTTCTTTTGTTTCACGAAAACTCATCCTTTGTTTCTGACACTCATCAGCTAATGAGATGAACTAAAACTTTTTTTTTTGCGTCTCTCGGCTTTCATAAACAGGCGGAAGCAAAGGGGGAAGGGGGTGGCAAGAATGCAGAGCGCCCGGGGGGGGGGATCTTCCATTGTTGCGCAGGGCACGGCTTGTTTTTCGTTGCCATGGCAGTGGGAATGGGTTGTTTCCCCGAGTACACGGAGCTCGCAAGAGTAAACACAACGTAAGACGAGACGGGTGCCGTAAGATGAACCGGGGTTCAAATTAAGGGAAACTTCCGCAACATTATTTTCTTCCCTCCTCTTAAAATATATGCCTGTAAGTTACAGTGGCGGATCGCATCGCTCTTCCGTTGACATCCGGGGCGATTTTTCACGTAACCCTTTCCCTTGGTTCCGCAGGTTGTTTCATATGCGGTGCGCGCGGAATATTGCTTCCAAAGGGTGATAGTTTGACTGCATGTCAATATGTGGAGTCATCAATATTTATTGGTTCCGTCATTTGCAAACAGATTGGTTCGGGAGTGAAATCACTTGCATTGCTTTGTTTTGCATAGAGTCCTACTTAAAATTATGAACACCGGTATGCTACCAGGTATCCAAAAAAGTTCACGCCGTATATTGCAGTGAGAAATAAATACTCTTGTAATTTCTGGCAAATGTGTTTTATTCAGCAAAATAAGCTCCTTCAGCTTCAATTACATGTTCCCAACGAGATACAAGCTTATAAATCTAGCGTTTGTAAAAGTTCTGGTCCTTAGAAGCAAAAATTTGTCCTATGACCTGCGTGACATCATCTCGGTTTCGGAACTGTTGCTCACGTAAATGGTTATCCATGGCCAAAAACAAGTGAAAGTCGGATGGGGCAATGTCCTAGGAGTAAGGAAGATGAGGTAAAATTTCTCAACCAAGTGTGTTGATTACCTCCTTGGTCACTTTCGCCGTATGAGGTGTAGCGTTGTCTTGAAGAAGGATCACTCCTTTCCTGTTGACTAGTGCTGGCTGCTTCGGACGCAGTGCAGCTGCAACCCTTTGCAACTGGAACGAGTACACCTCCGATGTGATGGTTTTGCCATGCTCTAGCAATTCAAAGTGCACAACACCAGCGCTGGTCCACCAAACACAGAGCAGAACCTTCTGTTGATGAATGTTTTCTTTGGGAGTCAATGCAACAGAACCAGGAGACGACCAATGATGTTTTCTTTTGCGGTTACTGTATAACACCCATTTCTCGTCACATGTCAATATCTGGTCCAGGAATGGGGCTTTCTTGTGGCGTGACAGCAATGATGCGCAAATGGTGAGCCGCTGGCGTTTGTTTTCCTCGGACAAACGTGAGGAACCCACTTACTGAGCTTCCAAGTTGTTGCGCAGATGCAATCGAATAGTTTCCTCCGACACTCCAAACCCTTGTGCAAGTTCTTTGCACGTTTGCTGTGGATCGCGCTCGATGATCTCCTTCAGCAGGGCTTCGTCGATAGTGGCGGGGCGTCCAGCTCGAGGCTTTTCCTGGAGACGCTCATCGCCCGATGCAAAGCGACTGAATCACTTTCGCGCTGTGCGCTCACTCACTGATGCCTCTCCAAACGCGGAGCATATCTTTCGAGCAGCGCCTGCAGCATTGCTGCCCAATTTGAACTCATGCAGTAAACACGACCGTAAAATGTCCTTTGACACTGACATGTTCCCTTCACGATTGTAGTTCCTACAGACCTGCTGTCTATGCCACCGACACGCCTCCCAACTCTGCACTGACTGACGGTTGCCGGGAATGTAAACTTTTGACGCCATCCAGACAGGGTTGCCGACACATGCCGTTTGACTTGCACTTTTCGTTCCAGCGGCACGAACTTTTTTGGATACCTGGTAGTAGAGAACCAACACCTAAACTCCTTGTCATGCTTACTTTACAGTGACGTATTATCAGCATTGCAACCCTGCAACTTTTGTTTGTCACTGCATGCCTTCGGAGAGAGTCGTTAGAGAAGAGTTTCATTAGGTTAGGACATTCCAGAAGTGTGTTTTTGTGAGAGAAATATTATTTCTGATATTAATATTTGTTGAGATTCAAGAAGTATATTAGGGTTTTAAATTTAATTTATTAAAAAATCGAACCTGTTAATACTGAGGGGTTGGCAACGAGCCCAGCCTAGCCGCGTTTCCGAATGTTGCGCACAAGAATATAGTTCCTTAGAATATAACAAACAAGAACGTATGAAGTAAAAAAAAATATAGATTGAAAATAGTAAATATTGAACATTCTTTAGAATTAAAAGTATTTATTACCTCTTTCATGGTAAATGTAAGATAGAGAATGTCAAATACATTGGTTCGCTGGCCAAGCCAGCAACAAAGATGGGAGTTCACAAAGAGGCTAAGAGCAAGCTTATATTTGTCTGCTTCAGTACTCAGTAGAAAAACATGGCGTCGTCTGCTAGCAGTTCGGTCGTTTCACCGGCTTGTTATTTCAAAGCGCACCGGAAAGGGAAACCTTTGAATAGTCAGGCGAAGCAAATTGTTTTAAATGTTTATTCGTATTTGCGGCGTGCTTGCCCGGGTGAGTCTGTGTGTGCAAGTGTTGAAAAAACTTCGTGTATGACAGGTGTTTGCGAGAGCGCTATTTTTAAAATGAAGAAGGAATTTCGGCAAACAGGAAGGGTGACAACGCCTGGGAAGAAAAGACCTCGTGCGATCGGGAAGTTAACTCGGATGGCCACAATGGATGACTTCACGAAGAGTGCAATTCGTAGGAAAGTTCACATGTTCTGGGGCAACGGGAGAAATTAAATTCCAACTGTTGAGAAAGTGACCGCTGCAATCGCGAGTGATCCTGATTTGCCGTCCGTGTCTCCCCGAACAATGAATCGTGTGCTACATGACTTGGGTTTCATGTTTACGAAAAGAAAGCGATCTTCAGCTCTGATTGAACGAGATGACATTGTTGTCTGGCGACACCAATATCTGCGTTCAATAAAGCGATACCGCCAAGAAAACGGAACCATTTATTATTTGGACGAAACGTGGGTTAATGCTGGACATACTGTAAACAAAACTTGGGAAGACACAACAGTGGTTTCGCACCGACAGGCTTTCCTTGATGGACTCAGTGCTGGATCAAAGCAGCCGTCAGGGAAAGGGGGGAGGCTCATTGTCGTTCACATCGGAAGCGACGAAGGTTTTGTGGATGGCGGTTGTTTGTTGTTTCGTGCCAAGAAAGGTGTCGGCGACTATCACCAGGAAATGGATGGACGACGTTTCGAGGAGTGGTTCGCCAGTATTTTACCGAAATTACAGCCAAACAGCATCATTGTTATGGATAATGCTCCTTACCATTCCGTTCGCCTCGAGAATGTGCCGACCGATTGATATATAAATACATTATTGTATGTGGTGAACTAGCAGTTATGACCAATGTACATAGTCTGTGCATAGCAACGATTATGCATCTTGTTAAAATGTCTTATGGATGATTTAAGTTTTAATCATGTAATCCACCTTGTTACAAGTTTGAATATATTTAATTATCAAGTTCCAATCTTGAGATGTTTATTTGTGTTTATGTCATTAATATTAGGACATAACAAAATGGCGACGAGGATTAAAGAAGATAAATAATTACTACTGTAAGTAGAATTATAGTAATTAAGTCCAAGTGAGCCAGTATGGAAAAACACATAAGTTTTATACCTGCATTTGAGGCTTATGACCCAAGCCAGGATATAAATTCGTATATTAAAAGATTCAAGGCTTTTATTGAGGCTAACGATATACAAGAAAGGAAACGAGTGTTTACTCTTATTTCTGTAATCGGTAGTTTACCATATCAAGAGCTGGAACACAGATTAAGTCCAAAGGATCCACAAGATTGCACCTTGGAGGAACTCTTTGCTAGGCCTGTGTTCAGGAAAGCGTACAGAATAGCATATTCATTACGAGATCAAATAAAAGAAGAAATAGATAATATGTGTAAGCAGAATATTATAGCACCTATAGAACATTCAGAATGGGCAAGTCCTATTGTGCCAGTTAAGAAATCAAATAATTCTATACGTATCTGTGTAGATTACTCGAAGACGGTCAATTTTCAAACCGATGGTTTAGTGTATCCTCTACCAGACTTTCCTGATATTTTACAAAAAGTTAAAATAGGAAAGTACTACACCAGGCTTGATTTACGTTCAGCATTTTTACAAGTTAGTTTGCATCCAGACTCACAAAACATATTGTGTTTAAATTATGATTCTCACTTGTACAGAATGCAACGTTTACCATTTGGTACAAATGTTTCGTCTCAGCTTTTCCAACAGGTAATTGATTCAATTTTAACAGGATTGGAAAGAGTTGCAGCATTTATTGATGATGTTATCATTTCTGGAGATAGTCTACAAGAATGTTTCCTAAGAACAAAACAAGTTCTGGAGCGCTTTAAAGATTATAATGTTAAAGTCAATTTAAGTAAATCTGAATTCCTAGTGCAAGAAGTGATTTACTTAGGAAGACGTTTCACGGCAAATGGAATCACACCAACTGAAAAGCATGTGCGTGCTATTTTAGAAAGTCCAGAGCCAAAGGATAAGGTACAACTGCAAAGTTTCTTAGGGATGGTTGCATTTCAAAGTCGTTTTCTACACAACTTGTCATCTACAATACCACACCTATATCGACTTCTGAGGAAAGGCGAAAAATGGTTGTGGTCTAATCAATGTATATCGGAATTTAAGGCTGTTAAAGATAAGATTGTTCAGACACCTGCTATAATTCCTTTCGATCCTTCAAAAGAAATAATCCTAGAAACGGATAGTTCTTGCTACGGTGTTGGAGGACGATTAGGGCACAAGATAAATGGCGAACATCGAACAGTGGCGTGTTTTTCAGCTACACTTTCACCTGCTCAGAAGAATTACTGTCAGGGAGAAAGAGAGGCATTAGCCATTGTTTCGTCTGTGAAACATTTTTACTTATATCTGGCAGGTCAAAAATTTACAATATACACTGATTCAACGACTGCGAAATCTTTGCTTGATTCTAATACACCAGTGCCAATGCAACACAATGCACGTTGGCAGAGGTGGAAAATATTCATGGCATCTCTGAATTACGAAATAGTGTATTCTAAGAAGGTTCCAATAGCAGACGCTTTGTCAAGATTACCACTACCTGAAGAATTGCAATCAGATTTTGTTTTAACAGCGTATGCAGATCTAGAACAAAAGTTACAACCGTTACGCATATCTGAGATCAAGGAGCATACAAAAAGCGATGAATTGTTGTCTAAAATAACAATTTACGTTAAGAATGGTTGGCCAAGAGGAATTGATCCACATATGAATGAGGAAGCAATAGCTTTATGGAAGAAACGTCTGGAACTGTCAACAGAAGATGGATTGTTGATGTGGGGAAATAGAATTGTATTGCCAGGGACACTGCGATGCAAGTTTCTCACTCAAATTCATGGTCTGCACAGTGGCGTAGTGAGATTAAAACAGATTTGCAGAGATTTAGTTTGGTGGCCTAAAATGACTTCTGACATTGAAAGTTTTGTTGCAAAATGTGATGTTTGTCAGACGAATGCAAGAGCTCCAGCAAAAGGACAATTTATATCATGGACACCGACATCACAACCTATGGAACGTGTACATGTCGATCATTTCTATTTCAAAGGTTATTTATTCCTGTTGTGTGTTGATGCTCACACGAAATTTTTGAATGTTTGGCAATGTTCTAATTTAACGGCTCAGGAAGCAATTAGACATTTAAAAAGCCAATTTTACATACTTGGTTCTCCAAAAGAGTTAGTCTCAGATAATGGACAACCCTTTGCAAGTGAACAATTTAAGATGTTCTGCCAAAGGTTGGGCATTGAACTAAAGCATTCCTGCCCATATAAACCTTCGGGAAACGGGTTGGCTGAGAGAACAGTCAATACCGTGAAAAGGTATCTAACCCTCATAGGAGATTTTCCAAAAGGGGATGTTAGAAAATTGAATACTGAAGTAGAATCACTACTGCGTACAGTAATACACTGGCATAACAACACTCCATTGCCATCAACTGGAACATCTCCAAGTTCATTAATGTTTTCTTACAACACTGCAAGTAATATAATCATTAAAGATGACACTAAAAATGTTCATTATGAATGTGAGAAATTTTCAATTGGAAGTAAAGTATATTATTACTGCCCTGAAAGAAAGATATATCGGAAAGGAGAGATTATTGAAAGATGCAGTTTTGCTGTATATAAAGTAAGAGATGTAGAAAGTGGCAGATACAGAAGTGTACACTATTCATTTTTAAAGATTCTTCATGAAACAGGAGGAGATTCAAATCAGTCAGAAATACCCAAGGAATATGACGATAGTGCATATCATGCATATTTATATCCTCCAATTAAAAATGAAATGCATCGGCAGGAACTAAGCGACAGTGAAGAACACAATGCTCAGAGATCGTCTCCGAAGCAAGAGAGTAGCTCATATTCGAAGGAAGCGAGCAGACTTGGTCCAGGAACAAGTTTGTCTTCGAAGGGAGGAAGTGATTTTGTAAGAAGGAAATCTGAAAGAGTAAAAAGGCCAAGAGTGTTTTACCCCTCATAAGTTTGTTTTCTCTTGAAGGGGAGAAGATTGATATATAAATACATTATTGTATGTGGTGAACTAGCAGTTATGACCAATGTACATAGTCTGTGCATAGCAACGATTATGCATCTTGTTAAAATGTCTTATGGATGATTTAAGTTTTAATCATGTAATCCACCTTGTTACAAGTTTGAATATATTTAATTATCAAGTTCCAATCTTGAGATGTTTATTTGTGTTTATGTCATTAATATTAGGACATAACACCAATGCATGGCGGAAAGGTGATATCCAGCAGTGGCTTTCGCAGAAGGCTCGCGAGGAAACCGAGCAAAACCAAAAAAAGTTCGCATGGACAGATTGCATGATTAAAGCTGAACTCCTGCAAGTTGTGGATGGTGTGAAAGGAATGTACCGTGAATATAGAGTGGACCGAGCAGCTAGAGAAGCGGGACATTCGGTTCTTAGGT
Source organism: Lepisma saccharinum (assembly GCF_977018435.1). NCBI lineage: Eukaryota > Metazoa > Arthropoda > Insecta > Zygentoma > Lepismatidae > Lepisma > Lepisma saccharinum. The sequence continues at coordinate 34,356,361 of NC_139240.1, read as the reverse complement.
TGCCTCCATATCACTTCGAATTCAATCCCATTGAATTAGTGTGGAGTGAGGTGAAGCGTTACGTTGCTTCCAACAACAAACATTTCAAGTTGAACGAAGTGGAGTCGTTATTTCACGAGGGATTACAGCTAGTGACACCTGATAAGTGGAAAAGCTACGTTAAGCACGCAATCAACGAGGAACAAAAATTTTGGGACCTGGATAATTTGATTGACAAGACTGTGGACCCACTCATAATTGAAATTGGATCAGGAACATCAAGTGATGCCACTTCCGATGACGAAGTTATGAGTGGAGTAGAGGAGTTACAGTCATCATAATGGTAAGTTTGCTGTTTTTATTTATTTATTAAAAATACTATTAGGTTTATATTTATAAATGAAAGATTTGTTATGAACAAGTACGATTCAGTCGAAATGGTTTTTTTTTTCGAATTTGTGAATTAATTCAATAGTTTTCCATTACATGATATTTGTTTGACTTCCTGCTGTAAGATTCCGAGATTCCCCTCCACTTCCCCTCTCCGGATCAGCTGTTAGGAGGAGCGTTTCGCAACGCTTCGTCCGCCACTTCAACAACGCGAATGCGACGGAGAACATTTCCGAGCATCTCGCGGAGTGATACAAAAGTATAGTTCATGTGAAAGCATAGTCACTGTATAGTAAGCATGACAAGGACTTTAGAATAACTGGTGCTGTTATTTGGTGTTAGAAGAACTATTAGCGTGACTGTATGTTGCTAACCCTAGCTTACCCGGGACGGGAAGGGGGGGGGATGTAAAGCTCACCCCCTCTTATTTTTTATTGTTCTGTGTGAAAAGTTTTAAAAATTTTATAAAAAAATAGGAAAAAATACATTGTTCCCCATGGTGTTCTTAATATTTCTGTATTACTTTTCTTCATAATAACTTAAATGTAATGTAAATAGGAGGCAAAATGTACTTGGTTGGCCTATTAGGCGCCATTTTTGAATGCGTGTTATTCGTGATGCTTATGCCAGTGACAGTGTACAATTTGTTGGTAATGATGGTATCTTTTGTAATTAATATAATTAATACATAACTGAACAACTATAAAGAAAAACCATTAATAAAAAAATGTGTTTTTTTTTGCAGCGAATGGTAAAATATGCGTGACACTCACACAATAATTGGTTATTAATATTTTATTAATGATGGTGATTTTTGTAATTACTATACTTAATAAATAATAAACATATATAATCAACAAAGGACGCAGTTATTCAAAAAGAAAATGGTTTCTTGAATTTTAGTGATAAAAAATGTGTGGGCCTCTGAGCTCCCTCTCCCCGTCAGGTAAGTAAGTTTCTCGTACGGTATGGGTAAGGTAGGGTTAACTTCAGTTTATGGTCCGATGGCCGAAACGGAACTAATAAACTACAGGGTGTACTTACGTAAAGTTGGAAATTAGCAATTAACAAAATAAATATTTATTTAGTGAAAATCCACTACCAAAAGGCCAGTTAAGATGAAAACTGAAGTTATATTTAACTTTATCTATTAAAACATCCTGGACTGCATTTGGCAGACTAGCGGGGCTCTGGCATCTGGACTCGTGTTGGCCTCCCCATTACTTTTTTTTTGATTATCCATTCATCCATCTTACCATAATTCATCCTCATCTTCGCGATGAGTGAAAGGGGCAGTAAAGTGAAGTAAAATGAACGAAATCAATCATTATGTGATAGCAAAAACTCTTGACCACAAGCATAATTTCATGACCTTTCACTGACTTCCTGACCTACTTGTTGATTTCCTTCCTGTTTCTTGACTTTCATGACTGGTAGACACCCTGCTCTGAGATAGATTCGGTACGGATTATTTTACGATTTTACGCTCTGGTAGGAAAAATGTAACTGGGCTTACGGTTTAAAATGGATTCCAAACCACTATGTGCCTCCACCGTGTATTGAACCAGAGACCTCTCGAGTACAAGGCAAAGGTGGTGCCACTATGCCATAGGCGAGGCCGGGACAAGTTCGATTTGATCTGGTTGATTGATTTAATTCTCATGTCTGACACTTTTGGCCACATGCGAAGATAATTGATTGATTGAATTGTTTTGAATGCATCGGCACATCAGACAATTTTGCACCCTTCAATGAATACGGGAAGATCCCCTTATCTAAACCTCTTACCTCAAATAAAAAGATGTGTAAAAAGCTCCTCAAGAAAGTTAAAAAATGCAGGTTCTAAATAGACCTGCATTGGACAAACACAACACATTAAAAAAGGTAAGGTAAGCTTAAAACTACCTTAGAAAGAGTGGAAGAGACCTGCTCTTCTCAAAAACCTAAAAACATTTGACAAAAAACACTGACATTGTCACCCAACATGGATGACAAGTCCTTGGGAAGGTTAAAACTCTGTCTGAGGTTGTTTAAATCGGCACATTCAAAGAGAACGTGTTGAACACTTAAAACAACGTCCCAACTACGTCCAGTCCTTGCAGCAGATGGCGAAGTGTTAGACGGTCCTTGATGGCTGTGCTGGTCTCCGCAGACCACAAGGGGACAGGGTGACGTTTCGCAGGTCCACTGGGATGCGGGATCGAAGTGTATGCAGCATCAAGGGTGCGCGAAACAAAATGCGAAGATGAGAATGAATGGTGGTAAAATGAAAGTAATGATGGGACAATAACACACGTGGATGATTCCTACAAGCTGCAGGTTCACGCGCAACAGCCTCGTTAGTCTGCAATAATGCAGTACGTCGAAGTGAGGATAACAATTTCGATTTCCTTTCGAACATGTGTTGTAGGATTCGACTGATTGATTGATTGGCTTTATTTTACTTCGCTTTTCTGCCATTTTTACCTAATAGCAAAGATGAGAATGAGTGATGATATGATGAAATTGATGAAGGATGAAAGAACACCCATGCCCAGGCTGGGATTCGAACCCGGGACCCCTGCTGTCGTAGCGTGCTAACCACACCGCCCCGAAGGCAGGGGTTGCAGAACTTGATTTGATTTCTTGTTTAAAGTCCACTTAAGGTACAGAAGGCTATACCCTGTCTCAGCTAACTGTGGAGCAGGGTAGCGCATAGGGAAATCGAGTGGTGAAAGCTGAGCACCAGACCTTAGTCCGTACGCTAAATGCACGGCTTATAAAAATTTGCACTTGCTGTTTTAGCCCTTTTATTTCCCTAAGAAATTCTTAAACCAAGCGTACGGACCTGGAGACAAAAATACGGTCCGCGTGCCATGTGCGTACGGTATTATAGTTTTCAAAAGTTTGCAACGCTGACAGAGGAAAGTAGAGAAAGCGGTAACTCCAGTCGTCCATTACGCAATTCCGTTTCTCTCACTGTTCATTGGTGGAGCCGTCTGGCGTCACTACTTGCGTTGATCTCATTCTACAGTTAGCTTATACAGGGTACAATCGGGACTGAACCTACAGTTTAAAGTGGGAACCGAATCACTGTGTACCTCCACCGAGTATCGAACCCGGCACCCTTGATTACAAGGCAACGACGTTATTACTACTCCACCGCGGAGGCATGCGGTTGCAGAAATCCATATATCATCGTGGGACCATTGCTGTTCAGCTTCTCTGCATAAAATGAATATCAGTGCTAACCTTTACCGAAGTCCTGGGTTCGTTTTCGTCTCTTCTCTGCCTCCTGGCTTCAAGAGACCAAAAAACAAACAATGTCAACAAACACAAGAGTTATGGCGAAACACATAAAAAGAAACGAAGGCACGAAACAAAAAAAAAAAAACCGAACCGCCTTGCGTGTCTCGTGGCTCATAAACCACGTCGCAGCCGACCCCAAACATTACCTGATTCGTGTCATCCCCCCTCCCAACCCGAACATTTCTCGCCGTCGCCGTGGGAGTGGTGATTTCGAAAAACCACGTAAACGCCACGAAGTTTAAACGCCGCACAACGTTGTCAGGACATGCAGTAAAAAGCCCCCTAAAAGGTCCAGTGTTGACAGAACGTGGACGTAAAGTGGTACGATGGCGTTTCATGAGTGTCTAGGATAAAGTGCGTGCGGGAGAGAATTCTCAGCTTTGATGATCTTCCCTGCACAACCAAAGCCTATGGTCTCACTACAGGGTAATTATAAAGTCCGTGATAGATTTTTAAGAATAGTTATAATCGGGAGTGTGACAGCTGCCGGAAGCCGTGGGGTTCAAGCCAGCGCCCGTTCGGAGAAGCCATCGGGGCCAGCAACCAGCCGACCATTCCAGGAACCCGAGATACGTACCTGCCCCGTTAGGGTGCTCTTCCCTTCAACCCTAATCACCTTTTCTATAAACTGATCCAAGTGGGGTGCTCTTGCATTGCTAACGAGAATAAACATATTCAATTGGAAATTGTATTACATAATTTATTGCTTTAGCACTGTCTCGCAGTCCATTTGTCAACGGTTGATTGCGAAGATGAGGATGAGTGATGATATGACGAAGGAACACTCGAGAAAGAACATCCATGCCCAGGTCGGGAATCGAAACCGGGACCTCTGGAATCGTAGCGCGCTGTGCTAACCAGCTTGCCAGGGAGGTCGGGCCCTTTTGTCAACAGGACCTACCCTCCTGGACAGAGGGTGAAATCCGGTACAGCTAAGGTGAACGCCCACATTAAGTCTCCACGGGCCTGCCTTGGGACGGAAACTTAGGCAGAAACGAAATACATAGTTCAGGGTATGGCAGCATCGGATCAAGTTTAGGCCGAACTGTTAGGGAGATTCAGACCGGAGGGACGGTTCCCCACTTATTGCCACCGCACTATGTCCTCTTAATGCTAAGCCTTGTCTACTAAGAGAAAGTAAACTGTTCTTGTCCCCCAGTTTTGGCATCCAGTCGCCGTTACTAGACCGAAGCGGAAAACATGGACTCCTGCAGTCTATAAGCACCGCGCATCCCTGAACAGACCGAGGCGACATGATGCACGGTATTAAAAAAAACGGCGCAGTCCGAGCCTAATGTGCAGCTTGTCCTGTCGCATCGGTTCCAAAGGCTGCACTGATTACTGAGGGTTAGCTTCCGAGTAAAACTTGTCGTTTCGGTCTGAAAGCTCCTTCACACTAGCGCCCATGGCAGAAAAGGTAGAACAAACAACACCATGTAAGTAAGTGTCAGCGGTCACAGTGAAACCATGCTGTGCACGACCGTGTTTCATCGACCACCGATTCGAACACCATCAACATCTTATCATACTTTTTTAAACTAACTAACTAACTCTCTAGCCTACTTAAACCCGAAGGCTCATGGCTGCAGCAACACAGGCCTTCCATTTGTCCCTATCTTGAGCAAGATCTATATACTCTTTTCCATCCCTACCGATTTCCTTTAGGTCCATCTCAACGTTTTCCCTCCATCTTCGTCTTGATCTTCCTAAAGATCTCTTACCATCAGGTTTCCCAACAAGAATCCTGTAAACTCCTCTTTCCTCTCCCATTCGTGCCACATGGCCTGCCCACCTAAGTCTTCTTGATTTAATTATACTAATAATATCTGGGGGAAAGCGTGGAGGGTAAAGGCGGTCAGGGGTGTAATGCTGATCACATCATCCCCACTCACGACCGGATCAAGAAAGTGTGGGGCGTTACTCCCACACCCCCTATACGCCTTCATGGCGTGGTGCTATGCACAGGGGAGCCCTTTACCTTTTTTTTTTTTTAATAATATCTGGACATGAATACAAATTATGTATTTCTAAATTCTAACCTTCTCCACTCACCTGTCTCCTAATTCCTTTTAGGTCCAAATATTTTCCTAAGGATCTTATTTTCAAATACTCTCAATTTATGTTCTTCTTTCAATGTAAGGGACCAAGTTTCGCATCCATATAATACTACAGGCAAAATTACTGTTTTGTACATTTTAACTTTTAGTTGTTTAAATGAGGAAGATGAAGGTTAATTGTCTTTGTGCTCTCCATAATATTTTTCATATCTTCACAACAAACGTGTGAAATATTCAATGTATTTGGAAGTATAATAAAACATGAACGCGAATTTTGAAAAGAAAAATGTCTAACATTTTTTTAAATAGCAACGAATTTGGTGTCCACCCCGATGGCGCAGATGCAGCGTCGTCGCCTTGTAATCAAGGGGTCCTGGGTTCGGTACCCGGTGGAGGTACATAGTGGTTCGGATCCAACTTTAAACTGTAGGTCAGTCCCGATTAGCCTTACTGTCCATAAAGTGGACTTAAAACACCAACTCAATCAATCAATCAAACAAAAAAAACACCTCTGGGCAAAAATACAGAAAAATCTAGTTCCATATGAATGCATCACATTGTGAAGGTCGGGTAAAACAAAAAATAAGCTACGCAAAGAAAACAAAGTCTGTAAATAGATTGCCTCTAGACTGAAGCGACAGGGTGATATTTTCACTTTGGCATTACAGTAGTTAGAAAAACTGACATTTTATCCTATCCCTAAGCAGCCCAGCAATATCAGGATTGCCAGAGTATAATTTGCTATTAGACATCCGGTGAGGCATCGGTAATGAAAGCATCCAATCACAGCAAGCCGAAACGGAAATTTCCTCCGACGCCTCACTCAATCCGAACGGTAGAAAGGAAAAGATGAACGGGGGGGAGAAGACACGTAACAACCTGCAACGGAGAAACCCGTAATGTTCCGCAGAGAGAGAAAATAGCACACCGGGGGAGAGAAGGAAGTCCACAGCAGACTCCTGTCGTCTCGGGCCACGCCTCCGCTTAAAATATTGCTGTTTTTCCTCCCCCGACGGGAACAACAGATGGATTCTATTAGCCGCCTTTAATGGCAATAACAAGAAAACTTCTGTATCTTTAATGGAGATGCCACATGGCCCGGAGGAACGGACGACCCATCTATCACGGTTAGTGGAGGCACGTAAAAACACTGGCAACCCTGTAACAGACTGGCTTTACTTTCGTTTTTTCTATGCCTGCGCTTCTATTTTATTTCTTAATACCACCAGGTGCATTGCCGACGGGACAATAAATCTAGGTTGATATTATAGACAAGACTGCAGAATCAGATACTGTCCCTACTTTTTTAAAAATACATATGCATGTAAAATTGAAAACCAGCCACCCACACACAAGAACGATGGCTTGTTCCAGGCTATCGTTGTATGCATATCGAGAAATTAAAAATTTGATACACAAATCTCAAATCATTCTGTATTTCTTAACCGAACTTGAAATAATCCTTTACTCGTTTCCTTAAAGTGCAACCACCCACCCTGTATTAGTTATACGCCGTATGTAGAATCCTCCTGTGTTCCTTGTCTGAATATAGAATCCTGTGCTGGTTGGCCGAATGTAGAACCCTCCTGTGTTGGTTGCCCGAATGTAGAATCCTCCTGCTCTGGTTGCCCGAATGTAGAATCCTCCTGTTCTGGTTGCCCGAATGTAGAATCCTCCTGTGTTGGTTGGCCGAGTGGAGAATCCTCCTGTTCTGGTTGCCCGAATGTAGAATCCTCCTGTTCTGGTTGCCCGAATGTAGAATCCTCCTGTGCTGGTTGCCCGAGTGGAGAATCCTCCTGTGTTTTTTGTCCGAGTGAAGAATCCTCCACAATGGAGAATCCTCCTATGTTGGTTCCACAATGGAGAATCCTCTAGGTTCGTTGCCCGAATGTATATCCTCGAGTGTCGGTTGTCCGAATGTATATCCTCGAGTGTCGGTTGTCCGAATGTATAATCCTCGTGTGTCGGTTGTCATAATGTATAATCCTCGTGAGTCGGTTGCTCGAATGTAGAATTCTCCTATGTTGGTAATCCGAATGTGTTACTGTGTTAGTTGCCAAATATAGCATCGTCCTGTTTTGGTTGCCTGGATGTAGCATCCTCTTGCATTGGAGTTCCGAATGGGGAATCATCTTGTGTTCGTTGCCCTAATGTAGAATCTCCCTGATTTGGCTGCCCGAATGAAGAATCATCCTGCATTAGCTACTTGAATGGGAAATCGTTATGTGTACGTATTCTTGCCCTAAATTCCTAATATTTTCCCGCCATATTGTAGGGTTAGTGGATTCAACATTTTTATGAGTTTTGTTTCCTAAGCTAAAAAAAATCACAGGTATTGTTGAAAATATTTTAAAATGAGAAAAAGAAAAAACCTGGGGCATTTTGAACAGCACATATATTCGGGTACAGATTCCATTACAAGCGTATAATGTGTTTATGTGCCTCTATACTAGGAATTAAACTTTGCTCGTGAAAAACTGAGCAATAGACTCGGTTAATCTCAAGTGAGGGTCAAATAAACTCCCGATTTAACCTTAATAAAAGGTTTACTCCTCGTATAATAACGATTTCGTAAGCGTAAGAGAATGTGATTAAAAATTCACTTTTTCATACTCCATTTAACTCGTTGTCATGGATCTTGCCAGGCTGTTGATTATTGTCTCATTGTCAGGTTCACATCTACAGGTTAGTCTATCCACTTGACCTTCTGATACTGCTTCTCTGTGACATATTAAACAGTTGGCAATAGAACGAACTCAAAATTCCAAAATCTGGTCGAAGTAACATGGCATTGTAAGTGTATTTATTTCATGAACAATTTAATCCTGAGTTAATGGGTCACCGTAGTTAAGTGTGGTTTAGACACAGCTGCGGGCACTTCAATGTAGTGTAAAGAAAGCGAGAAAATTAGCTTGTAAAAAAACTTGTGTTCGCTCCGGGCGGAAAACTCTCCGCTGGACCCAGCCGGAAGAACAGTATGCTAAACACTTCCCTCCAAAGAATAAACACTTCTGGACCGCCGCCGAGTCAGGAGCTTTTCGACCAGAAATGAAATGCAGTGAAAGTTTCCGAAACAAGAGGCGAAAATCAAGCAACGTCCTCTGCTAATGACCGTGATTTCACTCCGTTTCTGAGCGCGGTCTCCACTTCGGAGGTTACTAATTTCTCCCCTTTTTCAACTCCCTCTCTCCTCTCCTATCCTTAGAATCGTCAATTAGGTTCTTGAAAACAGCATGCTGCAACCCCGCACATCGCCCCCGACGCCCCGGCTGCATAACCTTGCAGGATACACGGGGGCAATTGCGAGTCTACTCACAGAGCTGGCTAATAGGGAGGAGAGAGGAGCTAATAGCCGGGGGATCTTTCCTCCTTTTTTCCCTCTGTCTTTCCCTTCTCCTTCCTCTCCTTCACGACTCGCTGCTTCTGCTACAATTCCAGGCAGACGCCGGCGGAATTCTAAAAATCTTTCCGCTGAACTGCCTTCATTTGTTATTTTTTTTCCCTTACCGTCTGTTTCACGATCCTGTTACGGTTCCTCCCCTCTTCCATTCTTTCCTACAGCTTATAAATGCTAACAAAATGGTTCCGCAATGCAATAAAATGCATCAGAAAACATAGCATGTACCAAATCTTGGTGTGTTAGACGAACCACATTCAGTTCAGAAGTTCCAGTATCGTTTAAGTCTTCTACTTTTCTCCACTTCTGTACCATTTACACCACAACCGAAGAGAGACATTTTGGAGAAACTGCCCGGTATGAAAGATCATAACCCATGTTATTGTACCTGTTCGCCGACCTCTAACGTAAAAAAAAAACGTTACAATAACCTGCCCTTCGCACACAATAACAAAGCAATAACGATTTCGCTTAAATCTCGGTTTACATTTGAAATGAAAGCTATAGAGCCATGTTATAAATCTCAACGAACTACAACCATTAATATATACGCTGGAAACGTGGAGAAATTTAGTCAATGGCTTACAGAACTTAGTTCCGTACACTGCCAGACAATTTTGGAACCTTCAGAGTGCACAAGGCAACCAGATTGGTCAACAAACCGTATCTCTCGGATTCAGTTTCTCTATCGCTTCATTTCTCTTGAATTTCGTGTCGGCCGTTGTCCCATCAGAGTTTCGTCCTGTATTTCTTTCTTAATATATTTAAGATGGATGTGTAGTGTGTTCCAAAAGTTGCGTAAGGACAAAGTAGAACCCTTATAGCATAGATGCTATATGATTTATTTACACCAAGTCTTCTGCATTATGAAATATCTAGCACAGAGAATTTTTAATGCATGTGTTTGCCCGCTTACGCCGTACAGAAAATGCTAGAAAAGTAACTAATCGCTGAGGCCAGAAGGAATATTTAGAATGTGAATTCGGGAGAAAAAAGGAAGTATTCTCGCAGGGGTTCAATTCAAAATGTTGTGACTAGTACCAAGAAATGTGCAGATTGTAACCAATCCATGTGCAGAATTCAGTGGGTTTGGGAATGGTGTTATGAAACCCATTACAATTTAGAGGTAATATAATAACTGTCTCCATGGCTGAATATTTTGTTGCATCTGGTAACGCTGGTAGAATATGCCACTGAGATGAAGATTACTTGAAGATGAGGCCACATCAGAGTGGCCAGTGTAATCCTTTCAAAAGCACCATTTCAGTGCAAACTCATGATTTAGATACAAAGAACATGACAATTCTAGTTGTGGTTGCTATTCGGCAGTCTTCGTAGTTTTCTGCGAGCAACGAGAAATAGGTGACGCAATTTCTATTCATCTTTGAAGGAACATTTTACAACCGCTATGACCACAATGTGCCAACTACCCTCCTTGGAGAGGTCATATTTTCTTTGCTCTATCTTTCTCATCTCCCTGTCACTCTACATCGCTAACCCGGTTTCCGTGGGACATCGTTTCAACCTATTTCCCTGTAAATCAGGTCACCTAACCCACATGCAAGATAATAGAAGATAGTTGCCGACACTATCACCGCATTCCTACCTAGCTTTCGGCAAGCACTGGATACATAATAAGTCAGATGGATACATTGGTACCGCACCTGGCAAATCTAGTATCCTACCGGGAAGGGAAAAGGGGATATTAGTCATCTCTGACCTCCTAGAAAGTTCAGCAACCTGACCGTTAATCAAGACCTGAATAAATAACCCCTTACTAAATTTAAGCCGTGTGACGCATCTCTTGAAAACATTGGGGGAGAATTTGTAACGTTCGCTGGTGGGGAGGAAAGTGTAACGTTGCTGAAGCTTAAAGCAGGAAAGTTTCTCTTGTCTTTACCAGAGATGGTGCGGAAAAGAATTGGAGGTTAATTGTGCATAACCTATAGCTAATAAGAGCCTTAGATTGAAAGGGGAACTTAAAAACAAGTCGAGGGGGAGGGCTCATAATTGATTCCAGTGCGGTTAGCCTGGGCTTAAATTACTCGATGCGAAGAAGCGTGTGGGTCTGATAGTCCAACCCCGAATGACTAATATCGACAAGCAGAGGGATGAGCACAGCTGAGGTGACTACCCAGAAGGCTCCTGGCAAGATTAATCTCTTTATAATACGCAATTTCAGGGAAGAAGTAATTAGATGGCAAGTACTGTTATTAGGGTTATTGATCATTGTGTGCAAGGAGGGAAAATTGGCCGAAGGATGCAGTTAATCTAGCGGGCTTACGTCCTGAAAAATGATCCTCGGGACGCATCGCATTACCTGTAACATGAGCCTCGCTGTTCTCCTCTCGGAAGGAAGGCAATAGAGCGGGAGAACGTGTATGAAGCTGACTGCTTGTCCCCTGGAAAGTTTTCGTCAAGTTTGCACAGCATTACGCTTCATGCACAGTGGATAATTGCCAGCGGATCAATAGTTCTTCTGTGGACGTATCCTAAACTCTGGAGATTCAGGTAGATGACCCCAGAGTTAAGATTGGGACAGCGAATCAAAAAATGGAGATTCACGAAGGAAATACAGACTCCAAATTCACGTAGAAGGTTCAACATTCGAGATTCTTTTAGGAGATCAAAGATTCGAGATGCAGGGTATGAACTCAAGATTCGAGATTCACAGTACAACGGTACCGTCGAGATCAACTTCAAACTCAGGATTCCATATCACCGGTACGAATTCAAGATTCGAGATCAACGTAGGAGATCCAAGATTCGAGATCAATGTAGGAGATCCAAGATTCAGGTAGGAAATGTAAGATTTAAAATTTATATAGGGAATATAATATTGAAGATAGATGCAGGATCCAAGATCAGATATTCAAGTAGAGAATCCTAGATTCGAAATTCAGAAAACTTGTGGACTGAAGCTAAGGCTCTACAGGAGAGTCACAAAAAGGACGAAGGTGTATTGAACACGAAGGAGAGGAATGCGGAAGAAGCTCAAACAGTGCTGAAAGTCGACAACAAATAAGATAGAGAGGAATCCGAGGAAATGTTTGCAGGAGGATGTAAAAGCAATCCAGCTTAAAGTTGGAGAGAAGGTATGGGCTCCTAATACCTTAAAGAAAAAAGAATAGGCTATGATAGTCAATGAAGCCAAGGTGGTTCGAACGCAATGGGGTACGGTAAGAGACTACATTGCAATCCACATTGCGGATCAACATACTAAGAACACTACAGGAGCATTTACTGAATGGCTTATTATAAAATCAGCTTAGACGTTTAGGCAACTACGATACATCAGACCCACTCCACGGAAAATCCCCCAGTGCAGATTTACGGCTCAAACGACTAGAGGGGGAGGCAAAGGTCCCCAAACATTATCAGAACTGCATCGGAGCTTAACCCCGACGGCTATCTTCATCTCCAGCTGCACGCAGCTCCTGGGGACTCCCCTTTCCCAAACTCTCGGGATGGCGACGAACACGCCATCTCGTGTCAAAGGGAAACAACGATCGTGTGACGACAGCTCATGAAAATACACAGAGGTCTGACCCATGTTTGCCTCCCACTGCGATTAAGCTGGACGATAACACCCCCTCCCTAAGAACGTATGTCCCTCGAGGCTGTCTGCAAGTACAGGGATACGAGTGCTCAAGATATCATAATTCGTTTCTGGAGTTCGCACGCAGCAGTAGGTATGGCCGGATATTTTGAGTTGAAATGCATCCATTATATTCGCATTTCTTACAGAGACGATACCAGAGGCAAAAATCACAATACCAGGGCGTTAGTGTTTGTTAGTAAGGTCGCACACTTCTCGGTATGTTGCAGAAATGCTGGAACCAACATTACTTGCAATTTTTGATCTTTGTAATGGGGTGTCGCCTACGTTCAGTGATGTACTGGATCCAAGAGATGAGTTTATGAGGGTTCCACGATGTTCAAAGAGTATTTTCCAATGATGGATCAAGAAGTTGACAGTGAAAGTTCATCACATACATCATACCCATATGCTGCTTTGGGTACAGCCTACATTCTACGTACTACTCGAGGGGCCTTTAGTATAGGCGTCCATTTGGGGGGGGGGGATAGAGGCAAGGCCTTTTTGGATTTTGTAGCATACTTTGTTACAAGGAAATGACAAATGTTCAGAAATCAATTTATTTTGATGAAGATAACAGCAGATATCCAGACGACCTCTGGGACGGTTGGAACAAGAATATACAGGGTGTGCAAAAAATATTAGTAGATTTTGTAAGGCCATAATTTCACCAATAATGAACAGAAATACATGTTATTACCAGCATTTAAAAGAGGAATATTTGCCATTTTACACGGACCCTAAATGCATTCCATGTGTGACACGACAGATGCCCAGGCGGTACTTCGGTCATGATCTAACAATCTCGACTGCCCTTCAGAATGCTGGGTTTGTGTGCCACAGTGTCCTTACTGGACCTAAATATACTAAGTAAAATACTGACAACTGTGCCAACTGCATAAGATAACGGGGAAATAAAACTGACTCTAGGTTATTCAAGATATATTGCATGTGAACATACAACACGTATAATGCTGTGCGGAGCATATCACCTCCCGTTATTTTTTAGAAATTGAATCATGAGACCCGATTCCTAACAAAGTTAATCTTTAAGCTGGAAAGAACACTAATCCGAGAAAGACAGGGTGGCCACTCTAGGATCATGATAAAATTCAAGTATAATTCCCGGTTTTCAAAGCGAACGTTTAAAATATTCAAGGGTATAAGCAATGTTTTCGCGTCTCGCACCACGCACACACAAACATATTAAAATTATAATTATAAAGGGTCTGTGTGATTCCAATGTATCCAAAAATTCCAATGTATTCAAATTAAACGGTATTATATACGACGCTAAGGGTCCTGGGTTCGAATCCCGGCTCGGACATAGATCTCTGTGATTGTCAGTCCTGAAAGTCCTGAATTTGAAATATGAAATGAAATTAAATTAAATTTTATATTATATATATATGGTGTATATATATTTAAAATATTTTAATTTAGGTGTAGAGTTTATATTTGCTATTTCATATTATACTCAGACGCAAGTCATAAATGTTAATATTTGAAAACAATTTAATTGTATAAGTATTGTATTGTATAAGTATTTCAAACTCAAATTTACTTAATCAATTTCCAGATATCTTTCAAAAATAATCTGCAAAGAGCACTAACAAAGTAAACGGATTGGTAGAATTCTGTTGTTTTTTTTTCCTACGAAACTTTCTTTTCCTTCTTCGATAAAAATAAACTAAACTGTGAAAAACTTGCTTCAGGGCATTTATAAATATGTATAAATTCAAAGGGATTGCAATTGTAAAAAAAAGCTTGCAATTTTTCACGTCTACGGAGAAAATTCACGCAGAATTCCCGGAGACAATAATCCACGCATAATTCCCGGAATTCAAGGAATTCCCGGCGAGTAGCCACCCTGAAAGAACAAGTAAGAAATCAACAAGTGGCCAGGAGATTGAAAACTAACAGCCACCTGGCAATTGACTGGTTCAAATTAATTTACTTTACTTCGCTTCTTTTCGCGTCAGATAACGAAACCAATGATATCGGAGCAGAATCTCTGGACACAGTGATTAAATTTTGTATAAGTCTGAATTTCGCAACACTGTATTAAATTTTCTCAAGTGCAATACTATTTGTATTCGACTATCATGCACAAATCAATTAACTATTACCTTAACTGAAAAAAAATGTTAACTAAACTGTCACAAAGAAATGATGTGCGTTGATCTTAACGTATATTCACGCCCGACCCTGTGGCCGAGTGGTTAGCACATCGCGCTGCGACGCCAAGGGTCCCGGGTTCGAATCCCGGTCGGGCTTGGTTGTTTGTGAATGTCCATTCATCAATTTCATCATTTCATCACTCATCCCCATCTTCGCAAATTAGCCAAGAGGCACAAAACGCGAAGTAAAATAAACTAAATCAATAAACAATAAACAATTAACGTATATTCACGAGTATTCAGTGCATTCTAATATTGCACCAAGTACAGTCCTCCTAGTAAGAAATGATTTTCAAGTACCGGTAATACCGATAGAGCGTTCTTTTTATTTTCTTTCAGGAAACTTCACATAATGGTGGCACCCAACTTTTTGGTAAAAAAAAGAATATAAAATTTTATGTCATAGGCTCGCTAGTCAGCAAAATGCAGTCCAAACCAAATGGCAACATCCTTTGTAGAGAGTTCTGTGGATGTCTTCAAGTCAATATCTTGGGGGGTTGTGTTTGTATTTGAGTGTCAGCCCTTGTTGGGCTTTGACTCATTAATTTCATTGCACTGATGACATCGCAGGATTTTCTCTATGTTATTTTAATGGTTTGGATGTGGTTGTCGTTTGTACATGCTTTTATGGTGATCAAATCGTAAAGGTACGGCCGGCCCCCGTGGCGGAGTGGTTAGGACATTCCGCTACGACGCCAGGGGTCCCGGGTTCGAATCCCGGCAGGAGCATGGATGTTTGCAAGTCTCCATTCAACAATTTCATCATATCATCACTCATCCTCATATTCGTAAATTAGTCAAAAGGGGCACAAAAAGCGAAGTAAAATAAAGCAAATCAATGAATCGTAAAGTTACTGTCGAACGTTTTGCAAGGTTGAAAACAAAACATGTACATTGCAGGACGCTCCACGACCTCATATTTTTTATTCATGCGAGTTGGCAACCCTGACAATGGGAAGGAACACCGAGCTAATGCCCAAGATGTCGTTAACGTCAAAACCAAAATGGCTCGGAGGATGTTTAACGGGGTTAGGGAGGGAGGGCAGAAATGGATAATAAAAAGGAAAACAAGATAAGCAAGTTGAGAAAGAAGCAAGCAGAGGGAAAAGAGGGAGGCAGGGAGAAAAGTGCGGAAAGGACTTAATATACATCGCGTGCCGTAATTGCGGAGTGGTGAACGCATGCGTAATTGCGATCGACGACCGTCGTAGACCTAGGGAGGGAAAGGTGAGAGGCAGGGTAGCAAACTGTGCGGTTCTCTCTCTTAAATAAAATATTGTAGTTATATTGTCTCAGATACCATTGTAGCAACTTTACATTGGAAAATATATTTTTGCGCGTAAAAATTGTGAAATTCTGTTTTATTTGTTATGATTATGCAAATATAACAGCTGTGTTTAGCACATTTTTTGCATAATTTGGTAAGTAAAATGCAAGGCAATCGTGGTTCAAATTAAAATATAGCCTAAGTAACGTCCAATGTGTGGTTTTAAGAGTCATCACCATACTGCGGCATTCTAATTCACAGACAAGCATTCACGATCTTCTTCTATCGTTTTATCAATATACATGCAATATACAACACTATATATTTCGGCGAGAAACCTCCGTGTCGAAACTTGAGTGAGAAACCCAGGTGTCGTTCGAAAATTGATTGGATTGATTTGTTGTTTTAAGTCCACTTTATGCACAGTAAGGCTAATCGGGACTGGACCTACAGTTTAAAGTGGGATCCGAACCACTTGTGCCTCCACCGGGTATCGAACCCGGGACCATTCGAAACTTGAGTGAGAAACCCTTGTGTCGTTCGAAACTTGAGTGAGAAACACTTGTGTCGTTTGAAATTTCTGCGTGAATTTTTGGAATTATTTTAGTTTAAGTGTTTCGCTCGAAATTACAGTGCGAAACCCCTTGCCGTTCAAAACTTCAGTGTGAAGCCCTTGTGTGGATCGAAACTTCAGTGTGAACCCCTTGTGTGGATCGAAACTTCAGTCTGAAGTCTTGGCGTCTTTCGAAAACTTCCATGTGAAATGTCCGCGTCACTCCATAAGTCCGTTTCAGACGTACGCGTTGCTCGATAACTTCCGCGTGAAACTAACGTGTCTGCGAAAAACTTCCGCGTGAAACCTACGTGTCGCCGAAAAACTTCCGCGTGAAACCTACGTGTCGCCAAAAAACTTCGGTGCGAAGCCTTTGTGTCGCTCGAAAACACGGTGCGAAGCCTTTGTGTCGTTCGAAAACTTCGGTGCTAAGCCTTTGTGTCGCTCGAAAACTTTGGGGCGAAGCCTTTGGGTCGCTCGAAAACTTTGGGGTGAAGCCTTTGGGTCGCTCGAAAACTTTGGGGCGAAGACTTTGGGTCGCTCGAAAACTTTTGGTGCGAAGCCTTTGCGAAGCCTTTGGGTCTCTCGAAAACTTTTGGTGCGAAGCCTTTGGGTCGCTCGAAAACCTTTGGTGCGAAGCCTTTGTGTCGCTCGAAAACTTTTGGTGCGAAGCCTTTGTGTCGCTCGAAAACTTTTGGTGCGAAGCCTTTGTGTCGCTCGAAAACTTTTGGTGCGAAGCCTTTGTGTCGCTCGAAAACTTTTGGTGCGAAGCCTTTGTGTCGCTCGAAAACTTTTGGTGCGAAGCCTTTGTGTCGCTCGAAAACTTTTGGTGCGAAGCCTTTGTGTCGCTCGAAAACTTTTGGTGCGAAGCCTTTGTGTCGCTCGAAAACTTTTGGTGCGAAGCCTTTGTGTCGCTCGAAAACTTTTGGTGCGAAGCCTTTGGGTCGCTCGAAAACTTTGGTGCGAAGCCTTTGTGTCACTCGAAAACTTTGGTGCGAAGCCTTTGTGTCGCTCGAAAACTTTTGGTGCGAAGACTTTGTGTCGCTCGAAAACTTTTGGTGCGAAGCCTTTGTGTCGCTCGAAAACTTTTGGTGCGAAGCCTTTGTGTCGCTCGAAAACGTTTGGTGCGAAGCCTTTGTGTCGCTCGAAAACGTTTGGTGCGAAGCCTTTGTGTCGCTCGAAAACGTTTGGTGCGAAGCCTTTGTGTCGCTCGAAAACTTTTGGTGCGAAGCCTTTGTGTCGCTCGAAAACTTTTGGTGCGAAGCGTTTGTGTCGCTCGAAAACTTTTGGTGCGAAGCCTTTGTGTCGCTCGAAAACTTTTGGTGCGAAGCCTTTGTGTCGCTCGAAAACTTTTGGTGCGAAGCCTTTGTGTCGCTCGAAAACTTTTGGTGCGAAGCCTTTGTGTCGCTCGAAAACTTTTGGTGCGAAGCCTTTGTGTCGCTCGAAAACTTTTGGTGCGAAGCCTTTGTGTCGCTCGAAAACTTTTGGTGCGAAGCCTTTGTGTCGCTCGAAAACTTTGGTGCGAAGCCTTTGTGTCGCTCGAAAACTTTGGTGCGAAGCCTTTGTGTCGCTCGAAAACTTTGGTGCGAAGCCTTTGTGTCGCTCGAAAACTTTGGTGCGAAGCCTTTGTGTCGCTCGAAAACTTCGGGGCGAAGCATTTGTGTCGCTCGAATGAATTGGTGATGTTTTAAGTCCACTTTATGCACAGTAAGGCTAATCGGGACTGGACCTACAGTTTAAGTGGGATCCGAACCACAATGTGCCTCCACCGAGTATCGAACCCGGGAACCCTTGATTACAAGGCAACAACGCTACCACTGCGCCATATGGGAGGCCCCTTTGTGTCGCTCGAAAACTTCGGTGCGAAGCCTTTGTGTCGCTCGAAAACTTTTGGTGCGAAGCCTTTCTGTCGCTCGAGAACTTTTGGTGCGAATCCTTTGTGTCGCTCGAAAACGTTTGGTGCGAAGCCTTTGTGTCGCTCAAAAACTTTTGGTGCGAAGACTTTGTGTCGCTCGAAAACTTTTGGTGCGAAGCCTTTGTGTCGCTCGAAAACTTTTGGTGCGAAGCCTTTGTGTCGCTCGAAAACTTTTGGTGCGAAGCCTTTGTGTCGCTCGAAAACTTCGGTGCGAAGCCTTTGTGTCGCTCGAAAACTTCGGTGCGAAGCCTTTGTGTCGCTCGAAAACTTCGGTGCGAAGCCTTTGTGTCGCTCGAAAACTTCGGTGCGAAGCAATTGTGTCGCTCGAAAAAGTCGGTGCGAAGCCATTGTGTCGCTCGAAAACGTCGGTGCGAAGCCTTTGGGTCGCTCGAAAACGTCGGTGCGACGCCTTTGGGTCGCTCGAAAACTTTGGTGCGACGCCTTTGGATCGCTCGAAAACTTTGGTGCGAAGCCTTTGTGTCACTCGAAAACTTTGGTGCGAAGACTATGTGTCGCTCGAAAACTTTTGGTGCGAAGCCTTTGGGTCGCTCGAAAACTTTTGGTGCGAAGCCTTTGGGTCGCTCAAAAAACTTTGGTGCGAAGCCTTTGTGTCGCTCGAAAACTTTGGTGCGAAGCCTTTGTGTCGCTCGAAAACTTTGGTGCGAAGCCTTTGTGTCGCTCGAAAACTTTGGTGCGAAGACTTTGTGTCGCTCGAAAACTTTTGGTGCGAAGCCTTTGTGTCGCTCGAAAACTTTTGGTGCGAAGCGTTTGTGTCGCTCGAAAACGTTTGGTGCGAAGCCTTTGTGTCGCTCGAAAACGTTTGGTGCGAAGCCTTTGTGTCGCTCGAAAACGTTTGGTGCGAAGCCTTTGTGTCGCTCGAAAACTTTTGGTGCGAAGCCTTTGTGTCGCTCGAAAACTTGTGGTGCGAAGCCTTTGTGTCGCTCGAAATCTTTGGTGCGAAGCCTTTGTGTCGCTCGAAATCTTTGGTGCGAAGCCTTTGTGTCGCTCGAAATCTTTGGTGCGAAGCCTTTGTGTCGCTCGAAAACTTCGGTGCGAAGCCTTTGTGTCGCTCAAAAACTTCGGTGCGAAGCCTTTGTGTCGCTCGAAAACTTTGGTGCGAAGCCTTTGTGTCGCTCAAAAACTTGGGTGCGAAGCCTTTGTGTCGCTCGAAAACTTCGGTGCGAAGCCTTTGTGTCGCTCGAAAACTTCGGTGCGAAGCCATTGTGTCGCTCGAAAACGTCGGTGCGAAGCCTTTGTGTCGCTCGAAAACTTCGGTGCGAAGCCTTTGTGTCGCTCGAAAATGTCGGTGTAAACCCACCTGTCGCTCGTTATTTCAGTGTGAAATTCCCGTGCCATTTGTCTCTTCGATATGAAAGCAACACAGTCGTTCATGCTGGTGTTTCAAAACTTATTTAGTAAACTTTGTATCCCTGCCCTGTCTGTGGATGGAAATTACATTCTGCATACATTACCACGTTGGCAGCAAATGCCACGACAGTCACCGAGAAGCAGCACCCTCAATCACGCTCGACTGCAGACCACAACAAACGAACACCCTCTCTGTGAAACGTTGTTCCCACAGGAGCTCAGCGTCGTCTCGACCCCAGCGGAGGTGTGTCCGATACGTGCCTAGGGACAAACTTCGGCAAGGGTCCTTGTCTGAACAGACTCGGAAGAGCCGAGTGACTCTTCCCCTCTCCAATGTGGAGAACCTGTTCGTCTCTCTTTGAGGTGCTTAGGTGAGACAGTGCTTTGAAAGCGAGGCGCTAGACTATTCTGCAGTCAGTCCACAAAGCTACCAGTAGCTACTCATTTTCAGTTTCTATCCATTCTATGCACAGATAGGCTAATCGTGACTGCGCCTACAGTTTGTGTGGAGTTGTTCCCGAGCTGTCTACATGTGTTCTGATACGTTTCACACGTCAATACGTACGCGCAGAACTCAGTTCAGCTTCGATGAGTCCAACAAAACAATATGGACAAAACCCAGCAGGTATAAACATGATAATTTACTGGCGAACCTCGAACTCTAGACTCGCCAACTGGAAGATTGGTTTCCGCGCACAGATCGGTCAACTGCTGTATTAATGGAACTATCTGAAAGAAGTGACTTGCAAATTTTCACGTATGCTTATGACTACCGAAAAGGTAAAAAATCTCGCAGAAAGCATCGTCATCTATGGTCGAGAGTGATAACTTTTCAGACCATCCTCGTACTCGTAGTTACGTAAAAAAAAAATAATAACGTTCATTTATGTTCCTATTTATGTACATATTGACAGTCCTTGCCTACTTGGCATTTCTCAACTGTCAAATTACTCTTGCACCACCCTGTATGCTATGGGCGTTGTCAACATAGAATTTGAAATATGCGTGCAGTAATGCCCCTCCGGGTATTTTTCGGTTCTAATGTACCCCGAATGAATCCCATTATTTGTAGATTTGTGTCATTTCTACCATTTTTCGATAATCGAAGATGAGGATGTAAAAAAGGTAAAAGGTAAAGTGTTCCCCTGTGCATAGCACCACGCCATGAAGGCGTATAGGGGGTGTGGGGGTAACGCCCCACACTTTCTTGATCCGGTCGTGAGGAAGATGAGGATGATAAGATGAAATTAATGAAGGGGCACTCAATGCCAAAACCCGGGATTCGAACTGACGACCCCATGGTGCAGTAACGCGTCATGACAACCACTCCGCCCTGGTAGTAGGCCGGAATGGATGCAAACCGAGAGTCGAACTCTGAACCCCATGAGTACAGGAAAACTCAGGGGCCTTGCTAATGCTGAAGACCCGGGTTCGAGTCCTTGCGTCACTTTCACAATTCCCACCCCTGTACGAGCCAAGACGTAATAAACTATACGAGCAGATCTCCTGAACAATTCGTGTAGGCGTACATTACTTCTCGTCCGTGAAACGACGGTACTTGACATAAAACTTCGACTTTACCTTTTCGCGGCCGTCAACATATCCGTTCTACACCTGCAGAATGACGGTCCCTAATAACTCTTCTTATCTTCCAGCGAAAGCGATAAGCCTTA
This sequence comes from Lepisma saccharinum, assembly GCF_977018435.1. Classification (NCBI taxonomy): domain Eukaryota; kingdom Metazoa; phylum Arthropoda; class Insecta; order Zygentoma; family Lepismatidae; genus Lepisma; species Lepisma saccharinum. The sequence goes on along the minus strand of NC_139240.1, from coordinate 34,334,696 downwards.
AGTATTTTCGGTTTCGCTAATTCCATCTCCCCGAATCCTCCTAAGGGGGCTTGTAAAAGCAGGGACAATAAAAAGGAGAAGGCGTTTTGTCTTTAGGGGAGGAGGTGCAAGGGGTGAGCCATCTTCGGAAACGTCTTCTTGTCAGGTGTTGCATCAAACCGGGATGAAAAAGGACCGGAGATATTTCCCCCAGGGCCTATTATGCTTCGGTGCAATAAAGTAGAACATAAGCAGTGTTGTCATCTCTATAAAGTAAAAAGAACTGGTGTATTGAAAAATGTCCTCCATCATGGAATAGATTCGTCACAGTCCATTCCCTTTGTATCCTTGCATGACAGGCAACACTTCCTACTTCCGATGCAATGTCATCTGCTTACAGAATACGGACTGTGATGGCTTACGTTCCTCTGTTGAAGTACGTCCTACTTTTGACGCTGACTGTACGAGGAGCATTTCTGTCACTTTTGGCTAATCGCGAAGATGAGCATGAGTGATGATTAAGGAGCGGATCTTTAGGTGCTTAAAAGCTGGAAAATATTTTATTTTTTAGGATCTAAAAACAGTGGAAATATGTGGCTAAAAGTCAAACATATTTTCGGCACTCCAAACTATGCGTTTACACAAATAATTTCAAAACTTTACTTTGTGTGGAATGTCTAAAATATGTACAGTACTGTTATTTCCATAGAACTACGTGTTTTATACGGTAAAATCAAGCATTTTTATGTGAAATAAGACTTCGCAGATTACATTGAAGCCTTAATGTCGGCACTCCTACCGAGTATATCACATTTCTGAAGCAAGAGAAAAATATGTTTCATGTTTGTTTAAAATTGATGAAGGGACACTCACAACGAACACAGATGCCCACGCCGAGATTGGAAGCTTGGACCGATGGCGACGAAGCGCGATCTGCTAACCACTCCGCCACTAAGATCGGCGTCTCTCCCCTCACAATATTGAGGCTGTATACACTCATCACTAGGGCTCGGTAGTTAAGGAAAAATCCTTTTTTTTCCTGTGTCCGAAGACGAGGCACAACATAATATATGTTCATTTTGGTTCATTGTAGGCCAGAAGAAGGTGGGTCCTTTTTGCCTTTTTCGGCGTTTTTTGGCTTATTGGTCCTCTTTTAGCCATTTCTTTTAGGTCTTAACGGCTCTTTTTTGCAACTTCACCTTCTTTCGACTACGTTTTTACTGCCCATTCTCAATTCGAATCATCATCAGTTCATCACCTCTTAAACATCCTTTCTGTAGTAAAAAAAATAAAGAAAAAAAAGAATATATATATATATATATACAGGGTGATTCTAAAGGTATAGTACAAACGAAAACCACAGATACCTCCCATAAAATAGATACGAAAGTTCCCCTTCCACTTTGCCGAGAGATGCCTCCGTGAGGAGCTAGACAACGCCGAAAACGTGTGAAAATGAACTTCACACCTCTGTACAGCCAGTACCAGTGAAGATAGAAAGGCGGAACAAACGAAGTCAAAAGGAACACCAAAGTCGCCCATCCGAAAAACACTAGGCGGCAGCTGCGCAACGCATGCGCATGGGGTTCCACAAAGGAAATAGGAGTGTCCCGCAAGACAAGTGAAGGGAAAGGGTAGCGATCGACAACGGTAGGGAGAAAAGAAGCTATGAAGCATGAAGTAACAATTGCACAGCGGGAAACAAACACCATGACTGAAGCAGTGCAGTCGAGAAAAGTAGTGCGGGTTGCAGAACCACACGGGAGGACGACGTAGGATGTAAAAACACACCGAGAATGCAAGCAAAGTGGTCCGTGACACTCGACAGGCAACAGACGCGTACAGAAATGGCGGCGCTGGCGGTGCAGCGCAAGGGGAGTCCCCAAAACACAGTGGGGAGACACCGCAGCAAGAACAAAGCACGGTGCAACAAAAGAGAAAGAGGACCGGACGGGGAATGGTACCTGCCAAGGAGACAACAAATGCGGGACGAGGGATTCCCCGTAGCAGCACCGAGGGGATGTCACACAGAGGTCGTGCGCCAGCAGGACAAACACAGCAACTACGGGCACAGGAGGTTATTGCTAATGAAAGGTGCACGTACAGATAGGACCACGTACCCCGTACTGACGTTGTAACAAACGTCGTGATGGGGCCCAATCAGCCTCTTAGAAATGAAGCCGGAGGGCTGGGTGGGAGCGGGCGAAAGGCTGCTGGAGTGTCGTACGGACCCCACCACTCCGTACGGTGGACGACACTAGTGGACGAGGTCGGAATGTTTCCATCCCGATCACCAGTTCCACCGTTCCCAGACCTGACGCGGCTGCTTGCAACCGAGCGCAACCCCAGCCGAACAACTCGAGTCCCTCCTCGGCCGCAGCCTTCCGCTCCGAAACCAAGCGTGGCCTCACACCACCGCAGCCGCACACTGCCGCGTGGGTGTGGGACCGGGCCGAGCAAGGCTGGACAGATAAACTGCGTGGGACAATCGTGTAATGAAGCTACGTGGGGGTATGCACGTCTGTTCAACTGCTGGGTTACCCTACATTGGTGTACACAAACACCACACGATCGTACAGTCATGTTCAAAAATTCTGTCGCATGGACTTTTTCTAAGTCCAACGTCTTACGAAATTATGTTGGTAGCTCTGAAACAAGGATGTGTTGTGAAATATACGATCCTCCAATCAGAGTGAAGTTCGATTCGGATAAGCAGGAGGCGTGACTCACGGTCTTGTCCACAGGAAGTTCAACCAATGCAGCATTTTCAAATATGAGATAACGTCCCCATTGGTTAAATATTGTTTCAATAATGCGATTCGGCAGAAAGATTTCGCAAAAGTTTACTTTGTCGTTTTAATTGCCTTTAATCGTTTCAAATTAGTATTACGTTGTCCCAATTATAGTTCACGAGCTTAATATAATGTATTCATGTATGTGTTTGACAATCATATATCACTCATTAGAACAATTTTCACATTGTTTTCACTACGTGAGATGACATTTCATTTACATTTACGATAAAATAGTGGTTTGGGTGTAATAACAGTTTTCATTAATTAATTTAGAGATGCATTTTTATTTGTTGAGTTAATGATTAGGTTAATTCGTTATTTCTCGCGAAAAGAGGGAACCACAGCTGAAAGAAAATACACAACTTGTATTATTGAGGTCAAGAGTTCGTTTTAACATCACTTTTTGCACACATAGGCTAATCACGACTCGGGATACATTTAAATTGGAATCTGAAACCTTATGAGACCTGACTGGAACTTGGCAAAGGACACACTGATTACAAGACATCGATACATTACCACTTGGTCTGGCGAAGGCCAATAATAATGAGGGGTTGTGGGAGTGGGAGAGGGGTGACGGAAAGTAGAAAATAAATAGTATTTTTGGGGGTATTTAATGTTATATTTATACACATACAAACCTAAGAAAATATTTATTTTGATACATGTGTGTGGGGGTGGGGAAGGGGGAAAAGAGAGGGACAGAAAGATATTGGGAGAGATGGGACGAAGAGGTGATAGTGGAAAATGTTTTATTTGACGTTCAGTAATAAAAACAATCAAATCAATGATGATTATCTTATAAATTCCATATTTAATGTAAATTTGTTTTAAAAATGGGGGCGGGGAGATGTTTGTTTTACGTTCAGTGCAGGATAACAAGTGGAGACACATAGTGGTTCGTATCTCACTTTAAACTGTAGGTCCAGGCCCCATTAGTCTATCTGTTTATAAAGTGGATTTAGAATTCTGTAGAAAATAACGTAAGTAAAATTCGTGTGGGTATTAATATGTCTGACAAATTTACAATTCATGATGGGTTAAAACAAGGAGATGCATTATCTCTATTGCTCTTTAATTTTGCCTTAGAATATGCTGTTAGGAAGGTAAAAGAAACTAAAGAAGGACTAAAATTAAATAGTGTGACTCAGTTGTTAGCATATGCAGATGATGTAGACTTACTGGGGGATGATTTGAATACAATTAAGAATAATGCTAAAATATTTTTCGAAAGTGCTAAAGAGATTTGGAAGTTAACAAAGAGAAAACTAAATATATGCTTACAGGCCGAAACCAAGTGTTAGGTAATAATCAAAATCTAATTATTGATAACAACTCGTTTGAACCAGTTTCCAAATTCAAATACTTAGGAGAAATATTAACAAATGAAAATTATATTAAAGAGGAAATAAAAATTAGGCTTAATTCAGGAAATTCATGTTACTTCTCTCTTCATAAACTTTTGTCTTCTCGTTTAATATCTAAGAAACTAAAAGTTAAAATATACAAAACAGTAATTTTGCTTGTAGTATTATATGGATGTGAAACTTGGTCCCTTACATTGAAAGAGGAACATAAATTGAGAGTATTTGAAAATAAGATCCTTAGGAAAATATTTGGACCTAAAAGGGATGAGGAGACAGGTGAATGGAGAAGGTTACATAATTTAGAACTACATAATTTGTATTCATGTCCAGATATTAGTAGAATAATTAAATCAAGAAGACTTAGGTGGGCAGGCCATGTGGCACGAATGGGAGAGGAAAGAGGAGTTTACAGGATTCTTGTTGGGAAACCTGATGGTAAGAGACCTGTATGAAGACCAAGACGAAGATGGAGGGACAACGTTGAGATGGACCTAAGGGAAATCGGTAGGGATGGAAAAGAGTATATAGAACTTGCTCAAGATAGGGAAAGATGGAAGGCCTGTGTTGCTGCAGCCTTCGGGTTTAAGGAGTCTAGGGAGTTAGTTAGTAGAAAATAACGTCGATCTAGTATTTTGGATTTTAGATGCGTTGAGACCACTAAAATTTCCAATTCTTACAATAAGAAACCTGTTCACATATTACCATTTTGAAAGAGAGAGAGTTAATTGTATAATCTTTCGTTGTTAGTTTCAAAGAAGACTAATTCAAATAGTAACAATGGGAACGAACAAAGCTTACGAAAAGTTTTTGCCACCGTGTGGATTTGAACCTACGACCATTAGAGTGACAAACCAGTGCGATAACCACTACCCCACAAGTTCGTTTCTTGTTACGGCATGATTATGAGTTAAGACCAATTCGTTCAATGTTCATTATAAATATAATACCCACCCGCCTCTTTATAAACAACACACCCAAACGCTCCTTTGTAGCAAATGAAATAAAGGTGGTATGAATGTCACAAAACATTTAAGCAAAATCTACTATATTTACGACACAATCGTTTTACATGGAGAGGCTACAGCTTCGAGAATTGAGGTTGTGGTTTGGAATTTGTAAAGAGGTATGTGAATATAGAAATGTGTTAATGCTTATTTTTTAAACAGTGAACTCATAATTTTATATCTCTCTGTCCATCTCATTATCCTACTTAGGAACTAATTAGTATTGCAGGAGTCATACTGAAAAGAAATCTCACGTGACAATGACGAGAAATTAGATTTACGGAAGGAATATTTTTCATATTTTAAAACCTTGAAGGGCATGGGCTATCTCCCGACTGTCAGTCTCCCTTCCACAATCCTACCTAGAGTTATCTTCAGCTGGCAACGATGTGACGTTGGTCAGCACGTCGAACCCTCAGCCGTTATAGAAGATATCTGAAACCATATTACACCAGTCACTCGTAGCTCCCCAATTTCCTCACGATGGTGGGTTGCCACCGGTCCTATACAGATAACAGGCCGAGAACCCAGGACGACTCGAATCCATGCCGTCCCGCTGCAGTCGGAGTCCAAAGCACAGAGTCTTAGACCGAACCGTTACGGAGGAGGAGAGTTTTCATATTTTCTTTCTTATAAATGTCGACAATACATTAAATATATTATGCACCAAAAATTAGTGTCAAAAAATAGCCGGTTCTATAAGAGATTCGAATCTTCGATCTTCACTCAACTAGGCCGCTATTTATTTTTAACAATTTCCCATTTTCTCACTCAATAACCTTCGTTGAACGTTTGTCTTAACAGTCGTTAGCAATCTTGTAAACCTTATTAACCTATCTGCTGTCTATCACAAATGTATTTTACAACCTGGAGTAAATTTTGATGTCTGCAATTTAGAACTTGACTTTCGTGGTAAGTAATTCTCTACCGTCTACTATAATAAATAAATCAAAGTCTACATATCTCATATTTTGTAAATGCGAAATGTCATTGTTAAATGTTACAAACTATTTCTTATTCCACCGTTAGTTCCAGATTTAGCCACAGCATTCTGGAAACCAGCGTGAAACGTGTTTCCCACACTTCCAAGGTCAGGTGAACCCTTATCAGTTGTATTGGATGCCTGTGAACATGTTACTTCATACGTCATGGTACTGTGGTGGATTTCTTCCCCTTCCCCTTTTACCTTGAACGGTAGTAATCCCCGACGGGGCACGACGAATCAATCACAGAAAAGCAGACTGTCTAGTAAATCGCATGCCATGTATTACTTCGAGCTCCTAGGTTTTGGAAAGTGAAATAAAAAAGTATGTAACATTAATTCATAATGGTTGACTTCTTTGGGTATTATTTCATGACTCTTTTCTACTTACTCCAATGAAACGTTTGTCTACTGTTTTCAGTAGATCAATAGGTGTTTTGAAACATCTATTGTGTTCAGATTTTCAAAAAGATATAAATACAAACAATAATAAGGGGGTATGAAATCAATATTTACAGCCAAAATATTAAACTTAACATATTATACACTATACTAAATAAATGAATTTCACTTGCAGTTTCTCTACTGTACTGGTTTCAGTAGATCAATAGGTGTTTTGAAACATCTATGTTAAGATTTTTTAAAATTTGAATTACAATTTGTGTACCTGAAAACTTAGGGTATTTTACACCCGTCAAGCTATACGGGGTCCAGCCCCTTATCATGACAAAAATAAAAGCGTGTCTGAAAACTAAAATATCCTTACCTGGGTTAAAAGCTGAGCGTGTAAAGCGGCAGACAGTCAGCACAAACAAGGACAACACACACGCAGTCCTACAAAGATTATACTAACAGTAGGTCCTGTCACCAGAGCCTCGTTAGTTTGCAAAATGGAGTTCACTCTGTACTACATGGAAGTGATGTTGGTTTAAATTTTAAATAGATATAAAAACAAATTGTTAGTGAGGAGGAATAAAAAGTTATATTTACAGCTAACATGCTGAGCTAAACACACTGCAAGGGTGTAAGGAATGACCTTCCACGAAGTATGTACACCCAGTTGTTGCTTCCACGTAGTACACCCTGGACTTCAGTTTGCAGACGAACGAGGTTCTGGCGACTGGTCCCATGGTCAGTATAATTTTCTGTGTTTTTCTGTGTTTGGTCCTTGTGGGTGCTGAGTGCCTCTTTACAACCTCAGCCTTTAACCGAATTCAGAATATTTTAATATGTTAGTTACAACACGACGTTACAGTTATGTTATTTTAGTTCTGGTAAGGGGCTGGACCCCGTATAAAGTGACAGGTGCAAAATAGCCTAAGTGCTGACGCACCCAAAATTTTGAATTCAAATTCAAATTCAAACACACTACATGCCATATTACATGTAGTACTGAAGAGAATATTTCACTTGTAGTTCCTCAACTGTAATTACACATTAGGCCTACTGAAAGTGTTCAGTAGGGAATCATTGATTTTGAGTAGATTTCCGAGAGACAAAGTAGAGTACTACAATTGATAACAGTAGACTCTATCTACTGTAAACTGTAGAAATTACGTAGGTTTATAACGACGATGAGAATGAAACAGAGGTAAAAACAATGATAATGAAATGCAAAAGCGTCCTGGAGCAAACAGGAACGTAGAATGTCTGGCAGCGAGACGCAAGAGTTGATCAAGTGATTGTAGCGTCAAATTTAGCTTAGAGCTGACAATTGATATTTCTACATGAGCTCAACATACAAGTTACATACAATGAGAGAATTGAATTGAGTTTACATCTCACGTGATATGAGTCGAAACTATTGTTGCACATTGAACTGTGAAGTGAATCAATATTCAATTCGATTAACTAGTGAATGGTGATGTGCTGAGATTTTGTAGCGAGATGTGCCAAATGGCTGATAGTATAATATTTTATGGACACATTGATTTAATATATTTGAACAATCTTATAACGTGCGATTTTACATGAAATTGTATTACTTGAATCTACATCACTTCATTGCAAAGGCTACAAGGCATTTTATGGGTTGTAAAATTCTGTGTTCGATTCACCGTTCGGTTAACTCTGCGATTTTTATTTCTTATTAAACCGAAAAATTATTTATTGCATTTTACTTATTACGAAAATTCGTATATTATTTGCTTTGCAAAATGTAGAGAATATATTGTTTTTCATGCTTTTTACAAGAATACAACTATGCATGGTGAACAAAAAATAATGTAAAATAAATACTATTCACAAAAGGATGTCAATAGTATTTATTTGTTTTGTTTCTTGATAATTTTCCCTAAAATAAAAATATATAACTTTCGCTGTACATGACATTTCGTCGAATGTGACACATGGATCATTTTTATGCAAATCATAGTAAAATGATGAGAAATTCAAAAACATATTCTGAAATATTATTTTCAAAAATAACATTGAGAAATCATTAGAATGGAGTGTTATTTTTTAAAAAAATATATAACATTTTTATTTCTTTAAATTATTAATTAAATACAATACTTAGTTGCTATATATAATAATAATAGGGGTAATCGAACAGAAGTCAAACCTATAATCTTCGGCGTGTAATACTGATAGCCTATCAACGAACCAATTTACCATCATAAAAAAAATTGAAGTTTTTTCCTCCGAAATTACTGGCTAGTGCACGCTGGAACCTTGCCATACGAATATCTACCCTGCCACTACAAGAAGCCACGTCACAACCTCAATTTTCGAAGCTGTAGCCTCTCCATGTAAAACGATTGCGTCGTAAATATAGTAGATTTTGCTTAAATGTTTTGTGACATTCATACCACCTTTATTTCATTTGCTACAAATTAGCGTTTGGGTGTGTTGTTTATAAAGAAGCGGGTGGGGATTATATTTCTAATGCATATTGACGAATTGATCTTAGCTCATAATCATGCCATAACAAGGAACGAACTCGTGGGGTAGTGGCTATCGCACTGGGTTGTCACTCTAGTGGTCGTAGGTTCAAATCCCCACGGTGGCAAAAACTTTTCGTAAGCTTTATTCGTTCCCATTGTTACTATTTGAATTAGTCTTCTTTGAAACTAACAACGAAAGATTATACAATTAACTCTCTCTCTTTCAAAATGGTAATGTGAGGACAGGTTTCTTATTGTAAGAATTGGAAATTTTAGTGGTCTCAACGCATCTAAAATCCAAATTACTAGATCGACGTTATTTTCTACGGAATGCTAAATCCACGTTATACACAGATAGGCTAATGGGGCCTTGACCTACAGTTTAAAGTGAGATACGAACCACTATGTGTCTCCACTTGTTATCCTGCACTGAACGTAAAACAAACATCTCCCCGCCCCCATTTTTAAAACAAATTTACATTAAATATGGTATTTATAAGATAATCATCATTGATTTGATTGTTTTTATTACTGAACGTCAAATAAAACATTTTCCACAATCACCTCTTCGTCCCATCTCTCCCAATATCTTTCTGTCCCTCTCTTTTCCCCCTTCCCCACCCCCACACACATGTATCAAAATAAATATTTTCTTAGGTTTGTATGTGTATAAATATAACATTAAATACCCCCAAAAATACTATTTATTTTCTACTTTCCGTCACCCCTCTCCCACTCCCACAACCCCTCATTATTATTGGCCTTCGCCAGACCAAGTGGTAATGTATCGACGTCTTGTAATCAGTGTGTCCTTTTCCGAGTTCCAGTCAGGTCTCATAAGGTTTCAGATTCCAATTTAAATGTATCCCGAGTCGTGATTAGCCTATGTGTGCAAAAAGTGATGTTAAAACGAACTCTTGACCTCAATAATACAAGTTGTGTATTTTCTTTCAGCTGTGGTTCTCTCTTTTCGCGAGAAATAACGAATTAACCTAATCATTAACTCAACAAATAAAAATGCATCTCTAAATTAATTAATGAAAACTGTTATTACACCCAAACCACTATTTTATCGTAAATGTAAATGAAATGTCATCTCACGTAGTGAAAACAATGTGAAAATTGTTCTAATGAGTGATATATGATTGTCAAACACATACATGAATACATTATATTAAACTCGTGAACTATAATTGGGACAATGTAATACTAATTTGAAACGATTAAAGGCAATTAAAACGACAAAGTAAACTTTTGCGCAATCTTTCTGCCGATTCGCATTATTGAAACAATATTTAACCAATGGGAACGTTATCTCATATTTGAAAATGCTGCATTGGTTGAACTTCCTGTGGACAAGACCGTGAGTCACGCCTCCTGCTCCTCCGAAACGAACTTCACTCTGATTGGAGGATCGTATATTTCACAACACTTCCTTGTTTCAGAGCTACCAACATAATTTCGTAAGACATTGGACTTAGAAAAAATCCATGCGACAGATTTTTTGAACATGACTGTACGTAGTGCTCCCCGTCGGCTCGAGCAAGACGGACGAAGTACGTGTTGTGGGTCAATGGGGAAAGAATGAAGGACGCTGCATGTGTTCCACGATGACAAGGCCCCACCTGACGGCAGTGGTCAGGTAGTGAAGAGCACAGGCACGGGTGGCTCAGGAACGTCAGCTGATTGTACCACAGCGCCGTGCGGACGTGTGGGCTGATTGCTGATTGGAAGTGCAGCGTCAGGGAGCGTGTCAGTGAAAGAGCCGGTGCGGTGGTGGTGTGCTTGACGTACGACAATTGAGTACGTTGTTTCGAAGCCGTTGTGACCAGTGTGTGTGTGTGTGTGTGTGCCACCTGTACACTGCAGTACAGTATTCCATAATTGGCACTATCCTCACCGTACCATGGAACGCTACACATTTGTAGAACTGAGGGACATGCATTTTGTCTACGGCCTTGCAGATGGCAATGGCCGAGCAGCTGCACGCCTTTATCGCGGACGGTATCCGGAGAGGCGACAACCCGACAGCAGGTTGTTTTCGAACGTGCACCGTACCCTTGGTGAATCGGGTGTGTTACGTGCAGGCCATCATGTCGGTAACCCAAGACATGTGCGCACCGCGGCGATCGAGGAGGACGTACTTGCTCGCGTGGACGACACACCGTCCACTAGCACCCGTAGCATTGCACGTGCAGTGGGAGTATCACAGTCGACAGTGTGGCGTGTCCTTCATGATGATCTGCTGTATCCCTATCATCCACAGCGAGTCCACGCGTTGCAGGCTGGGGATTACCCACGACGTGTGGAATTCTGTCAACGACTGTTGCAGTTTTGTACCGACGATCCCCGTTTTGTACCGACGATCCCCGTTTTTTGCGCCATGTGCTTTTCACGGACGAGGCAACATTCACCCGTGAGGGCATCTTCAATTGCCGAAACAGCCATGTGTGGGATTATGAAAATCCACATGCAGCAGTCGAGGTGCACCATCAGACCCAGTTTGCAGTGAATATCTGGGCAGGTATCATCGATGAACAGATTATCGGTCCATACCTGCTGCCACCACGTTTAAATGGCCGCCTCTATCGCACCTTTCTTGCATCAGTCCTTCCAGAGCTGCTAGAAGATGTATCCCTCAACGTGCGACATCGTATGTGGTTTCAATTGGATGGAGCGCCTGCACATTTTGATGGCACAGTGCGAACCCTTTTGCACCATACCTACCCACAGCGCTGGATCGGCAGAGAGGGCCCCGTCCCCTGGCCCGCCCGTTCGCCTGACCTCACACCAATGGATTTCTTCTTGTGGGGCCATGTGAAAACACTCGTCTACGAGACCCCTGTGCCTGACAAGGAAACATTGGTAGCGCGGATACTTGCAGCATCGGCCGAGGTGTGTACCATGCCAGGGATTTTTGATAGGGTTCGCCAGAATTTCCTGCGACGCTGCAATGCCTGCATTGAATGTGGTGGTCGTCAATTTGAGCAACTTTTGTAACAACGTCAGTCCGGGGTACGACTACGTACTACGTACTATTCCTATCTGTAAGTGCACCTTTGCGTGGCAATAATCCTCCTGTGCCCTTAGTTGCTGTGTTTGTCCTGCTGACGCACGACCTCTGTGTGACATCCCCTCGGTGCTGCTACGGGGAATCCCTCGTCCCGCATTTGTTGTCTCCTTGACAGGTACCATTCCCCGTCCGGTCCTCTTTCTCTTTTGTTGAACCGTGCTTTGTTCTTGCTGCGGTGTCTCCCCACTGTGTTTGGGGACTCCCCACGCGCTGCATGTATTTGTTTCCCGCTGTGCAATTGTTACTTCATGCTTCATAGCTTCTTTTCTCCCTACCGTTGTCGATCGCTACCCTTTCCCCTCACTTGTCTTGCGGGACACTCCTATTTCCTTTGTGGAACCCCATGCGCATGCGTTGCGCAGCTGCCGCCTAGTGTTTTTCGGATGGGCGACTTTGGTGTTCCTTTTGACTTCGTTTGTTCCGCCTTTCTATCTTCACTGGTACTGGCTGTACAGAGGTGTGAAGTTCATTTTCACACGTTTTCGGCGTTGTCTAGCTCCTCACGGAGGCATCTCTCGGCAAAGTGGAAGGGGAACTTTCGTCTCTATTTTATGGGAGGTATCTGTGGTTTTCGTTTGTACTATACCTTTAGAATCACCCTGTATATATATTTGAACCATCCCTGAAACGAGAGAAAAACATTTTTTGACGACTGAATCAGGTACGGTAAAAGGTCCTTTAACCCTAACTTGTCTGGAAGGTTGCGCTGTAAATGGCAACTTTCTCTTGTTTTTGGAAGCTTTCAGTTTTTTCGCAATGTGTGTTCCATATCACCAGAATTTTGTATTTTTTATTCATTAAATATGTAATTAAAACTGAAGTTATTAATTAATTTGGATCACATCTATACGTCCTTTTTTCCGCTTTTAGGTCCTTTTTTGATAGTTTTAGGTCTTTTATATTAGGTCCTTTTTTGGCAATTTATAGGTCTTCAACTTCCGAGCCCTAGTCATCACATACAAGATACACGATACATTAGGAATATTGTGACCGTGATTTCAGGCTCCAGACTCCTTTTAGCCTGCAAGAAAGGCTCTAATAATTCAGAAACTTACTCCTGAACTCAGGAATGGCTGGTGGCACTGGACACCAAAGTATTATATGTCCATTGATTTTCTTCGACCTTCTGTTCTAATATCGCTTACGTTCCACAGCAACACAATCATGCAGCAATGCTTATCCTACGAACTTATGCAATCTGCCAATCGGAGGTGCGCTTCGGGCTGCCTGCATACAGGCGTTTAATTGCAATTTCATCCCACTTCTGCTATCAACCGTACAGCTTTACAGGCCAAGCAAAGGTTCGCTTTCGCAAAGAGCGTTCAGAAACCGCCAGGGTGGAAGGGCTTTCAGGGAGCAAAGATCCCGATAAAGAATTGGTCCCCTGATCCGTTCGTGCTCCGAGATCCCTCCGCAGTCTCGCGTGCTGCTGTTAAACTTCCGTTTACGTGCTTCGGAGAATGTCGGGGGTGGAGGAAGTGTTGTGGCTGAAGGATAAGGCTCATGGAACGGGAGGGGGGAGGCAGGGCAATGTTAAGTTCAGCCAAAAACTAAAACGGGGAGTGTAGATGTAACGTTCGCCATCAACTTAAGACAATGGTTGCCAACTGTAACGAAACGTTTCCACCTCTGGTAGAATCACTGGCGTACGCTGGATTCTTTTTTCGGAGGAAGACGGAATCGTACAGATAGGTACATAGTTGCGTTTTAAGAGGGGTGGGATACACCATACAATATATCGTAATTACGATGTTTAACTTTCGTTTCAAAAGACAAAAATGGTAATAATTTTAAGGAGACTTTCCATATAAACCTTTGTTTTCCTCCCGAGTTTTTTACTGCTTTCATTTGAAAACTTTGATTCATCTCAAAATTTCCTATCACTTCCATCCCTGTGGGTAGAATGCAAATTAGAAACAAAAATAGGGTTGTTACGTTTATATAATTTGTATTCGGCTCTGAGGAAAAATTAAATGTTCTAGTGCTTTATATGATGAAGTACACATCGTTTGGCAGTTGTATAGCTTGCGTATAATACTCAAGAAGTGACCAGACTTCGTTTCTACATTTACCCTTGTTATACAAACAAAATAGTTACTACATTTCTGTTACCGAAAAAATCTAATAATTAAAATGATTAATGCAAAACAAAACTACTACCATAAGTTTTTATAGTTTAAAACTAAATCAATGGTCTCGTAAACCACAAATGAATATATACTTTTAAAAACATCAAAGAAGATAATACTACTACTCGGTAGTATCAACAAAATTCAGACTGATAAATTACCTCACACTGCAAATCTCTAATGCTCCAGGGTATATGAGTGGTTGGGGTTCTTGTCTCTAGTACGAGGGTTCCTGGTTCGATCCCCGATAGTGTTGACGCAGCAAATGTGAGGTTTAGACAACCAGACAGTACTTGATGCGTTGACCATAGAACACTGAATGAAAAACTGCTGACTATATAATTCTACTCTCGCATCAAACATTAAAGATAAACTCGTTACCACAGTAACAGAGATTTATTATTATTAAATGGAGTAAAACTGAACAAAAAATGTTCAGAAACAATGGAAGGAACTGATAACGAATCCATGGCCGTATATGGGGGGAGGGATCCAAAGCCCTACCATAGGCTTAATAAACTTTTTCAATTAATTACATACCGTAATAATATCAACAATTAATAATTTCATTATATTACTTGGAAGCATTTTAAAAAAATACTCATGGTTGATTTGTAACTAATGGTCACATTATTCAATTACAATATTTTCGTCATAATCTAAACACTTTTCAGAATTTGTTGTGGAAAATTATACTGCAACTGGCCATGATTAAATCTATGTAGTGAAATTTCAAAAGCTGAAAATACAAACATAATTGCAATCCTACAATGAAAATTATGAATAATAATAATGTTGTTGTTAATGCGCGCATACTGACTGATACATACAGTGAGTTCGTTTAAAAAGAATTTAAAAAAAACCGCAGCGCAACAACCCTTGAGGGCCAGGGCCTACCTACCGAATGCAGGCCTCCCTCCAATATGCCGAGGGAGGGAGATCATCCAACCAGTTACTGGGTGATGTATGGTCAGCACGACGAACCCCAGGCGTCGTTGCAGGTTTCCATGAGCGAGTTATGCTACTCATTCGTAACTCCCCAAATTCCTCACGATGGTAGGTTGCCACCAGTCCATACACTGTTCGAAATGTTCGGAGAAAAGTTGTTACGCTTCCCCCCGCCCATTTCGTAGCCCAAGCCTGACGCTTTAGACAGCACGGGCACTGTGCGTGACATTACAAAGAAATATATTACTGATTATTTTTAAACTGTTTAATGATGATGATGATGATAATAATTAGCAACCTTTTTACAAATACAATCACTAACCACAAGTAATAGTTATTACTATTATTATTATTGTTCAGTAACTATTACAATATTACTAGCCTCGGTTTGCTGAACGTTGAACCCCTTCCATTATTTCTCTCTGTATAATTGACTCTGTTGTTGTCAACTCAGATTTGCTCCGAGTATGGAGACTTCCTTGCGGAAAAGCTAGAATGTTTCTAGTTCAGGGAGTTGGCAACACTTCCCGTGGGTGTGTGGGAGGAATGCAGGATAACAGTCTACGGAAGAAGACAAGAGAGAAGACCTGGAGAAAGATGGTGAAATTGGATTCCGCTTAACCGCGTGGGAAACACCGAAAGGGTATTTCTGGGAATACAGCTTTTCCCTGGGTGGTTTAATTTTTTCCCCGGTATTACGTAACTACATGATAACGATGTTCAAGTCGTCAGCGAAAAAAAAACTTTGGTAATTATCGATTTCGGGAAGTTTTCTACGAATCAAAAAACTATTGTTACAATTTCGACATTCGTTTCCTTGCATTTCAAGAAAATATAACTCACGCACGAAAACAGTCATGGTGGAAAACGTGTCTTATCTGATGGATACGTAACAACGATATAGGAGGATCTGATCATGTGATATAGTGTTGCAATCCGAATGCAATTAGCTCTAAACATAGTCCGAAGATAAAAACTGAAACGATCGACAAGGGAGGATGGTTTGATGTCCAAGAAATAAAATACCATTTCGAGATTTCCGCCATTTTGAAACAACGGGGCGCCATACTGGATTCATTCACATACCCTCGACTTGCTATGGACGATAACTTACATGTCCTGTAGAATTGGACAAGAATAGCCCCAAGAGTAGTATCGTGGTAGTAATCATATTAACCCACACAATAATAGCCTTCTTCGTGGCAGATTGGTTAGCAAAGGGCGCTACGACGCCCGGTGTCCCGGGTTCGAACTCCGGCCTGGGCGTGGGTGTTCTCTTTGAGTGTCACTTCATCAATTTTATCACTCATCCTCATATTTGCGATTAGCCAAAACGTGACAGAAAAGCAAGGTAAAATAAACCCAATCAATCAATAAAAGAAAAGAGGAAAACTACATTAATTAGAGAGTTCAATAATTTTCTCAAGTGTAATTACTACGACTCGGAAGTTGAAGACCTATAAATTGCCAAAAAAAGACCTAAAATGTCAAAAAAAGGACCTAACACCGGAATAAAGGACGTATAAATATGATCCAAATTAATTAGTAACTTCAGTTAATTACATATTTAATGAATAAAAAAATAAAAAATTCTGGTGGTATGGAACACAGAGTGCGAAAAAAACTATATGAATGAAATGCTTCTTCTTTCAGTCCAAAAATGTTTTTCTGTCGTTTCAGGGAAAATTCAAATATATTTCTTTCTTTTTTTTTAATTTTTTTTACTACGGAAAGGATGCTTAAGAGGTGATGAACTGATGATGATTCGAATTGAGAATGGGCAGTAAAAACGTAATCGAAAGAAGGTGAAGTTGCAAAAAAAAAAAAGCAGTTAAGTCCTAAAAAATGGCTAAAAAAGAACCAATAAGCCAAAAAACGCCAAAAAAGGACAAATAAAACCCACCTTTTTCTGACCTACAATGACCCAAAATGAACATATATTATGTTGGGCCTCGTCTTCGGACACTAGGGAAAAAAAAAGGATTTTTCCTCGACTTCCGAGCGCTAGTAATAACATTTCGACTATAATGCACACATGAATAGCAAGTAATGCGTTAACTCTCCTTCAGACTGGAAAATGTTCGCTAAACTTGTCAAGATTGATTGGTTAATTGATTTGGTTTATCTTATTCGCTCTTATGCCACTTTTGACTAATCGCGAAGATGAAGATGAGTAATGATATGATGAAATTGGTGAAGAGACACGAATTGTCACGAAGAAAAATTAGTCGATTTGGATCATTCAATTTTAACGTAAATACACAAGTATTTTTCCGTGCATCCTAATATTGAAGCCAAAGACCCTAATATTGAAGCCAAAGACAAGTTTAGTATGGTAATTGATTGATTGAGTTGGTGTTTTAAGTCCTCTTTATGCACAGTAAGGCTAATCGGGACTGGACGAACGGTTTAAAATGGGATCCATTTAGTATGGTAATAAATGATTTTTAGGTACTGGTAAACTGGTAAAAAACTTCGCATTAGAATGCAGCATGGGACCACTTTCGCTCCCTCAAAGTCGTTCGAGTCTCCCACGCTCGAGCGTGCTATGCTTGAGCGTAACACACTCGTAGTGGAATGATTGACAAAGTGCGTATTTGAGAGCCTAATAAGAAGCACTGTCAATCTAAACCCCATACATTGAAGGAAACCACTCCGTGCAATTACAATTCTAAATCATAATTCCGTATATTATTATGTAAGACTCAAATACAATACATACGAAAGCATGCAATATCTACAAACCGAAACGTAAAATGGATACCCGTGCTGACAGACCTACCTAAGCAATTACAAATACCGTATCACAGTGCAACAAGTACGTGTACATCATTGCTCACTTACCGAAAAGGATCATCATATTATGCGAAATAATAAAATGCAGTTATAACATTCATTCGAAGATCATTTTAATGTGACAAAAATCGTAGAAACATAAAATGTCAGCCTAGATAGTTTCAGCCCATATCCATGTATTTCATTTTCACATATCTCGGTGACATATATACAAAACTGCATTTTAACATGGACATGATGACTATGTTCACCAATCTTTCAATTTCACTTTGTCCTTACTTTACTATCCATATTTCAGGAGCCATTACCATAGACAAATGACGGAAATACGTGTACTAATAGGGTTCGAGAGTTCGAGTGTATTCTGCTCGTTCGAGCGTTTATCGCTCGAGCAGAAGACCTATCAATTCTGTATTTCCATCTAGCGTTGCCTGTGCGAACTACTGTATTTGCTGCTCGAGTGAAAAACGCTTAATTGCACCACTCTACTTCACATAATGGTCGCACCCCAGTTTCTTGCACAAAAAAATTGTATAAAATCTTCGACGATTATGCGGAGAAATACGACATTTCACGACAGCTATTCGTGCCTATCTTAACAGTAAGACACGCATCGACATTTTTCGATTCAGAGATGACGTTCGACAATATTGCTGCCATCAGCACGCTGACTAACAATCACCAATAATAGCGACAAAATCTGAAAAGAAAATCTATACTATTCTTCCAGAAATAACAGGAAGATATGACAATCGCTTCAATGCCCTATTCGAATCCAGCAACCCAATGACAAGTCCTCGTGCCTATCTTCAAATCGAGACAATGATGGGGAGAACGGAAAGGACGTACGTGTCATGAATTATATCTGATTTCCATCTTCTTATTCACCTCCTCAAACTGGTCTTCGATTAGAATTATTTTATCTCAACGTGCTACGACGTCAGGGGTACCGCGTTCGAATCCGGGGCTGGGCATCCCTTCATCAATTTCATTAATCATCACTCACATTCATATTGGTAGAAATGAGAAGCAAAATAAACAACACTCAATCAGCCCCTTAGGGTTCTTACCCGAATCTTATTAAGCCCAACACCCTTACTTTTCCACGCTTTCAGTGTATTATGAAATGATACAAATTTAAAATTTAAGGTATTTTACGTGCGATATGGATCGGCGGTGAACTAGTCAGGAGGGCTTCTGACTGCTGCCACGCGGGAGACCCGTGTTCGATTCAGGGGATGGGCGATCTAAAGTATATGTTTCTCCAAACTTTGACCTGCATACAGAAGCGGGTATGAGGTTCACCCAACCTAAAATAAATAGGTCCCTGGGGGCAATCCTGGTCCTGCGAACATCACGTAAAAAATGGCCGAGATCGGGAATGTGTGGGATCCTACCCCAGCATTCATGGGACGGTGCTATACTTACGGGGAACCATTTACCTGCGGTGAGAAATAATGAACCTTACAAGGAATGGCAGAGTAAGTTTGAGTTTTTACAATACACATTACAAGTGCTCAATGTGGACCCTGCCTGTTACACGGTACTTATCGAAAGGCGAGACTAGTTCTTCCCACATTCTGGTCAGCATGTCTGGAGTAATGGTAGCAACAGGCGAAAGATTGTATATTAATTTGCTTTTTTATTATTTAGACTAGTTTTTCTGCCAGTTTGGCACATTGCGACGATAAGGATGAGTGATAATGTGTTGAAATTAATGAAGTGAAACTCACAAAGAGCACCCATGACAAGGCCTGGATTCGAACCCGCGACCCATGGCGTCCTGTGCCAACCACTCCGCCAAGGGGGTCGGCTCAGCAGACGGAAGAATCTTGCATCTTAAGTCAGATAGGTTGTTAAGATGGCTGCGACACACACATCCGATCTCTTAAGGGGAAAAGTCGCACGGGGTTAGTTCAGGTGACCTTGGAGGCCATCAGAATGGAACACGAAAAACTCTACGATCAAGAGCCGTCGCCACCATAAACACAGTGGCGCTATCACGCGGCGGTGTGAGGAAACAACTTTTGCATGTAGAATTCCACATTTCCACATCGGGCAAGGAACAAACACGTGTGGTTGCACAAGTAGCCATAGGGATCACTTAAAATTCCAATATTCTGTACATACAGAAAGGTTTACGGTATATTTCTAGACTTGAAATGTGAAAGTGCTGGTTCCAGGTACAAGAGACTAAGTTTAAAAAGTGTTTCTTTTCAAATACAAAACATCTGTCGCAGCAAATTAGAGTTAACAAATACATGGACAATACATACTCAGCAAATGTGCAATATGTTATCCCTGGCTTTTCCACGTTTTCTAGATCAGAGGCAATCCTGTGCGCTTCGCTGTATCAATCGCTTCCTTCACTTTCGTTGTATAATGTCCTGAACATTATATTACAGTTATGTGGAGCATATCTTTGAAATTTTGTTAAGTGTGTTGCAGACAACCCATATCACGTGGAAAATCCGTTACCTAATTGCGTCAAATTTCCTCATTCGTGTCACCTATTATTTACTATTTGAAGTAGGGTTACAATTAAGCTTACAATATTTTACACAGATTATCTTACTATAAAAACAGCATTTTCGATGACCAAGTGGATAGATCAACCTGTAGATGTTAACCTTTCTCATTAATCGATTATTGAACTGGACATAGCAACCTTTGGATGTCGACCTGACAACGATATCTACAAATAACCAAGTTATCAACAAGCTAGCAGTATCCAGGGCAACGGAAGACCGAGGGTTCAGATTTTCAAATTTTTTGTTAAAGGCGTTAGGGGCGACGGGTAATTCTTAGTGACGTAAAGGTACGTTACATCGTCTAAAGCATATCGCCCACTGAGGCTCGAGGAAACGCGACAATAGAAGTCTGCTTCTATTGAATTCAATTGGTATAACGCCCACTACAGCGAAACGCGCGGATCTTCCGTGACAGAAGTCTACAGGTTTCTGGGGTGGAATATTTTCGTTGGCCGCGTCTCCAAATGCCATCTCGTGTAATTCCGCGTCTCTTCGTTTAGCTCCCGCAAGGGTCATGCATGGCCCCAAGACAGTTAGACTTCTAGTAGTCTTCGCTCGGCCCCGCTGTAGCCGATCATGGAAAATATTCCGCTCGGCGTCGTGGTTCAACGCGGCGCGGTATATGCGCGGACTACCCTCGGAAAAAGGCATTTGGAATTTTCCATTCGGAGGTTCGCGGTGGAGCGTTTCTGGTGTTTCAGCGGGAGCTAAGCTTTAAGATTTCTCGACATCAAATTTTGAAGTTATCCAGTTTTTCAATGTCCGTCCTTCCAGACTTCCCATATTTTAGGATTACTTTATTCTTCTACCCTCCATTAATTCTAATTTTTGTGTTAAATTAGTGCTCTACTTTTCCATTTTCCGAATAAGTTACGGATTCTGTGCTTTTATGCATGCTTGGTTCTCCGAATTCTTTAACTATGATAACCTTGTTAATAGCAGATATATATTACTCTTGTTTGCTCTGGAGAAGTGGGGAAAATTATGAAGGATGTTCGTTGCAGTTACACTAAGGTCTCTGCGCAAATGAATTTTAGCGGCTGTGAACAAAAAAAAAAAAACACGTTTAATTCCAGAGAATCAATAAATTCCCGTCCAACGCATGCCCTGAAATTGCACTATCCTGAATTTTACGCAACCAGCATATACTTGATGCTGTTTGGGTTGCCTGCAGGTAAGGATGCAAACATATAAACCCAGAGTGAGACGGAGCAAAGAATGAAGTCGGTGGACGAGAGACAATAATGAATGGAGAGAAAAGATGAGAGGGAGATGAAAGAAAGTGGGTCAGGAAAAGGAAAGAGAGGGAGAGAAAAGGCGAGAGGAAGAGGAAGAAATATAGAGAAAAGAGGGAGAAATAAAGAAATGGAAAGAATGCAAACAGGGCGAAATACAGAGAAATAAAAAACGGGAGAGAGAAACTGTAATGAGAAAGGAGAAATAGAGTGAGAGAGAAATAGGGAGAATAGAGAAGGAAAGAAATGGGAAAAAGAGGGAGAAACAGAGAAAGAAAAACGAAGAAATAGAGAGGAAGACTGGAAGTGAGAAAGAGGGAAAAGGCAGAAATAAATATAAGTAAAAAGAAATAAAGAGTGAATATATTGAGAAATACAGGGAGAAATAGGGAAAGATGGAGAAATACAGCGAGAAGTAAAGAGAAAGAGGGGCAAAGTGAGGAGGTGGGAGAAGTATAGGGAACGAAACAGAAATAGAGAGAGGCGGGAGAGAAGTGAAGTGAGTGTGAGAAAATAGAGAAGCGTCAGAAATAAAGGAACAAGGTAAGATAAAGTTCCCCGTGCACATAGCACCGTGCCATGAAGGAACATTTAGGGGATGTGGGGGGTAGGGCCTTACATATTTTCGATCTCTGCCATTTTGAAGGTGATGTGATCAGCAGCACGCTCCGGCTGCTTTAACCTCTCTGGTACTCGCTTTTTTTTAGGCTGGGTGAGCCCCAGAACAGCTTATGGGAACAAGGCCGGAAAATAACGACCGTTGTGTCACCCAATCCGAAGGGTTGAACCCGCGTGGTTGTCAGTCAGATATAGGAAGAGTGAAGAGAGATAGATATAGTGGAAATAAAGAGGGAGAAATATAAAGAAAAGACAAAGGAGGACGAGGAGAGAAAGAGACGAAAAAGCAAGAAACAGCATGAGAAAGGGTTACAAAGATAAATTTTTACATCAAGACGAACTGCAACCCTCTCACACATACAACGGCGCCTTTCCCAAGCCGTGCGGCTGAAGACTTCCAACTGGTTACCCGAGGTGCTACGTGCGAACATCAGTCATCGCGTTGTCATGTCCAAGGTGCCCTTCTCCCTTGTTTCCACATTAACAGGGCAAGCATCAGAAACAATCGCCGGGGATGCACTTGACGACGCTTTGTTGCACACGGCCCTTCCCTGAGGCTGGAAGCTTGCCAGCCACCTCCAAAAGACGAGCGGGGTTGGCGGGACAGACGTTAGAATCAACTTGCTATACAGGATCTTGAGGATGTAAAAAAGTGTAGCGAATGTAGGCTCGACTAGCGCTCTACACCGGGTCTCTGGCATACCGTGACATTGTTCTACCAACTATGCTACCAAGCCAGCCCTGGTTTGGATTCATTTTTGTGCTTGCTATTTTACCTGTGTGGAATTGTCTTTGTCAGTGAAATATGTCGGCGGGGCCTACTTTCTACCAGCGTAGAAAGAGGCGTAGTATGTAGAAATTTCATCGAAAAATGCAGGCTCGACCAGGAATCGAACATGGGTCATTGGAATACCGCGCCATTGCCGCAGGTAAACCGGAAAAAAAATCAGGCGAATGTGTGAATGCACTAGGTGTGAATACTTCTCTGTAAGAATCATTCAATACTACCTGACCGGGCCGCGAGCGGAGCGTGACCTGAGCGTTACTTGAGCGCTAATGCGAATCAAGCCTAACGGTCGAATCACACGAAG
The DNA here is from genome assembly GCF_977018435.1 of Lepisma saccharinum. Lineage (NCBI taxonomy): Eukaryota > Metazoa > Arthropoda > Insecta > Zygentoma > Lepismatidae > Lepisma > Lepisma saccharinum. The sequence goes on along the minus strand of NC_139240.1, from coordinate 34,311,263 downwards.
ATAGATTTCCTTCTAGAAAGCCCTTATTAGAGCTGGACCTGCTACCAAAGCTAGAAATCATAATTTCCTGGCTAGCTGCCAGACTAGTTTAGCGACTACACCATGCAACATGTTCCTCTGCTCGATGCTCTAGTAACAACCAATCAGAGCGAACGTTTGGTCATGTGAGGATGATGTGTGTTTGGCAAGGAAAATAGATTTTTTTTAGTGATTGTGAGACTGTCTTTTGTTTGTTGCTCGCTAAAACAAATAGTAGAAATTAATTACATTCTGGTTTATAAATATTTAGAAACTCCTCCATAGCAACGAGATTTTACGGAACAGATGATATTACCAGTGCATTAAATGCTTGCCATATTTCATGCCTTTTAATGAATTAATACTGCGTATCTCATGTATGAATACATATAAGATTTCATTAAAAATCATGTGGAGTGCACCTTATTTACCATTTTCTCTATCGAGCCAATTTCTAGTCCATATTTTTATTTTTCCTAAACCTTTGATGTTGGCAAATGTAAGAATAATAGAAGCAATATCTATTCTTCTACGATGTTTTTTCTCAAGTCGCTCGTCATCTACTTAGCTTATCTGCTCTGCACAATTCCTTGTGAGAACAAAAAGTCTACCAACAAATAAGGTCATAAGTATCGTGTGATGCGAAAACTAGAAGGAGGTATTTGTGTTTCTCCCAGCTACGAGTTTGAGGACTATCCCAACAGAACAAGAATATGGGGTAGTGGTGTTACGAGATATTTGGGTATTTCTTTGTTAAGCACAGCACTTGTCGGTTCTATTCAGGCTTCAGGCTGCGTCCAATTGCAACTTTTGATCAAGATACATTTTGACAAGATTAAAATAGTGATGAGGGGGGTTCCCCGATGGTGTAATGGTAACGTTGTCGCCTTCTAATCAAGGTATTCCGAGTTGGATACCCGGTGGAGGCACATGGTTCGGATCCCACTTTAAAACTATAGGTCCAGTCCCGATTTGCCTTTCATAAAGTCAACATAAAGCAACAATTCAATTCAAAACAGTGGGGAATCTTGATTGGAATATAGACATGGAACGTCATCTTTACTCCTTAGCTCTCAAGGAATACAAAAATACCAGCGTAACTGGCACGGTCCTTATGGGGCATCGTATACTTTAAGATAAGGATCAACTCAAATTCGTCGCATCCTGGAGGGATGACAAGAGGGTTGGCAACACTGGGACGCCGCAGCAACACGCGGAAAAGGACGAGAAGACAAGCCTTCCTCATAAAAGTAAATAAGCCGAACCCGCAGCCTACATCCGAGAGCCCCTGGAAGCCGACTGTGCCGCGATGCACCGCAGCTAAATGGGTTGTAAAATGCCAGGATACTTCCACCACCTTAATGGGGACGATAAAAATAAGAGAAGAAAAGAGTGGAAGGGAAGAAAGGGGGAGGGAAGAAAAAACATCCCCTTTCAAGAGGGATGAACCGGGGATCCCTTTCTCTGGACCACTGAATTACACGGCGTGTCGTTTCCGAAGTGGCTGAACCTGAAGTGAGTGTGGGGTCCATCTGAAGCAACTTCCGAAAGCGGAATCTCAACCCTGGAGATGCATGGTTGGCATAGTTTCCAGGGGAAGTGATGAAGATAGTGCTACGGGTGGATTGTCGAATGTGTTTGCAGTATCCCATTGTCTTAAATGGACAACCCGCTGACAGACGAGCAAAAAAAGGAAGGTACTCTAAGAAAGCAACACCAATACCGGAGGACCATAAACAGTGGCCTATCCTGATAAATTGACCTGCTTTACGGCAACAATTCTTCTTTGTTACATATCAAACATACGAGGGTCACCCAGAAAAAAGGAACATTTTGGTGTAAAAAACAAACGACAAATGATGTGCGCAAAACATTTATGGTACAGAAACCACATACCGTACTCTACTCTTCCATATATTCGCCATACCCATTCAAGCATTTACCACAGCGTGATACCAGTTTGTTGATATCGTCATTGTACTCGGTTTCCTGTAATGTAGTAACAGTGTATTTGAGTTCATCAGCCGTAGCAAAGCGCTTTCCGGAATGAGGGAACATTCGACTGTAGCACACTCCACCCACAGAGGGCTAAAAGACAAAGATCGATGAAGCAATTCAGGCTGACCGACGTTTCACGTTAGACATTCTGCAATATTTTCCTGCAATTTCACGATCTCTTCTCAAGAAATCGTTACAGTATACCTTCGGTACAAGAAAATCTGTGCCATATGGGTTCCTCGACTGATGACTGAGGAGCACACTGTCGCTACATGGTTAAATACATTGGCGGCAACCGAGTACAATGACGGTATCAAAAATTGTTGTTTGTGTCTTACACCTTTTTTTTCTAGATGACCCTCGTATATAAAGCCCCAAACCCATCACTCACTCACTCAGCTGACATAAATGTTCTCTATGAAGGAAGCCCCGGAGGCAAAAAAAGCTCCATTACGAACACTACGAAATTGTCTGGAAACACCCGAGATATTTAAAAAAGAAAAAAAACACTCACTTAGCCCTTTTATACGGGTGAAAATGTCATTTTATGATGTCTATACCAACATCCGTTTCAATGGGCTGAAAATCCCACATTTTTTTTCTCATGCTTTATCCTCAAGATCGACCACCCAGAAGATCATTCAATTTCCAGTTAGAAAACGTGCTTCAAATAGAGCGGGATCTACATAAGAAGATTCATTCCAGAGAATACATAACCAGGGCTCGAAAAATCCCGGTCGCCAGGTCGTCATGGCGACTAAAAATTTCAACCTGACGACTGTGAGCTTTTGCTGTAATATTGCAGTTTTTTAAGTTTGCATGTGCGAAATTTTGAAAATTCTAAGTTCAAATTGCAGGACAGTGTAAGTTAGCAAATGTGTTCTTTTATCAACGTTGTGAACATTCCATAGAATCAGTAACGATTTCTTACCCCTTGTCCTCGAACCCCCCATTTCCCGCTTTCTCACATGATTTAGCGATGTTTTTAATACAGTGATGCTCAGTTTCTTATAGATTGATTGATTTGTTTTATTTTACTTCGTTTTTTTTACCACTTTTGGTTGCTAAGATGGGGATGAGTGATGATATGATGAATGGACACTCACAAACATCCATGCCCAGGACGGTATTCCAACCCGGGACCCCTGGCATCGTAACGCGATGTGCTAAAAACTCCGCCACAGGGGCCGGCTCAGCTTCTTATAGTATGCACTCAGGGTGCAAAATCCTGGGGGGACGGGGGGAAATCCCCCTCACCAATAATTTAGGCCTCAAAAATCCCCCCACCAAAAAATCCCGCGGGGGAGAGTTTTGTTATAATAAACAAAAGATAAAGAATTACTTTTAATTTCCATATATACTTTACTAAGAATAATATCGAAAACACACACACATTAGTGTGGTTGTGGGTATTGAATGCATTCTCTCTCAAGAGATCATTAACAAATCTACATCAATACGCACAATAAAAGTAAAATAAGAATGCAAGAAAAGAATAACTACGAAATCTAATTAATTTATATTCACATAAAGCAAAAACAAAACATAAACTTACACAAAATAAAACCACTTCAACTATTTCATAATTTATTAACATCTTTAACCAGTTACTAAAGGAATTAGCTGCTTTGCAATATCTCATATCTGATATGTATAAAAGTAACAAATTAATTTCCTTTATGTAATTAATAATAATAATAATATATTTTTAGTTGTGATTTATTTTTACGAATAATACACATGTGGGGGAGGGGGTTTGAAGATTAAGAACTTTCTCCCCCACCAGTTTTCAATGATTTCGCACCCTGTGCACAATTGCTAGTAGGTGGTTTCCTGGCGCATGATTTTCAGAGCTGGCGCCTAGCTCTGAAGAAGATTTTTCGAGCACTGTACATAACAGTTGCATGTACAACTTAATACTCAAAATACGAAAACAGCTCCGTCCTGGCTGTTACAATGAAACGTTTAGAGATGTAACACTCACGTGCTTGGCACTTTGTTGTTGACCATTGAAACGGACGTTGCTAGGGAACTTACAGAAAGGTTACTTTCACCCCCGACCACCGTAAGTAACTACTTTTTAAAGGGAGTTTATTATTTAGAAAATAGACAAAAATATTTTGAGAATTTGTACAATATTAGAGCAGTTTCGTTCTAAACTTTTCAGATGAGCGAACCTACCCACGTGTTTCCCTTCTTCTAATACTACATGCTCACATTTTCAAAGACACTAAGAGCATTGAGGAGCCCAATGCTCCTCAATGTGGTCAATGGCCACGCTAAAAGTGCACCATTTTCTAATATAAACCCATATCTGTATACATTAGATTTAATAGAAATAAAACACCAATTCAGGCATGCTAATAAAATAAAAACAGGAGTTTCAAATATTCCGGCAATTTAGATTTTTTCATTTAATTTCCATCTTCATCGAAAATTGGACCAGTATTTCCCTTACAGCCTCTGCCAAGCGCGGCACAGCTACAGAAAGGAACAAGCAGTTTTCTCCCGCCGACGCTGTTTCCACCGGTGGAACTGACTATGCAGGGCGCGTGCTTTTAAATAGCCACTCGCTTCGGCTCCCTCAACCTTCTCACGTACAATCGGGAAAGAAATCCGGTCGTCAGAAGGATTCGACGGAGAACGACCAATGGGGTACATAAACAAGTCTTCAAGTTCTTTAAATAATTTACTTAAATTCGGGTTTAAAATCTTGTTTTAATAATCTGCGTAATATACTCCTGGACAAAAAAAGGACACATTAATATTTGACAGCTGAATTGCAATTACTTATGAATTACGCTCTCAGTTTGGTAGTTTTCTGTAACTTTCGTTCTTGTTGTAATTTAACTTATTAATGTATATAGAACATTCTCAAAGTATGTTTTCTGTTGAATATATTTCCACTAATTTAGTTAGGCTTGGAATCAGAATTTATGCGTTATCCCTAGACTTTAACCTATTTTTTCCTTTACAGGTACGTAAGAAATAAGTTAGTTATGTCAGCGTTTCGTTAAAACAAACGCAACAACTGATGAAGTTTTATAGTGCCTAAAAAAAACTTTTTTCCTTGTTAGAACCTATTTTAGGTTATGCGCCTAAATGAAGCCTTTTTCTAGGTTGTTATATATTTTTTAAAGGTTTTACAAGATTTGTATGTCACACAGAGGAATTTGCTTTGTTTGGTCACAAAAAAATTCAGTGACGAACGTGTTTGAAACGTACTCTCTGTAGATTTCCCTTCCTCCAAGTCCATGGTCATTTTTCAAAGCTCTAAACAAAGCAAAAAGTCTGGTGCCACTGTTACCTGTACAATCCAAAGTAGTCTGATCTGTGTGGTCTTGTTCACTTTCGCATCACATTGGTGCTTTGTGGCATTTACGCCTTGCAAACACATTTCAGCATTGAAGTTTTCTCCACTGACTATGTTTTTGTTGAAAGATTATTTTCAGCATATAAGACGATTCTCACAGACAAAATTCCGGAGTTTGACTGTGGATAACATGAAAAAAGAATGTTGCCTAACAATATGGCGAAGAGAGGTTTTTGATACCAAATTTTCAATGGTAAGTTCTGCCATCGCAGCACAGTGTGGTATTTTCGTAATCTAGCTGAACAAAAGTCAATTTTCGCATTTGGCTACATGGGTTAAATACTTGTTAATTTGCAAAGAAGTTGAACCATATTACATGAAACTAGGCTTTGTATTCCAAGAAATCACACTGAACAATAGAAAAAAGGGCCTCACTAGCCGACTACCTCAGTTCCGCCTGCCAAGTGCTGCAAGTGATGGCGTCATTCGTCTGAGTTTGCTCGATGAATACGGTCTGTTTGTGTGTGCTAGTGGTGACTGTGTGGTGTTCTTATTTTCTTTCGTGTTTCAACGTAAGGTTACATTTGTTGGTGTATTATTATATGTTTTAGTTTAAGCATGAGCACCATCAGAAAAAAGTCACGTTTATTTCTGTATGAGAAAACGTATAAGTTAGTTTGGACTAGAGTTTTAGTACATTATATCGCATTATACAGATCTGTTATCCTAGTTTTCTGAAAGAGTTACTTGTTACCTACAGAAATTATGTTAATTTGTTTGCGACACTCATACACATTTTTTTTTTAATTACAGAATGACTACGCAAATTTCACGGCGGAATTTTTTCGACGTGTGGTATACCAACGCCAAAGAATCAAGCACGGATGTTTTGTTAAATTATATAAGGGAAGAATGTGGTGCCTCGTTCTTTTCGGAAGACATTATAAGACATATAAGAAGACATTACCTCAGTTCCATTTCTTGCAAGTTTACGTGCTCCTCCCAAAACTAAACGTGGGGCAATTTCTCCAGAACTATGCCAGCTCTGAGCAATGAGAGCTCCAGCCATGGAGGACGAAATCCAATCAGATGAATCTGATGGCGATTCAGAGGAATCTGCAGAAGATATCGAAATTGATTTCGCGGAATCTGATAATGATTCCGACTAATTGCTACATTTTCTCTGAATTTTCTATATTTTTGTATATTATTATTATTTATTGTACCTCTATATATTTGTACGACTATGTAGGTTCTTGTTTTTATATATTCTCTTGAATACTTTTCGTTTCTTCTGTGCTTTGGTTTCATTGATATTCTTAACCCATTTAACGCCAATCATTGTCATACATTTTATTTTTAGTATGAGATATTTTCTTGAAATATATGTCTCAACCCTTGTATTTTTTATTTTTTTGTATTTCATCTACAACACTTTACAGCATATATAACTTACATATTGAAGGCAAAATAATTTTGTCCAGCTAGATTACGAAAATACCACACTGGGCGCCGTAGGGTTAGGCAACACACATAACGTTATGCAAGATAGTGCGCATGCGCATTTCAGGATATAGTAGGTGTCCCATTTTCATTGCCAGTGACTATACCTAATAAGCACTTCCCAGGAATTTTCAACTTTTTTAAGATTTTTTTAAAACCTATATCAAGATTTTTCGAGCGTAACTTAAGATTTTTAGAACCTATTTTTGGATTTTTAGAGCTTATTTTATGAACCTAAAAGCACATTTTTCAGAATCTAAAAATCCGAGGTCTAGTTTTACAAAAAATGCAAGTGTCCGGTTTTCTTTTTGTCCAGCAGTGTATATAATCAGCAATTCCCCACATATTAAAGCGAATTGTTTTAAAAAATCAAAAGTTAGTGTACAAGACGTAAACATGGAGAATATGCTACAGATATGAGTATGGTTATATCACCATTAGTCACAATGCTGACGCTAGCTGTTAGCCTACAATTGTAAAAAATCAAGTGAAGTACGAAAGAATAAACTGGTCCGTTCTTGAGGATGAATTGTAATAAGATGAAGTAGACGAGCGTCATTTGTTTCTCCTAAGTTCACTTTATTAACAGGCTAATCTGGACTGAACATACAGATTAAAATGGGACCCGAACCACAGTGCAAGCAACCGAGAAGCTATTCTGCAGCTGAAGCAACCGAAGAAGCTTTGCTGCAGCTGAAGCAACCGAAGAAGCTTTTCTGCAGCTGAATCAACCGAAGAAGCTATTCTGCAGCTGAAGCAACCGAAGAAGCTATTTTGCAGCTGAAGTGACCGAAGAAGCTATTCTGCAGCTGAAGCGACCGAAGAAGCTTTTCTGCAGCTGAATCCACCGAAGAAGCTATTCTGCAGCTGAATCCACCGAAGAAGCTTTGCTGCAGCTGAAGCAACCGAAGAAGCTTTTCTGCAGCTGAATCAACCGAAGAAGCTATTCTGCAGCTGAAGCAACCGAAGAAGCTATTTTGCAGCTGAAGTGACCGAAGAAGCTATTCTGCAGCTGAAGCGACCGAAGAAGCTTTTCTGCAGCTGAATCCACCGAAGAAGCTATTCTGCAGCTGAATCCACCGAAGAAGCTTTGCTGCAGCTGAAGCAACCGAAGAAGCTTTTCTGCAGCTGAATCAACCGAAGAAGCTATTCTGCAGCTGAAGCAACCGAAGAAGCTATTTTGCAGCTGAAGTGACCGAAGAAGCTATTCTGCAGCTGAAGCGACCGAAGAAGCTTTTCTGCAGCTGAATCCACCGAAGAAGCTTTTCTGCAGCTGAATCAACCGAAGAAGCTATTCTGCAGCTGAAGCAACCGAAGAAGCTATTTTGCAGCTGAAGTGACCGAAGAAGCTATTCTGCAGCTGAAGCGACCGAAGAAGCTTTTCTGCAGCTGAATCCACCGTAGAAGCTATTCTGCAGCTGAATCCACCGAAGAAGCTATTCTGCAGCTGAATCCACCGAAGAAGCTTTGCTGCAGCTGAAGCAACCGAAGAAGCTTTTCTGCAGCTGAATCAACCGAAGAAGCTATTCTGCAGCTGAAGCAACCGAAGAAGCTATTTTGCAGCTGAAGTGACCGAAGAAGCTATTCTGCAGCTGAAGCGACCGAAGAAGCTTTTCTGCAGCTGAATCCACCGAAGAAGCTATTCTGCAGCTGAATCCACCGAAGAAGCTATTCTGCAGCTGAATCCACCGAAGAAGCTATTCTGCAGCTGAATCCACCGAAGAAGCTATTCTGCAGCTGAAGCAACCGAAGAAGCTATTCTGCAGCTGAAGCAACCGAAGAAGCTATTCTGCAGCTGAAGCAACCGAAGAAGCTTTCCTGCAGTTGAAGCAACCGAAGAAGCTTTCCTGCAGTTGAAGCAACCAAAGAAGCTTTCCTGCAGTTGAAGCAACCAAAGAAGCTTTCCTGCAGTTGAAGCAACCAAAGAAGCTTTCCTGCAGCTGAATCAACCGAAGAAGATTTTTCTGCAGCTGAATCAACCGAAGAAGCTTTTCTGCAGCTGAATCAACCGAAGAAGCTTTCCTGCAGCTGAATCAACCGAAGAAGCTTTCCTGCAGCTGAATCAACCGAAGAAGCTTTTCTGCAGCTGAATCAACCGAAGAAGCTATTCTGCAGCTGAAGCAACCGAAGAAGCTATTCTGCAGCTGAAGCAACCGAAGAAGCTATTCTGCAGCTGAAGCAACCGAAGAAGCTATTCTGCAGCTGAAGCAACCGAAGAAGCTTTCCTGCAGCTGAAGCAATCGAAGAAGCTTTTCTGCAGCTGAAGCAACCGAAGAAGCTATTCTGCAGCTGAAGCAACCGAAGAAGCTATTCTGCAGCTGAAGCAACCGAAGCGAAGAAGCGTTTCTACAGCTGAAGCAACCGAAGCGAAGAAGCGTTTCTGCAGCTGAAGCAACCGAAGCGAAGAAGCTTTTCTGCAGCTGAAGCAACCGAAGAAGCTTTTCTGCAGCTGAAGTTACCGAGAAGCTTTTCTGCAGCTGAAGCAACCGAGAAGCTTCTTTGCAGCTGAACTAACCAAGAAGCTTTCATGCTGCTGAAGTAACCGAGCTCTTCTGCGGCTGAAGTAACGGAGGAAACTGTTATGCATCTGAAGTAAACGAGAACTTTTTCTGTAGCCAAAGTATCCGAGAACCTTTTCGCAGCTGAAGATCCGCGAACCTTTTCGTGCCGCTGAAGTTTCTAGAACCTCTTCCTGCAGCTGAAGTTCCGCGAACCTTACCATTCTGCTGAAGTACCGCCAATTTTTTCTGCTCTTGGATTTGTGAGAACTTTCTGTTGCTGACGAGCAGCGATTATTTGAACGCAAAGTGCTAGCCTACAGGGTAACCACACCAGGATAAGTACAATCAACCAACAAGCGTAATGTAAATTACAAATCCGCGTTTAGAAAAGGGGAACTGCCAAGCAAGACTAAATCATTCTAAGTCTGTAGGTATTTTCAAATATCCACGTTTACTGTTCTGCTTTTGTGTTAACAATAAGCAAAAAGGCAAATTAATCTGTAAAAAGGTATGCACATCGCCCGTTTTTTTCTAACGACACTCACAATCACTCAGTCTGCTTACAGTGTACAAGAGCATTGAGATTAATACTTGTGGATGAAAAAAAAAAAAGTGTACGCAAAAAATATTAAAATGCTTGATGCTACTCACCTGTCAGTACGATGCTCCACGAAAATTCACGTTCGGATTCCGTCACGGACGAATTGCCAGAAGACAGGATGCCTGAAAAGAAAAACACCCAAATGAAATCCACGTCACTTACTTTCAACTAATGTTTTCATATTAACCAAGCGTATGTACAAGTATTGAGGGGGTAACATCCAGCAATGACTTATACAGCATGTATCATAATAGAGTAAACAGCTTATTAGGTTTGTTGCATCACAATAATAAAATCTGCAAGTTTTGTTTTCATGTGCAAGACTTTTGTAAAGACGGTCATTGTGGCGCTGGAGTAGTAAGTTCGCAGGTGGAGAGACAGCAGGCTGTGTCAAAGTTCCCAATGTGTTACATCCCTACACTTCTGCATTTGGGACCTTCAGATAGACAAAGTCTATGTGCCACCTATGCCTATGAGAATAAGAAATACCCTTGTTTTGATGGACGAGGAGTTCTTGGGAAAAGTGTGGCTAGAACTAGAATTTTGATCACCATGTTTACATATCTCGAAAAATTCGTAAATATCTCAACAGAAATCTTAGTAGACATTTCTACCTTTCCTTTATTCGTCCCGTATTCGAGTATGGTGCTAGTCTCATTTTTGGCGGTAACTTAACTCATCTGAAGAAACAATTGCTTAAAAACCATTCACATGCACCCCCAATAAAATAATTCCCAACAATTGCGAAAGATTTACAACATACCCACAGTCACTTCGAGAATACATTACAATAAGGTATTCCATAGTATACATAACAAATCATCTCCATTGCATCATAAGCTTAAGTTCCGCTCTGAGTTCAGTACCCGAAACACCAGATCGTCCTTACATAGAGACCTAGTAATCTCCAAACCTAACAAAAGCAGATTTGCTCAGACATCCTTCTCGTACCTAGCAGCGGTAACCAGGAATTCACTCCCGACAAAGGTCAAACTCAGTACCAGCAAAGCGCAGTTCTGTCGTCTTCTACGTTCACATGCATATAAATTCTAACTCCAGTAATATTATTTTCAGTGCTTACCCTCCCCCCCCCCCACCATGCCCACCACACACATATACAGAGTGTCCGTAAAATAATGGTGGGGTTTTAAACAGTCATAGATTTGGAACAAAGCATGGTAGAAAGGTGAACGATACGTCAAAGCAAAGATAAACTCTCCAAGTTTATGTATGCGAAAGGTTACGCCCTGACACCTAACGGTGCGAGGGGTAGCGCATGCGCATTGTGTTTCAAGAACACGCAAGCTGCCCGACCTTGTTAGTCAGAGTTATTGGCCCCTTCTTTTTTTGCTGAACAAAGAACAAAGGGGGTCACCACCATCCTGGATATGTTACAAGGGTATGCAGTGCCCCAAATACCGGAGAATTCCATTTTCCAGTTAAATGGTGCTCCTCCACATTTTTCCACAATTGTGTGGGATTTTCTTAACGAACCATTTCCTCAGCGATGGGTCGGACGAGGAGGGAGGATTGCCTGGCCCCCACGGTCTCCAGACCTTACACCCATGGATTTCTATTTGTGGTGTTATGTCAAAACACCAAATCTGGACCATTTAAAAGCAAGAATCACTGAAGCTGTTTCGTCTATCACGCCGGATGTTCTCTGCCGTGTATAGGAAGATACTGAATATCGTCTTGACGTCTGCAGGGCAACTAAGGGTTCACACATCGAAGTCTACTGAACACGTAAGAAACGTGGAGAGTTTCTCTTTTACTTTGACGTATCGTTCATCTCTCCACCATGCTTTGTTCAAAAACTGTGACTATTTCAAACCCCACCATAATTTTACGGACACACTGTATTTTAAAATTTTCATCCCTGTACTTCGAACAGTAATTCCACACACAATTATATCTAAACCCACACACCTTCGCACTTTCTATTCTTCTAGATTTTTATAACTCTCAAACTTTCTTCACTTCTACTATAGAACACTATATACACTTATACACTTTATGTGTATACTCATGTAAATTCATCACATTTTCCTTAGATGTAGCTTTTGAATATTTATTTTACTACATAGGGCATCAAGTCATTATTTGTATTAACATTGTTCAAAATGAAATGTTGTATGACTTAATTGCAACCCTATTGAGATAATAAAATAATAATAATAATAATAATAATGTGTGTAGCATAACTGGTGGAACACTGAACATTTGTAGCCAATTGTTCATTCATAGAAACTTGAAGTATTACTGATTGATGCACAACAAATATCATTGTTGTATTCCATATAGTTTAATCGAAATAAATTCTTAAAGATGTTTATTCTATTACGATACGGCCGGAATACGCAAGACGGAACATACGAGGTGTGACACAAAAAAACAGGGATTGATTGCATAAGTAAAAAACAAAAAGGAGTTGGCAACAATAGTTCTGGTGACGTCATGCGACACCCCTAGTCTAGTCTATGTGTGCTGCAAGTTTGAACTTGCCCCGTCTCACCAGTTGGGAGTATTGCGTCATTGAGTGAACATCTGCAACCGTGTTCTGCCGAAAAAATGTCTAGTGTGAAAAGTGAACAAAGAATCAACATCAAATTCCTTGTGAAACTTAAGAAATCGGCAACAGAAACGTTCCAAATGTTAAGCGAGGCTTATGGGGATGATACTTTGTCTAGGACACGCGTGTTTGAATGGCATAAACGGTTTTCGAAGGGAAGGGACAGTGTGGATAACAATAAACGTACAGGGCGCCCACGAACTGCGATTACGGAACAAAACATTGCAAGAGTTCGTGGAGTGATATGAGGTGACCGAAGATTGAGTGTTCGTGCAGTGGCTGAGTTAGTTAACTTGGATAGGGAAGCTGTTCGACGCATTTTAACAGAGGAAACTTCGTGAAAAAATTAGGAAAAAAGGACCCAGTTGTGGAGTGATGGATGGATTTTGCATCAAGACAACGCACCGCTCACAAGGCGCTATCTGTCAAGCAGTTTCTGACCAGCAAAAACGTTACTGTGATGGAGCATCCTCCTTATTCCCCAGACTTAGCCCCATGTGACTTTTTTCTAGGGTTAAATCTGGCATTAAGGGAACCCATTTCTTCTCAGTTGAAGACGTTAAGGCACAAATGGAAAGCTCATGAAGGACCTTACTGAAACTGACTTTCAAAAATGTTACCAACAATGCAGAAGTGTGTGAATGCCCAAGGGGACTACTTTGTAGGTGATAACATCGCGGAGAACTAATTCTGCAAGTAGACTGAATTATATGTACAATCCCGTTCTTTTTGTGTCACACCTCGTATAATCTGCACAATTTTACATAACTCAAGTAACAGAAAATACATAACGCCATGTGCATATCAATTACACACTCTCATAATAGCTCGGTCTGGCAGTAAAATTATTAATAGTAAACGGCGATTACTTTTCGAACACACCTCGTATATATATGAGCTGTAATTGAAATTTTTACGTAAGAGAGCTGCTCAAACCATCCGCGTTCATAAATTAATTTGTCGGCGACAGTGCCAGTTTCATTTCATGCGACACAGACCGGCGGAATGCGAGGCGTGCAGTGAATGCGTTCAGACCGCGATTCGTTCATTTGGGAGGAAAGGGAAGGGGGTAAGCTGCCTGCCCCATCCCCTTCGGTCGTCCCCAGAAAATGCTAATTAACGTGTACGCCAAATTAACTACGGTTTCACACGTTCGTACGCCCCTGATGAGTGGACGTCCTTCATATGAGGTGTCATTCGGAGCTTTTGGCCGCATGACGGGTAGGAGAACTGCGTTAAGTGCGTTACGCAGAATGCTGATTGGCGATCCGACTACATGCCAACGCTGCACATGCACATGTGAAGAGAAAAAAGCTCTTATTGCTAGTTTCAGAGCCAGGGTACTTTAGTCGGTAGGGCCAATAATACGTCATGTCCCGCCATTACTGTCCTCTATGGTAATGCCTTTCTACAAGAATCACATCCAACATCTATCAAGCCCCAATCCCACCACTCATTCACTTCCAATATCTCTAAAGCCAATCCCACCACTCATTCACTTCCAATATCTATAAAGCCCCAATCCCACCACACTCACTCACTTCCAATATCTCTAAAGCCCCAATCCCACAACTCACTCAATTCCAATATCTATAAAGCCCCAATCCCACCACTCACTCAATTCCAATATCTATAAAGAAGCCCCAATCCCACCACTCACTCAATTCCAATATCTATAAAGAAGCCCCAATGCCACCACTCACTCAATTCCAATATCTATAAAGAAGCCCCAATATCACCACTCACTCACTTCCAATATCTATAAAGCCAAAATCCCACCACTCACTCAATTCCAATATCTATAAAGAAGCCCCAATCCCACCACTCACTCAATTCCAATACCTATAAAGCCCCAATCCCACCACTCAATCACTTCCAATATCTATAAAGCCCCAAACTCACCACTCACTCAAATCCAATATCTATAAAGCCCCAATCCCACCACTCACTCACTTCCAATATCTATAATGCCCCAATCCCACCACTTACTCAATTCCAATATCTATAAAGAAGCCCCAATCCCACCACTCAATCACTTCCAATATCTATAAAACCAAAATCCCACCACTCAATTACTTCCAATATCGATAAAGCCCCAAACTCACCACTCAATCACTTCCAATATCTATAAAGCCCCAATCCCACAACTCACTCAATCATTTCCAATATCTATAAAGCCCCAATCCCACAACTCACTCAGTTCCAATATCTATAAAGTGTCAATCCCACCACTCACACACACTCTGACATAAAATCCATGAAGGAAGCCCCGGAGGTAAAATCGCTCCATTACAACCTTCCATGAAATTGTCTCAAAACACCGAAAACATTTAAAAATCACCGACTTATCTGTCTTTTAAGGGTGAAAAAGGCCCTTTTTTAACGTCCCTAGCAAGGTCCATATCCAGCGGCGAAATCACACATTTTGTTTTTCATACTTTATCCTCGTGATTAACAGTAACGCAGATTCAATTTCTATTTAGAAATCGTGCATCAAACAAGAGTGACATCTAGTACATACAACGTAGTACGCAAAATACGACAATACCTCCATATTGTCTGTTTGAATGAAATGCTTAGAGATGTAACAATGCTTTCGTGTTTTCCATGTATGTTGTTGATCATGGAGACGGAAGTTGCTAGGGAGCTTACAGAAAGGTGAAACACTACGGTGGGTGATATTTTAATTTTTGTATTTCAAAATATGGACTTCAGAATTTATTACACAGGCAAGGTAGGAATTTTCTAAAACAGTTAATTTCCATTTCTGCTTGCAAATGTAAAATTTATGCTTTTCGGCTTAGGGGTCGATATTGAATTCGTTTATATGACACGGACAGTAATTACCCAAATTATTATTAAGAAAGAGACAATAATGTTTTAAGTACTTGTACAATATTAGAGCGTGTACACAAACATAACCTTGCGTTCTAACTTTTCAAACAAACGAACATACTCGCTTGTTTAACAACTTCACTACTACATGCCGAGATTCCCAAAGTCGTACATGCGAGCGCACAGGACATGGCCGAAGGTCACATCGAAATTGCGCGAGTCCAATACGTAGAACGCCTCGATCCACCACTCAATCACTCACTGACGATACAATACAAAAATTTAATTTCCATGGGAACCCATGTCCGTCACATTATGAAATTTTGCACACAAATAGTCAATTCATGTCTACAAATCATATATTTTTTGAAAAACAATTAAAAAATGGTATCTTTGAGATTTTCAAGTTTTTTAAAAAATTACAAAATTCAAATACCACACTGATGTTGCATTTCAAATTAAAGCCCATTAAAAGCAGAAGAGAATGACACCAATTTGAGCTCTCTAGGT
The DNA here is from genome assembly GCF_977018435.1 of Lepisma saccharinum. Lineage (NCBI taxonomy): Eukaryota > Metazoa > Arthropoda > Insecta > Zygentoma > Lepismatidae > Lepisma > Lepisma saccharinum. Next base: position 34,295,412 of record NC_139240.1, on the reverse strand, counting down.
CAAATAGTTTTTGATGATCTACAGCTGTTTAAAAAATTCTAAATGTCCTCAAATTTTGGGATTTTTGCTTTTTCGAAAGTCAATAACTCAAAAAGTAAGAGCGGAAAAAATCTGAAATTTGGCAGCTTTCGTCAACTTTACTGGTACTACCATTATACCAAAAATTATCAATTTCTGAGATGTCAAGGTTCAGACACCAGATGATTTGACATGGAATGATCCTAAAACTTAGCACTCAAAATATGAATATAGCTCCATCGTGGCTGTTTTAATTAAACACTTGGAGATGTAACACTGTCGTGTTTGTATTGTTTATTGTTCACCACGGAAACGGGCGTTACTAGGGAACTTACAAAAATGTTTTCTTAACCCTAAAACTCCAGTGAGAGTGATACTTACATTTTGGTGTGGGTCTATTCGTTTATGCAAAAACAGGTAACTGTTAACTAACAATTGTGAAACGGACAGTACTTAGCTAGTTTATCATTAAGAAGTAGACAATAATATTGCGAGTATTTAACAAAACATGAGCACATACGTACACAGAACGTTGAGTTCTAAACTTTTCAAGAAAGCGAACGCACTCACTTGTTTCCCTTCCTTCACTTCTACATGCCGGCATTTCCCAAGTAATTACGAGTATTGAGGAACCGTATCTCTAACATGCGTGCCATATGTATATTGTTCTATGGTCCATTACTAAGACGTTTGTGGACTCGTAGCTCTTTTAAGTCAAGCGTTTTTAATGTTGATTCACTGCTAATTCAAATATAAAAAAATCTTATACTGTATAACTTATGGGAATTACGGAACTTGTGAAAATCTTAAAGGTTAAGTTTGTTAGTTCATTACCTTGTAAATGGTCGATATCTACAATTTCCCTAACTTTTCCAGATCAAATCATTCAGGCAATTAGTGAAGGAAGGAGGTGAATATATTTTGGATACCCACATACACTTCGAATCCCACTTAACACAGTTTTAGAAAATGAACTTCACACTTAAAGGTAATTATGTAAATTCAGGCTGAACAGTAGTTGGCTCTTGGCTAGGGGCAGGGAAGCACAAGTATCAGGGTGAATTTCTATGTAATACTTGAAATGCATTGACAAATTTTATTCAAAATTCGTAACAACAGGGTGGCTACTCTAGGACCATGATAAAATTCAAGTATAATTCCCGGTTTTCAAAAATTCAAGCACATGTTTTCTCTATTTCAACCTTACGTATTGCCGCCTCTCAACATCCACACACAAATATCTTAATAATATAAAGGGTCTATGTGATTCCAACATCCAAAAGTTATAATTAATTAAACGGTATACGTAATATAATTAAAATATTTAATTTAAGGTGCTGAGTTTCTATTTATAATCAGATCTGCAACCAGGAATTTTTGTCTGGGCGGGCGGGGAGAAAGTGCCAGGATAAACGTACTAATAATAATAGTGTTAATAATATTTTAATTATAATTATTATTATTGATTGGTTTTATTTTTCTTCGCTTCTTGTGCCAAGATGCTAATTTGCGAAGATGGGGATGAGTGATATGATAAAATTGATGAATGGACAGTCACAAACATCCATGCCCAAGCCGGAATTCGAACCCGCCGGGACCAACATTGTTATTATTATTATTAGTAGTAGTAGTAGTACCAGCAGTAGTATCAAAGACGTTATTATCCTCGTAAATTATGCAAAAAGGGGGTAGAAGTTGGTGCTAAAGCATTTGTGTTTGAACAAACTATTTCAATTATTTTTAAACACGTTCAATTTCATAATGGAAAACAAGCACAAACTATTTTTGAAAGGCAGAAAATGCTTGATAAATGAATTTTAAATATAATTATTTTTTACATTAACATGTATAACTTTCATGCACGATATGTGTCTCACAAATATGCAACCTGGAGCGGCACGGACACTAAATTGTGTACGTATTCAAAGTTTCTTTAATACATATTATATACAACAGCAAAAGTTACATGTTTATGCATTTAAAACAAAATCAATTAAGACAGGTGTTATTTCTCTGTCTGATAATTAACAATACAATGCATTATGGAGAACAATGAAACAATACGAGCGAAGCGAGGAAAAAAAAATGGATCTGATTCTTTGCAGGCTGAAATAAATATTGATTTAATAGGGTGCAAATAATTTCACGGGACGACAATGCATTCTCTCTTTTACAACTTTTGTGTCTCCCCGATGGTGACATCGTCGCCTTGTGATCAAGGGGTCCCGGGTTCGATACCCGGTGAAGTCACATGGCACGGTAGTTCGGATCCCACATTAAACTGTAGATCCAGTCCCGATTAGGCTTTCTGTGCATAAAGTGGACTTAAAAACCACAAATCAATCAATCAATTTTACGAAAATAATTTTTATTTGCATAAAATGTGAATAGGATTCGGATTATACAAGTTGTAATTTTTTGCGTCTTACGGAGAAAAATTCAAGAAGAATTCACGCATAATTCCCGGAATTCAATGAATTCCCGGTGAGTAGCCACCCTGAACAATTACAGTGCACGTAATGCATAATTATAAATCTTCCAATCGCCCGCCCCTAAAAATGCAAGGGGTTTGACCATTTCTGGAGATACCTAAATGAGCACATATCTTCCACGCATCTTTACTCACAGCCAGTATAATCCTCTGTGGAACTTGCATTGTGTGCTGTCCATATGTGTTTGTGACTGTCCTATCACCAGTCATGCTCATATCTGATAGCCAAAGGTGACAGAAAAGCGAAATGAAATAAAATAAAACGATAAATCAAAACAAAAATTTGCAACAAGAGGTGATAAATATCAATTACCACTTACTGTGTTAGATTTCCGCATGACAGAGTTCAAAACATGACTCCCTATCCTACAGTATTTAATGTACATTTCTACTGCAACTACCAGCAAATACTCAGCATAACAAACTAATGTAGATTTTTCCAGAAAAAGAGTAAGTTTCCCTGACAAATTCCCTGACTTTTCCAGAATCTCCAGGTTATCCAGACTGATTTCTTTCCAGGCGAGTTCTTAATTGAAAACTCAGATTCTTTCTTCATAGAATTGATTCATTGATTTGGTTTCTGCCACTTTTGACTAATTGCTAAGATGAGGAAGAGTGATGATGAAGAGACAGTCACAAAGAACAGCCATGCAGAGGTCGGGACTCGAACCCGGATCTCTAGCGTTGTAGCGAGCAGTTCTAACCACTCCACCACGGATGTCGGCGGAAATAGATCACTGAAATCTCGCGTTGCAGTCAGACATCGTATGCTTTGAGTTGCTGAAAATATGAAAGGACGTACTCGGAAAAAATACACTTGTCTACAGTTGAAGTCCTGATTCGAACGCCAGGACACAGCTCGAGAGAAAGCCGAACGAGCCACCACCTTTTTTTTCCCCTGAAAAACGCTGTCTCTTTTTTACCTGCATTGTTTATACATTCATTCACTGCGCCGTTATACTCCCACATAAAATATAGCACAACACAATAAACACAATTTAGAAAAAATAACACAACCGCAACCTGGCGTTAAGAAATATCTAAAGAAACTCCATTGGCAATCTTATTTACTCCACGTAGACTTGACAAGAATTGTCAGTTCCTAAAACTAACTCTATTGGTGGGTAAGTTTTGAGGGGAGGATTTACCTGGCTCCACGCGGACGTGGCGGGTGGTTGCTTACTCCTGGAACAGAGGGAACTGATCTATCGAAAGTTTCTTTGAAGTAAAGTGGCGTTCGATTCAGGACTTGCACTTTACCGAGACATGAACCCAAAAACCAGCAATTCTCCAACCTCTTGGACAGATTTTTCTCTTCGTCTTCACCATCCGTGAGGGCGAGACGTTCGCGTGGTAGGCCGCCAGCCCTGCAGCCAGGAAGAACGTAGGCAAATTGTTATTAATGGACATTCATGTGATGAAATGATGAAGGTTCAGGCGCTGGGATAGCGTGGCGTGTTATTTGGTTTCCCGTCTGCCCCGCACCCCTCCCTCATCAGCGGAGTGACTGCCGCGGAGGAAGGCCCCGTAATGAAACTTCACTGCTGGTTCGGATAGGAACCTGGTGACTTTCAGTGTTGCAACCTGGCATTCAAAATCGCCACGGGAAAACTCGACAGTAGTGTTCACCTCGAGACGACACTTTGGTCTGTCTCATCTCGAAAATATTCGCTTATCCCATCTCGGAAACAAGACGAGACATTCATCTGCCTCGTCTCGTAAAAATTACGTCCCGTATCGAAAATATTTGCTTGCACAGTTCCGTGTCTCGTCTCGTGAAAATGCCGTCTCATCTAGTGTGTCCTCTCAATGTTTCGTCTCAAGTATTTGCTTACCCAGTCTCGAAAACAAGCAGAGACTTTGGTCTATCTAGTATGGTCTCGTGAAACTGCCGTCTCGTGTCAAAAATATTCGCTTGTCTCGTCTCGTAAACAAGACGAGATACAAAACAAGGCAGGAAATGTCTCCTCTCGTCAGCAACACTACTTGACACTGGCTGACTCTTTGACCACGAAGACAAAACACTCTAGCGCTGTCGTCAAATTTTCAAGCGTAAGTTAGCAGAGGCGATCGCAACAGGCGCCTCCATGTAATCTTGCCCTTTCGTTGCCAGAATGTGCAAAAAGTGCACCCTTCAACACATATTCACCTTCATTCAGTGCCTGATGCTTTCATCGTCACGGAGAGAAAACCCGTGCACAGGGGAAGTAGAGACGTAACATTAAACGTTGTTGAATTTTTCTGGCAACGACGCAAGGTAGGGAAGCTATAAAAAATGGCAACATGGTTGCGTGCACTTTAGTTGGCGAGTATGCCGGGGTTCTTCTCACCTTGGTCAAACTGTACTGACTCGAGCCACATGTTAACTTTCAGTGTTGCAATCTACCATTCGAAGTTACCACAGTAAAACCGACAAAAGACAGTGAGGGAAGTGTTTTACTGATTCGAGCAGCATGCTAGTAATTTGCAGTGTTGCAGCCTACCATACGAAGTTACAAATAAAACAAGCAGAATGTGGTGGAATGTTCCGCGTAACGCGCTACAGAAGCAAGAGATTTCAGGTTAGACTCCTGCTTATTACATGGATGTCCCATTTATTCAGCCTCACTGCCGCGATTAACGCAAGAGGTAGGAGAGGGCAGTAAAATAACCAAAGTTGTCAGAAACCAATAGATTTTTTCTACTGATTCGATAATGATGTTGCCGCACTCCGTGGCTGAGTGGTTAGCACAACGCATAGGTGTCCCTTCATCAATATCATCACTCATCCTCATCTTCGCAATTAGACGAAAGTGGCGAGGTGGGCCTCCCCCATGGCGCAATGGTAGCGTCATTGCCTTGTAATCAAGGGGTCCCGGGTTCGATACCCGGTGGAGGCACAAGTGGTTCGGATCCCACTTTAAACTGTAGGTCCAGTCCCGATTAGCCTTACTGTGCATAAAGTGGACTTAAAACAGCAACTCAAACCAAAGTGGCGAGGTAAAATAAACCAAATCAATGAATCGAGTATGATGTTAAACACAGTGTTGCAACCTAACACTATAAGTTACCACAGAGAAACAGACAGAAGTCGGCAATGGGACTTTTGTGCTGGTTCAAACAACAGTATGTGAATAGTGACGTCACGCCGTATGCAAGGTTATGGAAAGCAAGATTCCAAGAACCGTAATCGACCTGAGAACGCTTTTAGGATTCCGAGAGAAGCAAATCCTCTGGAAACACTGATTCGATTTCCCATTCACCCAGGATTTCCACGAGCGATCTGTCGACACCTGGCAATCGTGACGGGAGAATTGAATTCCTCTTTTTTCTTCTTCTTCCTCCTTGCAAGCTCTGCCGAAACCGGCTCAAGGCTGGCGTGCCAAACTTCACTTCTGGCACGCAATCTCCCACTGCAACCATTAACCCACCCCTCCCTTCCCAGCGATGCTGAGAATCCTATGCTAGCAACGCCCAACCCGTCTGGCGTTTCTAGTTCTAGAAAAGATCGAAGGTGTTAGGTCAGTAGAAACGATCGAAGCGCTACGCGGGTTGACATATTCCGGTTCAAGTTTCCTCTTGAATAGAATTAATTTCAAACATGAGCTGTACATACAATACAAGAGATGGAAAAAATAGTGCACTTTCCCAATGTCCTTCTCTTTGTCTACTTCCGCTAACCCGCTTACTTGAGAGTCTATCGTCTTTCATCTTCCTTGAAATAGCTTTGAACTATTTCATTAAAGCATTTAGGGTTCCAACATAAACTGTAAATATTTATTTCCTGAGTTATCCAGAATTACAATTTTCTTCCAGAGTAGCTAATACACAGTACATTACTATTGTAAATTAATTATACAATGGCTCCCTACATTTCCCCTCAAAGCCATACCATCCTCACCTTTTATTAATATTATGATATGTTCTTGGCCATGTAAGCATAGCAATGCATCATTAATTTGACCGATAATTTTACCAATCTGATATACTGCATTCATAAATAGCCTTCAATTTAGTGCAATATTATGCCACTTAATTATTTTCATGAAAAAACAACATATAATTGATATGTCACGGTTCTGTAAAGTAAATGTTTAAATCCCCACTTAGTTTTTCAAAGGCAAAATCCACTGGAGTCACACTTATTATCAGTATTAGTATATTATATATATATATATTTTTTTTTAATTAGGGGCAGTTTTGAAATAAAACAAAAACATGCAAAGGCAGAAATTTAATTACCTCTACGGATGTTCATATGTACATTCAGCTACTTCGCATCGTAGTTTCTATAGTTGTTGAGACACTTGTCGTAGCGGCAGATGAGTTTTTGTAGACCCTCATCAAAGAAATCTGCCGCCATGTCAGACAGCCAATCCGTCAGTGTCTGTTTGGCTTCATCGACGCTGTTCAATCGCGTCCCAGCGAGGAAAGTCTTCAAGTGGAGGAATAGGTGGTAATCACTAGGTTCGAGATCCGGACTGTACGGAGGGTGGTCCATCCGCTCCCAGCCAAATGAGTCATGAGCGACTGTGTGGCCGTGCATTGTCGTGCAGCTATATGATACCGGAAGACAGCATTCCTCGTCGTTTATTCTGTATTGCTCGGCGAAGTTTCCTTCGAGTGTTGCAATACACGGCTGCATTAACTGTTTGTCCATTCGGCAGAAACTCAATCAGAAGCACCCAGAACCTGTCCCAGAAGACGGTGAGCATGAGTTTCTTGGTGGAGGTCGCTTGCTTGAACTTCACCTTTTTGGGGGATGATTCGTGGCGCCATTTCTTGAATTGTTGTTTTGTTTCGAGGGTGTAGAGGGACACAAATGACTCGTCCCCAGTGACATATGGTACAGTGTCAAAAAATACAATGCACTTGCCATTCGGCTTACTCCTATGTTCCTCTGTGAGCATTTTGGGCACCCACCGAGCACACAGCTTTCTGAACTTCAAATTCTCCACTAAAATCGTGTACAGTACAGAACGTGAAGCTTGTGGAAACAAATCCGACAGCGTTGACACTGTCAAATGGCGGTTGGCTCGTATCGCGCTCTCAACATCATGCACCAATGAGTCCGTTATGATTGAGGGGCGTCTTGGTCGTGGTTCGTCATCAACATTCGTGCGACCGGCTTTAAACAGACGTACCCACTTATGCACCTTGCCTTCAACAATGACATTCTCACCATACACCTCATGTAACTGGCGATAAATGTCTGCCGCTTTCACATTTTTCGCGGTCAAAAACCTGATCACTGATCGTATCTCACACTCGGCGGGATTTTCAATCACCTGCACCACTTTCATTGTCCACCACAACCACATCAAGCATTTCACAACGTGCAAATGGCGTCTGTTTACGTGCAAGGCATGTCGGTAACTAACGCACATGCGCAAAACGCCAGGCACACAGTGTTGCCAACGTGAGCGCAAAGAGGTCCCTAATTAAAAAAAATAAACCTCGTAGTTTATCGGTATTGGCAAAAATTTAATATCAGTAAACTTTCTGATACCAATAACAAACCTAATTCAAGAATAAAATGACATCTCTGTGCATGTAATTAAGGACTAAGGTTACAGGATTCTTTGGCAGTTAAATATTTTTTCAAGCTGAATTATGGTACACAATATATAAAATCAATATTCACACCTTTGGCAAACAGAAGTTTACAAATTGACAAAATGTCAATAAATCTGTAATGAAAAAGAGTCATGTATCTAAAGACTATGTTCAAGGTAGCTTGTGTAAATTACGTAGCTTAATGAAGTTGCAATTATTGATATATATTTGTTGAACTAGATAGGAGCATATTCTAGTCCTTCAGATGAACCTCACTGCGACTTGTTGATCAATTATATTATTCTCCACGAGATTTTTTTTCTTTCCAAATTCCCTGACATTTCCAGGTTCTCCAGGTATGTACAGGGGATGGGCAAAAATATGGAAACATCACGATATCGGAACGGGTGATATCGACGCAATTTTTCCACTTGAAATCGGACGCCGTGCGACATTCTTTTGTTTTACGCCGTGAGATAGGACCCTGTCGGACTGGTAGGCGTCGACAGTCGCGCTGTAGTGCAGTGCAGTTGAGACTGAATCATGTCCGAGCTGACAGTGTTTCAAAGTAGGCAAATTGTTGATGTCTTCCAGGAGCCTCTTATGCTAAGATTAATTTGTTTCCCTGGAATATTTTCGTCTTGCTTCCCCTGCTTGCAGTCAAGAGTGTACTGACTACGTGGAAGTAAGGTTGATATTTGGGTGTCTGCATAAAGGATCACATCTTACACACCACATTTGAGAATATGCAGAACCTTTCGTGCAGACATGGCAAATTCGCACGCGGCAAGATCAGGAAAACATCCCACAAGGTGTCTACAATATCGTAAACACAAACTTCCCTGAATTTTCCAGGCCAAGTCCGGAATTGCAAAAATTCATGTATTTACACATTTGTACAAGTAACCTAAATACCACATTCAGAGACCCACTAAACGAATTTTAAAATAATAGCGATAAGTAAAGCTGAACAGATACGGACTTTTACGTAATACTTGTCACGTTTGACTAATGATAAACAAATATTTTTTTACATAATAATCAAAGCATAAAAAATATATAATTATAGTAAAATTTTATAATATATGTATTAATCCTACGAAAAACACAATCAAAACATTGTACCAAGAGAGTGGTAAATGCCAATAGGCACTTACAGTAGTAAATTTCTAGTTGAAAATATTTCAAAATTAATTACCAGTCGTTCTTAGTTTAACTTTAGTACAGTTTCTCCACAACAAATTTAAAATGTCTTGCTTGTCCCATTCTTCTCTGATCAAAAACATACTTTTTATGCACTTCCACACAAAAACTGATTTTTCAGAAACAGTAAAATTCCCTGACATTTCCACGACTTTTTCAGAAAAATTAAATTCCCTAACTTTTCCAGGATTTACAGACTGATACACACCCTGATCCCAGCATCCGCTACATCTGGACCAGTTGGACATGGAACATTACGCCAGGATCGGTGAAAACTACATGAAGTTGGCAACAGTGCACCTTTTTTCCTCCCTACTCTGTGAAGCTGGCCGTTCCGGGATTTCCCCCAATGTGCTAAAGCCGTGGTATTAATGGCTAATACCCTGAACCATGCAGTGGGGTGCCTAGCAGAAGCTCGATTTAGTAGGGAGCGTGGGTATCCCCCTCCCCTACATCGTACCCTTGATTCGTGTGTTATGTGGGGAGAACCTTAATACTCTCAATCCTGTAATAGACTGCAAGGGCGCTAGCCAGTCTCCTGCAAGTTTCCTCGTGTGCTGCAAATCCTAACTAAAAAATATAGAGCTTGGAGAACGAGTTTATCGTAACCTCAATGAGCATCCATGAACTGCCTTTTTAATTTACAACTGGGATAGTAGCGAAACGAGATGGGGCATTCTGTGAGTTGAAACTGAATACCCTGTCCTCGATCTGGTCTTCAGTTGAAACAGCAAGTCTCGTCCTCGATCTGTTCTCGAGTTCAAACAGCAAGTCTCGTCCTCGATCTGTTCTCGAGTTCAAACAGCAAGTCTCGTCCTCGATCTGTTCTCGAGTTCAAACAGCAAGTCTCGCCCTCGATCTGTTCTCGAGTTCAAACAGCAAGTCTTGTCCTCCATCTGGTCTCGAGTTCAAACAGCAAGTCTCGTCCTCCATCTGGTCTAGGGGCGCAACTGCAAGCCTCGTCCTCAATCTGGTCTCGAGTCGAAGCTGCAAGTCTCGGCCTCGATCTGGTCACGAGTCGAAACTGAAAGTCTCGGCCTCGATCTGGTCTCGAGTCGAAACTGCAAGTCTCGGCCTCGATCTGGTCTCCAGTTCAAACTGAAAGTCTCGGCATCGATCTGGTCTCCAGTTCAAACTGAAAGTCTCGGCCTCGATCTGGTCTCCATTTGAAACTGAAAGTCTCGTCCTCGCTCTGGTCTCTAGTTTAAACTTCAAGTCTCGTCCTCAATTTGGTCTCCAGTTGAAACTGCAAATATCAGTTTCGATCTGGTTCCCAGTTCAAAATGCAACTCTCGGCCTCGGTCAGGTCTCCAGTTGAAACTGCAAGTCTCGTCCTCGGTCTGGTCTCCAGTTGAAACTGCAAGTATCGTCCTCGGTCTGGTCTCCAGTTCAAACTGCAAGTCTCGGCCTTGATTTGGTCCCGAGTTCAAACGGCAAGTCTCGTCCTCGATCTGGTCTCGAGTTCAAATGGCAAGTCTCGTCCTCGATCTGGTCTCGAGTTGAAACTGCAAGTCTCAGTTTCCATCTGGTCTCCAGTTGAAACTGCAAGTCTCGGTTTCCATCTGGTCTCCAGTTGAAACTACTAGTCTCAGCCTCGATCTGGTCTCGAGTTCAAATTGCAAATCTACGCCTCGATCTGGTCTCGAGTTGAAACTTCAAGTCTCGTCCTTGATTTGGTTTCAAGTTGAAACAGCAAGTCTCGGCCTCCATCTGGTTTCGAGTTCAATTTTCAAGTCTCGTCCTCGATCTGGTCTCGAGTTGAAACTACTAGTCTTGCTTTCTGTCAGGTGTCGAATTGAAACTGTAAGTCTCATTTCCGGTCTGGTCTCGAGTTGAAACTGCATTACTCGTTCTCTGTCTGGTCTCGAGTTGAAACTGCTAGTCTCATTCCCGGTCTGGTCTCGAGTTGAAACTGCTAGTCTCATTCCCGGTCTGGTCTCGAGTTGAAACTGCTAGTCTGGTTCTTTATCTGGTCTCGAGTTGAAACAGCTAGTCTCGTTTTCTGTCTGGTCTCGAGTTGAAACTGCAGATCTCCTTCCTGATATAATATAGGTTGAAACTGTAAGTCCCGTTTTCGGCCATGTCTCGAGTTGAAACTAGATGCTTCGTTCTTGGTCTCGAGATGGAACTGCCTTCTCAAAAGTGGTGTAAAAAAAATGCAAATAGACTTCGCTTTGTGACTTTCAATGAAACCCTGCGTTTGCAATTATGCTACTACGAAAAAACAAATGAAGAACACCTGGCCTTGCCGACTGGTATATTTTTTTCTCTCTCATTGTTTTCCCTAAGTAATTGCAACGATGAGGATGAATGCTTAAAATGGGGGAGAGAACTAACAAAATGTAACAAATTTCCGAGAACTTGAGTTCGAATCGCGCTTAGTCAGTTCGTGCCTGTCAACGAATAACTATAACGCGCCAAAAATCCCTCTGAGAGTACATATAAGCATCAACATTTGAGGCACATGACTACTCGCAAAGTACGTAATTCAACATTAACAGTATCCACGAAGCATAAGACAGTTTCAATTACAGCGCTTTAAACGCAGCTCCAACTTGCCTCAAAATAGACTCAACCCTGTACTTTTAAGACAGATCAGTACAATTGGGGATAATTTGGTGATGAGGTTCTAGCACTGCGATTTGGTGATATTTCCACACATAAAGTTGGCAACACTTCCTGGAAAGGATTCAGCTCCTTACTTTGGTAATACAATAGCGCCCAGAGGAGAGAAGGCCGCCGTGTGTCCGCTCCCTTTCATCCCCGCGGTTCCAAATCGTTACCTCCGTGACGAATGACGTCATCGAAGGATTTCCGCCACATCAATTTCTCCCCGATTTTCAGATGTTTCTCTCCGTCTCCGGGTTGGTGGTTCGGAAACACCTCGAGCTTTTCAATTGAGTAAAAAGGAAATTTTTCCTTCGAGTTGGTACGTCTCCTTGGCTGCCTTCATTGAGGACCTCTCAAACGCTGCACGTCTTCATCTTGTGGCGCCCCGGGTCGGTGACACCCGAACTGGGCACTGGGCTTATTCTATATCTATGGTGACAAACTCTCTCCTAGTTTTCTGGAAACTCCGGGATTTTGTGTCTTCTTGGCTTACCTGAACCTATTAAAGTTCAGGCAAATCTAACAATATATACAGTATAACATGGTAAGGGATCAGCTCACAAACTGGCGATTAACAAGTGACGTATTCTGAAACTTTGACGTAGTTTATAGCAACGATTATTATTTACTGCATATAATTGTATAATAGAAATGAGATGCAAGTAAATAAAAAACAGAAGTACAACAAATTTCCCGGCAGTTCCTATATCTATATTGTTGAGGGAAACTGAGCAAACGTTAGTACATCGCCTCTTCACACAGTACACTGACCCAATCGTGTAACCAATACCTAGCATACCGCTGGCCTAGCACTAACATTCCTCCGTCGCTACTGGGTTCGGCCGCCTGATAGAGGTAATCTCTCGAACGCCTGGAGCAATTTCAACCAAACTTGGTACACGTATCACTTGCAATCTGGAAATAATATTGTGTGGTAAGATACCCCTGGCACCCCTACGGGTAGGGTGGGAAGAAGTGACATGAAAAAAAAAAACGAGAACCACCGATATTAAACTCCGCACAGACAGACATCCGTGACTATGCAATCCGCACAACGATAGTGTTTCTCGGGTTGTCTAACATTCAGGCTGTCTTGCGAATGGAATCCATAGTTTTCGTGAGACTCCCAATGTGGTTCAACTCCAAGTTCATCACCTATCGCCATGGAGGGGGAGGGGGGATGAAAAATAAAATGCCACAAATGACCTACATTAGTGTCGAACTCATAGTTTTCGGAGTCGCTAAGCTAATTGGTGACATTCACGATCACATTTAAAATGAGTTACATTTTACACTATAGTTAGAATTCATTAATTTTCTGTCTAATACAAGATTGGGATAAATAAATACCTGGGCAACGCCGGGTAATCAGCTAGTTTTTCATATAATCACCAATTTTACCTGGAGTTGTACCTGGGTTTCCCTGCACCAATGAAAATTTCACTTCATGTAGCAGCATTACATCTGCCAAGCGCGGCACAGAAGCCAGGAAGGGACGGTGTTCTGCCTAAGCTGTTTGCAGCGGTGAAACTGACGCCACGCACTTCGACTCCGTCGGCCTCTCCGCGTACAAAAGGGAAGGAAAGCCAGCAGTCAACAGCTTGCGATGCAGAACGATCAGTGCAGTACATAAACCACTCTCTAAGGTCTTTAAATAATTTACTCAAATTCTGGTTTAGATAGTTTGAATAATATATAATGAGCAATTACAAAATATACAGGGTGTCCATAAAGTCTCACCCCACCCTGGGTATTGTGAGAACGGCTGTAAATAGGAAGAAATGGCGAAACACGTATTCCATGATGTTCAGGGGGAAACGTTTTGAGACCAACCATCCCCTACCTGGAACCCCCACAAGGGGTCGACTCATTTTTTTTCAAATAGCAAGGGGGGGGGTCGAAGAATATGTCGTTTGAAAGGTCTTATCATAATAATAATAATACAGCAAAACCGGGGTCTCTACGTAGCTCCAATTGACAATGGCGTGAAATCAAATGTGGAACACGACCAGCATTGGATAGGACTCCAACTCCTACAGTAGTAATCCTAGACAACAGTGCGACCTGGAAAAATGTTCCTACACTGTAGCATGATTCGGAGATATCCTAGCAGTGTCTACAAATACTAACCCCCCTACCAAGAGAAGGAAAGCGTCCGTACACAAAACCGCATATCATCGCGCCCCCTGAGATTGCTACCAGGAGGACCGACATACACAATAGCAACTCAAGTCAAATGGTGAAGGAGGCACGTAGTTACATGTACAATGCCAACTGAAGGCAAATGGGTGGAGGTTACAAGATGTTACAACATGTACACCACTAAAAGTCAAATTGGGCTTACCTACTATTTACAGATGATGTTCGAAATGAGCCTCTTCTCTTCTTGGCAGTAGAACACACGAGTATGAAATGCACGTCCCACGTTGCTGAACGTGTGTGCTGAAATGTCTCTACAGGCTGCTATTATTCTTTGTTTCAGATCAGCTAGACTACTAGGTTCTGTTTTGTACACAACAGATTTAAGGTGTCCCCAGAGGAAAAAAATCGTTCAGACAAAAATCAGGCGATCTCGCAGGCCATTTGATGGTACCACGACGGCCTATCCACCTATTGGGATAATGTTCGTTCAAGTACACGTAGTGTGCAGGACATCCATCTTGCTGAAAAACGATATTGTCCGCATCAAATTCAGGCACAACGTTTAAAACCAACTGAGTTTTCTATAAGGTCCGTTACCAAAGGATCCACTGTGCCATTAAGAAATAGGGGTCCAATTATGTGGTTTCCTAAAATACCTGCCCACACATTAACATTCTCAGGTCTTTGCGTATGGCCTTCCCTCACAACATGGGGATTAACATTTGCCCATACTCGAACATTGTATTTATTATCTCAGCCATTTAGGAAAAATGAACTTTCGTCACTGAAACAGATGTTGTGTAAGAAGTTCTCGTTGTTAGCAATCCTGTCGCACATAATTTCGCAAAACTCAATTCGTCTATCGAAATCATCATCTCCTAGTTCTTGCTTTATCTGCATTTTGTAAGGATGAAATTTGTGTAATTTTAACACCTTACCGTTAGAACGCCGAGGAATGTTACTTGCTTCTTCTATTTGACAGAGAGACGTTTCAGGGTTTTCAGTTACGCGTCTTATAACTTCCAACACTGTTGCCTTATCGATGCGAGGTCGTCCTGGACGTCTTCTGCCATTGACGTTTTGCGTTTCACGGAATTTTTTCACAAGGTCTGAAACATACTTATGGTCAATACTAGGGCGATGGGGATACAATTCGTTAAATCGTCTAGCAGTGGCACCGTACTTTCTGCGAGATTCACCGAAAACAAAGATAATTTCCACTTTGTCTGCGCCAGAACGCGCCCTTCCGGCAAAATACATTTTTCTCGTCGTAGCAAACACTTTAACCACCAATACACACACACAAACAGAACAATGGTAACGGAAGATACAGGAAACACGTTAGTAGAACACAGTGTATACTAGGGATGGCCAGATCCGGATCCGGTTGGTTCTGAAATCCGGATCCTAAAATTTTTCGGGGATATATATATGTACATACATACATTCTAAGGAAAGAGAAAGTATTTTCAACACAATGAAAGCTCCAAGCAACTACGGGGTACGGATGCACGCGCGCGCGCGCACACACACACACACACACACAATATATATATATATATATATATATATATATATATATGTGTGTGTGTGTGTGTGTGTTAGGTGTGTGTGTGTGTGTTTTGTGTGTGTGTTTTGTGTGTGTGTGTGCGTGCGTGATTTGTAATTAATACACTTACAAGGGAGGTCTAAGTCTCCCCCTCCGATTTTCATGAAACTTGGCAGGTGTATAGAGGGGCCCAAAGGAAGAAGTACGTGTTTTTGTGTTTCAGCTAAAAAACTGTTTTAGGGGGAAACCCCCCCCCCCGCTCAAATGTCAAGATGAGGAGAAATTGAAGTGGGAATCTGACCCCGAAACCACGTAAATATGGCATAGGAAGAAACAGGGGGCATAGGGATCCTCTATACACCTGCCAAATTTCATGGAAATCGGAGGGGGACACAGGGGTCAGATCCCTAAGTCAATTTGTCCTCATCTTGACATTTGAGGCGGTTTTTGCCCCCTAAAACAGTTATTTTAGTTGAAACAAACAAACACGTATTTCTTCCTTTGGACCCCTCTATACACCTGCGAAGCTTCATGAAAATCGGAGGGGGACACAGGGGTCAGATCCTTACTTCAATTTGTCTTCATCTTGATATTTGAGGGGGTTCTGCCCCCTAATCCTAATACCGTTTTTTAGCTGAAATAAAAAAAATACGTATTTCTTCCTTTGGGCCCCTCTATACACCTGCCAAGTTTCATGGAAATCGGAGGGGGACACTGTAGAACAATTGTATAATTTTTGTGTAACATTTCTATCTTGTTAAATGTTTCAAAGATTTCATCCTGGAATGGAATGTCTCACATTTATGTGTGTTTCCATTTCCAATACATTCGAATGAATACGTATTCATTTCAATGGCATTTACAAAATCACCTCTGACATTTTATGTTAAACAAGTAAGGTTATTTTTGGGCAGGAGTGTGTTAGCCGATGCCTAGCAAAGTTTAGGAACAACACTTGAAAAAAAAAATTTCAAGGACTAACTAATGAAAAATTTCTTTGTAATCGAAGATCATAATACCTTTTAATGTGTGCTAATATTATAATGGGATTCAGATACCAAACTCTCGGATCCGGATTTTCGGATCCGGATCCGTTTGGCCATCCCTAGTGTGTACGACACTACAACGCTTCTACGTCCAGTATTTCAAAGTCACTTCGAACTTTTGCGGTCCGGTCTGTTTGCTTAAGAGAACACAAGCAGAATGGTCCTATTGAATCTTCATCGCGGTAGTAACACTGATTATTTGGTCTGGTCCGATACTCAGTCTGAATTCTCCTTCAAACGAGTGAATGGGGCTCATTTCGAACATCTTCTGTAAATAGTTGGTAAGCTCAATTTGACTTTTAGTGGTGTAGCTACGTGTTGTAACATCTTGTAACCCCCCCATTTGCTTTCAGTTGACATTGTACATGTAACTACGTCCCTCCTTCGCCATTTGACTTGAGTTGCGATTGTGCATGTCGGTCCTTGTCTTCCTGGTAGCAATCTCAGGGGGCGCGATGATTTGCGGTTTTGTGTACGGACGCTTGCCATCTCTTTGGGGGGGGGGTACGTATTTCGAATCATGCTACAGTATAGGAACATTTTTCCAGCTCCCACTCTTGTCTAGGATTACTACTGTAGGAGTTGGAGTCCTGTCCAATGCTGGTCATGTTCCACATTTGATTTCACGCCATTGTCAATTGGAGCTACGTAGAGACCCCGGATTTGCTGTATTATTATTATTATTATGATAAGACCTTTCAAACGACATATTCTTCGACCCCCCCCCCCCTTGCTATTTGAAAAAAATGAGTCGACCTCAGCCTACCCCTTGTGGGGGCCCGGGTAGGGAATGGTTGGCCTCAAAACATTACAATACCCAGGGTGGGGTGAGACTTTATGAACTCCCTGTATATAAGCTAAATGTATGTCTGTGTTTCCATTCCTCTCGTCTTCTCTCCGTCTCTGCGCGCCTCTTCTCATGAGGTGTTCACAGGAACGGTTGGCTTGACCGGTGCCGTGCTGACCGTTCAGGACGCGTTCCTTTGCTTTTGAAGAAACCGATCTACGTTTGACGCCAACAGCATGGAGCAACGCTTCTCAGGAAGTGTTTGCAAGAACGATTGGCTTGACCGGTGCCATGCTGACCGTTTATGACGCGTTCCTTGTTTTAGAAGAAACCGCTCTATGTTTTGACGGCAACAGCATGGTAGATTGATTGATTGAGTTGGTGTTTGAAGTTCACTTCATGCACAGTAAGGCTAATAGGGACTGGACCTACAGTTTAAAGTGGGATCCGAACCACTACGTGCCTCCAACGGATATGGAACCCGGGACCCCTTGATTACAAGGCAATGACGCTACCTCTGCGACATTGGGGAAGTCTAGGTAACAGGATGGAACAACACGTCTCATCAGGTATTCACAGGAACAGTTGGTTTGTGTGTGTGGTAAAATGCTGACCGTTCATGACGTGTTCCTTATCTTAAAAGAAACCACTCTATGTAGTCCGCTGCAGCGCTGACAGTTCACGACGGGTCCTTGTTCTTGGCGGCAACAGCATGGATAAACTCTTCCTTACTAATCTTCTAAATATGCCAACCCTCTACTAACATACGCACAAAACCCTTTCACCATAGTTGATAAAACTACGACTTGCCATGAACGGGCAACGAAACGCGTGTTGCACAAGCCTCTGGAGGAGAGATACGAGAACACGACACGGATTATACAAAGTTGGACGAACTGGCACGTCTTTAAGCGGGAGACAGCCAGTCGCATAAAATCATTACCATCGCTAACATCTCCCAAGTTTCAACTTGGGTTAATTGGCCCTCCGGACAGGGAGGAAGGGAGGGAAGGGGGCAAAACACTTGCCCCGCAATTTCGTCTGAGCAGTCTCGTCAGTCGGCCGCCTATAAAGATGAATCCCTCTGCGGGATTATTACGGGAAGTTTGGGCACAAGGCTAGGATTTCTCGGCTGTCAATTCATGGAGAAAATATGGTGTGCGGAGCGAGGGGATGTAATACAACTTGACAGCTGTGCACGAGTTTGCGTATTCATTTCATTTGCTCCCTTTGCTGGGGGACAAGTAAGTTCTTGCGGCTTGTAATTAGACGCTACTTCCAAAGCATGGATGATATCGACAATCTAATGTCGCAATATATATAGCTAGAGTTCTAGAAGTATTGCATCAGCTATAGTCCGCGAGATGTTACATCATCTTCTGATTAATGCCAAAGTAAGTAGTACACCTTGCCTTAGCTACAGATTCCAAAACACCGCTTCGGCTACAGTTCACTGCATATCAACTGAGCTCCAGTGTTCACACATAGTTCCCATCATCATCCTAACTATACCACACAACATTATAGCCTTACTTATGGTTCACTACATATTACTTTACCTATACACGGTGGGCGAAAAGTCCCTTTACATGTTAATTGCATAGTACAGTTAGACATGTAGATAAACATTGTTATGAATACAAAACAGTATATATATTTTTAAATTTCAACATTTATTTTGAATAAACAATGTCTGGTTAACATTAACATTTATTGTGAATAACATATTAACATTGTTACAAAGGTTCAAGGTTCATTGATCAACAACGTCAGTGTGCACTCCTCCATGTTCGATACAAAGGTTGATGCGTCGCCATGTTCTTGTATGCATCCGCTGCAGCATACCAGGGGCGATCCTTTCAAATGCCATGCGAACTCCGTCTTTCAGTTGATCGTCGTTCACGTATCGTCGTTTACGAACGTCTTCTTTCATTATGCCCCATAGTGCATTGTCCGGTGTGGTGAGGTCTGGGCTTCGTGGAGGCCATGGCAACGGTGCTGGAAGGACTCGTGATCCACGTCCAATCCAGCGGTTTGGAAACTGTTTATTTAGCCGCTTGCGGACACTCACAGCAAAATGTGGTGGAGCGCCGTCTTGTTGAAGTGTAACGATGTCAGCTATTCCTCTTGCCGTTAATTCTGGAAGCAACCACGTGTTAATCCTGTGAAGATAGCTGTGCTGGTTCACAGGACCATCAAAGAATATGGTCCAAGCAGATGGTCTGCCGTTATCCCTGCCCAAATCATAACATGAGGCGGATTGCACTCGATTTCCTCATAAAAGTCTAACTGTACTGTGCTATTAACATGTAAAGGGACTTTTCGCTCACCCTGTAGTTCTTGATATATATCAGCTTACAATAGTTAACATTGCCAGAAACAAGTAGTTCACGACATAAACTTGTAATTCACGGGTTAGCACGATACCCAAAGTTAATGATACATCGATTTATAGTTCAGTGCATATCACCCTACCTATACATAGTTCACGATGTATCACCTTTCGTATAGTTAACGACACATCATCTCACGTATAGTTCACGAAGTATCATCTCTCGTACAGTTTACGACGTATCACCTTACGAACAGTTCACGAGGTATCACCTTAAGTAAAGTTCACGAGCTATCACCTTACGTGTAGTTCATGACGTATCATCTTACGTATAGTTCATGACATATATATATATACACTGGCTGACAAAAAAAGTGAAGCACCCAGAAGGAGTGGTCGAAGATTACCCCATTTCGGTATACCTGCATACCATTGATGTATGAGTAAATGATTAGATGTACAAGGATCTGTAATGTGTAGAACGCCCACCAGAGGGCATTTGTGACGTCACCTCCTGTTGCTGATAAGGTGGGACCAGTCACCTGCTGTGAGTCAGACAGTGCAGCACGAAGTTCAGAGAGGAAAACGAAGCACCGGCGATGCCTCGCAGACGCGTTAGACAGCCGATCCGGCAATTGACAGCATTTGACAGAGGCCGCATTGTGGGACTGCATGAGGCGGGTTGGTCGTATCGGGCAATTGCCAGGCATGTGGGCCATTCAGATGTCACAGTGGCCCGATGTTGGAATCAATGGGTACATGAGGGCACCCATACACGTCGTCAGGTTCAGGTCGACCAAGAAACACCACCCTGAGGGAGGACCGTCATATGGCGCTCCAAGCAGTGCGGGATCCCACAACTTCGGCACCCGTCATCCGAGAACATGTACTGGACACTCTACAACACACTGTGTTCCCGCACAGTGTCTCGACGACTCGCATCCGCCGGATTCGGGTCCTACCGCCCCATGCGGCGGTTGCCGTTGACACCACAACACCGACACCTGCGGTTGGTGTGGTGCCGTGCTCGGGAGGCATGGACAGAGGACGAATGGCGTCGCATCATGTTCAGTGATGAGTCCCGCTTCTCCATGACCTCCGATGACCATCGTGTGCGGGTGTGGCGGCGTCGAGGGCAGAGGGCACATCCTGCCTACATCGTGGAGAGACACACAGGTGTGACCCCTGGCATCATGGTGTGGGGAGCCATTGGATATGCATTCAGGTCACCTCTAATAGTGCTTCGGCAGACTTTGACGGCACAGCGATACGTCACAGACATTCTGCGTCCACACGTCCTACCCCTTATGGCACAGCACCCTGGGACAGTGTTCCAACAAGATAATGCACGCCCACACACAGTCCATGTGTCTATGGACTGCCTAGAGCATGTTGAGGTCCTCCCGTGGCCAGCACGATCCCCGGACCTCTCCATCATTGAACATGTGTGGGATGACATTGGACGGGGACTCCGTCCTAGTGCCAACCTGCGGGATCTGGAGGGACAGCTGCAACACCTGTGGACGAACGTGCCTCAGGAGAGGATCCAAAGACTGTTTGACACTATTCCGAACCGCATAAGGGCATGCATTGCGGCCAGAGGGGGTGCGACACCCTACTGACCTAGCGCCACCATTCCACCTGTAACTGCCGACGGGCTTGACTCTTGCATCCTATATTGTAATCAGTTCAATAAAGGTACATGGACTTTCAGCATATGTAGTTTCATTCACGTCCAACCACTCCTTCTGGGTGCTTAACTTTTTTTGTCAGGCAGTGTATAATGTGATACATTTCACGACATATAACCGTGTATGTAGTCTACGATAGTCACCTATACAGTATCGTATCGTATTCTGACTGGGTACACGGCCGTGACAATCGACATGGAACTCCTTTCGAAACCATCGTTGGGTTTGGACAACGGATTCACCATTTTTAAAATATGCTACTGCCCCCACTCCGCCGTTGAAAGACCTCACACAACAATTGGTGATCTCAAGTTAGCTATTCGCAACGAAATAACTGCAATTCCGAATGAAGGCAATGCTACATGAATATGTAAGGAATGGTCATCATATATATCGGACACAATTATCAAAACAAAGAAAAATTAATGTAAGCACTGCAAATGGCTACCTACTATTTTTCTGCAATTTTGATTATTATACCTTGCATTACATTAATTGTTTTATTTATATACACATTTCAAAACCGTCAGCTTTTTCTGCCGGTCCCTGAAGTTTATAACACCACAAAAACATTCTAAATCGTGTTCTCTGAGTAACTGTTCACGATCTGTTACTCTCTACAACACACACACACCCACACAAACACCTAATGTAATTTCTGCGATCGGTTTCTAATAATAGAGAAGGTTTCAGAGGAAAAGAACGATGAGGATGCTGTGTGATAGAATTAATCTATGATTCTCCACTGCTCTTAACCATCATAATTAGTATCCTTCCAGGTTACGCAATGTGCCAATCTGCTCTGTGATTCACGTTGCGTTACTGCAAGAGGTTCATGTCAGATTCGATTCACTTATGTTCCTGACTGTACATAAAGGAAAAGATGGGGGGGGCATGCAACTTATTAAACATATTTCATCTGGCGTTAACACCGAGCGAGAGGAAATGGGTTCCCATCGCTCCCAAAAATTAATCCCGACCGCATGTTTATGCTCGGTATCTCTCCGCTCGCAAAAGTAGGTCCCCGCTCCTTAAGAGCCGGATTGTTTGCAGAGGGGCTCATTCCGGAAAGTTTTTAACTTCCCCGTCGTGGTTCTCTAATGCGGCGTAACAGGTGCGGAAGATTAGGGTGAGCTCACAATGTCTTCTTCCCGCCGCCACTTCTGCTGCTAAAGTAAATTTACACGCCGATGTACTTCTTGCCTCGAGAGTGTTGCAGTGATGGGAGAAAAGGGGGGAAGGGGGGATGTTCTTTGCTTCTTACTCATTTTAAGTTGTCTGCCTTCTCAAGCAGATCGAATGTCACGTAAGCAAAGTTGTTTGCGTTTATATACACGGTGTACACAAGAGTTAGCTCCGGGTATGCGTCAAAAAGCTTATGTTCTGACTGACTTGTCACATCCTTTTCCATAAATATGGTGTGCTCATTAATGCATTCAGGCAACATTTGTTATTATTATCGTTTCTGACATTATACCAAATGCTGTTTATTTCCTAAAACAACCAAACTTTTACATAACCGTAATTTCGTTCCACTGTTTATCAATTTATTTGTTGCTATGCATGTATCAACCGCACACTAATTTCTTTCTAAAGGATTCATTAAGGAGTAATGGGCTCAAAGGGTGAACTTGCGGCAACCCTTTATTGATAGGGTGTGGCTGGACCTTTGACAGACCCCAGCGAAGCAGTTTTCGAAAATTCCTCCCCTTTCGAAAAACTGCTACGGTAATCGAATTTCAGAAGAAGAAAAAAAAACATCCGTTTAGAATTAATTGCAGAGCATTCATGTGAATTTGCATGTGGTTTGCCTTCGCTGTTGTCTAGATATCTGTGATGAAAAATAGACTTACGTAGCCACAAAACCATTGCGGATATCTAAAGAACTACGAAAGCAAACGACATGAAAATTCACGTGACTATTCTAGAAGGAATTCTAAGGAATTTCTCCGGTTTTTGGAATAACATGGTGGTTTTTGGAAAGGAGAGAACATTTAGAAAGCGGCTTGGCTAGCCAAAGCTCCACCCGAGCTTTAAAAGACAGATCAGAAGTAGGGTACTTCATGTGTTACAAATAGATTGACTGACTGACTGACTTTTATGTTATGGGCACGTCAACACGGAGGCTATTTTGGCCCGTCACACAATTCGAGGATAAGCCCCTCGACTAAAACAAAACTGAGGACAAGCTCCTAATAAGAAAACAAAATGTGTTAAAAACTTCCTTAATCAAGTTTCAAAACTAATTCATTTATTCATTACTAAGCAAGAACTAAAACTACACTATCTGTGATGACAAGAATTAAAACTACACTGTCTGCGAGAACTAGGCTGAAAACCGAGGCTGTACACAGAGGGACGAACACAGGATAAAACAGCCATACGGAGGATTATATTGGTCGTAGGTACAGACGCCAGAGCCTCGTTGGCCTGCAAAACGTTACCTGGGTGTACTACGCTGAAGTGAGGTTTGCATTTGGGTGCCGACAACTTGTTGGCATTTGTGTGTAGACAATGATGGTGACTACGTGGAAACGTAGTGACACCCTGGTAAGGAACATTACAATCTTTAAGAAGACATAGTTCATGTAAGTATCTTGCATATTGGAGGCTAAACTTTTCAAAACGTCCTCGGATAGTTGTAGTGATGGCTGCTAGAGGAAGACGAAGGAGCAACTGTTGCTATGCAATAACCTGTACAAACATGCAATATAGTTTCGACAACACGTGAAGTGTTACGTTGTTTGCGAGTTTCCCGAATTAATGCAGTTATCTTGATAATACATGTGTTTTCACCGCACAATCATTTCTCACCCTAGCTAACCTCCGTGGCGGAACGGGGTAACGGGTTCGAATCCCTCGTGTCCTCCCGTTTCGCCTTATTGAGTTTTCACCTCCCCTAATGGAATTTCAAATGATTTATTTGAAGGCGAAAGAGGATGTCCCGTTTCACATTAGAAAGTTAGTCTCACATAAATCACGCGAAATTGTATTGGGGTAGGTGAAAACGCAATAAGGCGAAACGGGTCGTAATCGAATCCCGACATGGGTGTTCTTCGTTAGTATACGTTCAACAATTTCATAACATCATCGATTAGCAAAAAGTGCCAGAAAAGTACAATAAATCAAATCAATCCATCACATCCTGGTTGCGGAAACAATGTCTAAAGACAAATCTACCCAATGAGCACAGATACGAAGTACTCTCTTACGTAACACTGTGCAGAAACATTGAAACATCACTCTTTCAGGTCAAGAGCGTTCCAAGGTCGCTCCGCCACTGTACCCTAACGATTACGATTAGAGCTTGGCAAACTCGATTAGAGCGCAATACATTGAGAAACCGGAGGAATCAGCTCTCGAAATCTCGCCCACCAGAAAACGCTGACCTCGGCAAAGATCAACCCTCTCTCGCATTTAGCTTTTTTTTTCTGCTCCCACATCTCCTTTCTTTTCCCCCAGATCTTGGATCTGGAGGTCAATATTTGCACTCCGAAGTTAACCACCAATTACCGTCGGATTTCCTTCTCTCGTGGTCAAGTTGACACACCGGAAAGTTTGCTCGATGCGGGATACTGGTGCTAGGAAGGGTACTCTCGCTTCATTTAACCCTGCTGGCTGACCCAGCTCTGTGGGATCCGCTCGAACCAAGGAACCCGCACTAACTAAGGAGGCGATGCAAGTGTAGCATGATGCTTTTGCTGACCGCGGCAGCATCAGTCTGCACAATATGAGAAGGAGTTTCAAAGATGTGGGATGTAAGCTGTATTAGTCTACTATCAGGTTGCTTGAATTCTTGTTTAAAGCCCTCTTTACGCACAGATAGGCTAATTGGGACTGGATCTAGTTTAAAGTGGGATCAGAACCGCTATGTGCTTCCAACGGGTATCGAACCCGGGACGAGCTTGTCCTTTTTTAGTCAACTTGTGAATGCGGGTTCATTTCTTGATTTCTGATTGGCTGTTGGAAAGTTACGGTGCTCTGATTGTGATAATATCTTATTTGCGCTGTACGTTAGGTTAGGTTAGGTTAGATTAGAAAGCAGCAAATTTGCGCTGAAAATAGGAAATAAGATATTCTCACAATCACAGCACCGTAACTTTCCAACAGCCAATCAGAGATCAAGAAATGAACCCGCATTCACAAGTTGACTGGAAAAAAAAATCGCACCCGGGACTCCTTGATCACAAGCCAACGACGTTACTGCTACGTCATCTGGGAGACCCAAGTCAGGGTGTCTACAATTTCGTAGACTCTCCCTGATTTTCCAGACCAAGAAACAAAATTTTCAAGACCAAATCATTAGATCAATAGTGTACATGTCTGGGAGAAGGTCAGTATGATTTTTATAATAAATAGTTCTTTGTTAATCATTAGTCAATGATGAAGTCAAGTATCAGATAAAAAGTTACCCCTGTAGTTGCTTCCATCCCTGTATCCGACAGACAATTACTGTTTAGTTTTCCTTCTCGTTATTACCTTTCCATGTGAAGAAAATATTCCAAGCGTGCATTTAAATTAAATGTACTGAGCAAGAAGCGATGATATTGGACACTTACAACAAACAGGTGACCTCCGTGATGCAGCGGTTAGCTCAGCGCGTGACGTGATTCCGGGTTTGAATTCCAGCCTGGGCATGGCTGCTCTTACGGAATGTCCCTTCATCAATTTCATCATGTTATTAATCATATTCGCGATGAAAATGCCAAAAGTAGTAGAAAGGCGAAGTAAATTATACCAAGTTGAATCAGTAACAATGAGCAAAGAATTTTAAATAGTTACCAAGTAGGCTTCAGAAAGGACCTTATCGATATCAAAATTGTTGTATACGTAAATTTCCTGAATATAGAAGGAGCATTCGATAATATTAATTTTCTTCTGAGCAACTTGACAAACTTCATAATGTCATCAGTCATCCTAATCTTCGCAATTAGCCAAAAGTGGCAGAAATGCGAAGTAAAATAAAACCTAATCAATCAACATAGAAAGGCGATCCATGCCCACGCATAGATACGAACCCGGGACCTCTGGTGTTCTCAATGATATGAAATTAATAGAGATTCACAAAGAACACGCATGCTGAGGCCCTGGCGTCGTAGCTCGCTGTGCTAACCACTCCCCCAGGAAGATCTGCGATTCTAGCAATCCAGTTCTCAAGTTTCTACAAAGAGAAATTCGACACCTGAAGACGAAAAGAGAAAAGAGGAGAAATTGGAACGGAAAGACGCAACAAGAGTGGAAGGGAGAGACGCGGGGCTCGATATCCGATCGGTTCCTCGATTTCTCCTTCGTCTGTGCCGTCAGCAGAAGCCTTATCTCCGCATCTCCTCAGATAAGGCATCAAGGCCGACAGAACGAGAAAAAGCAGGTCCTCATTTCAGTCTGCGCAAAAATGTCATCGGATCTCTCTATCTCCAGGAACGACAAATGAACGCCGAGCTTTGGTTTTAAGGTCCTGCGGAACAAGACAGGGTTGGCAGGGGTTCAGTCTTTCGCATGCATTGAAATTTGATCCTTGGCAACGTGAACACATACGAATGGTAGTCTAGGTCTTGCCTGGAGGCTCAATATACAGGGTGGGTGAGAAGTAACTAGTCATTGAAAATAAAAACGCAAAGAAATTTTCTGTACATATACAGGGTGTCCCAAAATGATTACCCTGATTTCATAATGTTCTTACTCATTAGTGATTGCACTGATTTTGAGTTTTCTCTTGCAGATGCGTTGGATAAATCGTCGAGTTTTTCTGGCTGTGTGAAATTGAATTTTATTTGAATTTAAAACTTTGGGTGCGTCAGCAGCACTTAGGCTATTTTGCACCCGTCATATAATACGGGGTCTAGCCCCTTATGATAACTAAAATAACATAATTGTTGTGTCGTGTAACTAAAATATTAAAATATTCCGAGACTAGTAAAAACTGAGGCAGAATTATACTGGCCATGGAGCCAGTCGCCAGAGCCTCGTTAGTCTGCAAAATGCAGTCCATGGTGTACTACGTGGAAGGTGAGGTTGACAATTGGGTGTATTACGTGGAAGGTCACCCTCTGTGTGAAATTAATATGCACGTTCGTCACTAGGGGGTGCTGCTGCTGTTTAATTTGAAAACATGGCTTCTACACAAGAAAAGGCTCAGTGTGTCTGGCTGAAATCGCCAAAAACGATGCGACGGAAGTTTCAAAATCGCCTTGGATACAAAAGTTTTTAGAAGCAGGTACAGTCGAAAAGCGTAGAAGTGCTGGGCGACCATCGACATCTGCGGAGACTGTTGAAAACATTCGCGCAGCCTTCCATACATCACCAACGAAATCACTACAACAAGCTGAACGTAAGCTCCAGGTACCGAAGAGCACAGGGTACTACGAAAGCGGTTAAAATTGCACGTGTACAAGGTGCAGATTGTTCAGGAAACCACAGGACTATGCTGCACGTGAACAGATTGCTATTAGCATGTTTGAGAAATTAGATACCAATGATAATTTCCTGCAAAGGATAGCGTTTTCTGCCGAAGCGACATATCACATCAGTTGTTATGTCAATCGACATAACGTGCAAATTTGGGGTTCCGAAAAGCCACAAACCGTGAGAGAGCACAATCGGGATGGTGAATGTGTGGTGTGTATTATGGCATGACACCGTTATTGGGCTTTTCTTTTTCATTAAAAAAGTGCGACTGGTAATGTGCATGCAGATATGCTTGAAATTTATGCACTTCCCCAGTTGCAGGACATGCAGTCCCGCGTGTTTTTTCAACAGGATGGAGCACGTCCTCACTGGGCAAAGTTTATACGAGAGATGCTAAACCGTCACTTTCCAAGTCGGTGGATTGGTCGAGATGGTCCAATCCCTTGGCCATCGCGATCTCCAGACATTACTCCAAATGACTTCTTTCTTTTGGGTTACGTTAAAGATCAGGTATATGCGACACCTGTTCCAAACATGCCGAATTTGCGAGAAAGAATCAGATTAGATATCGGCTCAGCCCTAATTATAAGCAATTTAAATCAGGGTAATCATTTTGGGACACCCTGTACATTATGGAATAGGGTTACATATATACATATCTTCACAATACGATAGGGTTGTAGATCCATATTTTCTGCACGACACCATGCGACCGCTACCTGACAATGTTGCAAAGGTATGTTTGGCCCATCCTATCTCTGGAGAAATATTGGTGAGCTTGTTTTCATGCAAGACTTACACTCACTGTACGGGCATGGTTGGACCACAATTTTTCGAGACATTGGCTGGGACGACGAGGACATCAGGAATGTAAAATTGGAAATGATGGAAATAAAATCACACATACACACACACACATGCACGATGCCAAGGGCCTGGGTTCGAATCCCGTCCTGGGTATCGATGTTCTCTGCGAGTGTCGCTTCACCAATTTCATCATATCACCACTCATCTTCATCCTCGCGATTAGCCAAAAGTGGGACAAAAAACAAAGTAAAATAAAGCAAATCGATCGATCGTTAGGGAGCATTCAGACCGAAGCGATACTTGTCACATGGAAACCAATCTTCAGAAGTAAATGCAAATTTCGTACCGAATCGCAACGACAACCTGCACGTACCGCTTGTCGCTCCAAGTTGTCATTTTTCTCAATACCGTGCATCGTGTCGCCTCAGTCTGTTGGTAGCGCATGCGCAGTGAGTGTTTTCCTACACAGTGGTTGGGACCCGTGTCGCCTTGGTCTGAAAGCTACCTTGGTCTGTATCAATGCAATGCAGGACATACTGCAGTGGTACTTACACCATCTTGTACCAGGTGGTACGATCACCAAAATAAAACATCCAAAGACCGACGCCAATATTCATTTCAATGTGCAGTTTGAAGATCAAAAACTTCAAAATCCGCAGATCCAGATTAGTCTTGCCGGTTGGAAACACTGCGGAGCCCATTCATCTGTTGCCGCAGTTCGTTACATATCTTCTCCCCCGGCGCCGATAAATTTATGAAACACTGACGCTATAAACCTCCAAGTTCCAAATCGCTTCTTGCAATCGCTGTGCGGAGTGATTGCGGCAGTAAAGTTTCCCCTCGTTCCCGTTCGTTCAGGGAACTGTCGTTCCTTAAAATTTGTTAAAGGGAACAGAACGTCTGATTAATGCAAGGTGAACCGTCAAGTGATTTTCGCTTAATTGTGACAGTTAATCGAGTTAGTGCAGGAGAATGGTCGCGGCTTCGAGTCTCTCTTGGAACCGCAACATTTCGTCGTCGAACCAGCATCGTAAGAGAAGCTGCGGTAGCTCAGTTGGTGTCGAAATCCGTGGCAGAGTGGTTAGCACAGCGCGCTACGACGCCAGAGGTCCCGGGTTCGAATCCCGGTTAAGACATGGATGTCTGTGCTTGCCTGTACTGAATGAAAAAGAGACTTGAGATTGATTGATGTAAGTATGGGGAAGGCTGCCGTTTAGAGGTCTTCCTTTTAATTTATTTTTTGAAAAAAGTTGGTGGAGCATCTGGCTACCGGGTTCGAATCCCGGAGCAGGTGATCTGGACCAGAAATGTTTCCAATCATTTCTCTGTTTCTGCGCGGCTCTGAGGCCCAGCCAGCCTCGTATAATTTTGTTCGGGGGGGAGCAACCTGGGGGGAGGGGTAAAGGAGGCCGGGCGTGATGCTGATCACAGGGCTAGGATTTTTATGACTTAGCATATTTCTTTTGGTAAGGGCGATGTGTTCCCTAAATATATAGAAATTCATATTGTGAAGAAACTAATTGAATTAAGAAGCTTTTTAAGGGCATATTTTGGCATATTTGGCCATTTCTGCGTGATATAGCATATCTTGATGGATTCTCGGTCATATTCAGCATATTTTCGCATTTTCAAGAAGTATACATTAATTTTCCAAGTGGATTCATCCTTACTCCCATGTTCACTCGAGGTTTTTTTTCCTTCTCTTTTTTGGACTGCAGCAAAATCTTTTTTCATTTTTAATTGAAAATTTACAGAAAGTATTCATTGTGCACTGCAACTCATGAGGGCAACAAAGTAAACTAAAAATAGTATGTATATGAAAATATTTCAGCCTAAGTTACATATTGATGTTTGAAACAGTCTAGTTATAAGGGCATATTTTTCAAATTATAGTGCATATTTTGTAAAATTTTAGCTCATAAGAGCATATTTTATTTTGCATATTTTGGTGATTTTTAGGTCATAAAACTCCTAGCTCTACTGATCACATTATCCCAACTATGGCCGGGACCAAGAATATATGAAGGGTACAGGGGAAAAAAGAATCGAACTCCACTTTTTAACTTTCTGCAGGAATGCAACTTGAAGTTCGTAAATGCAACAGAATGAAGCAGGAGTATGAGTGTCTTTCCTAAAATTAGGCATGCGAGGTTGTAGTACACGACCCCTACAATACCATGGTATCATAATCTCAATTTTCACCAAAAGTGGACTTTGATTGTTTTTCCCCTGTACCCTTCAAATGGAGCTCTATCAGCCCCATATGGCTTCATGGAATGTGTGGGTATAGTTACCTTACCTCCTTTACCTTTACCAGCATCGTAAGAACAAACGAGGTATAGTATGCATAGCCAGGTAAAAGCAGAGTATACTTTACCTTACCCTCTAGAATAGCCTTTAGCTTACTTAACGGTGCATCCCCACTATGCCGGTCGGCAAAGCCGATCCGCTTTCCCTAAATCGATGGACGTCCCCGCAGCCCATTCGCCTCACCGATGTCGACAAGGGGTCTCGGGTTCGATACTCGTTGGAGGCACGTAGTGGTTCGGATCCCAGTTTAAACTGAAGGTCACTCCCGATTAGCCCTTCTGAGCATAAAGTGGTCTTAAAAACAAACTCAATCCCGGCCCGGCTAACAGCGTATTTAGAGCGGTGTTCCATCCTCCGAAAGACAAAGTCTTAAACATTATACTCTGTCCTCGGAATCTCTGGAGCAAGCGAACGCCAGAGCCTCGTTGGCCTGCAATATTGCAATTACCGGGTCTACTACGTGGAAGCGAATTTAACTGTTGGGTGCCTTCGGCGAAGGTCATACCTTACACTCCATAAAATTCTAGAGCTCGGCCATGATTGTTGGCGCTCCATCATATCAGATGTTGGATATTATCCGGATCAAAATAAGATACTAAGAGCGAACAGCTACAGTCCGGCCAAGGAAGACGAAACTACCTGGAAAGGACGATTCCAAACGCGAGAGGGGAAACAGGGAGATGCACTCCCCAAAACTACCCTGTGGTATTTCGCTTGTTGTGTTTATTACCGCTTGCTGTGTTGTGTTTGTGATGGCTCTTACAATTCGCAAGAAACCGTTTCGAAGTGGAATGAAGAAAATTGGGACGTTTTGGGCCTCTGTTGCACATTCTACAAAACACCCTCGTTATGCTAGAAAATGTTCAGCCATTCAGTTCCTACATTTATATTTATAATACTATATACAATAATACTATTATTAGTGAATACTATACTGATTAGTGCTGTGTACATTTGTGCCAATTAAAATATTTACTAAGGAGATCAATTTAATTGAATTATCTGAAATAAAGCTACTGGTTTACAAGTGACGTTTTGAATACTGTCCTGATATGTTCTGTTTGCTGATAAGAGTATATGCATGGTTTAAATTTCGTTCTGAACCCTTACATAATTCTTAAACATCTATGTATTTTGGCGGCGATGTTACTGCGCTGAAATTTCATTGTTGTTTCCACAGCAGACGATTTTCGAGGAAACAGCTTCCTGTCCAAAGTACGGTCACCCCTATTTAGCCACTGAACACGTCCGGTTGGCGCATGCGCACTTCCGTCCATGGTCTCGGCTAAAGCAGCCAGACAGTATCCGCGTCCTGGTAGTGAGAATTCTACGTAAGCTATTGGGAAACCAACCTCCGGTTGCCTAGTACGAGCACAGCGTTTACTTCAGAGCCGCGGCGCAAGCGCAGAAATAAGCTGTCACGTGTTGGCTTCCGTCACGCCAAGTGGTCAGTGCTTGATGTGTAGTGAGTGGAGAACGAGTACAGTAAGCTCCCGCCATATGCTGTTCGTGGTGCAATTCGCTTCTTGCAAGCGGAAGACCGTAGCGAATCCATCGCAAAATAAGTGCCGTGTATGAAGAGAAGGTCGTGAGTTGTGTGAGGGAATGGTGCCGGTAATTTCGACAGCGACGAACTGATGTGCATGATTAAGGTGGGCAAGGAAGACCGTATGTTGCAACGGATGACCTTGTCGAACGAGTGGACAACGTGGCTCCCGATAGCCGTCACCCTCCCTACAACCCAGACCTCGCACCGAGCGGTTATCATTTGTTTGCAAGGATGAATGTGCTGTTGGGGTCGCAGCGATTTGAGAGCAATGAGGAGCTGATGAACGGTGTTCGAGATTGGCTGAGTCCCCTGGCGGCGACGAGGATATAAAGGTGACAATTAAGTTGATAAATAGTTCATGTGTATAATAAATAGGCTTTTCTTACATCTGATTTATTTCACGGAGGTTGATTTTCGAATAACCTTTCTATCTGGATTATCCTTGCTGCTTAAGAACAGATAGGGGATAAGATATCGCAATAACATCTTCTACCTGCCTATTCTTCTTTCCCTATACCTTCAATACGTTCCCACATAGACTGAAGCAAAGGAGGGATTATACCGTTCCTCAAGGTAAAAAGAAAGAAGAGGGGGGATATCCCGTAAGGTACTCATCCACCAGATTCCATCCAAACCGTTCCTCGTCTTCAGCACAGTCACTTCTTCCTGTCGTATCCTTTATTTTCCTTCCCGTTTCCGGGACTCTGAAAGTGGTTGCCCTGAGAGAGTCCTCAGCACAGAGAAGCGAACAGATCCGAGCACAGACTACCGTAGAGAAACCTCTTTTTTCAATATCGAGCTTCCTTGTTTTTTCTTTTGGATATTTTTTTTATCGGAAAACGCATTAAGTTGGAGTTAGAAAACGTCCATCACGGAAGATTATATGCTTTATGCGGAAAGACATTACAAGCCGTACCCCTCTTTATGACCGAATTTCTTATACGCAGATTTTCCGAGGATTCAGCCCTGTTCGCGACAGCTGTCTCGTTCTACCCTGCTCTTCAATGTTGCCCGGATATCCCTCACGGGGAGTGTGCGTTTCCCTCTGCGTTGTTTTCCCCTTCTTGCTTCCCTCTTAAAATAATCTTGTCATAACAGGTGACGGGATTAAGGAGTTCGTCACTATTTTCAATCCTCTATGCAAAATAAAAAAGGAATAGGCAGATTTGCAACAATTAGGTTGAACACAACAGCAATAAAGAAGGCTTACAACAATGCAGTATCGCCCAAAAAAATAAAACAAAAAATAAAGTTTATACAGTCACGTACACTTCTGGGTTGTAACAATCCATCGAGAGCTATAGTAGCATTACAACCCAAAAGTGTCCGTGACTGTACCATCAAGAAAGGTGGCCTGTGCACGAACTTTCAATTCCGTACACAAAAAGGGGAGAGAAGGGTTTTTTGTCTTCACACCACAGCGTGATGAAAGTAAAACTAAGAAGCGGAGGTGTCTCTCCAAAAACTAGGCATGGCGACTCTTCTTTGAAAAATCATTTTTCCGAAGGAGAAGAGGAGAAAAAAAATCTCGTACAACAAATTTTCGAAAATCGCAAAAAACGAAAAGTTTCACTTTCGGAAAAAAATCGAAAAAAAAAGCTAGTATTCAAGTCATTAATACTTCGCAGCCGGCGGTGAAAAACTGGTGCTGTCAGGTCACGGGAAAGGCATCTCCAAATCGGGAAGTGAGTCGATGTGGAAAGAGCTGCCGTGGCGTAACCATGATAGTATGAGCTCTAACCCCATCTTGCTGAAACCACGCTGCAGGGCTGCATCGATCTTCTCACACAGGCATCCACAGCCTGTATACGCACCTGCACTAGCCAATGGCAGGTGGCGAATCAAATGGTGGATTCTTGTATTCCGCTTGGGGACCTACCCACTTTCCTATCTGCAGGGTTCCCACTTGTTATTGTACTATTTTCCGTGGCAAGCCCTGTACATTTGACAACAACAGACTACCGATTGGCGCGAACTGTTTCAGGACAAACCTCTTGTCCTACATAGAAAGAAGTACGCTGTAGCACCAAAACGGGCCTCCTGTAGAACCAACCACGACAATACCACTGAGCAAGGTGCCATCCCAGATATTTCGAAAACCCCGCGGCAAACAAGCTCTTACAGAAAAGAAGCCTAGCCTGCAAACAACTTCCCAAACGATCATCCTCCTCCTCAACCAAGCAGTGTCCAACCATCCCCGCCCACAAAACAGATGATTTAATTTCGATGTCCCATTGGCCAATCTTCCCTCCTCCTCGTCATTTTCCATTCTCTACCTGCATCCCCCTTCCCTCCCCTGCTCCTAATCCGATCCAGCGAGGGAAAGACTTTGGAAGTTGCTGGAGAAGACGTTTTCCCCGTCCGAGGCGGGGATTAAGATGGCCCGGGAGGAAACAATTACATGCCGGCGACAAAGCCCAATTTCAACGACAGAAAGATGAAACTGACAGAACACGGACATTAAGGCGGAAGGCGGTGACAAAACAATAACGCCGCGGACGAAAATAAGAAGGGATTTAAGGCGTCCATTACGCTTCTCTGAAAGGAGCTGCAGGCACATAATGCCGTTACCATCTTCTCCCCGGGAGGAGAGTGTGGGGGAGAAGGCAACAGTCTACTGCTGGGCGAAGGGGAAACGATTCCTAGTAGCCCGTCTTCGGTTCGTGAATCGTTAGAGTGAACGGTTCATATGATTCATTCAAGTGGATTTCACTGACGTAGCAAAACTGCTGGTAGGAGCGGAAATGATTCGTTTGCCTTGAGTTTGTGCATCGTTCAAATGAACAGTTCTCATGATTCAGGCACGTATATTTGAGACTAGTAGAAAAACGTATGGAACGGAAACGATTCCAGTGTCTTCAGTTTGCAAATCGTTCAAGTCAACAATTCATATGATTCGTGCAAGTGGACCTCACAGACGAGCAGAGAAAAGTGTTGGGAAGAACAGAAACGATTCCAGATCCTAGTCTTACGTTTCCGAATGGTTCATATGACTGATGCAAGTGGATTTGACAAGACTAGTAGGGGGAAAACTGCTACGAGGAGCGGAAACTATTTCAGTACGTTGACCTCAGTTCGTGAATAGTTCGAGTGAACGCTTATATGATTTATGGAAGTGGATTTGTCAGACAAGTGGAGAAAACTGCTTGGAGGAGCGGAAAGATTACAGCACTTACTACTTGTAGTAGTCTATAGTATGTGAATCGTTCAGGTGAACAGTTCATATGACATACCATTAGAGAAAACTGTTCGGAGAAGCGGTAATTGTAATTAACAAGCGGCGGAAGCATATTTCGGTTCATACGCGTACTATCCCCCCCCCCCAAAAAAAGTTTTTGGTGCTCAGTGCACTTGAACGTGTGCACCTCTGGTTACGGGTACAACTACTCAACAGTATTCCAATTCAGTTGAAACTATCCGTAGCATATCCCCGTCAACAACGGCAATGACATTAGTTATTCTGGTCTTTAAATCTTCCAGATTACTCACAGGAATTTGGTACACTTGTCCTTGACCCCACAACAAAAAGTACTGGGTGTAACATAGGGAGAGCTTGGAGGCCAGGCAATTGGACCACCTGTACTAATCCAACGTGCTGGAAAAAGTTGTGTTCAGGACATTTCTCACAATGTGGTGGTGCAGTCTTGCTGAAAAACTAAGACAAAAGCTACCGCAGTATGCTTTTGTAAGTCAATCACAAGGGTGTGAAGTTGTACACAACTTTTATGGGCACTCTGTACAACTGTGTGTATAGGCAGTAACGATATAGTAGGATTTGTCTCTATTTCTTTTTTTTTTCCAAATAAAAAGACGATAAATATTGCGAATATATTCGACAACCTGAGACAAGAAGAACCGGGGGTGGGGGAGGAGATATGTTAAGATAGATCTGAAAATTGTTGCTTTGAAGTTTCCAGTGTGGCACGTAGAGTCGACCATAAACGAATCAGGCTATACTGTTAAGGGAGGATCAGACCAGACTGTTCATAGGATGTAGGATTAGTGGTCACTCAAATCTCGCTTCGACTTTGCGGGGAGACGGGGCAATTTGTCCCCCCTCAAATACATCAAAGGGACTAGAGTACTATTTTACCCTCTCCCTACAAAATATAATGTCAATCTATATTTCAAATGGAGACCGGGGTAAAATAAGAAGATACGTAAGCTCTCTCTCTCTCTCTCTCTCTCTCTCTCTCTCTCTCTCTCTCTCTCTCTCTCTCTCTCTCTCTCTCTCTCACAAGCATCTATTCGATTAGTAGATAAATCTCTCTAAAATTACTTTATCAGAATTACAGGCGATTGGAAGCTGATTAAAATTGTATGCTACAGGAGAGTATACGATTTCGGTTCAAGAAATGAATGAATAAAGCAAATATATTTTTAAGGTAAGTTATTTGTAAATCACTTCCTTTTCATGTAACGTCGCTTTACCACCGATTTTGGATGATCGCGACGAAATCATGAAATTGATGACGGGACGCAAAAAAAAAAAAAAAGCCGGGACTCGAACCTGTGTTTGCCTCTGTCACTCTTACTCTCCCTCTCGCTTTCTGTGTTTGCCTCTGTCCCTCTTACTCTCCCTTTCTTTTGCTCTGTGTTTGCCTCTGTCCATCTTACTCTCCCTCTCTTTTTCTCTGTGTTTGCCTTTCTGTTCCTCTTACTCTCCCTTTCTCTTTGCCTCTCTGTCCCTCTTTTTCTCTGTGTTGCCTCTCTGTCCCTCTCACTCTCCCACTCTTTTTCTGTTTGCCTCTCTGTCCCTCTCACTCTCCCTCTCTCTTTCTCTCTGTCCCTCTTACTCTCCCTCTCTTTTTCTCTGTGTTTGCCTCTCTGTCCCTCTTACTCTCCCTCTTTCTTTCTCTCTGTTTGCCTCTCTGTCCCTCTTACTCTCCCTCTCTGTCCCTCTTACTCCCCCTCTCTTTTTCTGTGTTTGCCTCTCTGTCCCTCTTACTCTCCTTCTCTCAGTGTTTGCCTCTCTGTCCCTCTTACTCCCCCTCTCTTTTTCTGTGTTTGCCTCTCTGTCCCTCTTACTCTCCCTCTCTCAGTGTTTGCCTCTCTGTCCCTCTTACTCTCCCTCTCTCAGTGTTTGCCTCTCTGTCCCTCTTATTCTCCCTCTCTCTGTGTTTGCCTTTCTGTCCCTCATATTCTCCCTCTCTCTTTCTCTCTGTGTTTGCCTCTCTGTTCCTCTTACTCTCCCTCTCTCTTTCTCTGTGTTTGCCTCTGTCCCTCTTACTCTCCCTCTCTTTTTCTCTGTGTTCGCCTTTCTGTCCCTCTTACTTTCCCTCAATCTGTGTTTGCCTTTCTGTTCCTCTTACTCTCCGTCTCCTTTTCTCTCTGTGTTTGCCTGTCCCTCTTACTCTCCCTATCTCTTTCTTGTTTGCCTGTCTCTCTTACTCTCCCTCTCTTTTTCTCTCTCTGTTTGCCTCTCTGTCCCTCTTACTCTCCCTCTTTCTCTGCCTCTCTGTCCCTCTTACTCTCCATCTCTCTTTCTCTGTTTGCCTCTGTCCCTCTTACTCTCCCTTTGTGTTTGCCTCTCTGTCCCTCTTATTCTCTCTCTCTCTCTCTCTCATTGAGTGTTTACTTCTATTTCTGTCTGTTCGCCAATATCTGTTTCCCTCGTCCTCTCTCCCTATCCGTCTCTTTATTTCCGAGTTTGCTTCTTTGCCTCACTCTTGTTTATCTCTTGTTACTCACTCCCTCTCTTTCTTTCTTTCTGTGTATGTCATAAACTATACTGTACAGCAGTCAGCTCACGAGAAGATCCTCAAATGAGAGGAGACGGGGCGAGGGGTTAATGGGAAGGACCAGGGTAGCAGAAAGTCTTTCGCTGCGGTCTAGTGTTCTTTTGGAATTGCGTAGGAGTTGATTTGCGTCAATCACACAGAACGTGCGTCTGCGGCAACAGATTGCTGCTTTTCTTTCAGTGTCCAGAATACTTTTGTACTGCTTATCCTATGCATCCTGTATATATTGTATTTCCAAGAATTTTAAAAATAATATACGGCAACGAATTTAGCGTTACCAGAAGGCAAACTTTAAAAAAGAGGACATTTTTAGATTCCAAAAAGTTAACTTTTGACGAAGATGCAGCACTTCGAACACACGTTTTTGGTGCTTACTGGTGTTTTGGTGAGCTTATAGATCACACTCCCCTGTAAAACTTTTTACACCGTTTCCGTATAACTAATAATAGGCCTCATTATAGGCAAATGTCTAAATATTATATTTATTCACTATGCCCGTAATATTATACGGTTGTGAAACTTTGTCTCTTACTTGAAAATAATAACAAATTGACATTTTGCCTCGGAGTTGTTTCTTCCAGGTCTAAAGTCAGGAAACTGTTTTTGTAAGTCATCACTAAAAACACACTTGCGTTTCGGAATGGTTCAGATCGCTGATCGGCAGAACTTCACGTCTCCACTACCATGTAACAACTAAGAGTACAGCAGTTAAAAATTACGGTATTTCTGAATTTGGTCATGATACTCAAATCAAAGCAAGCCGCGGCGTATCGCATATTCTTACCTGTTGTTAGAAACTTGATGCTCACCACGAGCCGCGGTAGATGTCACAAATGCTTTGAAATCAAAACCTCACGCAAAGTTCCAACAATTTGTCTTTGTTGGTAGAAAAGTTTCTTGTCTGCGCTTGCAACTGAAAATGTTGTATTTCTTTACTTTGAAATTGAAAACAATATTAGAATAACATTTTGTTACTAATCTTGAAGTTAAGCAGTTCTCCTTATTCCAGAAAAGAGGATTTTTCCTAAATTTTCCTAAAAACCCGCCCGGACCATTTTTAGGACCCGAAAAAGAGGTTTTTTCCGGATAAAAGAGGACGTCCGGTAACCTTAAACGACTTGCGTCGCTGAGTGAGCCCATGTGCGTTTCTCACTCGTGTCCCTTGTTTATTCTTATGTTTAGTTTAAATCCACTTTATACTCATATGGGCTAATCAACACTGGATCTACGCTTTAAAGAGGAATTCTAACTACTGGAGAATGTGTATCCAGCGATAGAGATGACACACAATCTCGCACCCTCGAAGGTGGAAAGCTAGTACACAAAGCTTTAAGTTGTACTGTATGTATAAACTTCAAGAACTTTCAATTGCACCCCCCCCCTTTTCCCTTTGGATTTAGCATCTTAAAGTACCAAACAACCAAGCTCTCTCGAGTTATTCATATACTTTTACAAGTAGCTACAGTCAAACTTTTTACTTTTACGAACAATTCAAGGTTGCATTTTAAGATCCTAACTAACAGTGTAGCTCATTTCTTAAAAGATTTCTTAGGTCATTAATCCCGAGCCCTGCTAATCAGTGTTGCCATCTTCGCACTTCCCTCGGAGCCATCAGCGAGGAGATCCCCAGACGTACCAGTCAGCGGACACGACGGAGCTCGCACCCCGAAATGAGAGGAATGGGGCTGAATAAAACGTCAAGCCCCTCCTCGCCCCCTCTACATCTCCATCTATCAGAATCCACTTGAATCGCGCCGTTTTTCCATACAACCCCCCTCCACACCCTTCTCTCGTCTTGATCGAACATCCTAGGCACGTAAAGCTAGTCTTTATTGGCTCCTTCGCGATGCAGTCTTCAATTCATGTCACGTGACCCTTCACGGCAGGTATTTTTCGAAATGGTGGGTGTGCTGCCGTTTCGTTTCTGGGCCCTTATTTTCCTCGGTAAGCGCCCCTTCGATCCCTAGTGCTTTTAACGAAATTATATGTGTGTCTGCGCGTATACTCGCCTTTCAATGTACACAATTTCATCCTTTAAGAAACTCCACAACATAATCAACATAGAAAATATTCTGAACTCGAGTACTGCATGGGACCACTTTCGTTCGAGTCACCCACGCTAGAGTGTAGAGAATCAAATATTTCAATGTGGCAATAATATGTTTAAATATCAGCCCTGGTAGTTTCAGCCCACAATCATTTTCATATATCCCTATGTATTGGTAAGACCATTGAACTATATACAGGGTGCTCGGAAATTCCCCTTACAAACTCCTAGGGCTAGTAGAGGGGACTGATTAGACAATATTTGGAATTGGAACCCATGTGCGGAAACGTACCGTTTCCGTCCTACAACCATGACAATGTGTCGGAATTGCCTGTGTTGTCATGCAACCTTATAGGTAGTACATGACGTCAGAAGATCACCTGATGGCACGTGACGTCCGTCAGGAACTGTGTTTTCAGCACGATATGGCCCCGCCTCACTTTAGATGTGACGTTCGGAGACATCTTAATTCGGGCCAAGGTGGTCCAACCGCATGGTCCCCACGATCGCCGGATTTAAACGCCATTGAACTATTTCTTGTGGGGTCGTATGAAGAGACTCCTCTAGACACAGAGGACGAACTGCTGGCAGGAATTATGATAGCTGCACAAGAGATTGACAGGACACCAGGTGTGATGGAGCGAGTGTACCGGAACATGATTCGTCGGTACAGTGTGTGCAACGACGTTCGTGGTCGTCACATCAGTGCCGTATGCGACACATCCAGTACAGAAGACAGAAACAAGTTGTTGCGTTCCACTGTCGACACAGGTTTTATTGTGAGCAATGAATAGTATGTTTAATTCTTGTTTCCTTATCATTGTTACCAAATAAATTTGTTTGTATTATGTACTAAGTCACACGTCATACACTTCTGTACCTTACGTAACACCTCATTTGACATGGTTATAATAAATGATTACACTTTAGGTCATCAGATGATCTTGTGACGTCATGTACTGCCTACCTGGTTGCATACCAAGACAGGCAATTCCGACACTTTGTCATGGTTGTAGCATGGAAACTGTACGTTTCCGGACATGGGTTCCTATTCCAAATATTGTCTAATCAGTCCCCTCTACTAGCTCTAGGAGTTTGTAAGGGGAATTTCCGAGCACCCTGTATAACTGGAACGCTCGCTGCAACGCTGATCGGCCGCAAAAACTGAAGCCACTTTTACGATTACTTTCTCCAGGGAAGACGGGAAGAAAACCTGGTGATCCCATAAGCTAACATGAATTTACTCCCGTCTTTGCTTTCGTATAGCTCCAAAAGAAACATAAATTAACCATATTTATTCATTCAGTGTAAAAATGAATGTCTTAAGTGTTTCATCGCTACATTAATAGTTGACATGTGTTTTCTTCGAACAATTTATCCAGTCTTAAGTGGGTTGAACATGTGGTACGGTCGTGTTCAGCGTTTGAATGTACAAATTGTTTAGACAATTGCCAGGGTGTAAACTTTTATCGGTATCATTCTTAAAATATGTGAATATTACGAATAAATGTATTTGTTAAAAAGT
Organism: Lepisma saccharinum; assembly: GCF_977018435.1. NCBI lineage: Eukaryota > Metazoa > Arthropoda > Insecta > Zygentoma > Lepismatidae > Lepisma > Lepisma saccharinum. The sequence continues at coordinate 34,253,624 of NC_139240.1, read as the reverse complement.
TGATGACGGTAATTAAATGTTATAGCGAAACCTCTCGAATGAGTTTACACCCACGTGTTTTACATTTTGTAATAACTAATTGGAATTTTTCATAATTTATAAATACACGAAATTAATTGAGTCATGGAGAGAAGCTAATCAGAAGTAACAAAGCGAATTAAAATAACTAATCTCCAGATAGATATTTTGTTGTAAAATATTAGTTTCATCTACATGCCATGCTTATGAGCAATTTGTGTATATTGTTGGCATGTCAAGCAGTAGTTCCTAAATTTTAATTGTGCACCCAAAAAAAGTGTCTCGATATTATGACCCAACTTCCACACAATGTATGTTTTTCGCAAGACGCACAGGAAGAAAAAAAATGTGTGGAATCTTCGAAATGAGTGTTAAATATTGTTTGAGATTTTTACACTGTGATTAATTTTTTTGTACTGAAAGTGTTAATTGTGTGCCCAAAAGCATGTCATCAGGGTGTCTACCAGTCTGGAAATCCTAGAAAATCAGGGAAATTTGCTGTATTTGTGGAAAAATCAACGTTTTCGTAGTAATGCACCAAGAGTAGGTTTTTGAAAAAGGAAAAGGACAAGCAATACATTTAAAATTTGTTGCGGGCAAACTCGAATTCAATCTGACATACTGAGTATAACTGGCAATTATACAGTAGAAATTGTATATTAAATACTTTAGGAGAAGGTATAGTTTAGAAATTTCCCACTTTCTTTTGCAATTTTTTAGGTTGTGTTTGGTAGATATGAGGAATAATTCAGATACTTTTACTCAATTTTACTGTAATTATGAATTATTTATGCTATAATTTTGATAATTTATGTAAAAAAATATTGCGTTAATCACAAGTAAATACATGTCAAGTATTACGTAAAAGCTCACCCCTGATAACCCTTTCCAACAGTCGGTTTGTATTCAATTTCCCTTCTTGTTTCACTTTTACATTTTAAGCGTTTTGTATCCTTTAAAAGGTATTTTGCACACGTTTCATTCACAAGTAACAAGAATATGCATAGAAAGTGGTGTCTGAATGCAGGTAATGTACTCAATGCAATGCTTTCTCATAAATTATGGCTTTTTATTTTCGGAAATAATCTGGCGTTAAAATCCATTTGCCGCCACAGAAAAAATCATTTGCTTGAGCTTTTCTTCCTCCGTTTCCTGGCGTAACTAAGCGAGAGAATGGCTTCACTTTGGCCCGGAAAGCAGTCCTTCCATGTTATATATAGTTAATGGGTAAGACAGTCTAAACTACATATTAACAAGGAGGCAACGACTTGGTTCAGTTACTGTAAGTTTTCTATTTTACTGCGTCTTTCATTTCACGATCCATATTTGAGGGTCCACTACCACAGACAAATCACCCTTATACGTGAACTACTGGGTTTCTAGCTCATACCGATCGTTTTGCCTGTTCGAGCGTTATTCGCTCGAGCGAAGAAGTTCTCAATTCCGTACGCTAGCTAGTGTCGTCCGTGCGAACTATGAGCGAAAAATGCTCATTGCAGCACTATTGTTCACAGTAGTGTTCCTCACGAGAAGAAACATTTCCCGGCTCCAGCTAACTGTAGAGCAGGGGCACGCACAGCGGCAGAGGAGGAGAGGGAAATCGAGTGGTGAAAGCGCAGCGTTGCCAACCGTACGGCCCCGACTGTACATGTACGGAAATTTCATGGAATGTCCGGAAGTACGGTCTGTTTCCATGTGCGTACGATATTATAGTTTCTAAAAGTTTGCAACGCTGACAGAGTGAAGCAGGGAAAGCGGGTAACTCCAGTCGTTCATTATGCAATCCAGTTTCTCTCACTGTTCATTGGTGGAGACGTCTTGCGTCACTACTTGCGCAGAGACTTGTTCTCGTTCGTCTGGTCTACAGTTAGCTGGTACAGGGTTTAGTATTCGAGACGAGACAGAAGAAAGCCTCGTCTCTTGGGCAACCCTACTGTTGCTTACGAGGGGAGACATTTCCCGTTATGTCTCGTCTACGAGACACAAGACGAGACATGCTAATATTTTCGAGACGAGACGAAATTTTCACCGATGTCTCGTTTCATATCGTCTCGGGGGCAACACTACTAAACGGGAAGTATACCGGGCTTATAGATTGATTGATTAAAGTGGTTGATTTTACTACGCTTTACAAGCACTTTTGGCTTGTTGCTAGGATGAGGATGAGTGATTGACTGATCAAGGGACTCGCAAAGAACACCGAAGAAGAGATTCGAACCCAGAACTCCTGTCGTCGTCGTATCGCGCTGTGCTAACTACCTATCCATGGAGGTTGGCCCGTATTTATAGGCACCGGTGGCATAATGTCACCATCATTAGTGTGTGAAGCCTGGTCAACGTATCGAATACCACAGCATTTCCCTGGACGTGGGTGGAGCCACACACTACCCTGCGGCCTAGTTCCTCATTGTCCTAGAGTTGATCTCCGTTTTAAGTCCGCCTTATGCATAGATAAACTAACCGGGACTGCACCTGCAGTTCAGAGTAGGATCAGCACCACTGTGCAATGTGCCTCCAATGTGGACCGAACCGGGAGCCTCTTTATTGCAAGATACGGGTGTTACCACTACCCCATCAGGGGGTTGAGACCGACGAACGTGTTGTTCGCATCAGCGGTTACGTCGGCCTCCGTAGTGGAATAATGAGCACAGCGCGCTACGACGCAAGGGGCACCAGGTTCGAATTTCGATCTAAAGTGGTTCCGGCCAAAGAACGGACTTGGAAGTTATATTTTTGTCTTTTCTGTCGAAAGCCATGCAGGGTCACATGAACCGCTCAACAAATCGGCTTTGTCCAGTTGCCGTGGTGAGAGGGAATTCTTGTGCGTTGCCAAATGTTGGGTTTTTGGGTCGTTTCCGAAACAGGTGGCACCCTCGACGAAGCCAAGCACGGAGAAGCCTAATGGCTGCCGCCACTTAGCAAACTAATGTATCTCCAATTCCCTGCCTCTCCCTGAAATGTGAGCGAAAGGGGCATGTTGACAGGAAGAGGTGTCGTGTACGGCTGGACTAAAATCAGGAGTGTACCAATCGGTAGCAACACTGCTTTTCCCCCTTGAACTGGAGGCGGAAAGTCTGGGTTTCCATTCTTTGGCCGGGCGGACTTTAAGGATGGATGTTCTTTGCGAGTGTCCCTTTGTCAATTTCATCATATCATCACTCATCCTCACGATTACCCAAATTCCACAGAAAAGAGAAGTAAAGTAAACCAAATCAATCCATCAAGCATCAGCAATCAATAGGTTCATCATCATGGCTTCGATTGACCCAAAAGGTATCACAGTGCGTAAAACAACCAACATAGAAACAGATTAGAAGGTGACCACTGTGGGAGTTCTGATCAATTTCATGTTCGCCGTCACGACTTGCCAAATTGTTGAAAGGTGGTCCAAAGAAAGAAAGAAAAAATTAGCCAGCACGAATAAGCGGTTAACAAAGCGCGGTACCACGCCAGGGGTACCAAGTTCGAATCGCAGCCTGGGCCCTTCATCAAATCATCTTTCATCCTCATCTCGGTGATTGTCCAATAGTGGCACAGGGGCGACTCAAAGAACTGAGTATGAATTCTTCTTCTGAAGTCCACTTTATGCACGAATAAGCTAATCGGAACTGGGGCTACAGTTAAATTGGGATCCGAATGGCTGTGTAGTGTACCTCCAAAGGGGGTCGAACCAGTATCTTCTTTATTTGAATTAAATTTTTTGGGTGCGTCAGCACTTAGGCTATTTTACACCCGTCACACTATACGGGGTGCAGCCCCTTATCATAGCAAAAATAAAAGCGTGTCTGAAAACTTGAATGTCCTTACCTTGGTTAAAAGCTGAGGCTACAAGGGGAAATCAGCGCAAATAAGGACAAAACACAGGACAACACACAGGATTGCACTGGCCATAAAACCAGTCGCCAGAGCCTCGTTAGTCTGCAAAATACAGTCCAGGGTGAAATACGTGGAAGCGAGATTGACAATTGGGTGTACTACGTGGAAGGATCACCCCAATCTTCTTTATTACATGGCGACGACGTTAAAATTGTGTTGATCCATCAGTAATTTAACTGATTCGTCTTCGTGGTCGCGATTGACCTAGGCCTAGGAGATATAAGTGACGTAAAACCACTAAAACATAGAGAGATTGGAAGGTCAATATTGCTAGTGTTGCTTAACAATTTCATCTTCAACGTCGCAACCTCCAATCGCTGAAAAGAGGCGCAAATTAAAAAGAAATAGTTGAACGCTAGTAACAGTGAACACAATCTGCGCAACACGGATAGACTAAAGCGGATACGAGGGGAAACTTTAGTCTGGACGGAACTCGAACCTGCAACCTCGAACACTCGCTCCGGCAATCGCAACCCTTACGGGAGCTGGACGGCGTCTCGAGGGAAGAGAAAGAGTGAAGGATCAATAGGAATCTAATCTCCGGACGAAGACAGATACAAACACGCGGAAAGAAGAGAGGAGGTTAACTAGAACGGGACCCGTCGATGTGGAAGATTTCGGATGGGATTAGCGTCAGTCTCCCACGGCTGGTTGTCGATCACGGGGGAAACCAATCGAGCGGCCGCGAAACACCGTCCATATCGCCGTTTGCATCTGCGGAGTGTGAGTGAATCTTGCCATGGTTCAGATTGACAGCATCCGTTGCTCATCTCCTGATATCATTAGAATAATTAATTCGGCGGTCAGGTCATGTAGCATTTATGGGAGAAGATAGAGAAGTTTACAATGTCCTTTTGGGTACACCTGATAGCAAAACCGCTGCACACGTACCGATATTTTGCCGCAGTCGTTATCTGTAGCCACCTTGATTTTCCTGTGTTATTCTTGTTGAATGTGCCGACTTTGCTTTCCTCAGGCAGACTTAATCCTCCCAGCTGTTTGTCATCCCTGTTTGGCGATGACCAGTGCTCGAAAAATCACCACCTACTTGTAATTGTCCACAGGGTGCGAAATCATTAAAAACTGGTGGGGGGAGAAAGTTCTTAATCTACAAACCCCCTCCCCCACATGTGCATTATTAAAAGTAAAAATAAATCACTCAATTAAAAATATATTATTATTATTATTAATTATAATAAAGAAAATTAATTTGTTACTTTTATACATATCAGATTTGAGATATTGCAAAGCAGCTAACTAATCCTTTAGTAACTGGTTAAAGATGTTAATAAATTATGAAATAGTTGAAGTGGTTTTATTATGTGTAAGTTTTTGTTTTGTTTTTGCTTTATGTTAATATGTATTAATTAATTTCATAGTTATTCTTTTCTTGCATTCTTATTTTACTTTTATTGTGCGTACTGATGTGGATTTGTTAATGATCTCTTGAGAGAGAATGCATTCAATACTCACAACCACACTAATGTGTGTGTGTGTTTTCGATATTATTCTTAGTAAAGTATATTGGAAATTAAAAGTAATTCCTTCTCTTTTGTTTATTATAACAAAACTCTCCCCCCAGGATTTCTTGGTGGGGGATTTTTGAGGCCACGATTGTTGGTGAGGGGTATTTCCCCCCGTCCCTCGCAGGATTTTGCACCCTGAGTGCATACTATAAGAATCTGAGCCCCTGTGGCGGAGTTTTTAGCACATCGCGTTACGATACCGGCCTGGACATGGATGTTTGTGAGTGTTCATTCATCATATCATCACTCATTCCCATCTTCGCAAATTATCCAAAAGTGGCAAAAAAAACGAAGTAAAACAAATCAATCAATCTATAAGAAGGTGAGCATCACTGTATTAAAAACATCGCTAAATCATGTGAGAAAGCGGGAAATGGGGGGTTCGGGGACAAGGGGTATGAAATTGTTACTGATTCTATGGAATGTTCACAACGTTGATAAAAGAACACATTTGCTAACTTATGCTGTCCTGCAATTTGAACTTAGAATTTTCAAAATTTAGCACATGCAAACTTAAAAAACGGCAATATTACAGCAAAAAGCTCACAGGTTGAAATTTTTAGTCACCATGGCGACCTGGCGACCGGGATTTTTCGAGCCCTGGCGATGACAACAGTGTTTAAATCCAATGTTTTTAGCTTTTTGTGAAGAGATGATCTCCTCCACTGTCTGTGGGAATCTCTTAGTTCATTCTTACTTTTTAATGTATTCTGTTTGTCTTCTGCAGGTCCTTTTACAACCTTGCACTTTTAACTTTCTCCAAGGGGTTTTTACACCCATAGTTTTAAATTTTTAAGTTAGAATTTTAGATAAGGGGATATTTACCCTTATACAATGAAGGGTGCAAAATTGCCTAATGTGCCGACCAGTGGCGTGCGGTGACATTTTCCGTTGGGGAAGCAGATCCCGAAAAATTAAGAAAACGAAGAATTCATTGCTTCTACATGGTACGTTATACTCAAAAAAATGTGCACTCTACCTCATACTGTTTCCTTAACATCTCTAAGGGGAAAAATTAATGTCCTGGCGTAGTTGCTCACCTTTTCCAATTTCAATTGGTCTGTTGTCAAACGTATTTAATGGAGCAGACGATCGCGGATGATTGAAACAATTTTCAACTTTCACACATTGCAATATTCACAAATCCACATTGGCACCACGTAGTTCTTTACGTGCCAACAAGAAAGTTTTTGAAGCAAACAAATAGAAATTCGCCAGCCCGAAAAACAGTAACTTTTCACCTCGCAAACCGCTTGAAAAGACTGTGACCGCGGCCAGCGAGTTTTATGAACTCTATTTGGCGGATCTGTCCATGGACATGTCAGCCGTCTTAATAGACCAAACGCCCTGAAAAGTTTATCTTCACATAAAATATGTCATCCGTATGTCACTAATCATATTTTTGTGTTTGTCCTGTGTTTTGAAACTTTATAGTTCACTAGCTGATTGCCCGGCGTTGCCCGGGTATTTATTTATCCCAATCTTCTATTAAAGTTGTCCGTGAGAGAAAAATAGCGATCTTAAATCAACTCTGCATTACTTAATAGACTGCCCCTGTGACTTTTGATCATGATCGAGAAAGCAAGTTTCTCTCTCTCTCTCTCTCTCTCTCTCTCTCTCTCTCTCTCTCTCTCTCTCTCTCTCTCTCTCAAATGTCATCGTGAATGTCACCAATTAGCTTAGCGACTCCGAAAACTATATATTCGACACTAATTTAGGTCATTTTTGACATTTCATTTTTCACCCCCGATCACCCCCCCCCCAATTGCCGATAGGTGATGAACTTGGAGCTGAACGGCAATGTGTCACTATTCATCTAAGCGACCCCGAAAACTATGGATTCCACACTAATATCGGTCGTTTTCGAATATTTGTACATGTCGCCCCCTTCCCACCCCCACCCTTAGGGGTGCCAGGGGTGTTTTGAAGTTGAACAACATTGGGAGTGTCAGTATTCATCTTAGCAACCCCGAAAACTATGGATTCCACACTAATATCGGTCGTTTTCGATTATTTTTACATGTCACCCCCTTCCCACCCCCATCCACAATACCCCCATCCACAATTTTTAATTCAATCACTCAATCGGTGTTATTTGTCCCAAAATTTGCGTTTTAATTTTAGCACACTTTTCTGCAAAATATACCTAAAATTGTGGTTATAAATTATTACTTTGATTTGTAGGTCACATGACCTACAGCTGTTAGTGACAGTTTTAGCATTGGAAACTGTTCTTGAGGAAATCTATTTTCATTATTTTTCCCGCGACAAATACCCATGTTGGCGACCTGCTTGTCGGAGTGGTTAGTACAGCACACTACGACGCCAGGGGTTCCGGTTTCGAATCTCGCTCTGGCCATGTGAGTGTCCCTTCATCAATTTCATATCACTCATAACCAAATCAATCCATCAATCAACTATATGCGTCAATTTAGCAGGAGTTTTACTTTAAAATATTCAAGAATTACATCAGAACATTAATTGAGTTATGTAATCGTAAACATTAAGTCTTTCGCGCAAAACTGGTGCACCCTAAAGAGGAACTTCGATTTTGATTATTTCGGGGATAACTAACCTCAACGAAAGTATCGTGCAACATTTTTGCAGGCCCCTAAAAAAAAGGGCCAAGGTACGTAAAGTATCTTGTGCATATAGCACCGTTCCATGAAGGCATGTTTATAGGTTGTGGCCATTTTGGAGGTGGTGTGATCATCACCACGCTCCGGCAGCCTTTACCCCCGCTCCAGGTACCCATTGATATGAGGTTGGGTGAGCCATAGAGCCACTTTATGCCCGAAGTGATCACCCACTTTGGGCATCAAACCCGGGTCTACCGCAAGACAGTCACACGCCCTACCGACCAGACCACCCCGGCTCTAAAAAGGGGGGGGGGCAAAACGCTGAAAAATTATCGGTATCTGCAACAAAATTCCGACAGATATTTTTCCTCATACCGATACCACCGCTTCTTAAATCTAAGGTACTAAGACAGCCAGTTGGCATGCTGAATGTTAATTTCGGCCAACAGCGAAAGGCAGCTTGAAAGGCACCACCTGATAGATAAACGGGCACTCGTACAATTTCGCAAAGTCCTTCAGCGAAACGGGCAGAAACAATTTCCCGGACTGCCTCCCCTGCCCGCATCACGTCCGGACCAGACACTCCAGGACCCTAATTAAATGGAGATCAACCCAGCGCGCTATCTCGACCCGCGCGGGGGGGGGGGATAATTGCGAACAAAAGACAGTCGCGGTGCGTTAAGAGCGAGGGAGGTTTGTTCCTTGGGTCTTATCGCTGCCTGCGGACGGCGTCAGAGGACCATCTGGGCCCGAATCGGAGAAACTATAGCAATAGGATTCTTCCGTCCATCCTCGCTGATGGCCTCATGGTAAAGGGTTGGTGGTCGTGTTCATGTAGGCCATTTGCGGCAACCATCATTGATAGAGTGATGCCTCGGAGAATATAACCGCAGGTACGTAATCCATTGAGAACATCGGTTGTGGTCGATGGTTACTTGTAATGGCGCTACGACTATGGAGAGGCTCTATCGGTATCGGCCGTTAAAGGCATATCGGTCTGCAAAATTGTCGATAATGTTACCGATCTCACATCTATACACTCACGAACATACAACAAAACACACACACTCGCATATTCATGACACTAGTCAGGGATTTGAAATATTAATGTGAACAAGGGTTTTCAGTGTTTTTCTGCACTTAAATGTACTCAATTTTTTACTAACGTGTATAAGCTTGCACCACTATTTGTGCCAAATAAAAAAAATGTTTTAATTGCGTCTTAAAGACATATGCTGAAGATGAGTTTCGGATTTCGAAGGGCAGTGAGTTCCAAAGACGAGAAGTGGAACAGCGAAAGATTTTGAATAAAAATTTGAGTTATGAAGGGGGATGAGTAGTTGAGCTCTCCCGCGCGATCTGGTATCAAGGCTGTGTGATTCGGAAAGCATTGGGAATCTGCTCGAGAGATAAGCCGGTTCTTTTGAAATGATTGCCCTATACAGAAGGGCTTTCGTTTCGCAAATCAATTAGTTATTTGTCATTGTTATTTATTATAATCTTTATAGGTATAAACTAGAGCTGAGGCGATATCACTTTAAACGGACACCCATATTGATACCGTAACGTTTAGCGATTCCTACTATGTTTGAAATTTGTAACAATTAAAAGGATTGTTCCACTTTATTCATAAGCATCAGATTTCCAGAGTATACTTAATATACTTATAAAAATATTCAAGAATTAAATCACAATATAAAATACCTGTTATGTAATCACAAAATACAGTTCTTCGCATAACATTGTTCAAACAACAATAGAAACTTCGAATTTTGCACACCATCCAGAAACATCCACCGCGAACGATTGATTGATTGATTTGGTGTTTTAAGTCCACTTTATGCACAGTAAGGCTAATCAAGACTGGACCTACAGTTTAAAGTGGGATCCGAACCACTATGTGCCTCCACCGGATATCGAATCAGGGACCCCTTGATTACAAGGCAACGACGCTACCACTGCGCCATCGGGGAGACCCTCCACCGCGAACGAAAGAAAACACAGGAGAAGTATCGGCCGGAGGTAAAGTAAATCCAAACGATACTTTCATACTAATACCCTAATTTAAACATATACGCCCTACTTTTTTTTTAAAAAAAAAAAAGTAAATGTCGAAATATTCAGCTTCTCTTGCACTGGACTCTGGTACATTTATAAAGGAGGTCAATGAACCATTCAGATTCCTGAAGGACCATTTGGAATTTTATATCGGATGGACAGAATATCCATTATTGGTATCGGTAAAATTATATCGGTACATTATCAATATCGGTCAAAATTAGATATTGGCGCATCCGTAGCTGTAGCGGACCTACGTTTGAAATTTACATTACTCCTAGCGGATAATTCGGAACTGTTACTTTCAACCACTGTCGTACTGAAGATTTTAAGACAGCTGTGCGACACACAACAGTGTCCTTTCATCAGTTACATCTTACCACCATTCATCCTCGTCTTCGCGATTGACCTAAAGTTGAAGAAGAGCGAAGTAAAATGAAGATGATAATCACTACCAAAAGGTAGAAAATCGACGTAAAAATAAACGGAGGAAAGAGGTACAGCCACCAGTAATAAAAATGGGACACCTAGATCCTGAAATAATCGCTACCCTGCATAGCGCTGTGTGTGTTGCCTAACTCTACTGAACATTTGTTATTAAAATCCACTCATCAGAGCTAGGCAACACATACAACACCTTGCAGGGAAGCAAGTATTTCAGGATAAATGTGTACCATTGGTATTGCCGGTGACTGTATATAGGAATCGCACTTGAAAAAACGTCACAGTTGAATATGAGTTCGGCTTCGTCACCAGGTTCGCGTACTAGCCTAGGCATGGGTGTTCTATGAGACTGCCCGTCAATTGCATCATTCATCAACATCGTCGCGATTAGCTAAACGTGGAAGAAACCGACGCTCAATAAAAAATACAATTAAGGTTTAAAAAATGTATTGAGACAATTCGATTGATTGACTGAGTTGGTGTTTTAAGTCCACTTAATGCACAGTAAGGTTAATTGGGACTGGACCTACAAGTTAGAGTGGAATCCGAACCATTATGTACCTCCACCGGGTATCGAACCCGGGACCCCTTGATTACAAGGCGACGAAGCTACCACTGCGCCATCGGGGAGACCTCACACAATTCGACAACACGTTTGGGCCTCCCCGATAGCGTAGTGGTAACGTCGTCGCCTTGTAATAAATAGGTCCCGGGTTCGATACCCGGTGGAGGCGCATTGTGCAGTGGACGGATCCCCCTTTAAACTGTAGGTCCAGTCCGAATTAGCCTATCTGTGAGTAAAGTGGACTTCAGATTTGATTTGCTATATTTTACTTCGCTTTTTGTGCCACTTTTTGGCTAATTTGCGATGGAAATGAGGGATGATATGATGAAATTGAATGGACACTCAGAAACATTCATGCACAAGACAGGATTCGAACTCGGGATCCCTAGCGTCGTAGCGCGATGTGCTAACCACTCCGCGGACTTCAAACTACAATTAAAACTCAATAACACGTTTGCAAACAGTGGTGTGTTTATAACTTCATTGCGGAGTTTGCTTAAACCAATCAAAACGAAGAACGAGACAAGAGACGAGATTGTACTAGGTCTCGTCACCATGCGAGCTCGTTACTCCGTCCTGTGTTTACGTTCATGCAAACGCAACGAGATTACACCGGTTTCAAAGGCTAGTTGCCATGGCTACACGAAAACTAAAAAAAAAGTTAACTTATGGGGAACTTCATTGCTAGCACTGAGAGGTTTGCAACACTGCCAGCAGAAGCAGGACAATAGACTCACAGAGAGAACCTGGAGACAGGAGTATATTTTTTCCCCCTTGTAGATCCTGAGAGGAATACGTAAAGATTACAGCTTCACGATTACGTCAGCGCACTGTGACAAAGGATTCGCGATAAGATTTCGCAACAATGAGAACGACGGGGACTGGCAAAAGGCACGGCCTGAGACAAAGGAACAATACGGGAAAAGAAAGATGGTGGAGGAAAAGGCTTTAAAAAAGGAATACAACACGGGAAATAACAGCGAAAATACACTGCAGGAAAAGATCTCTCCATACACTTGCAGCCAAGTTGTAAAGTGAGAAATCTCAAAGTTTAGAGTATAAAGTTAAAGAAACGCTAGGTATAGGTTGGAGGCACGCTTACCGCACCAGGTGGACGATCATTTCATATCCCCGAGGGGTGTTCAGAAAGTAAGTTCCCATAAACGCCGAGGCCTATTTTCGCAGAGCATGTTATCAGCGGGAAGTTTAAAATTACGCACGGTTTTAAATAAACATTTATATCTCTGTAATTACCAATGCTAGAGTTAAAAATTATAGCTCGTTTTCTTCAGTATAGCGTCCTCCCGATGGCGCAGTGGTAGCGTCGTCGCCTTGTAATCAAGGGATCCCGGGTTCGATACCCGGTGGAGGTACAAAGTGGTTCGGATCCCACTTTAAACTGTAGATCCAGTCCCAATTAGCCTTACTGTGCATACAGTGGAATACAAATACCAACTCAATCAATCAATCAATCTTCAGTATAGCCTAGCCTACAAGCCTATGGTCCAAGAAATCCAATTTTCCTAAAAAAAAAAAAAACTTTTTACGAAATTTACGAAATTTGAACCTCGTCGAGTTTCCACGTAGGGACGTGAGAATTCAAAACGATACCTGTATATTGCCCGATATGTGTTATCGGGGCAAGAACTGTGCACTTGGTTCTTATACTTTCGGAGGAAAAAAAAAACTAATGTAAAAGCCGTGCTTCTTTTCAGCGGGATTCTTCCTCAAATATAGCCACAATCAAAGTAAACTTTACTAATTACCAATAGAAATGCATCAATGTCCGTGAAGCACTCGAAACATGTATCTCCGAACATTACATCACAATATGTAACAAAGGTCGAAAATGCTAAATGTAATCCGAGTTAGCGACCACGGGACACACATGTCACAACCGGCATTAGAGAGTTGGAGACGACACATCTATTTGCCACATATGTATTAACCTCAGAATCCCTACACCACAAACTACTCCACGATAGTCACCACCATTGTTGAGGCAGACCGGGGCACAGACCTTTGTAGACCACAGTCGCTCAAATCATCCGTCTGATTGCTACTTTTTCAGTGCGCATGCGCAGATCGACTGTGTGCTGAAAAAAACGTAAGAACAGATAGTCGTCACAATTTCGTACCTTCCCTTACAGTTTCCTGAAATTTCACGGACAATACTGTACTAACGAAGCAAAAAAAATAGCATTTGCGTACTGCGCATGCGCAGTGAAACGGCGACAAGAGTGGCACGAGTGGAATCTAGTATTTGTTACAAAAATCGGACTGCCAATTCCTACAACAACATATACAAAAACCTGTACCCCACCCTATATCGAGTAGTAGTTCATGGGTAAGGATTCCGACCATAATAAATCTGCGACAAATATGTATGCATATTTTCGTTATCTGTAACTTACCTTCCGAACAACCCTCGTAACTCCAAGTTTCTCCAAATGATTCCATGAAAACAAAATGCCAAGGTACTTACCAGAACTTCAATTACGTATGAACATACTCGTAATTACCCCACAACTCCACATACAGAACAGGAACTTACCTACAAGTAAAGAGATAAGAGAAATCAATACAAGTAGTACTACATCAAATCATTAAATATGATCAGGAAAAACACAACCCAATTAAAATCTAATATACAAAATAACAACACCCTAAGGCTAAGCTGGGAAATAATTGTATTAGAGGTTTTTTTTAAAGTGTACCCGGGGGGAAGGGGGGTATTCGATTGTACCATGGAGTCAAGAAGCGATGTAAAGAATCAGCGCCACATATTCACGATGTGGACCATCCTAATGTCATGCTACACTTTTAAAGGGGGTATATACACTTTTATACATAGTCTCTAATTATCGTCATAAACTCTCAATTTACATAGTACAGCGGTTTGGAGATAACGCAAATGTATCCAAAAAACAAAAACTCTTCCCTCTTTCGCTATCTGCACTAATAACAGAGTTGTCCTACGTGCCGTACTTTTGAATCATCCTGTATATATCACTACTGATGGCATATAGACATATATTCGTGTTCTACATCTGGAAATCAGGCACATATTTAGAAATATACTTCGGGGGGGGGACCAAGTCCCTCAGACAAAATGATTGGATTGGATTGATTTGGTGTTTTAAGTCCACTTAATGCACAGTAAGGCTAATCGGGACTGGACCTACAGTTTAAAGTGGGATCCGAACCACACTATGTGTCTCCACCGTTAGACATAATGATAATTATTATAATTATATAAATGTTTAAAATAATACATTAATATAATTTACAGGTCTATTTGCAGGATGTAAATTAATTAATATTGTGTCGTTGTTATTACGTGAATAGGTTGATTGATTGATTCCGTTTATTTCACTACCCTTTTCTGCCACTTTTGGCTAATCGCGAAGGTGAGGATGATTGATGATATGATGAAACTGAAGAAGGGACACTTATAAAGAACACCAATGCCCAGACTGGAATTCGAACACGGCACCTCTGGCGTCGTAGCACGCTGTGTTAACCACTCCGGCACGGAGCCCAGCACGTGAATAGGTAAAAAAAGATAGTATAAGATTAGAGATATAACAGCATGTATTCATTATCTAGCTTATGCGTAGTTAAGATTGCTGAATTTGCATAAAATAAACTGTCCTGGCAAGAAAATTGATATAAAAAAGATAAAGAATTGAACATTTATTGAATTACTAAAATTGACGTTAGATCCAGTTGACGAAACGTAAAGTTCCTGATTAACATTACAAGTATATTATTATACGTAGTAGTGTGCACAAATCTTCTCTTGTACTGTCATTCAAAGCCGTATAATCCCAAGTTTATCCTTGTCTTCCAGTAAGTTCGGCGAAAATAAATATCCTGCAAGTTAGTGACAATGGTTCTACAATAGCATGCAATGTCAATTGGGCATTATGCATTGTTTAGTGCTTTATACGTATGTATAGTTTAAAACATTAAACAATGGATAATGTCCCAATTAAGATTGCATGCTAAGTATATTTTCATTATTTAATTTTAGTACTTGGAAAGCCTTTCGGGCAGGGGGATTCGGACCCCTGGACTCCCATCTAAACACGTACTTACTGAAAAATAACGCTTGAATTGTTGTTTTATGTCCACTTTATGCACAGTAAGGCTAATCGGGACTGGGTCTACAATTGAAAGTGGGATCCGATCCACTATGTGCCTCTACCGGACGTTAGGAAAACAAAGCATGCCGCACTATGCATGAGGTTGTACAAACTCATGTTCGAGACCATAAAGACAATTAAGGGATTCAATTAATTTATTTTAACATAGCTGTTATAACTTTCAATTATTCCACACCGCCCTCTTGCAGTGAAGAGACCACTTGGTTCAATTCCCGTTGGAGTAAGTTCCGTTCTAATGAAATTAGCCTAGCGATAATGATTATCTTCCCAACGCATCGGGTTCGATGCCCTGAAGCCTCACCAACACCCTTCCCGCTGTTGAAAGGTTCTATCCAATATGGCGTCTTTTTGTGAAATACCTAAAAAAAATTACACACGCCCACAATAATCAACTTTCATACATGATACAGCTTGGAAAAATACACAGAAAAAAATGTGTAGTGAACCGCTACGCAGGACTCTATTATTTTTTCTCCTCCGCCTTCATGTTATTTTTTGTATCCCTTTGCGGTTATTTTTCCGTAATAAACGAAGCGGTCCGTAATTAGGTTACCCCGTCCCCCCTCATCCCCTTTCCCGGCCGGTAAATTGTTCTCCTTTTCTAGAGAGCAGGATGCAATGATCCCCGCTAACAGGTGCGCGGCGATGCTCTGGTTTGCACGACAATGATATTCCCGTTTCAGACTTGAATTTCCCACGGGAAGGCGACAAAAAATCCCTCCTGCAATATAAAAATTTCCCTCTTTCCTTTATGCATGGGTACTCCTGATGGCAATTGCTGCATATGATAAGGCATTATGACTTCATAGTACAGAAAATTATATCTACATATGTACAAAACTTGGAATGTTCTACCGCTAACACAAAGGTATCTTATATTGGAATTATTCTCATTACTTAGGGATGTAAGGCGCGACAAAGCAATGACAAACTAGGTCTCGAACTTGCATCTCTGGTATACCGTGCCATTGCTCTACCACTGAGCTACCAAGCCGGCCTGTCTTCACCTGATTTTTCGCTCCCGTTGTTTTTACCTATGTGTAATCGTCTGTACTTTAAGATTTGCCACGCACAGATGTAGTACGTAGAAATTTCGGCACAAAAAGGCAGCGTGTTCGATGAAATTTCTACATAGTACATCTATTGTGTGTAACGTTTACTTCCCTACCACGTGCTAAACTCTGGACCGCAATTTGCAGGCTAACGAAGCTCTGGCGTTGGACTCTCGGCCAGTACATTCCTGTGTGGGTTCGTGTTGTATTCTGTCCGTATGTGTGATTGTGGTGCCCTAAAAGTGACAAATACTAAAAATTTTCCCGGTAGAAATCCGTAGATTTTCCTTAAATTTTCCAGATAGTCCATTACTCTCATGTCGGTGGGAATGCTAAGAGTATTTATATTTTATGCTGTGTCTGTACCCATTTTTTAATAACTTTTACAGTAGCTGCAATCTTCTATAAATATAAAAATGGATGTATGTGTGTGTGTGGGTGTGTGCGCGCGTGTGTATATATTTGTTTGTTCCGGCATAACTCTCGAACGCCTGGAGCAATTTCAACCAAACTTGGAAATAGGCAAAAATATAGATGCTAGATCAGGCGAGTAGGGCAGCTGTGGCACCAGTGGGATGTCTTTCATGGCTAAGAATCTGATAATTCCATCATACGCATGGGACAGGACCAGGCCTCCGTGGCGGAGTGGTTAGCAAATGGCGTTAAGACGCCAGTGGTACTGGGTTTGAATTCCGGCCGGGACATGGGTGATGTTTCTGAGTGTTACTTCATCAAAGTCATCACACCATCACTCACTCGCGATTAGACAAAAATGGAAGAAAAGCGAAGTAAAATAAACCACATCAATCAATCAGAGCATGGTTCAGGACCCTCACTATTCAGCTACGATGGCTAGGTTTCTACGTACCATCCGACGAAGCACCGTTGGCACCTCTCTTGTTGTACGAGCAGAAAGATTCCATTCCGGGAACTTTTTGATAACACCTCGTAGATGTAAGTCCTAAGAATAACACCAAAATATCCCTTCCCCCACCTTTGCTCTAAAAAAAATTCCCCCACTCACCTGTAACCCCTCTCCCCGGTGAAGCGCAGGTAACTCGATCAGGTCCCTTGAAAAGAGGGATCGGACAAAGAATTGTTTTAGCGGCTAAGTGGATAGGAATTAGATTGTTTTTGTAGCCGAGCGAAGATAGGCCTGATCAAAAACAACGCTCCATCGCCGCTCCGTATCAAGGATGACCGATTAAATTTTCTCCGTTGCGGAGGGGGGAGAAGGAGGGGTCGATCCCCTTTTTCAATTTCCGGACTTGTTTGCCTTTTGTCTCTACTCCTGGAGAAATTTTTCCTTCAGGGCAGCCAAGTTTTCTTTTGGAGTTGGTTTCTATCTCGAGGTGACCAGATTTCATGCCTTTATCTTTTTAGCAAATAGTTTCGTAAACAAGAGAGCAATATTTCGCCTCAAAAGCTGTCGCAAAGTCTAACGCTGTGTCCGTAAGGTCCAAAAAGCAGGCTTGAAGTATGGCCTCGTCGGAAGTGACGTCAACTAGTGCAGTTCGAAAGCGCCAATTAAACGAGCAATCGAGCCCTCAAGATGCAGTACGCTAGATTTCACACTTGTTGTTCAGCGAAAAGTCAGCCAGGTTTTGGTTGTAATGTTTCTAATATGTAGAAATGTAATTACAGTAAAACCTCGTTAAGCCGGACTTCGCTTAATCCGGACAGGCAAAAAAACAACCAGAATGGAAGGTTTTAAATGTGGCTAGAAGTCAACATAAGAACTTCCCAAAGAAAAGGCAGTCAACCACTGATGACATTCTGTTTCCCGCAGACTTTGTACTGTACTGTATAGCGTATTTAGGCCTATGCCCTTTAAATACACCATAATAAACGTGTTTTGTTACTATAAACTGAGTTTTAGTGCACTTTCTACTGTTATTTTCGGTTATTTCAGTTAATCCGGACTTTCGTTAAACCAGTAAACTTACCCCCCCCCCATTAGTCCGGATTAACGAGGTTGTACTAATTTCCTTAAATGGTACGTGATATCTTTGGTAGAAAATATGTGTTTACAACTAGGGAAAAGCAACGTGTTCTTCGTTTTACCTACCGTATCATTCTAATGAATGATGGGATCGAACCTGCCACTCCCAATAGATTTATGGGTGATGTAGCTAATCATCATTCATCCTCATTAATGATAACAGCACTTGTCATCATGACAAGTTGGATGCTTGGCAGCAAGAAGCACAACTGAAATAGAATACCTTACTAAACAACTGGAAATGGCAAATAGTCACTCGTTGGATTTTATAACTTTCGAACCTGAATCATACATGGTAAGGATTAGGATAAATACCTGTCTAGACTTACAATAGATGATCAAATCAGTAGCGTAGTGAGTGGAGAACGTTACATAATTTAGAACTACATAATTTGTATTCATGTCCAGATATTATTAGAATAATTAAATCAAGAAGACTTAGGTGGGCAGGCCATGTGGCACGAATGGGAGAGGAAGGAGGAGTTTACAGGATTCTTGTTGGGAAACCTGATGGTAAGAGACCTGTAGGAAGGCCAAGACGAAGATGGAGGGACAACGTTGAGATGGACCTAAGGGAAATCGGTGGGGATGGAAAAGAGTATATAGAACTTGCTCAAGATAGGGAAAGATGGAAGGCCTGTGTTGCTGCAGCCATGAACCTTCGGGTTTAAGAAGGCTAGAGAGTTAGTTAGTTAGCGAAGTGTAAAGTGAAACTATCCTTTCTACAGGCTTCTTGGCTACTTGACCTGAGTCAGGGTAACTACTCTAATTCCCAACTCTTCAAAGTCCTCCTCCCCGTTTCCAATCAATTCGAAAAGTCAGTCCTCTCCCAGCCTGTCTGCTCATCTCAAACCCCTGTCAATCGAGACTTCCTCCACGCTGATGCGTGAGTTTTTACCTTCCTATACATGTAAACAGGTTACTACCTGTTTACCTGATCAAACTCTGTAAACTCCATACATCAGGAAGTCTACACACACTTGACTAAGCATAACTAAAATGCCTCAGAGGAGTGGACAGCTGGTGTAAACAAGTGAATAACCCTTGGTGAATTGAAGCTTCTAGAGACAGTTTAAATAAAAATGAAGAATAATCCTATGGATTGATACGCTACAGTCGCTGCAGTAGAAGTGTAATTCGAAAGAGTTTCGCTTCCAGTCCAAGACTTCAAGACTGAACATCTCCAAGGATGTTCATTTCAAGGACGGTCTTGCACCTTCTTGACATGGCCTCACTTTGTTCAGATGATAGGGTAATCGGGACTGGACCTTCAGATTTGAAGTGCGATCCCAGTCACTAATTTGCGATGGTGTTAAACATTATGAAATCGGGAAGCGAACATACAGCAACATTAAACTCCAGATTAAAATCTGGCCCATGCGGCGAGGGACTAGCATGACGTTAAACCAAGAAAGGGCGTAACAGTTGTTGATGTTGAGCTTGTGTACATACAGTGGGCTTAAAACCAAAGGCTAATCGGGACTGGACCTACAGTTTAAAGTGGAATCCGAACCACTACGCGCCTCCACCGGCTATCGAACCCGAGACCCCTCGACTAAAGGGCGAAATAGAAAGAAGGAGGTACAAGCCAGGCTACTATACCTAGAAGTAATGAAATGAAGAGGAAACAGGAAAACGTTGAACAACTGGGCTTAGGAAGAAAACACGAGCGAAGGGTAATACTTGATTTGATGTTTAGTTATTTAGCGTCACTTTTGTGCGACTGTTGGCTAAGTGCGACGATGAAGATAAATGATGATATGATGGCACTGATGAAGGGACACTTACAAAGAACATCCATTCCGAGATTCGAACCCGGGACTACTGGAGTCGTAGCGCGCTGTGCTAACCACTCCGCCAAGGAGGTCGGCAAAGTACTGGCTGTGTGTGTCTAGGTGCCAGAGCCTCGCTAGTCTACAAAATACAGTCGAGGTTGTACAGTCAACGGCAAAGATAATGGTAGGCGAATTGCCCACTGTTATTTTCATTACATTTTTATTCTACATCCTGTGGTTTTTAAGGAATGAAACTACGTTAGTTTGAAGCGGACATTGCCCGCTGCTTATTGATATCATTATTTCAATTCATTATCATCACACTGTGCAATGCAGACCGAACGAAAATGGCGATGTATAATTCGTTTACTGTTTCTTTTGCTGTTGGGTGAACAACGTGGAAGGGAGGTTGACCTCTGTGTCTTCGGAAAGGGTCACCCTTTACAATTCGTGCTTGGAAAGAAACCACGAAAGAGGGGGGAATGCGTTGAACAACCTTGCTCTGAAAGAGCCCAGACTTTTCGTACAACCCTCGTACAAGACTCCTTCCCTAACTCATCTGAGAATCGGTTGCGCTGGATAGGGAGATCCTCGTACGTGCCAGCGCTCCTCAGTCAAACGTTTCCTTTCACTCGGTCGGAAAAGGCGGGGCAAACAGTTTTCCAGTCCGGACCGACGGGAAGAAAATGTTAGCGTTCGTCTTCCGTAATGCTCGCTAAACGGGCGGCATTCAGCTGTTTGTAGCAACTCTCCGTCTCCGGCTCCGGATGGTTCCGCCGAGTTCATGGGAGCAATTTCACGGGTTTTACAGAGCTATGCTCCATCCCGGATGGCACCCAAGGGAACCGCCCGCCTGCACATCTCATTACGGGTATAGACTTCGCTGCAGGAGTTTACCGGACCCAAGGTTCACTCAAGCACCCCCCTCCCTCCCCACCATCGTCCTCTTCCTCTACGGCTGACCAAAGTTTCAAAACTGCATACGGATGCGATACTTCCGAACTGAGTTCGGCTTGCGAGTGGATGAGTCGTTCCTCGAACGGTTCGCTGAATGATCTACTCCGTGCGGATAAATCGAGATGAACCGTTCGGTGCCAAAAATTACTTTCTTGAGAAACAACTCTTTAATTAACCATTCGGTAGAGGTAAGCAGTTCTTCGAGAGGGCAGATGAACCTTGTTATGATACAGAAAATAAACTTCATCCGTATCTTTCTTTTTACTAACAAATTTTAGCTAAATCGCTCAATTGAAGTTGATGGATTGACACTCACAAAGAAATAATTATGACCAGACCAGGAGATGAATCTGAAAGTATCACTCAACAAGCTCGACCACGGGAATTCATGCAAAATGGATTCCCTCTTATTGCAGTATTTACGTGGAATAGGTCCCGTTCGATTCCGAGGACACAAAAATGGAAAACGTTCCATCTTATTAAGAGATTCTCTGTGTTCAACTGGTTGCTTCCTAATGCTGAAGGGCCTCCCCGATGGCGTAGAGGTAGCGTCGTCGCCTTGTAATCAAATGGTCCCGGGTTCGATTCCCGGTGGAGGCACATAGATAGTGGTTCGGATCCCACTTTAAACTGTAGGTCCAGTCCCAATTAGCCTTACTGTGCATAAAGTGGATATAAAAGACCAAATCAATTGATCAATCAAACCTAATGCGGGAAAACTAGTTACCTTCTTATGATGGGAGATATTTAAGTGGATTGAAAACTGTTTTTTTTAGTGAATGAGACTTTGGTTCCATTTTATGTGGAAAATTAAGTGACACCATTTCCTTCTTGTTGCTGGGAACCGAAAATAGTTCCTTGTCGTTGTCTAAAACTCGACATAGAACTAGTTCCTTGTTGTTGTCGGGAACATGAAATAGATCTTTATCATTATCGGGAATTTGAACGAGTTTCACGTCATTATCGGGAACTTGAACCAAAAATTGTTGCGTGTCATTATCGGGAACTTGAACCGAACATTGTTACGTGTCATTATCGGGAACTTGAACCGAACATTCTTACGTGTCATTATCGGGAACTTGAACCGAAAATTCTTACGTGTCATTATCGGGAACTTGAACCGAACATTCTTACGTGTCATTATCGGGAACTTGAACCGAACATTCTTACGTGTCATTATCGGGAACTTGGACCGAAAATTGTTCCGTGTCATTATCGGGAACTTGAACCGAAAATTGTTCCGTGTCATTATCGGGAACTTGAACCGAAAATTGTTCCGTGTCATTATCGGGAACTTGAACCGAACATTCTTACGTGTCATTATCGGGAACTTGAACAGAACATTGTTCCGTGTCATTATCGGGAACTTGAACCGAAAATTGTTACGTGTCATTATCGGGAACTTGGACCGAAAATTGTTCCGTGTCATTATCGGGAACTTGGACCGAAAATTGTTCCGTGTCATTATCGGGAACTTGAACCGAACATTGTA
The DNA here is from genome assembly GCF_977018435.1 of Lepisma saccharinum. NCBI lineage: Eukaryota > Metazoa > Arthropoda > Insecta > Zygentoma > Lepismatidae > Lepisma > Lepisma saccharinum. The sequence goes on along the minus strand of NC_139240.1, from coordinate 34,231,111 downwards.
ACGTGTCATTATCGGGAACTTGAACCGAACATTGTTACGTATCATTATCGGGAACTTGAACCGAAAATTGTTCCGTGTCATTATCGGGAACTTGAACCGAACATTGTAACGTGTCATTATCGGGAACTTGAACCGAACATTGTTACGTATCATTATCGGGAACTTGAACCGAAAATTGTTCCGTGTCATTATCGGGAACTTGAACCGAAAATTGTTCCGTGTCATTATCGGGAACTTGGACCGAAAATTGTTCCGTGTCATTATCGGGAACTTGGACCGAAAATTGTTCCGTGTCATTATCGGGAACTTGAACCGAACATTGTAACGTGTCATTATCGGGAACTTGAACCGAACATTGTTACGTATCATTATCGGGAACTTGAACCGAAAATTGTTCCGTGTCATTATCGGGAACTTGAACCGAACATTGTAACGTGTCATTATCGGGAACTTGAACCGAACATTGTTACGTATCATTATCGGGAACTTGAACCGAAAATTGTTCCGTGTCATTATCGGGAACTTGAACCGAACATTGTAACGTGTCATTATCGGGAACTTGAACCGAACATTGTTACGTATCATTATCGGGAACTTGAACCGAAAATTGTTCCGTGTCATTATCGGGAACTTGAACCGAAAATTGTTCCGTGTCATTATCGGGAACTTGGACCGAAAATTGTTCCGTGTCATTATCGGGAACTTGAACCGAACATTGTAACGTGTCATTATCGGGAACTTGAACCGAACATTGTTACGTATCATTATCGGGAACTTGAACCGAACATTGTTCCGTGTCATTATCGGGAACTTGAACCGAAAATTGTTCCGTGTCATTATCGGGAACTTGGACCGAAAATTGTTCCGTGTCATTATCGGGAACTTGGACCGAAAATTGTTCCGTGTCATTATCGGGAACTTGAACCGAACATTGTAACGTGTCATTATCGGGAACTTGAACCGAACATTGTTACGTATCATTATCGGGAACTTGAACCGAAAATTGTTCCGTGTCATTATCGGGAACTTGAACCGAACATTGTAACGTGTCATTATCGGGAACTTGAACCGAACATTGTTACGTATCATTATCGGGAACTTGAACCGAAAATTGTTCCGTGTCATTATCGGGAACTTGAACCGAACATTGTAACGTGTCATTATCGGGAACTTGAACCGAACATTGTTACGTATCATTATCGGGAACTTGAACCGAAAATTGTTCCGTGTCATTATCGGGAACTTGAACCGAAAATTGCTCCGCGTCATTATCGGAAACTTGAACCGAAAATTGCTCCCCGTCATTATCGGAAACTTGAACCAGAACTTGTTCCTAGTCAACATCGGGAACTTAAATCGGAACTAGTTCGTATCATCAGAAACTTGAACCGAAACTAGTTTCTTGTTATTATTGGGAACTTGAACTGATACTAGTTGCTTTTTTTATTTGGAGCAGCCTGCATTGGAAGTGGTTGTGTTTTTTGTAAGGGAGAGAAGATATGCAGCGAATGTCCGAGGCGCCTGGATACAGCTCCCCTTCCGCATCTTGAAGATGGAAGCGAGGGGTCCAGACAGGAGGGGAGTATGCTTGTCTCGTGCGCGGGAATGATTGAATGTAAACACAGGCGCGCACCGGAGGAATATCAAGTCGCCCCCTCGCGGGAATTCAGCGCACGCGGCCTCTTCCGGAAACAGCCCAGGGCTTTTAATAAACTGAACATTGCTGTGGATGCTGCGGGTTGCGTCTTAGCAGGAAAAATGAAACTCCGTGTCTCGGCGAGATGTAGCTTTTATCGTTGCGAAACAATGGAGAAGGGCGAGATGCTAGGAAGAAAGGGCGAGAGGGATGAAAAGAGGCGAAGATTTAACTATCATGCTTTTGCCGCTACGGTCAGATGAGCCCGTAAAATGTATACGCCAACGGACGCCTATAATGATGCGGCCACGCGTTGTCAGGGAGGCAGAGCAGCCTTCAGGTATAAATGGTGACTCAAAAAGATGGGGCATTTTGAGACTGTGGTATAAAGAAAAGAATAACTTGTTGCTAGAGATTTAATCATGGAAGAATAGTACATAGGATGCCATTAAATAATTACATATCGCCGAAAAGATGGGAAGGGTAATGACTTAATGAGTAAGTCCAGTAGATGACGATAATTTCTGCGCAAACATAGGGACATCCTCCATAACATGTCCACAGGAATCTGGGCTATTTGCTCACAGATCCTTTCGACTCTACCTGCTGCAAGTAAAGAATCGCTCAGGTCCCTGTGGACATGTTACGTCCAGCTATGCAGGATGTCCCTCAACGACTGCAGGAATGTTTGCGCACAAATGGTCGTCATATAAGCCATAAACCTGCGCATCTCTTCAGCGGTGTGTAATTATGTAGTGGCGTCCTCTTTATTATGCATTTCCATGATTAACTCTCTAGCAGCTATTTCTTCTTTTCTCCATACCACCGTTTCAAGTGTCCCATCGTTTTGAGACACCCTTTACTTGGCTCGGGTTGCTATACAGCTCGGAATTTCCGGGACAGTCCCGGAATGGTATAATTTATTCCGGTGTTCCGAAAAGTTAGTGGGAGAGCAGACATGATTAAGTCTACTGTATTTTACAGCATAATTGTCGCAATTTTTTTTCTTTCAAAAATAGTGAAGGTATTACAGGTACTTAAAAATCATTTATTACAAGGTAAACTGTCTTTGGCACAAATTAGGATGCACGAAAAACTAGTGAATACACGTTAAAAGTCTCAAATCGACACACATAATTTCTTAGTGACAGCTTAGCGAACATTTTCTGGTCCGAAAAAAAAAATAACATATACTCATTGATTTGTGCATTATGGTCGAAATATTACGCTATTAGAAAATTTACTAGTGTTGCGAAGTACGGACTTACAAAATACAGTGTGTTTCCGTGACCTTGAATCAAACTGGCATGGTGAATGGAGACAGACACAAGTACCAATATGAGATATGAATCCCGGTCCGGAAAGGTATCATTATAGAGTTATAAGCCGAAAGTGGTTGTGCCTGCCTATGACAGTGAAATAAGACAATTGATATGTGAGATTACTACAACGTATCGAAGCACTCTACCACGTAAATGTTACAGAAGTTCAAAATGGCGGCCGCCAACGTCGGAAGAAGCTCTGTCGCGTCAGCTCTAACATCCCTGGAGTCATTCTAAAAAACTCTGCATAGATGCTGGGGGGGCCGCCATTTGAACAAGTACTGTAATATCTTGGTCGTAGAGTTCTACGATACTAACTAGTAATCTCCGTATTAAATCACATTTTCCATTCCCTCGCATGCACACTAGTAACATTGCAAAGCATGGATTGATTGATTGACTGAATGAATTATTTGACACAGCTTTTATGCCACTGTTGGCTAATCGCGACGATGATGATGAATGGTGAGAATTTTTAAAGGCCACTTTATCCACAACTAGCTGATTAAACCGGCGTTGGCCGGTTCTAACTATAGCGTAAAATGTAACTAATTTTATTTACAGGTATTTAAAAGTATAAGTACATTATACAAATTATAAAGTAATATATTTTACAAATTCACTATAATATAAATTTAACAACAATTTATGAACAACATTTTAAATTCCCACCTCCAAGAGCAAGAATAAATAAATTGAACGGCAATGGGAGTGTCACTATTCATCTTAGCGACCCCGAAAACTATGGATTCCACAGATTATTTTTACATGTCAGCCCCCTCCCTACCCTAGGGGTGTCAGGGGTGTCTTACCCCCACAATATTTCTTTCGAGATTGCAAGTGATACGTGTTCCACGTTTGGTTGAAATTGCTCCAGGCGTTCGAGAGTTATGCTCGCACAAACATACATACATACATGCACACATATATACACATATCCATCCATTTTTATATAAAGAGAGAAGAGATAAGGCTACATTGCTTGATTTGATTGATTTTACTTCGCATTTCTGCCACTTACGGATATTCGCGAAGATAAGAATGAGTGATAATATGATTAAATTGATGAAGAGACGATCACAAAGAACACTCATGCCGGATTCGAACCCGGTACCTCTGGCGTCGAAGCGAAGGATAATCAGGACTGGACCTTCAGTTCAGAACCAACATGTTCCTCCACCGGGTATCGAACCCGAGACTCCCAGGGCCGGGATTCGAACCCGTGACACTTGGAATCGTATCGCACTGTGCCAACCACGTCGCGACGCAAGCGCCACAACGGCCGAACTACAATACGACCACACAGTAATAACTAATACCACATGACGCGATTTTTCCGGCAGCAAAGGGAGATGGGGGGCATTTTGGCTGCCGTTAGCATGTCCGCCACTAAAGTAATTTCACGAGCGAATCAACACCAGCACGCTCGCATCGCGCCCGATAACCATTCGATTGCAAAGTTATTAATAACAATAATATGCGCCGGACATGCCGCGAGAATGAAAGGGGGGCAGCGCATCGGAATTTCCAATAGCGCGTGTGTTGTGCCAGGCTGCATAACGACCCAGGATACATGTATGCATAATTTCGTCTGGCGGTTGTTAACACGCGGCAGGGCGTTAGGTAACGTGCATTTTGGAGCGATGAGGGGGGACAGGGGAAGAAGAGGCAGGGATGCAAATAGCCTGCAAACAGGGTAGTTTTTCCCCTGCTTTTTCACCTAACGCGCGTCATAATTCGCTTCGTTTCTCCACTGTGCAATGGTTCCGTGCAGCATCCCGGAACCTATTTGCTACTTCTGTACTATTTCGCGCAGGTCCGCGGGTGCGAACAAAAATCTTCCACAGCATTCGCAGTATGTTTTCAGGGAGGGGAGAAATGCATATAAACAAATTACTAGTGGATTCTTTCCACCCTTTCTGGGGTAAAAAAAATCATATTTAATTCTGTAACAAACATTTCCTCAGGTTAAGAGTCCTAGCGTAGGCATGGGTGGTGCTTTTGCGAGCGTCCTCTCACCAATATCATCTCGCCATTCATCCTCATCGTTGCGATTAGCCAAAAGTGTCAGAAAAGCGACCATAAATAGGAAAAATACGTACGAATATTTCTGACGATTTCTCTGAACTTATTAATGAATGATTTATTTTACTTCGCACATCTGCCACTATTTGGCTGATTGCGAATACGAAATAGATGAAGGGACAATCAGACACATACATAGACGATACATGTGTAGCAACAGACTCCCAATTCTTTTCTTGATCCGTTTCCTAGCAATGAACCTTTAATTTGAATTTGAATTTAAAATTTTGGGTGCGTCAACACTAAGGCTATTTTGCACCCGTCACATTATTCGGGGTCCAGCCCCTTATCGTTACAAATAACAACTCTAACGTTGCATAACTAAAATCATAAAATATTAAAATCTTCTGACTTTCGTTAAAAGCTGAGGCTGTAAAGGAGTACTCAGCACACATAAGGACAAAACACACGACAACACAAACCAAATTATACTGGCCATGGGGCCAGTCGCCAGAACCTAGTTAGTCTGCAGTCCGGGGTGTACTACGTGAGGTTGACTATTGGGTGCCCTACGTGGAAGGAGCAACCCTTACACCCCCAATGAACCGTTAAGATAACTAACAGACTTCAGTTTGCTTATTAGGAATCGTGATTTAGCAACGAACTCTATACTTAATTGTTAAAGACTAGATGTTCCAAATAAGCGGAACACCAAATATAGTGGTATAATACCACTTGTCTCCTAGCAAAAGACTCCCAAATTATTTCCTTTGATCCGTTTCCTAGCAATGAACTGTTAAAAGAATTGTTGTATACAACTCGTTTCCCACAAACAGACTCCAGTTTGCTGATTTGAACTCGCAGCCAAAGTAGTATAATTGCTGCAAGTCCAGACACCACAGCCTCGCTAGTCCGGATATATCTGAACGTGGATGGGTGCGTAAAGTTTCGATCTCGTATCCGAAGTTCCGGGGTTCGAATACCGGGTGTCTTTGTGAGTGCCCATCAATTATATCATATCGTCATTCATTGTCGCGATTAGCCAAGATTGGCACAAAAGCGAAATAAAGTAAAAATAAAAATACCTTTATTGAGTAGCGTTTATTAAACTTTTTGGCTAATCGCGACGATTAGGATGAAATGATTATTGTACGTAGTGTCAGAATACAGATGATATATTGTCGTTGCTAGGCAACAGAATCACCAGAATTCTTTATGAAAAGTGTTTAAAATTTGATATGTAACATTTACAGTTCTAAAGAATTACATATCACTACAAGATATGTTTATGTGGTATAACTGTATGATACAGGGAGACATAAAAAGTAGATCTCGCCAAAACATTTAACAATTTCCTTCTCTCAATGCAAGGTGGAAGTTGCCATGGTTGACAACCCACATGGGGAAATTTTTGTTTCTTCAGCTTTTTGTTATTACTTTCGCTATTCCTACATTTTTGGCTAATAGCGACGATGAGAATGAGTGATGATATGTTGAAATCGATGTAGGGATATTCACAAAGAACATCATGCCTAAGCCGAGATTCGAACACGAGACCACTGGCGTCCTAGTACGCTCTGCTAACCACTACACCACGGAGGTCGACATCTAAAGGATATCAATAAGAAGCAAGAGTGTTATTTGGCACAATAATACGTTACCTTCGTTGAAACAATTATATACTCTGATCCGGGAGAACGTAAGGCAAGTCTCTGCGCAAGTAGCGACTCCAGAGGGTTCGACAAATGAACCCGTGAGAGAGATTGCCTGCGGGGAAAAAGCGTCTGCAGCTACCAGCCGTACTGCTTCGCTCCGCTTTCTCCACCTCCCTAACATTATGCGCGGCCTTGCTCCAGAGATTCCCGGGATAGGGTACAGATAAAATTAATGAAGCGACACCCACAACCAGGTCGTGACTCGAACCAGGAAATGCAAATGCCTTCACGATATCTGCGCTGTATTGAATGTAGTTATGCGAGCACCTTTACTGAAGATACTGAGAGTAAGTGCTTATGATTGATTGATTGCTTTGGTATATTTTACTTCGCTTTTCTGCAACGTTTGGCAAATCCCGCCGATGAGACTGGTGAAGGGACACTGACAAAGAACACCCATGCCCATGCAGGGAATCGAACCCGGGACCCCTGGCGTTGGGAGTATGTGTAAAGCTACGTCTTAGTTATCTTGCCAGTTGCTGAACTAATGTCTAAAAGGCAAATTGGACAGAAGTAGTAGTCGCCCCTCTCCCTTAAAGAATTCGACCACACAGACTGAGTGCATGGTTCAAGTTATATATATCGACTGTCCAGCCACGAGTCCGGAGGTATTTGGCGTAGCCACGAAGGGGGGCGGGGGCTGGAAGGGGAGCACTTACGCCGTTCCTGAGTTTTAAAAGGACGTCGCATTTATCTTGCATGAGCCCGCCGGAACGGTAATGGCGGGAGAAGTTGGTTCGAGAACGTTGGTCAAGGAGGGGCAGGGGGAAGCTCTCTGAAGGCGGTTTGAAAACTTGAAAGGGGTGGGGGGAGGCTAGATTCGGAATCAGTGTGTGCCATTTGATATGCCGAAACGGAATTAAGAGGAAGTCCATCTTCGGTTACGAAGGACGTCTCGGACCAAGCTGGCCAGAACTGTTTTGGTCTATTCCTCGGAAAAGTTCGACATTAGGAATGCTCTTTGATCGAAGTCCACTACATACATACCGGTATGTGTATGTGTAACAGAAAATAGGTTAGACCGGGTATGCAGTTTATGTACTCATTTTGGGTATGACTAAATGAGTTATTGTTTTACACTCCTCACAAAAAAATTAGAATATTGTTACATTAAACAACAGGTGATAGACACGGCCTTGGAATGCAACAATACATGATATCTGTCTGGTGGACGTTCTCGACTTTTCGTCGACATATGCCACCGTGCCTATCACCTATTGCCTAATATAATAATATTCCAAACTTGTTGTGCCTAATATAGCAATATTTCCAAACTTTTGTGAGGAGTGTATTACAATCGTTACAAGAAAAAGACACCAGACTACAAGTACATTTTAAATCTAAATTTCAAAATGAACAGTTCCTATGACAAATGCCACGGTCTACTCTATTACTACTTTCCTCGTCACTGATATTAGTTTTATAAAATATTTTTGTAAAATTCTCCTATTTTTCTTCTCATTTACTCATAATTTATTTCTCTGGATTTCTCAGGTTTTCCAAGATTTTCAGGTTAAGTGGGAAACCGGCGAGACACATTTCAGCAGGTGCTATTGCTGTTCAAGAATACCGGATTTTTTAAAACCGAAAAACTGTTCTGGAAGTTCGAGAAACAATTCAGAAAAACAGAAAATGTTTTTTAAACTTTAAAAAGGAGGTTTGACAAATCCAAAAAACGATTATGAAAATTCGAAAAGCGGTTCTGATAACTGTTTAGAAATCGTTAAAAAAAAGTTCTCAAAATCCGAAAATGGTTCTGAAAATACGAAAAACTGTTTTGAAATTTGAAAAAAAAATACTTTTCAAAATCCGAAAAACGGTTCTAAAAATTCGAAAAACAATTCACAATACTCTAAAACGATTCTGAAAATTAAAAAAAAAGTTTAGAAAAATCATAAAAATGATTCTGAATATTTGAAATACGATTTTGAAAATACAAAAAACGAATTTGAAATTTAAAAAAAGAAAAAAAACTTTTTCTATGTACGAAAAACGTTCTGAAAATCGAAAAACTATTTTCTAAATCCGAAAAATGGTTCTGATAATTCAAAATTGAAAATCATTTTTTTATAAAATGTCACTCTGTCACAACTAGTATACAAAGCATAGGCGCAGGCTGCACTTTGATGTATGGAAACCACAAGGAAACACGGATCTAGGCAGCGGATTAATAGGAGATATCCATGCAACACGGACGGAGCCTATAATTTACATCAACTACACGGCAGGAAACTGCAAACATCCTCTGGTATCGAAGATTTAAAATAAAGCCCAGTCTCTCCCCGAAACGTCCTGTCTTTAACTCCCCATTCCGAAGTTCGATTCCAAACTTTTAATGCCGGTGCGAGCCAGTCAACGGACCATTCCGCGATGAGTTACGATCGTGTATACTCGCTCTAGAGCTTGGGGCGGAGATTGAAAAAAAAAAAAAAAAAGGGGGGGCGACAGCCTACAGAGGAACTGAGGACAAGAAGAAAGAAAGGGGAAAAAAAAAAGAAACTCAGTTCTATGCATTTCGCTCCCGGAATCAGACAGTTTTCCGCGCGGAAGACATAAAAAGCAGGAAAGGGAAAGTAATGGCTGGTAAAGTATTTCCACTTTCTCCCCCGAGTGGCTCTGTGTAATCAGTGTATCCGACCGAGTAATGGAACTAAGTACCGATGTGTATGTTCCTATTGAAGGGGGTGTGAGTGTCCAGGTGAGCATAGCGTGAGAATCTTTGTCGCATGCTTTCCCAAGTGGAAAACTGCTTCGAGTCTCTTAACTCATCTTCGTAAGGAACTCCTGAACTTTTCTCTCCTGAATATGTTAAGGCAGAACACTACTTTCCTCTTCTAAACATTTTCAGGGAAAAGGCCAGTTTCCTCTTCTGAACATCTTCGGGGAAAAGACGAGTTTCTTCATCTGAACATCTTCAGGAAAGGGACCAATTTGCTAGTCTAAGCATCTTTATGGGAAAGACCAATTTGATCTTCTGAGTACCTTCAGGGAAAGGATTGTTTACCTCTTCTGAACATCTTCAGGGAAGAGACCAGTTACTTGTCCTGGACATCTTCAGGGAAGACACCAGTTCTCTGTCCTGGGCATATTCAGACAAGAGGTTTGTTTTCTCTTCTGAACATTTTCAGGGAGAAGATCAGGTCCTTGTCCTGGACATCTTCGGGGAAGAGACCAGTTCTCTTATCTGAACATCTAAAGGGAAAAGACAAGTTCTCTGTCAAGGACATCTATCTTCAGACGGAAAATGAGGTGCCGCTCCTGGACATCTTCAGACGGAAAAACAAGTTCCTATCTTGAACATCTTCAGACGAACAAAAAACAAGTTCCTATCTTGAACATCTTCAGACGAACAAAAATCAAGTTCCTATCTTGAACATCTTCAGACGGAAAAAACAAGTTCCTATCTTGAACATCTTCAGACGGAAAAAACAAGTTCCTATCTTGAACATCTTCAGACGGAAAAAACAAGTTCTATCTTGAACATCTTCAGACGGAAAAAAAACAAGATCCTATCTTGAACATCTTCAGACGGAAAAATGAGTTCCTATCTTGAACATCTTCAGACGAAAAAAACTGGTACCTCTCCTGAACATCTTCAGACCGAAAAACAGGTTCCTACCCCGAACCTCTCAAGACGGAAAAACAAGTTCCAATTGTGAACATCTTCAGACGGATAAACCGGATCCTATCATGAACAACTCCACACTTTCAGGCGGAAGAACAGATTCTTCCCGAGGGACTTCCCAGGAGGCCGGTGGACATTTGAACGAAAATGCGAAAAGGAGAAACGACAATAAGTGTGGGAACACGGCTGTTATAATCCTTCTTTTCGAAAATAGGTGAAATTCAAATTACAGCATCCAACAGACAGCACATTCATACAAAACCCGCATTTGTTCTCCTCAACTCTAAATCATAACTTGAGCACTAAATCCACAACTGATCCTGTGAAAGGATAATGAGGCATCCACAACATTCAAAACCACCTACAAGTGGCCTCAATCAGTCGCTTGTTGCAACACTGCAACTTTTATATTCGTTTATTTCCTTTAATAGCAGTTTCAATGTTGAAGGTCGTAATCTGGATTTGATGCCCATGTCATGAAGTCAGAAGGCAGCGGTATCAACCGGCGCATCCACACTTTAAAATCTCTTCCCTCGTTCTTTTTCCTTCTTCCCGTATTATTGTCTAGTCGAAGAATGAGCTGTTAACAGAGGCTTTCCGGAAGGGAAGAATGGGGGAGACGGTAAAGAGAACACGAATAAAGGAAGAGGTGAAACGGTCACATAAATTCCTTTCCATGTCCCTCTGCGAGAGAAGGTAGAAAAGTGTTCCCACTGCCGCACAATGGGTTTTTAAGTTTTCTTTTCGGAGACGATTTGGTAGAGTAGAGATATGTACAGAAACTCGAGGCGGGGATCCGAGAATCTGGGTCAAGAAACCCATCAAGTTGATTCCTTTCACAATTATTTTCATACGAGGTCTCCCGTGCCTTCGTAGCAGAAGGAATGAAGACACCACACGCAAACTTACTCAGGGGGGGGGTACTATGGAGTACCAGTTCGTAAACCCCACACAGTAATGGATCATCCATCCTACTCGCCGGACATGGCTACAAAACTAAATATTTTATATTTTCCTTATTTGTACATACATGCATTACCAACAGCGTACTGGTAAAGTTGTCGACTTGTAATCAAGTGTTCTCGGGTTCGACGCACATAGTGATTGATTGATTTAGTTAAATTTACTTCGCTTTCCCGCCACTTTTGGCTAATCGCGAAGATGAGGATGAATGGTGATGAGATGGATAAAGGGACAACCACACACATAAACGACACAACACACGCTCCATAGAGGATTATACCGGCTGCATATCCAGGCGCCAGAGCTTCGTTAGTCTGTAAAATACAGTTTAGAGTATAGTGCGCGGAAGAGAGGTTGGCATTTGGATGTCTCACAAAGGGGCACCCCTTACAGGCCGTCGATCCCACATTAACTGTAGGTCCAGTCCCGATTAGCCTATCTGCATAAAGTGGACTAGCAGCTCGTTTTTTACAGTGGCTCCTTGAGGATGGGATGAAATTAATGATGAAAAAGAGCGAATACAAAATACGGGTGAAAGGAGTTGTTCAGATAACGGATTTGAATATCCGGATTTAGTGACTATCCCTACTATTAATTGTTTTGAGTAAGTTAGGCTCTTTTGGGTTAGTTTTTTACAAGTTTCGCCTTATGATATTCGAAAAGAAGTTATGAGATTTGCATGATCTGTGTCGTGCACGTTGAAGCTTGTTTCCGCCACGCGGCGCCACTATCGCGCTGACACTAATACCCCACTTTCAGAGTCCAGTTTCTTTCTGAACAGCCCTTGCCTAAACAAGTAAAAACTGCTCCAGTTATGGGGTTACAAATCGAACAAGGAAGAGCCGAATGTTTACCGACACGGAACAACGGTGTTAAATAACGAACCAACGAAGAATAGATATGTTCGTTCAGCGAGGACCAAGGATCAAGGACCACAGGAGACACATCGGTCCTGTGAGATCTTGAGGGACCATCCTTTCTCCCTCTTTCCACCGCGTCTGAAACCAATAACAGACACCCCGTATCTCTCTCTGCGCCGCCTAGGATATGCATATTTATGCAACGCTTATACGGAGAGACCTCGGCAGCAACTGAGGGCTTATTTCCCAGCGGGCAGGCGACATAGAAAAAAAACAACTTTTTTTTTGCGACCTGCGATCCCTCTGGCGACGAGAGAGGGAAAAACAGTTAATTAACACGGACGCAGATGAGGAACCGAGAGATGGGGGAGGGGGAGGGTGATGCGTACCACAGGATGAATATGATTTTGTGTACATTCAAATCTCCTGGGGAACCAATTTCAATAAATTAACATCAAAATGGAAGATAATCTTTGTTCCCGTGAGGTTTCTTCTTAGCCGGGTCACCACCAGGATTGGAGGAAAGGGAGATTTTCATCATTACGTACGACAGGAATGGATCGGATATATCTGTTGATTGATTTGATATGATTCCCAGTGATTCCAGTACACGAGTGCTGTGTTGAAATATAATGATGCATTTTGTGTTCAACAGTATTTGGAGCTACAACAGTCACATTTTCAGAAATTAATAACTGCAACTCAGTTACTATGTTTTACAAATTAGTAACTGCAACTCAGGTCCCTTCTTCAGAAATTAGTAGCTGCAACTCAGGTCCCTTCTTTAGAAGTTAGTAGCTGCAACTCAGGTCCCTTCTTCAGAAGTTAGTAGCTGCAACTCAGGTCCCTTCATCAGAAGTTAGTAGCTGCAACGCAGGTCCCTTCTTCAGAAGTTAGTAGCTGCATCTCAGGTCCCTTCTTCAGAAGTTAGTAGCTGCAACTCAGGTCCCTTCTTCAGAAGTTAGTAGCTGCAACTCAGGTCCCTTCTTCAGAAATTAGTAGCTGCAACTCAGGTCCCTTCTTCAGAAGTTAGTAGCTGCAACTCAGGTCCCTTCTTTAGAAGTTAGTAGCTGCAACTCAGGTCCCTTCTTCAGAAGTTAGTAGCTGCAACTCAGGTCCCTTCTTCAGAAGTTAGTAGCTGCAACTCAGGTCCCTTCTTCAGAAGTTAGTAGCTGCAACTCAGGTCCCTTCTTCAGAAGTTAGTAGCTGCAACTCAGGTCCCTTCTTCAGAAGTTAGTAGCTGCAACTCAGGTCCCTTCTTCAGAAGTTAGTAGCTGCAACTCAGGTCCCTTCTTCAGAAGTTAGTAGCTGCAACTCAGGTCCCTTCTTCAGAAGTTAGTAGCTGCAACTCAGGTCCCTTCTTCAGAAGTTAGTAGCTGCAACTCAGGTCCCTTCTTCAGAAGTTAGTAGCTGCAACTCAGGTCCCTTCTTCAGAAGTTAGTAGCTGCAACTCAGGTCCCTTCTTCAGAAGTTAGTAGCTGCAACTCAGGTCCCTTCTTCAGAAGTTAGTAGCTGCAACTCAGGTCCCTTCTTCAGAAGTTAGTAGCTGCAACTCAGGTCCCTTCTTCAGAAGTTAGTAGCTGCAACTCAGTTACTTTCTTCAGAAATTAGTAACTGCAACTCAGTTACTGTCTTCAGAAATTAGTAACTGCAACTCAGTTACTGTCTTCAGAAATTAGTAACTGCAACTCAGTTACTGTCTTCAGAAATTAGTAACTGCAACTCAGTTACTTTCTTCAGAAATTAGTAACTGCAACTCAGTTACTTTCTTCAGAAATTAGTAACTGCAACTCAGTTCCTTTCTTCAGAAATTAGTAACTGCAACTCAGTTCCTTTCTTCAGAAATTAGTAACTGCAACTCAGTTCCTTTCTTCAGAAATTAGTAACTGCAACTCAGTTCCTTTCTTCAGAAATTAGTAACTGCAACTCAGTTCCTTTCTTCAGAAATTAGTAACTGCAACTCAGTTACTTTCTTCAGAAATTAGTAACTGCAACTCAGGTCCCTTCTTCAGAAGTTAGTAGCTGCAACTCAGGTCCCTTCTTCAGAAGTTAGTAGCTGCAACTCAGGTCCCTTCTTCAGAAGTTAGTAGCTGCAACTCAGGTCCCTTCTTCAGAAGTTAGTAGCTGCAACTCAGGTCCCTTCTTCAGAAGTTAGTAGCTGCAACTCAGGTCCCTTCTTCAGAAGTTAGTAGCTGCAACTCAGGTCCCTTCTTCAGAAGTTAGTAGCTGCAACTCAGTTACTTTCTTCAGAAATTAGTAACTGCAACTCAGTTACTGTCTTCAGAAATTAGTAACTGCAACTCAGTTACTGTCTTCAGAAATTAGTAACTGCAACTCAGTTACTGTCTTCAGAAATTAGTAACTGCAACTCAGTTACTGTCTTCAGAAATTAGTAACTGCAACTCAGTTACTTTCTTCAGAAATTAGTAACTGCAACTCAGTTACTTTCTTCAGAAATTAGTAACTGCAACTCAGTTCCTTTCTTCAGAAATTAGTAACTGCAACTCAGTTCCTTTCTTCAGAAATTAGTAACTGCAACTCAGTTCCTTTCTTCAGAAATTAGTAACTGCAACTCAGTTCCTTTCTTCAGAAATTAGTAACTGCAACTCAGTTCCTTTCTTCAGAAATTAGTAACTGCAACTCAGTTCCTTTCTTCAGAAATTAGTAACTGCAACTCAAGTTAGTTTCTTCAGAAATTAGTAACTGCAACTGTTACTTTCTTCAGAAATTAGTAACTTTCTTCAGAAATTAGTAACTTTCTTCAGAAATTAGTAACTGCAACTCAAGTTACTTTCTTCAGAAATTAGTAACTGGAACTCAAGTTACTTTCTTCAGAAATTAGTAACTGCAACTGTTACTTTCTTCAGAAATTAGTAACTTTCTTCAGAAATTAGTAACTGCAACTCAGTTACTTTCTTCAGAAATTAGTAACTACAACTCAGTTACTTTCTTCACAAATTAGTAACTTTCTTTAGAAATTAGTAACTGCAACTCAAGTTACTTTCTTCAGAAATTAGTAACTGCAACTCAAGTTACTTTCTTCAGAAATTAGTAACTGCAACTCAAGTTACTTTCTTCAGAAATTAGTAACTGCAACTCAGTTACTTTCTTCAGAAATTAGTAACTGCAACTCAGTTACTTTCTTCAGAAATTAGTAACTGCAACTCAGTTACTTTCTTCAGAAATTAGTAACTGCAACTCAGTTACTTTCTTCAGAAATTAGTAACTTTCTTCAGAAATTAGTAACTACAACTGTTACTTTATTCAGAAATTAGTAACTTTCTTTAGAAATTAGTAACTGCAACTCATTTACATTTTCAGAAATTAGTAACTGTAATTTGGTTACATTCCAGCAATTAGTAACTGTCACCCAGTTACTTTTCAACAATTAGTAACATTACTCACGTAACTCTTTTTGCTGTGATAATATAAATACGTATATGAACAGCTATATTATTACCAGAAACATAAATAAAGCACATGTAATTCCTCCCACATTTGTTTTATTACATGAAATGATCACTGTGTAATCTGTTCGCACAAAACCATTTCCCGCATCAAGTAAATGTAAAACTAACTTAATTATTTATCAAGTACCAATAAGTGTAACTCAAGTTACCTTCGGGAACAAGAAAGTGTAACTCAGTTAGTTCTAAGGAAAAAAAACTTTATGAACACTGTTATACAGCCACACAACGGAACCAGCCATATCATTGCACTTACCCTGTATATTTAATACCGCGGATGAATTTTAAAAGAAATAAACAAAGTAACTGGAAGTTGAGACTTCAAATCCCTTCCATAAAACCGAAACCACACCATGCGCTTTCCTCCCACACAATCAAACAGCAGCCAAATTAACATTTGATTCCGCAAAACCAACGAGGTCTCCCAACCCTCTTGCTTCCAGCATTTGCACTTCGATAGCTTGTTGATCAAACACACCGACCATCGATGTCGAATGATCAGTGTTGCCAGCTGATGCAGTAAAAATTATCAGTGTTGAGATTAAAGCAGCACGAGATGGACTGATTATCAAATGTTCTCTGGGGCTGCGAGTTTTCAAGGGAGCTATTGAGGACTGGACCTTCAGTTTTGCGAGCTTCTAAATTGAGCAACACAGCTATGCTGAATGCAGATTGCCCTGTGGAGGTTATGATGGGCGATGTAGAAAAGAAAACTGACGCGGGGCACACCACAGGACGCTGTACAAACAGGGGGGGACAAAAAACTTGTTTGTAAACTTACAATCTTACCACCGCCAACAAATCACCCTCGTCGTCGCGATTAACTCAAAATTGTCAGAAAAGCGACGCTGTGGCCACTCTAGAAACATGATAAGATTCAAATATAATTCCCTGATATGAAGGCAAACTTTCCAAAAATCCAAGGGTACAAGCAGGTGTTTTCTCAATTTCAAACTTAGGTATTACAGTCTCTCACCACCCACACACAAATATATTACCAATATAAATGGTCTGTGCGATTACAGTGTATCCAAAATTTCTAATTCAATTCAAATGAGTGGTATATGTATTTGATTTAAGGTTCGGAGTTTACATTTGCCATTTCACATACTCAGCCTAGAAATACATCTAAGAACAAAAGTCTCAAATGTTACGGGATATAGTAATCTACAAAAAATTGTTATTTGTAAAAGAATTTCAAATTTACCTAATCAACTTAAAAAAATCAACTTCAAGATATTTATATCTTGTAATAATCTTCCTTTTGTCAGATACAATTGTAGCTTGTTCTGCACAGGACACTAACAAAGCAAACGCGTTGAGAGAATTCTCTTTTATTTTATTTTGCTTTTCTTTCCTAGATAAAAATAAAAGCTGAACTGTGAAAAATGTGCCTCAGTATGTAATTATAAATTAAATGAAATTGGGATTTTTAAAAACTTGAAATTTTTCACGTTTACGGAGAAAAATTCAAGCAGAATTTACGGACAATTCCCGGAGCGAAAAATGCACGCATAATTCCAGGCACCCTGGCTAAATAATAAAAATCCAACAAACTCGACGTTATTCTCGTCCTGGTCACGTACATGTTGCTAAGTTTGGTACATCTTACAAGGGATGGCAACACTGCTCTCGATTGAATATTCATTCAATTCACGACGTGAAAATTGCAGCAACAGCATCGGGCATAAATGTGGTTGGAAGTGACGCAAGGTGCTGAAAATTTAACTAAACGCTAGGATACAAAACATTGCTTGTTTTGAGGCATTTCCCTGGAGAAATACTACGGGGTGGAGGGGCAAGTGGGTGGGGGGCAGAAACAAGCGTCGCACCCGCGACCTCCGCTTCTAAGCACGGGGCGATGCTTTATTGAAACCGCAAACAGAACGCATTGTCCTGGGGAGCCATGGCGCAAACTGTGCGGTTGCACCACGACAATGCCCGGCCTCACACCCTCTCGCGGCGAGGATTTGGAAAAAAAACAAAAAGCCTTGCGGGGGGGGGGGGAAGGGGGGATCAGGCCAGGCCGCACCGCCGCAAAACCAGTTGTCTATGGGTTTCTGGCGACCAGGGTGACATCTGGCTTACATCCACTTTACGATCGAGACCTTGTTACTACAGGTTGCACGTCATTATAGCTCCTACGGGAACAGATCGCAGTTAAGCAATATGCGGATGACATTTAAAAATCAAATGCAATCACATTCCTGATAATTTCACCGAATTCTCCCGTTTGATTGCTACTCATGAATACATAGATAAGATTCATATACCGTGGCTTCGTAAAGTACCGGTAATTGCCAAACTACCAATTTATGTTTACAGTGTCAAACTTGGGTGCGTCTGCATTTGGGCTATTGCATACCGTTACATTATACGGGGACCAGTCCCTTATCTTAACTAAAAATCAACATATGTCTCTGAGGACCGAAATCGAGCTGAGGCTGTAAAGGGACACTCAGAACATTGAAGTCCTACGGAAGATTATATTATTCTTGCCGCATATAGGCATTCTTACCTCTTCCTGACGAAACCACAGCGCGTGCCACGGTTGGCAGTCGAAAGCGTTGCCACATATTTTTCCTCTTCTCGTCCATCAGCAGCCAGTGCGTGTGTGGCTTCCCCGATGGCGCAGTGGTAGCGTCTTCGCCTTGTAATCAAGGGGTCCCGGGTTCAATACCCGGTGGAGGCACAAGTTGTTCGGGTCCCACTTTAAACTGTAGGTTCAGTCCCGATTAGCCTTACTGTGCATAAAGTGTACTTAAAATAACAAATCAAATCCTCTGGGCGTGGTCACTGCATCGCCCAGCGGTACGTACACGAAGGTTACGATAGAAAGGGAATAGACTGAATATTTTTCCAACTCTTGAAAGAACGCTCAAGGGAGGTGTGAGGGGGCGGGAAGACGCTTGGCAACTCGGAACTAGTCTCCTTTGTCGGTGTGTACAACACCTGAAGATTTTGGCTGCAGTTTTCTCTCCTATTGTGGAAACAGCAGACGGTTAGAAAGGTCGATGACTATATTGGCTGTCGGTCCAGGCGAAAGAGCCGTTGGCGTGCAACACTGCATTAAACGGGGTGTACTAATAGGATCAAATTTGGGTGTTTTCCTCCCTTCTATCTAGTATAAAGGCTATTGAAGTCACGTAATTATATACATTATTTCAAGACATATGCCATTTTATACCGGTAATTTACAATGGCATTTCCTCGGTTAGATTCATTTGATATATTTTACTTCACATTTCTGTCACTTCGGTTAATCGCGAAGATGAGGAGGAGTGCTGATATTATGAAATATATGAAGGGGAACTCACAAAGATCACCCATGCAAGGTCGGAACTCGAACCCGGGACCCCTGGCGTCGTAGCGCGCTTGATAACCACTCCGCCAAGCCGACCGGCGGCATTTTCTCGGCTTTAGCAAAAATATATGTCGGCTAATCTCTTGTTTTATATAATATTCGTCGGTTTTTGCTTCCTTCTTGCATGTGCTTTTATCCCTATAGTTCCCTTTATTATTGTTGAATTTTAAGTTCATTTTGTGCACAAATAGGCTAATCAGGACTGGACCTACAGTTTAAAGCGGAATCCGAACCAATGTGGACCCTTATCGTCACCGATCTCCGTGGTGGAGTGTTTAGTACAGCGCGCTATTGTGCCAGGGGACCTGGATTCGAAACCCGGCCTGGGCATGGGTGTCCCTTCATGAAATTAATCGCATCATACCTCATCCTCATCTTCGCGATTAGCAAAAAGTGGCAGAAAAAGCTAAGTAAAATAAACCAAGTCAATCAATCAACCTCATCTATTCTTGCATCGTTTTTTATAACGTCAAGTTTCCAGAAGACAGTCAGAACCACCATTGTCGGGATCAGAAAACGTGTGTCAATAATTCCATTCCGGGAACTTTAGGATCGCGCCTCACAAAAAGAAAATCCCAGCACAAGAAATATCTTCAACAAACAAAAACAAGTCAACGGATTCATATTAAGATGGAAGATGCGAGCAGCGACTCCAGGGCGTCAAATCTACCGCCCGGAGCTTCTCTTTCGCCTTCCCGGAGCAGGAGATTAACTTCTCACTTAAGGGGCCCGTAATTAAATCTCACAGCTGGCTGGGCTAAAATATTTTCCGGCGAAAAGACGAGATTAGAGGCCCCGGCGTTATTTCCTCCCCCCGGGCTTCCCCTCCCCCGAAACTTAATATAAATGTATTACTTTGAACTAAGATATTACGAAGTTAATAACTTCTACATTGAAATTAAGGGAGAAAAATAGAAATATTTCAAGAAAGACTTGGGGCGGGGAGAAGGAAGAGTCTGGAAGACAAGGGAAACTTCACGATAGCAATAATTCTCGTTCTGCAAACTTCGGAGACGAAATTGGGAACAGGCGTGTTATTGACAGCCGAACGGTAAGGGTTTAGGATGCATCAATGTAGGTTTGTATCAATGTAGCCAGTCAAGAGGGCAAACTTCTTTATTAACGTCTTTTACGCACTTGCAGCGACAGATGGTTATTGCAATGCTATGATTACATTGTTGTATGATAATTCAATGCCTTGTGCAGAGATGTCCCCGTACCCCTTCTTGCATGTATCCTACTGCGACCGTTTTGAAAACCGGCCAGTATTATGTCCCTTCGGAATGATTTCGCTTTCATGGTTGGCATCCCTGCTCTCAATGGCCACATGTAGAACGCCCTCTCAGATTCGTATGTCAGTTGTTAAGCCATGGCTGAAGTGAGCGGACATAGTTACAGGTCTTGATTGATTGTTTATTTTACTTCGCTTTTCTGCCACTTTTTGCCTAATCGAGAACATAAAGATGAGTGATGATATGATGAACGGACATACACACACACACCCAAGCCCAGGAGGCAGTAGCGGCGATTAGGGGGAGCGAGGTGGGCACCCCCCCCCCACTTTTACCCACTATGCTCCCCCCCTCCCGGTTTTGGAACCCAATCGCCGCCACTGCCAGGTGGCATAGTTCCAGTCCAGATCGACAACGTACGGAGCAAACAATGTACTGTAATGTGAATTTCGCGAGTGTGTTATACTGTAAATAAATAGCTTGATTGATTGATGGAATTGGGTTATTTTACGTAGTTTTTCTGCTACTTTTCGCTAATCGCGACGATGTGGATGAGTGATATGACGAAACTTTTAAAGGTACGCTCGCAAAGAACACCCATGCCCAGGCCAGGATTCGAACTCAAAGAACGGGGACTCCCTCGGACACTGTATAAGAACAAACATAACTCAGTATTCGCATTTCCATTGTCATATATCGGGCTAATTTATGCGTAAATATGACTTTATTAGGCCCTGTATGATTTCATATTATTGTAATCTCTGTATTTTAACATGATGACCTACGTTTAACTTGGATTGAAAATTATCGCTCAAGGAGACGCGGGAAAACGCGGCAACTTTCTAGGCTGGAAATTTTCCGTTGGCCGCGCCTCCACATGCGCTCTCGTGCAATTCCGTGTATCTTCGTTTAATTCTGCCAAGCGTCATGCTCGGCCCTGCTGTAGACGAACATGGAAAATGTTCCGCGCGGTACTCTGGGAAAGGCGCATGGAATTTTCCACTCGGAAGTTCGGGGTGGCGCATTTCCGGCGTCTCATTGGGCGATTAGATTTACATTGCCATAGTTCCACTTGGTTCAGATTAGGGACGCTCCATCTCCATGAGCAGCATGTTTGCGCGCATTACCCCACCTCCCAGTAGTTTCGAGGAGTGACACTCGCCAGCGCCACTCTAGAATGTATATAAGAGCGTGCACAGGTGCAGGAACAGCACAGGACATCTCTTCCAGAGATGCCGAGGCGTCAGCACCTCGGAACCTTCTCCTCGCCGAGGTAAAAACGGCAACTGTAAAGTCCCGTACTCCCCAGAGATGGAACAGGGGCGGCGGAAGAAGAGAGCCCGTAATGAGCGACCACAACAAGAAGAAGAAGAAGAGGGGGATGCAGAAACCACCGGCGAGTCCGACGCTGAGAGCCTCTCCGAGACTCAACAGTCAACACCACCAGAAAAGACCTTCAAACCTCCTTGTATTACCATATACACCACCACCACCGAGTATACGGCAACGACCATCAGTGCATTAGTCGACAGAAGATGTTTCTTCCGTTACACCCGAGGGAACTGTCGAGTTCATGCAGCCAATCAGACGGACTTCACTACTATTTGTGAATTCCTGAAGGAGAAAGGACTAAGTTTTGCTTACGGCTCATCTGCAGCAGCCAAAATCAAGGTTGTCATCCGATACCTCCCGATGGATGCCACTCCTGCACAAATACAAGATTTTTTGACGTCAACACGGACTTACCATCCATAGTGTCAGTCGCTTGAACGTACCAGACCGCAGCCGGAAGAGCAGTAATCCAGAGGACCAGAGTTCCAGTACGCCCAGACGACCTTTGCCCCTCGTGATGGTCGTCCTTCCCAACAACCAGATATCTCGTCAGATCTTCAACCTTAAAAAGATGGGTATATTTGAAGTAAAAGTCGAAAAATACCACTCTAAGATGATCCTACAATGCCATGCTTGTCAGAGGGTCGGGCATGGGCAACGCCACTGCTATGCGACGCCTCGCTGTGTGAAGTGCGCGGGGCAACATAAGTTTTCTGACTGTCCGAACAAGGACCAGAAGATACCACCAAGATGCGCGAACTGCGGACTAGCTCACTATGCTAGTTATAGGGGTTGTTCCCTATTTCACAAAGTAAAGAACGAACGACGAGCCCAATTGGACTCCAAACGCCAGATCACACCCAGGCCAATTCGACAAGACGTCCCGGTGACGACACCAGCCCGTGATTAGCGTCCTCGACCTACAACTAGCTCGACCAACCAGCGACCAGAACCACGCCGGAGAGACAACCGCCCACTAGCACCTCGACTGCCGCCACGCCAAGCAGATTCTTCGACTGTAGATCAAGCGTCCTTGCTGAACTTACTCAATCAACTAGCGCAGCCAGACGTCATCCCTGGTTTAATCCAACTACTCAAAGGACTTCAAACTATCCGGGAAGCGCCGGATCGTTCGACTCGACGAAGAATCATCACTCAACTCGTCGACGCCCTGGCACCTTAGGGTACCATGTGTTGTCTTGTGTTCGTCTGTATTTAATGTTATACCTGTTTCCTGGCCCTGTACACTCCCAACGAGTCAGCCTTGCCACAGTTGCGGGAGGGCTCGCGGGGGGTGTGCCATTGCTGTAAAAATGGTTCCCCCTTTCTTACGACTTCGCCACTTTATTGCGGGGGGAAAGGGATAACCAGAATGTATTTTCATTGTAATTGCACTAAGAACTTGTAGTAAAATAAATTTTGAAACTACTTTCAAATTACCGCCCAGTCTACGGAAGAAAAAAAAAAGAATAGCAGGAACAGCACATTCTCAGCGCCACGTTCCGTATGGAACGGTCGTTTTCGGCGGAGAAAGGCCGCCGGGAATCATTTGAAACGGTTTCGTCATCATCGAGGAGTTCGCCCGGCACGAGCCATGCCTCTGCACCTTCACGTTCGAAACAGCCTACTGTTCCGCTTCGACGCTGGGAAAAGCCTGCACCAATTTTGATCTACGCCGGTGGTATTGCAGAGAAAATACGTTTTCTGGTTCACGAGGCATTACCATTTCTTATAAAGGAAACTGCTTGAAAGTTTCTTGTTCGTCTAAGGAAATTAGAAGTACCATTTGGTCAGCGCTACTCAATGGCAGCATAGAACAGCATGTGCAGTTCGCCTTAGGATCCACTGCTCACCAATCACTAGAAGTGATAATTCGACATGTTCCTCTGGATTACGACACCGGAGTAATTCACAGAGCTCTTAAGCAACTTGGCTTTTTTGTAATTGAAGTTCGTCGTCTTAGATCAAGACCTTTTTCTTCACCTAAGAAGATTTCGGTAGAAACTGGATATTGGGAGAGGAATCCTCGCCTCTACCTGCTCGTTTTTGTAAATCTACTTCATAGTGATCCTCGTCCTGGGTACAGCGATCGTCCTGCCCAAGAAATACTTCAACTGGACTTCCTCCTCGATTCTTCGATTAGGATTGAAAAAATCCGACCACAAGATATTTTACAATGTCACAAATGTCAGCGATATGGCCACGGGCAGACTTTCTGCGAGGCCAAACCCAGATGTGTGAAATGTGCCGGTGAACATTCCATCGACAGATGTCCCAGACGTTCCATGAAGGTTCCAGCACATTGTGCCAACTGTGCTGGCACACATACTGCAAATTACAAGGGCTGCTCCTTGTATCGAAAACTCGCCTCGATGCGTCGCCAAAACAAGCAAAGCGATCATCCAACACAATCTCGACAGCAGCAGAAGGACGTCCAGCCAGCGCCTTCTTCTCCATCAAACCCAATTCCTCAGTCAAAGAGGCCTGAAGCAACCGTGATGCAGCAGCCTTCGACAACTGCCCCCTTAAAGTCCATAACACGGTCGAAGTGGACCGAAGTTACAGTAAAGCAGCGACAACGAACTGCCCAGCAGCCAACACAACAGCGATCTTCAGAGAGCACTACGTCTCCTGCCCACATATCGATGTTTGCCGATTCCGGACAAACCACCCGTTGTCCTACAGAACATGCAACGGTTATTAAACCAACTCAAGGACCATGATCTCTTCAGGGCATTACAGATATTGGTTGATGGACTAATCCGATTCATCGACCCCCAGGAACGATTCGACCATCTTTGAAGGTGGTGTCGCTCCTGTGATTTTTATGTTTTATGTTGTGTTGTCCTTTTTCTCGGGAACAACGTCGACTCAACCACTACGACAGTTGCAGTTGGTTCCTGTAAACTTGATGTCATAAGTGAATAAATTTTGTAGTACGATGTACCCTCAGTAGATGACACCAGCCAATGTAGAATAATAAACAAGAAGCTGGTTCAGTCAAGTGCCGACAACAGCTCTCTTCAAAGTAGTAGTAGTAGTAGTAGTAGTAGTAAAAAAAAAAAGCATGAACAGCCGTCGGTGCTTAGTTGCCAGCTGGTAAAAAGCTCCAAGGAAAAAGTACTGTCTTGGAGGTACACAGATGTCCTGACCCGCTCCTGACGATGACTAATCAAGGTGCGCGGAAACCCCGCACCCAGTTTGCATATGTACCTGGCAGAGGTCTAACAAAGAAGGGGGAGAAAAAATTAATGTTGCCAAAAATGTAATTAGGTCTCCTACTATATCTTACGAGAAACAAATGGATGGGCTCTGTCTTCCTCTTCTACCCTCTCTAGGTACAATATATGGGTTGATGATTAAATAAAACATTAATTAACCTTGGAGATTTGATGAGGGTGTCTACCAAAATAACAAATCTAAAATTCTTGACCTTCTACTTAGTTGTAGTTGGAAATTCAGAAATTGGATATTTTTATTCAATGGAAAACCCTTACCACAAGGCCGGTTAAGATGAGAACTGAAGCTCTACTTTTAACAAAAGATTTAGACTTGCTTTCAGGTATTAATACATGTAAAAATTAATACTTTAGACTTCATCCTGGATGATAATATTTTTACAAAACTTCACGCATACAAGAATATAATTCCTAAGAAACACTGTGAAAAAACCTTAACCACTCAATACAATTTTAGATTTCCTAAAATTCAATTTTATCAAATCCCAGAAGAGGTATATAACAATCTAAATTCACTATATTGTAAAAATATAGCAAAAATTCTTGGCCACAAGCATAAGTTCATGACTTTCGTGACTGGTAGAGACCCTGTGTACGTTATCCCAGCAAGACCCGAGAATAACTGACAGTTGGTAACTTTGATAAGCCGCTGGTGGTAGATTTATTGTCCCCAAGACATATAATATCTAAGATACTTGGGGATAACAGAGAGAAGCAGCCATACTTGAAGTGGTTCAAATTATTACAATTCATAGGGTTGTCACATTATAAGCCTGAGAGATCTTGTTTCGCATTCGTTTAGTCACCCTGTTGGACTGCAGTTATGTGTATGTTTTTCAGGGGAAACTTAGTCCAGTATGTTCTCCCTAAGAAGAGGAACTGCATTAGCAAATTAGATGCACGACTTGTATGCAGGCGAGAATAGCAGCGGATGCAGAAGAGTTAAAAGGAAGTTTGTTCATTTTCCTTGAAGGACCGGAGAGAGAAAATAAACAAGACGAGATCCGTGTGGAGAAAATTAAGCGGAAAGGAAGAAGGGAAACTGAATGAACTCTGGAGGAACATTCCTCAAGACTAATCGAGTGACGTCACCGGGCCAGTTGCTTCAAAGGGCTCCAAAGTATTAAAGGAAAGCCGGCCACGTGGGGAGGGGAAGAGAGCTGCCAGCACTCAAGAGGTCCGAGAAGGAAACGAGTTTCTCCTCTCGGAAACAAATAAGTCGAATCGCTTTGGTATTCAAGGGGGACCTGCGTGGGGAGGCGCAACGTCTTGCAGGGAAAATAACGGGAAATTAATAAGCGGAAAAAGAATCGATTGAAGGCAAGAGGGGATGGGGAATAATTAAGTTCCTTCAGTAGATGGATTTGTGGCACGAGGAGATAGTAGTAGGATCAACCCGGTTCAACGCCCGAAAATGAGGCTCGGTGAGGCTCGCCTTAATGGATTTCTCTCGTAAGGCATGAGCCTCATTTTCTCGCAGTGTTGCCAGCTCACCCCAAGAATATTTCACCATGTGATATTTTACAGGCGAAGCTAACCTACAAATGGGAGTTGGCAACACTGGCAACATCAATTGCGGTTTAGTGTTGCCAACTCACCTCAAGAATATTTCACCATGTGATATTTTACAGGCGAAGCTAACCTACAGAGTAGTACAGTGGCACGGGTTCTGCGCCCGAAAATGGCGCTCGGTGGCGCTCGCAGTGTTGCTAACCCCCTACTCGAAAAAATCACCAAGGTTTTTGTTTTTGGGTATAACCTAACCTCAAGCAAGGAGCTGGCAACGCTTGAGGCTTTCTCGCAGTGTTGCCAACTCACCCCAAGAATATTTCACCATGTGATATTTTACAAGCGAAGCTAACCTACAAATGGGAGTTGGCAACACTGATTAGTGGAGGTAGCCGGGTTCTGCAACATTAATTGGCGTTCAGTGTTGCCAACTCACCTCAAGAATATTTCACCATGTGATATTTTACAGGCGAAGCTAACCTACGAATGGGAGTTGGCAATACTGGCAACATTAATTGGCGATCAGTGTTGCCAACTCACCCCAAGAATATTTCACCATGTGATATTTGACAGGCGAAGCTAACCTACGAATAAGAGTTAGCAACACTGATTAGTGTAATCAGCTCAGTTGAGCGCCATCAATTGACGATCAGTGTTGCCAACTCACCCCAAGAATATTTCACCATATGATATTTTACAAGCAAAGATAACCTACGAATGGGAGTTGGCAATATTGACTAGTGGAGGTGCACGGGTTCACCAGCATCAATTGCGATTCAGTGTTGCCAACTCACCCCAAGAATATTTTACCATATGATATTTTATTTCCAAGTCCCGGGGACACCAATGTATATCGTGACTTTTGTAAACCTCTCTCGGGAACGATGTGCCACACACACGCGCGCGCGCCTATCGGCAGATTACGTTTCGCGTATTTATTTGTTGCGCTGACACAGCGTGATGAGTAAATAATGCATTTTCTTATTTCTGAAGTACGAATGCACTTTATCGTAATCTTCCAAGTCCCGGGGGACACTAATGTTTGTATATCGTGACCTTTGTAAACCTCTCTCGGGAACGATGTGCCACACGCACGCGCGTGCGTGCTTTTTTTTATTTCTGTATTATGGCGCAAACACATCTAGAAAAACTACAATTTTGTTCCCTCTCCTCTCTGCGTGTGCTATCAATGTTGACACAATAACGCAAATTCAACAATACGTAGGCTTTGGGACGACGGAAGTTACACAACGGCAAGCCTCGTCAGTACACCTACCCCCAACATCCGGAGCGTGCAGGTACATAATAGCGAGCTGCTTGTGCGTTAGCGTGGCTTCGCCGGATGCAATACACACGATGCTTAGGTTACAACAGGTTGTTAATATTAGCTTTGGGGGGTTAATATTAGATTGGTAGAAAAATATATTAGTGGGCAATAAAATCTGAAGAAGATTTGTGTCTAGCAAAAATAAGCTAAATAGAATTACACATGCATACAATATTTTTTTTTTCTATCTACAATCATATTTTTCTTATATATTTTTTTAATTTTTTTATAGGGTTGATTAAAGCACATATTTGAGGAAGACAACACTCTACCACCAACAGATCACATATAAATAAACATACCCCAAAAAAAAATGCGCTCCATGAAAAGTTGCCCTGTGTGCAAAACAACCATATCAAGCAAAAATTTTGCAAGACATTGTCGCACCTGCGTGCCAGGCAAGCATTTGGCTGCCACCGAACTGTGTTCCGGATGCAATAAACACATTACAATTGCGTATGCCAAGAAGCATAAGCTTATTTGTCTAAGCGAAAATACATCTGGGGCCCAGCCTTCGACCTCCACCAAGAGGAAGGCAGAAGCAGCCTCCATCAATGCACCACTCGCCAAACGCGTCAAGCCTGCGATAAAAGCAGACCGGTCTGCTTTCAGAGGAATATTAGGAGATTACGTCCGATTGTCGGATGACTCTTGCGATGTTCGTAGCTTTTTAGAGGAGAAGCGAGCAGAGATAGTTTCTATTCTTAGTAATGCACTGGCTACGCACTCCACCAAATTCTACGCATCGCTACGTTGCCAGTACAAGAAGCCGTCTGATGAAATTTACAGCTTCTGCCACAACACCAAGGCGAAGACGCTGCATCTGGCGAATGTCGACAACCTCGAGGTTATTTACAACAAGTTTGTCGAGGAGCTGGTGGCAAAGCAAGAAGAACATCAAGCCAAGGGCTCGGGGGGTTCGCTGTGTGGCAAGCCTCACGAACTACGCGTCAAACTTTGCAAGTTTGTGCCTCTCTCCGCCTCCAGCTATGTTCGCTTACCAGAAGCGATTGTGGAAAAGAAGGCCGTCCTGAACATTCAGAACAGTGACGCCAAGTGTTTTCTCTGGTCGGTGCTTGCAGCATTGCACCCTGTCCACTGGAAAAACCATCCACACCGAGTTAACCACTACCTACCCTACGAGCCAGAGCTGGAAGATGCGATGGCTGGGATCGACTACCCGGTGGCGCTTTCGGACATTCGCAAGTTCGAGACCCGTACACACAACCCTCGGTTGGCTATCAATGTTTATGGCCTCACCGGCAAAGATGTGGTGTACCCCATTCGGGTGAGCGACGTAGACGACGACGGTGCGCAGGAAATTCACCTTCTGCTCATCAAGGATGAAACTCGCTATCACTACACCCTCATCCGTTCCCTCTCTAGACTTGTTTCAAGCCAACGGAGCAGTGATAGTCACCACGTTGAGGTGTGTCGCAGGTGCTTGTCAATGTTCGACGGACAGGATCAACGCAATTACCAACATGTTCGAGGTCACAACATCGCTGCCGAGAAGCTCGCTCGCCACAAACTTTATTGCAATGCCAACGAACCGGGGGTGGCAGTTTTGCCCAAACCTGGCACCGTGGAGCATTTCCACATGCACAGTGCCATGGTAGAGCACCCTGCTATCATCATCGCGGATTTCGAGGCCTTCCTCAAACCCCTGTCCACTTGCGATCCCGATCCCGAAGTTTCCTCCACCACCCCTTACCAACTTCACGAGGCATCCAGTTTCGCATACGTTGTGGTGCGACGAGACCAACACATCATCGCCGAGCCCTACGTGTACTGTGGTTCCAACGCAGCCAAACACTTCCTCGAGAGGATGGTTGTCGAGGCCATCGAGATAGAAAAGGTACTGTTGGCCCCCAAGTCTATGCTCCCACTGTCCCCCGACGATCAACGTAGACACGACGAGGCCATCGCTTGCCCTGTCTGCGTTAAGGAGTACACCGCCAACAACCGTAAAGTCCATCACCACGATCACTTTAACGGTAGGTACGTAGGTCCTTGGTGCAACGGATGTAACCTTAAGGCCCGGGACCCGCGCTTCATCCCAGTGTTTTTTCACAATGGCTCGGGATACGACTTTCACCACCTGATCAAGCATCTTGGGTACGACAACGAGGGAATCAACGTCCTGGCCCAGAACGAGGAGCGTTACATCAGTGTGAGCAAACAAGTGTCGATCCCAGAATCCGGCTCTACCGTCGAGCTTCGCTTCCTCGACTCCCTGAGGTTCCTCCCGGCCAGCCTCGATGCCCTGACGAAAAAGCTGAGCAACAAACAAATGCGCATCACCTCTGCGAATTTTCCAAACTTGGACCCCGGTTTTTTCACGCGTAAGGGGGTCTACCCCTACGAATACATCACAGACCGTAC
The DNA here is from genome assembly GCF_977018435.1 of Lepisma saccharinum. NCBI lineage: Eukaryota > Metazoa > Arthropoda > Insecta > Zygentoma > Lepismatidae > Lepisma > Lepisma saccharinum. The sequence goes on along the minus strand of NC_139240.1, from coordinate 34,201,110 downwards.
CAAGTTTGCGGAGACGTCGCTACCTCCCCAGGCGAAGTTCTACAGTCAGCTACGAGGCTCAAACATCACCGACGAAGAATATCACCACGCCCAGTCTATGTGGTGCGAGCTGGGTTGTCGAACTCTCGGAGACTACCACGACGCCTACCTCAAACTTGATGTGACGCTCCTCGCCGACGTGTTCCAGATGTTCCGGGCGACCGCAATGAAGATCTACCACCTGGATCCCGCCTACTTCTATAGTCTCCCGGGACTGGCATGGTCAGCCATGTTTCTGGTGACGAAAATCGAGTTGGAGCTTCTTTCGGACGTGGACATGATGCTGTTTGTGGAACATGCCGTGCGGGGTGGAATGGTCCAGGTGTCGCAACGGCACGCGCGCGCCAACAACCATCACATGGCTACTGGCTACGACTCCACCCAACCGTCCAGCTACATCATGCACACGGACGTGAATAACTTGTACGGGCACTCTATGATGCAGCCACTCCCCTTTAGAGGGTTCGAGTGGGCTGATCCCTCCAACTTCGATGTTGAAGGTTTCGACGATTCGAAACATGGGTTCTTCGCCGAGGTGGACCTTGAGTTCTCCGAGAAGCTACAGGATTTGTTCTGCGATCTTCCCCCTGCACCCGAGTTCAAGTGTCCACCCGATTCCAACCAGAAGAAGCTCGTCATGGATTTCGAACCCAAGAAAAATTACATTCTGCACTACCAGAATCTCCGGTGGTTGATGCAGCGAGGGGTCGCGGTCCACGCAGTTCACCACATCCTCAAGTTCGAGCATTCTCCGTGGTTGCGCCCATATATCGAAGTCAACACCAAACACCGCACCGCAGCCACGTCCGAGTTTGATAAGGATTTTTTCAAACTCATGAATAATGCGGTGTTTGGCAAAACCATGGAGAATGTACGGAATCGCGTGGACATAAAATTGGTGACGAGGAAAGAGCAATGTCGCCAGCTTGTCGCAAGTCCATTGTTCAAGTCTCGAACAATCTACAACGAGCAGCTGGCTCTGATTCACATGAAGCAAGGTGAGGTGAGGCTCACCAAGCCCATCTACGTCGGAGCCACTGTTCTGGATCTGAGCAAGCTCCACATGTTCGAGACGTACTACGATATATTACGTCCACACTACGGCCACAACATCTCGCTTCTCTACACGGACACGGACAGCTTGGTGTACCACGTTCGCACAGCCGACGCATACGGGGATATAGCCACAGTTCCATTTTTGGTTAACCTCTTCGACACCTCGGGCTATCCCCAGCCGAACCAGTACGGCATCCTGGCCCGCAACAAAAAAGAGCCTGGCAAACTCAAAGATGAGAAGGACGGAGACGTGATTCTCGAGCTTGCAGGTCTTCGCGCCAAGGCCTATACCATCAAAGCCGAGGGCAGCGTTACCAAAAAGGCCAAGGGTGTCGGCAGACAGGTGGTTCGGGAGCATCTCACATTCGAGGACTTCGTGGATTGCCTCAAAACCAGGTCGTCGGTTCTAAGAGCAGAACAGCGCATCCAGAGCGTCGACCATGTGTTGACCACCAACAAGGTGAGGAAGATTGCCCTGGATCCCAACGACGACAAGAGGTGCGTCCTCGAGTGTGGAATCCACACATTGCCTTGGGGACATCGTCGTTTAGAAATAAATAAGAATTGCACACAGTGCAAATAAACCAGCATGCCTATGAACTTGTTCGGTTTCAAAAAAAAAATCATCATGGAAACTGCACCGTCCATACCAGATCATGAAGTCTTATCTTCCGTGTTACCTAAACTCAACGGTCTGTTGATTATTCATCTCAACAGCATTTGGACGAAATTGGATGAAGACGTCGGCAAAACTTTTTACATCTTCAACAACAATTTACATTTTTACGAAATTCCGATCGGTGGGAAACTTCAAATCACCGTGAATCCGGAAAACATAGGCGAAATCAAAATATCTACCGGCAAAAATATTTTTCGAATCAAGCACGACAAGATGCTTTCTAACATTACGTACGATGTTTCCGCAGGAGATTATTTTTACGTTCAACTCCTGGGAGATTACGACAAACTCATTCCTCTCTTCGTAGAATTACGAATCGTCTATCCTATTATAAATAACCGTTAACCAAAATGCCTAACGATATTTTCGGCAACACCAAGCGTGTAGACCACGCAGAAGAGATTCTCATGTTGGACGTCCGAATTAAAAAGTTGAGGAGCGATTTGATCGCTTTGCAGGAGACCTTAAACAAAAGTTTAGAGTCCGAGATCGCTACGCTCCAAACGCAATGTCTCGACCCTATTCTGAAAATCGATTCCGAACTGAAAACGCTCATAAAAAATTATGTCGACGTACCTTCTTACGACAGCGTTCAAAATATACAGTTGAGCGTGGATTCGCTTCAAAATGATTTGGCCAAATTGCAGCAATTTCAATCGAAAAATGAAGATTTGGAAAAATTGAAACTCGAAATCGAAGAACGAACTTCCGCAATCGAAAAGAATTTCTCTGAACTTCAAACCGTCGTGAAGGATATTGATGTAGAACGCTTGCATGTTGTTGTTTCCAAATTACAAGAAGAATTCGCCGGCACGTTGGAAGAAATTAAATCCAAGTTACACTTTGGAAGATACAATGACGAACCTACCATCGTCAGACGAACTGCAGGTTATCGGCAAAAGTGTTGCGAACATAAAAATTCAATTGGAGGCTTATAAAGATTTCGAACACATTCAAACCACCATCGCTACGCTTCAGGCGTCTCTGGAGTTGATCAACGAAGAAATTAAAAATATTCACGCTGAAGCCAGTGCGTTGACGAGCATTCAAGACACGTTGAGCACGGTTCAGCAGAAGATCGAATATTTAGAAACTTTGAACGTCGAAACAAATCTTGCTCATTTTCATCACGTGCTGGACAACATACAGGGTGACTTGGAATCGTTACGGACGAGCGTACCTTCGAGCGAAGATTTGGAAAAATTGAAATCGGCGGTGACGGCACTATCCGATTCGAGCGACATCAAAAGTTCGTTGAGCGATCTCGAGAGTAGGGTGGCCAATCTCCCCACCTCAAAAGAATTACACGCTTTGAAAAGGAACATATCACGTATGCTAAAACGACTAGAAACAGAAACGGCGAACGTGGAACAGATTCGAGACGAACTTGCTTCGCTGGTGTCGACGCTGCCCACTTCGCAGAGCGTCGCCGACCTTCACACGCAGTTTACCGAAATGCGAAGCATCGTGAACGATCTTACCGAGAAGAGCTCGAAATTGAATCAAGTCGAGAACCTTCAGAACATCGTCGTCAACATCAGAGATCAAGTTGGAGTGCTGGAATCCACGCAGGAATCGACGCTGGCCTCTTTCGGTGCCAAGTTGCAAGAACTCAACGAAAGCTACAAGCAGTTGAACGTGGAAGTGAAAATCAAACCGTCATTTTCTACAGTAACGGATACCATAGTCGAATATTTGTTGCCCGTACAAAATACACTGGGACAGCTTCACAGCAACCTTGTTAGCGTCGATACTAAATTCGCTAAACTGCATTCTCTGCAAGCCATCGAAATCAACAGCGTACCCAATCAACAGAGAATCTCCACGTTCGTCGAAGGTAACAAACTGTACATGTTGCATCCTTATCATCCGTACTACAAGTTTCTCCTCGATGGCACGATTCAGATAAATGAATTTTCATACTGGTCTCACGGCAGAAAAGCTAGCGTTCCCACCATGACCTTGATATCGAATCGTGGTGTCCAGAAAGCAGGAAATATTCCTCTGGCACGTTGGAACGAAACGCGCAACGTATATGAAATACACGAAGACGAAGATCTTACCGTTTTTGACGTGAGTGCCGGCGATAAGTTGATCATTCAAAACACGAGCGAAGTGCCACCCTCTTTGAATCCCATCACGCTGGTGCTTCTCTTCAAACGTAATCTCTAAAAAAATGTCTAGGCAAGCCATCGTCCAAGAATTGCATAAACCTGCACGCCGCAACTACGAACGTTTGGCGGTGGTAACCAAGGGCATCGATGACCTCTGGCAAAGTGACCTCGTGGAGATGAGCAGCGGCAATCTAAAAAACGTACATAAATTGAACAAGGGCAACAAATACCTCCTCACAGTCATAGACACATTTTCGAAATTCGCATGGGCTCTACCTTTGAAGGCGAAAACGGGGATGTGCGTCACGGAAGCATTCAAGACAATTTTTCGCGAAAGCGGTGGCAGACGACCACGGTTTTTGCAAACAGACAACGGTAAAGAATTTTACAATGCCGTATTCCAAAAGTTTATTCAAAAACATGACATTCGACATTATTCGACTTTCAGTCACATCAAAGCCAGCATCGTGGAAAGATTTAATCGAACCTTGAAAACACACATGTGGAAACAATTCACGCTTCGGGGAAATTACAAATGGGTCGACATACTGCCGGAACTCGTCGACACTTATAATAATACGGTACACAGAACGATAGGCATGAAGCCAGCTGACGTTACGAAATCTGACGAGCAGCGTTTAATTTCTACAGTTTACTGTCCAAAGTACACTCCCACGACTACCAAGAAATCAAAATTCAAAATTGGAGACCAGGTGAGGATCAGCAAATTGAAGCAAACGTTCGACAGGGGTTTCACACGAAACTGGAGCACGGAACTTTTTACCGTGGTTCGAGTTCTACCCGGAAACCGTCACACGTATATAATAAAGGACAGTGGCGGTGAAATTTTATTGGGGCGCTTCTACGAGGAGGAACTCTCTAAAACTAAATACCCCGACACGTACCTTATCGAAAAAGTTTTGCGTAAGAGAGGCGACAAAATTTTGGTGAAATGGCTGGGACTTCCAGACACGAGTTGGATCGATTCAAACGAAGTGATTCTATGAGTGCGTGGAATGTCGTGAAACGTCTACCTGATTCGGAAAATCGAAAGAAGAAAAGGAACGGCGAGTTGCTTCCCGACAGCATCCGCTGTCTGATCGTAGGTCCTTCAGGGTGTGGGAAAACGACACTACTCGTGGACAATTTTCTCCTCGCACCGAATTGGTTAGATTGGAAGAACAGGCACCTGTACGTGTTCTCGAAAAGTTTGGAGCAATCCAAATACCAGCAACTGATGAAACTGTACGATGGTCTGGACATTGCAACGTTCTCTTCGGAAATAAAACCACTCGACGATTGTCGTGAAAATTCAGTTGTTGTGTTCGACGATGTCATCCTGGAAAATCAAAATGAAATTCGCAACTTTTTCACGCAAGGTCGTCACAAAGGAATGGATTGCTTCTTCCTAGCTCAAACGTTTTCCAAAATTCCAAAACAGTTAGTACGCGACAACGCTAATTTCATATGTTTGTTTCGTCAAGATCACACCAACCTCAAGCACGCGTACGATGACTACGTAGGCGGAGACATGAACTACAATCAATTTTCGGAACGCTGCTGCTCCCACTGTTGGAACAGTGACGATTTCGGATTCGCAACGATCGACATGACGAGAAAACCCAACGACGGAAAATACAGAAACAAAATCAACGACTTTCTAAACGTTGCAACGTTGTGAGAAACGACGTGTATAAATAACGTTATGACGAAACGAAAAATCGAAGACGAAAATCTCAAGCTCCGCGATTACCTCGCGAAACGCTTCAAAGGTTGGAAATCCGAGAATCGCGGATTCTACGAAGAGAAGAAACGTCAAGATCAACCTGTGATCGACGCCATCAGCGATCTAGGTAAAGAAATTAAAGGCGTCACGGAACAAAATAAAAATTTGATCAACGAACTCGTACCACTTGCAGCTAAAAGTTACGCCGTACCCACGCCTATTTCGAGCATTCCTTCGACGCCGTTCGAACTGAAGGACGTACCGGCACGACGTCAAGCCATAGGTAGCACGTCGTCGTCTTTGGATAAGATCGAGTTGGGACCTTTGGCACGAGACTACCTGAGCACGGGGAAATTCGACAAGAATGAAGTGTTCGGATTGTATCCGAGCATGGAGAGCAACGAGGGCGGCGATGTGGTTTGGAAGATTGGAAAATCGAAGGTGACCTTCGAAGGCAACGACATTAAAGTTAATTTAGGCGAGAAGAATAGTTGGAACAGGTATCCGGGTACGGTGGGACTGTGGGAACTCGTTGCCAAAAAGCAGCCGAAAGATTATACTGACGAAGATTACCAGAGTTACAAAGAAATTTTGATCATGACGGATGCCTTGTACCAGAACAACGACGCCTCGCAGAATAGGGTGAAATCGAGCAGCGGCGAGAAGTACAGAAATCTCATCAAGCCGATATGGAACCAGGTCAAAACAGGCAGCGGCGTCAAACTCTACAACACCCTACCCAAAGAGTTCGTTTGGGTGGACGACGTGCGCAAGCTCATAGACCGATTGTTGGTTATTGCAGGAGAGGAGAATGCAGGCAATCGTAATTTCTACAACGAGAAGGTAGGAATTGTGGACATGATCAGCGCCAAACTTTCCAACTTCATCGTGAACGACGACAAGGGCATAGGTTACCTCATTAAAATTATCAACACGCTGCCTCCGAGATTCTGGAACGTGGCCGAAGGAAAGGGACTCGTGAACGACATCATCAACAAGTTACCTTTCGAGATGCATTTACCCGGCTACCAGTACTGCGGACCGGGTACCAAACTCGAGAAAAGATTGGAGAGAGGAGACAAGGGTGTAAATCCGTTGGACGCCGCATGCAAAGATCACGACATTGCCTACAACACCACTCGCACCGATCTGAATGCACGTCACGAAGCAGACAGAAAGTTAGAGCACGCAGCTTTCGAAAGATTCGTTAGTAGAGACGCATCGCTGGGAGAAAGAGTTGCGGCACTGGGCACCACCATAGCCATGAACACAAAACAAAAACTTGGGTGGGGTATATAAATAACATACAGTAAAAAAAAACATCATGTCTGGTATAACCGACTTGCCACACGAACTACTGTGTAAAATATTCAAACATGCAGTAAACAGAGATTGTGAGGATATAAGAAAATTTTTGATCATAGCGAGATCAACGCCGGAATTTCGCATCCCTTGTGAAATGGCTGTCAAGGATTATCTTCGGGAAATTAGCGGCATGAGGTGCGACGATCTCGACACTCTTTTTTCGGCCGCAGGGGAAAAATTAAACAATAGGTTAGATGAACTGCATGAGGCGAGGCAGGGGAGAAGACGATTCACAGATGATTGGCATAAGTCGAAACAAGAGACGGAAGATATCATCACGCACATCATTGCGTTTTCCGAAGCACGAACTTTCTTCCTCTAACGCACACACACAAAAAAAAATCTTCGATACAAATCGTGAAAAAAATATATATATATAAATAACACACATCGTGAAAAAAAAAATAATCTTCAGTGTATATAAATAACACACATCGTGAAAAAAAACTAAATTTCTCTAACACACACACTGAAAATTTCTCTTCGATATGACAACTGAAAAAATGAGTGACCTCCAAGCATTAAAACAAATGCTAAATTTGTCAGTAGAGTATGTAAAAATTCGGGAATTGGAAGTGGACAAACCTTACACGATAACTTCCGGTTCAATTGTTTCTACCCAGTATGGTCCCAAGGCACGTCTGTTGCTCAACGCACAATACAGTCTATTTTTACCAGATCGATACGCTGACATGTTATCCAACGAGAAGCTAGCTATTTTAATCGAGAACAAAACTCGAATCGTGTACAAGGGTACAAAAGAACTTCTTGGTAAGAAAACAAAGCACGTAATAGAATTTGTGTAACGACTCTGCGTGGAGTATATCCTTGAAAAAAAATTACACGAAACAAAAAAATCTCAGAACATTTATATATAAATAACATACCAAAAAAATTACACAAAAAAATCTCAAAACATATATATAAATAACATACCGTAAAGATTGCATATAGAGCATCAACATGAAGCCCAAGGGTGTCGTGTACCAGATACCATACTCCAATCTGAAAAATCTAGGTGCCCTCGATGGGTTACTTACCAAGAAACAACGCGAGAAGAAACGTTCTTGCTTGACGAAAGGACACGGAATGAAATTACTTCTCAGCACACCTCAATTGAGACGCTTGCAGCGTTCGCGGAAACAGCAAAAAATCGGAGGTTTCATATTCAGCATCCCAGCTATCCTGGCAGCATTGGGGGCCGTTGGAAGTTTGGCCGGCGGTAGCGCCGCCATCGCAAAAACCGTCATCGACTCGAAGAAGAACAAGGCAGAATTGGAAGAACAAAAACGTCACAACCTGGCTATGGAGAAAAAAGGGAAAGGTATAACCAAAAAACAAAAAAGCAACCTTGATGCTTTGAAGAAATATAAAAAAAAGAAAAAGCCCTGTCCAACTTCGATATTGAATCTCTGATCGAACTGTTGGGAATAAAGAACTTCAGGGGTGTTTTCATGTCCGATTCTCTACCCTCTGCTGTGAAGAAAAAGGAGTATGGGGTGGTCAACCTGGACAGTTACAAAAATCCTGGTACACATTGGATATGCTACCTCAAAATTGACGATAACAATGCATTTGTTTTCGATTCGTTCGGTGGCACACCACCTGCCAGGTTGGTGAAGTATCTCAGTGTTGCCAACCTCTACTACAATGACAAACGCATCCAGGGTTTCACCGATGTTAACTGCGGCCACCTATGCCTTTCCGTTCTCGCATACATGTCTAAAATAAATAACCCGTCGGTGGAACATTTCCAGAAAGCATTGTGGAATCTTAAACACGATGGGCGTGTTTCATCTCACGAGCGAATCTTCGATCCTGAAACTCACGCTGCACGACGACATCGTCTATCCTAAATCCGTAGCTCTGCGTGCATTCTACAGCATGTACCTCATACCTAACGTCACGCAGCACAACAACAAAATTAGCGTCGGAAGCGAACACATTGTCGTCACGCCAGGCCAATACAATCTTTCCACTTTGCAAGCTCAATTACCCAAAGGCACGTACCTTTCTCAAAATTCGGTCACGCACAGAGTGGAAATCCTATCGGCGACGGAAACCATAAACCTGGGTACCATGGGAGAACTTTTAGGTTTCGAGAACAACACCAAACTCGAAGCTGGCATCAAACACACGGCAACCAACATTCCTAAATTTCTAGCCATAGAAACTCTAAACGTTCACTGCAACGTGGCGGAAGGCATGATCACGAAATCCTCGGACGGATTACTGGGAAGTCACAAGCAGACGGGAATCATAGCCACGTTCAAACCCAGTTCCGAATTCATGGAACCGATCATCTACACACCCTCTTCGCCGATCTATTTTCCAGTATGCCGCAACCGCATAGACGACATAGAGTTGGTGGTGACGAACGAGAAAGGAGACGTGGTGGATTTCGCAGGTGCAACGACCACTGCCATCGTGGAGATCAACATATAATAAATAACCATACATAGTGAAAATGGAGCAAATCGAAAGTTACGAATTGCAATCTTTTCCTCCCAACCGTCGCACGTTCGCCAATCTCAACGAAGCGAACAGGGAGATCGAATACGACGTGGACGTAGGGGATGGGTTCGTTCATCCTCACAGAGCGGACCTCTACCTTCAATTCGACGTAGTGAAGAAAGAAAGCGGAGACGCATTTCCACCCAATGCAAATTTGAAACTCGTGGACAACTTCGTGCCTCATCTGTTCTCGCAGGTGGAGGTGAGGAAACACAACACCGTCATCGACAGAATCGATTATCCAGGTATCACGTCGACGGCAGTGGGAACATTGAAATTATCCAAAACAGACGCGGCATACTACCAGGCGGGAGGATTCGAAGCAGGGACGAAAATATCAACAAAAAGTCACACGGTGCTCTTTCCCATGCGTCTGCTACCGGGATTCTTCTCCGACTACAAAGAGATCATGTGGAAGGGAGGATTGCGCGTCACGTTTCGAAGAGCAGCCAACGACAACGACGCGCTGATGCGATACACCAACTTGAACGCCGACGGCATGCCGATAGCCAACACATTACCCGAAGCAGCCAAGTGCGTCATCCGAAGCATGGAATTGAGAATGCCGATCGTGGAATACGAGACGAACTACGCCCTCAAGTACAAAGCGGAGATCTTGAAGAGTCCGCAGGTGCCGATTCACTTTCACGGTTACCAGTGCGTGCAGAAGTTGGCGTCGGGAAGTCACATGGAATTCGACGTGACGACACAGTTCAACAACATACAGTTCGACATGCCAGATTTCGTCGTGGTACTCTTTCAGACCGGGCGCGATAACAACCAGGAAAAAGATTCCAGCAAGTTCGACGACTGCAAGATCAAGAACATTTATCTGAAGAATGGACGCAACGAAGTGTTCCCGCGCGAGAATTACAACCTCGACATGACCAAAGACGATTACCTCAAACTTTACGAAGCTTACACGGCTTACAAGCGCGTGACCGAGGGAAACGTGGACATGTACTACACGCCCAGCGAATTCAAAATCCGCAGGCCGATGTTCGTCATCAATACCACGAAGAGGAAGCAGGTGGTGGTCAACGATCGCACCAACATCAAAATCGTCTGCGAGTTCCACGAAGCCTTGCCCGATGACACCGTGTGCAGCGTCATCCTGATTGCAGAGAAGTCTTTCGCGTACGACGTGAAGAACGAGAGGGTCACAGAGCAGTTTTAACAGGTTTAACATCTTTTTCTTGCACAATCAGTTACAATAAAAATTTTGTGCTAGCACAATAATAATACGAATTTCTCTAGTTCAGATCAGTTACAATGTCAATTTCACCAATTATCAGTTACAATATCTTTTTTTCATCAGTTTTTTTTGCACTATAGCACGAGACAATCAGAATTTGCACAAAATTTTGTTGTTTTTACATGAGAAAATTAACAATAAAATTTTTTTATCGTTACAGATGCTGTCGAACATCAAGCACACACACACACTAGAAAAAAAAAGCATGCAACTTTAGTTTTTATAACACACACATTCTCCATCTTCATCAAAAATATTATAATAAACATATCTCACAATAAAACTCTATATCCAAAAATATTACAACATCAAATAACACTAGAGTCGTTAGTACATGTTGCATGCATTACGGAGGTCCTCTGTAGAGTTTCATGGAAGTTTGAGAGAAAAAAAAACACATGAAAACTCTACAGAGGTGTGGTTATCCATAACCACAGCCGTTAGAACCTTTTTGGGTTGAGCACCACGCACCCTGGCGAGGTTAGAGGCTAGGAATCCTAAAAAAATAAAAAAAAATTATTTGTTTGTTTGCTTGAGTCACAATACAAAAATAATAAGAGGCGCCAGCACGCGCGTGCGTGTGGCACATCGTTCCCGAGAGAGGTTTACAAAGGTCACGATATACAAACATTAGTGTCCCCCGGGACTTGGAAGATTACGATAAAGTGCATTCGTACTTCAGAAATAAGAAAATGCATTATTTACTCATCACGCTGTGTCAGCGCAACAAATAAATACGCGAAACGTAATCTGCCGATAGGCGCGCGCGCGTGTGTGTGGCACATCGTTCCCGAGAGAGGTTTACAAAAGTCACGATATACATTGGTGTCCCCGGGACTTGGAAATAAAATATCATATGGTAAAATATTCTTGGGGTGAGTTGGCAACACTGAATCGCAATTGATGCTGGTGAACCCGTGCACCTCCACTAGTCAATATTGCCAACTCCCATTCGTAGGTTATCTTTGCTTGTAAAATATCATATGGTGAAATATTCTTGGGGTGAGTTGGCAACACTGATCGTCAATTGATGGCGCTCAACTGAGCTGATTACACTAATCAGTGTTGCTAACTCTTATTCGTAGGTTAGCTTCGCCTGTCAAATATCACATGGTGAAATATTCTTGGGGTGAGTTGGCAACACTGATCGCCAATTAATGTTGCCAGTATTGCCAACTCCCATTCGTAGGTTAGCTTCGCCTGTAAAATATCACATGGTGAAATATTCTTGAGGTGAGTTGGCAACACTGAACGCCAATTAATGTTGCAGAACCCGGCTACCTCCACTAATCAGTGTTGCCAACTCCCATTTGTAGGTTAGCTTCGCTTGTAAAATATCACATGGTGAAATATTCTTGGGGTGAGTTGGCAACACTGCGAGAAAGCCTCAAGCGTTGCCAGCTCCTTGCTTGAGGTTAGGTTATACCCAAAAACAAAAACCTTGGTGATTTTTTCGAGTAGGGGGTTAGCAACACTGCGAGCGCCACCGAGCGCCATTTTCGGGCGCAGAACCCGTGCCACTGTACTACTCTGTAGGTTAGCTTCGCCTGTAAAATATCACATGGTGAAATATTCTTGAGGTGAGTTGGCAACACTAAACCGCAATTGATGTTGCCAGTGTTGCCAACTCCCATTTGTAGGTTAGCTTCGCCTGTAAAATATCACATGGTGAAATATTCTTGGGGTGAGCTGGCAACACTGCGAGAAAATGAGCCTCATGCCTTACGAGAGAAATCCATTAAGGCGAGCCTCACCGAGCCTCATTTTCGGGCGTTGAACCGGGTTGATCCTACTACTGGAGATGTTAATAATAGATAACGTGAAAGTTACTAATATCTACCCTTTCCCGTTTCTGAACTTTTTCCTCTTGAGGCAAATTCACACAGAAAATAACTTCCACCAACAATGAATTTCCATTCAAAAGATAAAGTGGCACGTTGATTATTTGATTAAGATTAAATTAGTCATTCCAAAAGGTATATGTGTGCGTTAGCTCGGAGGCAATGTGCACCGCTCAAGCACCTTGCTGAAGAGTAGCTCTGGCAATTAGTTCTAGTGTTGTAACACAGTTATCAGTATTGACGCGAAACCTGCGGAAACGTAACACAAAATGTCAGTGTTCACTGCTCAATAAACACCGTAGAAACAGTACATAACACATTTGTGCCTAATGGGGCTCAAGACTGCACACCGGTGGTCAATTGATTTACTGATTTTGTCTTTTTAAGTCCACTTTATGCACAGTAAGGCTAATCGAGACTGGACCTACAGTTTAAAGTGGGATCGAACCCGAGACTTCTTGATTACAAGGCAACAACGTTACCGCTATGCCATCGGCGAGGGCCCTCAACAACGATGTTCAAACTGCTGTATGGACAAATGCAGCGAGAGTGAGTGAGTGGGCGATTCACCGAGTATCCACGACGATGAGCACTGGTGGTGTGTTCAAGAAATAGATGAAGAACAATCAAAATGGAAATTTTGTTGCGTTAGCCAGGATTCGAACTCGCTACTCCTGGCTGCCGACTCGGTGACAGAGGCGGCCTAGTTACCGAAGTTCTCAGGTTCGAATCCCCTCCTGGATATGGGTGTTCTTTGAGAGTGTCCCTTCATCAATTCCATCTGGTCATCATTCAACCTCGTCGTTGCGATTAGCCAAAAGTAGGAGTAAAGAGACTAAGATAAGAACACAAATGCTAATCCTGGCTTCCCGCAGCGGACGCCTACTATTCCACAATAGACGCTGGCACCCAAAATTAACTCGACCCCTTTATACAGACCTACAAACAGCCGCGAGCACGCACGCACATCCCCACAAAGGTGATCCAGAAATTAACTTCCCTTCAGTTATTAAAAAAAAACATTAGTACATTTAGAAAAAAATAATTCTACACAACTTTAAACTACAGGGTGGGCGAAATGTCCCTTTACATGGTAATAGCATAGTACAGTTAGACATGTAGATAAACATTGTTATGAATACAAAACAGTTTATTTTTTTTATATTTCAACATTTATTTTGAATAAACAATGTCTGGTTAACATTATAATTTAATGTGAATAACATATTAACATTGTTACAAAGGTTCAAGGTTCATTGATCAACAACGTCAGTGTGCACTCCTTATGGCGGGAAATTCTTATCTCAACAATAATGTTAATAATAATAGTCAATCTGCTCAACAATAGTAAAAATATATTGTTTTTGTATGCATAAAAATGTTTATCTACATGTCTAACTGTACTATGCTATTAACATGTAAAGGGACTTTTCGCCCACCCTGTACACTATTGTTCAATATAGACTCCCGCTAAATTTAAACACGTGTCATGGACTGGTACGATTTATATATTGCACTTGTTATCGTAGGGTACATTCTTAAACATAAGATAATCACTTAAAATGTGCCATTATCGCCCGGAATAGATAGCCACTACGCTATCAGGGAAGCCCTGCCATATTATAATGACGATATGGCGCCAGGCTAGGCATTCATTGATGAAAAAAAAAGATGAAATTAATAAACATTAAATAGCGTCATTATATGGCCCTATAAAGTTTGTCTAGTGTGTTCTAATGCATTGAAATGAAGGTATTTGCCGTTAATGCACGGATCAATTGCTTCTTTTCCGCGTATTAATTTCCCTGCAAGACGATGCGCCTCCCCACATCAGTCCGTCGTCCTTTAATACTGTGTCTCGATTGGAAACAACTGGCCCTAAATAAAATCTGAAACAAGCCACTTTCGAGAGGTTTTCCGAGATCTGACCCGCAGCAAAAGTGACATATGAAGCACTGAAATGCGTTTCCATGATTATATGTCCCGGGTATGCATTCTGGAATAGAAGCATAGCCAGAAAGGCACAGAACGTGCAGCGAAAAGGATGTCGCACAGGAAACATAGAGATGAAATAAAAATGGCAAAAGTGCATGGGAGGAACAACTTCCATTGTGAAATGTCTTTGTGTGCAGTCTCTTTCCATAATACAAATCTTACAGACTGACAAAGGGCGCTCTGTGCCCCCATAATTCACCTGACGAATACCTGGGTGAACAAGGGGAGCTGTAATGTAACGTTCCGCGGGGGCAAAAAGAAAAACAAACGAAGAACGGCGTACAAGGAGCGCCTCCTTCCCGACTACCAACAGCCATTGTTACCTGTGCACGATCGACGCCCTGCAACGAAGCCTGAAATTGCGGTTAACAGAGCCAGAACCCTGCCTAGATATTGATTAGCCATTCTTTTGCACCCCCCTGCATGCCGCGGACGAAAGCACCGCGCCGGTGGATGTAGTTCGGAAAGTTGCTGCCAGATGGCGGGTGGCTCTGGCCTATTCCGATGCGCACGGGCTTCACGTCGTTCAAGGAATTGTCGCCGTGTGGCAGCACCTCACTAGCGTCAAGGGTCTGCAATGATCTTATTTTGTGGCAGGTTTGGAAACAAAACTTCTTGGAATGCTACCAAAATAAACAATAATGTTTCCGAAGTGACAGATTGTTCGCGCGTATCTTTGGAGACTTTCTTCAACTTATAGACCATTTAATTCTCGTTAAAGTAATGTTTAAATGTGAAAAACATGGAGGTTAAGAAAATTCAAAGCAAAGCCCTTATGCTTGAAAAATAATACGGGGGGCAAAACATTTGTTCACAACATATAAATAAAGTTTTAATATTTACAAGATGGCTGGTGAAAAGTTCAAAAGATTTACTGTAAAATCACTATTAATATCGTTAGCTGTAAAACGTAACTTACTTCCAAATATTTATTAAATACACACACACACATGGGGTGGTATCGTATATACTCGAATATAATGCGCACTCCAATTTATGAAACGTTGAAACAAAAAAAAAGACTCATTTCCTAGATGTTGATTATAGTTAATGCACATTTTAAAAAAATTATGTTCTCACAAAAAAAAAACATTGGTTAACAAAATAAGTTTGGTTAAACTTTTCGGCAGGAAAAAATTTGGTTATCTTCACTAAATATGGTAATTTTGCACAAAATTTCGTATCTAGACAAATGAACATGATTATCAAAAGAATTTGATACTGCTGAACAATCATTTATTTGTTTGTCGTCCATACAAGTGGAATTTCCACACAGTGGGCTTTTACAAATACTGCAATGGGTGAATGTGTTTGTGTGTGCGTTTATACATAGCGAATAAGAGATAAAAAGGATTTAATGAAAACTATGATGTAAATTGAAAACTATTCCCTTCATAAGAGCAAAAAAGTAAGCACAGCACTAAATCTTGCCTTAAAAGTAAGTTTCCTGAAAGAAATTCACATCGTTGACTCCTTCCTTAATATGAAATCGTCTGTCTCCTTAGATACTCTATTCTAACCAACTAACGTATACTAAACAAAATAGATGCTTAACAGAAGAAAGATTACTAACATGTACAAGTGCTCTCCATGAATTTAAAATAAAAATAACCGTTGACCAATGGTGGATAAGGGAGAGAGGAACT
Organism: Lepisma saccharinum; assembly: GCF_977018435.1. Taxonomy (NCBI): domain Eukaryota; kingdom Metazoa; phylum Arthropoda; class Insecta; order Zygentoma; family Lepismatidae; genus Lepisma; species Lepisma saccharinum. The sequence goes on along the minus strand of NC_139240.1, from coordinate 34,184,880 downwards.
TTGTCTGAGGGGATGATAATACATACAGCTATATCTGAATGTGTGCCCAATTAATTCCGTGCCACCCCATCTGCATGACTTTCACACCATTCTTCATCTCAATATTTATTAATTCGTCTGCTTGACTGAATGATAAACTTGCTTTATTTTACGTCGTTCTTCTTACCACTTTTGGCTAATCGCGAAGATGAAGATGAGTGATATGATGAGATTGATGTAGGGACACTCACAAAGAACACCCATTCCCAAACGGGATTTGAACCAGAGACCCCTGGAGTCTTCGAAAGCTGTGATAACCACTCCGCGACGGAAGTGGGATAGAAGTTACAGTAAAATTCACAAGCTTGAATTAAACCAGATTTACAAAGGGGCGCAACAGTTTCTCATTTCACTTTGAAAATTTTATCGAACATAGAGGGGAAATAGCTGTAAAAATCTTACATTAATTACGGTAGATGGATGGTAGCGGATCTTACAGTCTTTGTCTTTCCGCAATAAGTGTGTACTCGATTCATACATGCATCATTATCCAGGTCCAAATATTTTCAACAAACATTAGGAGCTGTTATACAACTTTCATCTTCGCTCTCTATGTTTGGTAATATCCGACGTTAGTACATTACCAAAGTCATGTATATGAACAATCTCTAACTGAACACCTACCCACTGCTTATAAGCATCCTTGAGAGTATATTCCATGTTCTCACAAATGAGGATGGTGCTTGTTTGTAAACATGAGTGCATCAGAGGCGTCTCCTGAACGCACGCGGTGCATGCTGCGCATGTGGCAATTGAGGGGAAAAGGACAGCTTGCTCTGCAACGACATTAGTGAGCATTTCTACATTCTAATTTCTTCATATAGGAGAAGTATTTATTTTAGACGAGAGCGCTCAACTAAGCTTATATTACATTTCTTGGATCTGAAGTGACGCATGCGTCAATTGTGGGAAAATAATTATTATTTTCTTTCACTTCAGATACAAGAAATGTAATATAAGCGTAGTTAAGCTCTCTCGTCTAAAATAAATACTTCTATTATATGAAGAAATTAGAATGTAGAAATGCTGATTAACGTCGTCGCAGAGCAAGCTGTCCTTTTTCCCACAATTGCCACATGCGCAGCCTGCACCGCATGCATTCAGGAGACGCCTCTGGTGTGGATATGTGTATGTTGCCACGTGAATGAAAAATGTTGGATTCATTGATTTGATTTGAATTATCTTACTTAGCTCTTCTGCCGCTTTTGGTTAATGATGAGGATGAGTGATGCGACGAAATTGATGAAGGGACACAAAAACACCCATGCTCAGACCGGGATTCGAACCCGGAACCTGTGGCGCTGTAACGCGCTGGGATAACCACTCGTGTGCGCGCGCGCAATGAAATACTGGCTTATCTCCGAACAAATATACGAGTTTGATTGGATGGGCTGATCCTAGCTGTCAGTCAAACTTTGGAGGTGCGTACATACGCGCGCGTGTGTGTGCAGTGTTTTAAATTACATTTCTATACTCAGGCGCCATTTGGCGCAACTTAGTCGCTAAAACTCATTGGCATAAAAAGATGCAAAAAACCCTCAAAAGATCTATCCTGGTAGTTCCCGCCACTGGGAGGTGTCCAATGGCGTGCCCATGGGGAATTGTTGAGGGTCATAACCCCACTCTGGCCAAGTATTCCTTAAAAAAGTCGTCAAAAACGCAGAAAAAGTTGGCAAAAAAAGTATACGTAACCCTCCCTCTCTCTCTGTGTCTGTGTGTGTGTGTTGGTAGTATCCCTCGATTCTTTTACTCCTGCCACTGTCGCTTGGAGTTTTCATCTGCGGTGCACCACCGGATAATAAACGTTTTTCGAGCAAGGCCTCATCTCCAGGAAGCTATCAACTCGCGGCAAGCCACGGCACCTAGCGACCTGGAGCTGGAGAGTTCAATGAACTAACCGATCTCTAATTACGCACAGGTAATGATCAGGCTGGAAAGTTCATACGAACTAAACGATCACTGATACTCACTTGCGTTACAGCACCACACACAGCTCCTGATTATATAGTCATGAATCAGAAGCGTTGTTCATGGGAGATTCACTTTTATTCACTGCATTAAATTTTCTTCTTATCTTTGTAGCTTAATGTTCACACATCTTTCGAAGGGTGTTAAAACACAATTTTTCATTATATTTATAATCAAACATACCATTATTTGTGTTACGAAAACTTTAGTTCTTTTTATACATTTTGCCAGTGCCATCTAGCGAGTGAAGGTAACTTAAACATCATAATGTATCAACATTTCACTTCATAACAGTCTTTCGGTTTTATTCCATTTTGTCATTATCGGTTATGTTTAATGAGTATCTCTATTGCAAGGACGTATTTAGAGGGTCCAGGGGGTTCGAACCCCCCGAAAGATTTATCAAGTATTAAAATTAAATAATAAAATATATATATTCTTTTAGCCTTTGTTGTATAATTTCCTCTGAACTTATTGGAAGAAAGGAATCAAAAATATGCTACGTCATGAAAATCTTACCTCTAATAAATTACATATTACATTGTATAATAGTTATTATTTCTACTAGTCAACTTTTAAGGAAACTGCCCCATTAGATTTACTGCATTTGATTTGTCTCGTGAGAAACCTGCCAATATTAGCTATCAAATAACCTACGTATACAATTACAATTTCCACATTGTTTTTGTAAATACGCTCGCCGGGTTATTTACCAAATCTGCACGCCCCGACGGAACTAAATAGTGCCGTAAGATCTGGCAACGTCGCCCCAGACGCCAAACGTAGTTCGCAGATCTACCGCCAGACGACTCCACCTCTCCAGCGCCCCCGCACTGACCTCACGCGGCGGAACCAGCTACTACGAGCAAGCGAGCAACTAGTGTTGCTAACCGCACGCTTGCCATATTCCGCAACGTGGGGTTAAAACGAAACACGATCGATTTGTGAAACTGTGTCAAGTTGCTTCCAGATCGTCCCACAACAGAGCCTCTTGCGAAAATTACGTAACAATAAAATACACTAGGCACCATGGGCGTCGTGGGGGGAGAACGAGTCCATCGACCCCCCCGTAGTAATTCGAATCTTTCATTTCACTTTATAAAAGAAATATTGTTTTCTGATTATTATATTGTATATTATTATATTATTTCTGATTATAATCATAATAAGAAATTCCATAAAACTCAACCCTGATGGTAAAATTATACATCAGTGAAGAACAATCTGCTGTACATTATTTTAAAGGAGAACACCTTTACGAATATACAATACATGTGTTTCTAAACTCTAACATATGTCTGTAAAAGTTTACATCATCAAGATTATGTCGGTCTGCTACCTTCAAATATTTTTATACAGTGTTGGCAGAATACATTTGAAGATTTTTTTATCCAAGGAGAAAGGCTACTACTTGTAATTTCCTGGGGTACATTTTTTCATTAGATGTTTCATGAATCATACACAAAAAAATAAAATTGCTTTTATAACGTCAGCCTATTACCTCTTCAATTGCCCGATAGAATAAAGTTCAGTAGTTAGCATGCTAACAGAATAGCACAATTAAACAATGCGTTAGATCAAAAAAATAATGTAAAATACAGGATTCAGGTTAATGAGATATTTATGTGAGGTCACACAAAATAAACTTTATGAATTTTTATTTTCCCATAACTTTTAAAGCTTTTTCTTCAACGAGATTAGGAAAAGTTAATAACAGAATGGGATAACTATGCATTTCAAAACACTAACTATAAAATGTACAAAAATAATGGAAAACCTTTGTACTCTATATTCCCTCACCTGGTGGATCGGGTAAGCCTCCTCAAGGAACAGTAATAGTAATAATTTGAAACTTTTATTATCTTATCACAATAAGACCATAAGTGATAATAATAATTATTTTTAGTATTCGAAGTTGTATCAGTTGATCGACCACGAAACTATTCACCGGGAATCGGTGGATTATACAGGGTGGCCCAAAAAAAGGTAACCGAACACATAAGGTAACGTTCTACATTTCGGATAACTTTTTATGGGTCACCCTGTACCTCAAATTACAAGGCAACAGCATGACAAGACTGTGATGCCGAAATCTTGGCTCCAAGAAGTCGCTTTCCCTCTCCACGCAGTCCCGATCCCTCTCACGTGTTCATTGGCTGAGCCGTCTCGCGTCACTACTAGCGCAGACACTTGTTTCCGTTCGCTTGCTCCAGAGATACCCGGAAAAGAGTATAGGAACGGCCCCAATGCAGTATTACTGAAAGGAGTTTCAGTTTTTCAAGGCCAATTTATGCACAGAACAGCTCATCGGGACCGGACGTACACTTTCAAGTGGGATCCGAACCACTATGTTCCTCCACCGGGTATGCAACCTGAGACCTCTTGATTACAAGGCCACGTCGTCATCGCTTCGCCATCCCGATGTTCCTTTGCTGGAAGAAAGGGACAAGGAACTTAGCGAATAGGGAACAACCTCGCATAAGGAATCTGTAACAAGATATGCATGTGAAGTACGCGACAAATCCAAGGTCCGAACGGAAGCAGTGTTGCCACTCCAAACCCGAAAATTGAACCATTATAGCTTGTGCTATGTAAACAACATCCGGCCTATAGTGGAGCCCAAGTTAAGAGTTCAGTATGGGCCCTTATGGGCTTTTACTTTTGAGATCACCACCCCTAAACAAGTATGTTTCTGTCAGAAACAAAAGTCGATATCATTCGAAGAGAAAATAATAAATAAGCAAAAACCAGAGGAAATGTAAGGCTTTGAAGGTTTACACCTGCTTTTGCAATTCGGACCATCAAAAAAAGACGTTTTCCTTTCTTGTGTTTACCGCGATTTGGGGAGTTAAAACTAACAGCCGTCCGACGGTTGCCACTTGCTGCAAACACGTGTTGGGAAGAGGGAAGGGGGCGGGGAATGGCCAGGCAAAAGTTCGTGAATAGGCGGCTCCTGTCGGGGGTCAAGTGGTTTGTTGTTTGCCTACGCGCTTTCTCATTTTGAGTATTTCTTGAAGGAATTTATTATTATAATTATTCTACAACAGCAAAATGGCAAGGGGTGGTATTATCAAGCATAAAAGTGTCCAGAGTCTTACAAGTAAAGAGAGACAAATTGTAATAAATATAAATATACTTCAAGCAGAAAAATCCCGGTAAAAGTGTTAGTTTGACTGCAAGCGAAAATGCTGAAACGACTGGAATTTCGTTCAAAACTGTTTACAAAATTAATAGCGAAGCGATTAAAGGTCCTCTTGCAACACCAAACGAGCAGAAAAAACGTCAAGAAACAACAGGTACGCAAAATCCAACGACTTCGAATATAACTTTAATACGAGGCGATGTGCGGCGAAACTTCCCAGGCACATTGTATATAATACATTGCCGGATTTTTCGGGAGGAGGTTCACTTGCCCCTCCCAAAATGATGACTAAGTATTATGAAAAGTATTGAGAGCGTTATATTAAAAGATAAAAAAAATGATCGAGCCATTTTTCCTAGATAGTTAAAAGAAAGTCAGTCTCCTTTCTGTAATTATCCTTCATATGAGTAAAAATACAATAGAACTCCTTTTATTTCACACCTCTACTAATAATTATTGTTAATATTATCAATTATAATTGATTGATTGAGTTTTAAGTCCAATTTTATGCGCAGATAGGTCAGTTGGGACTGGACCTACAGTTTTATGTGAGATACGAAGTACTATGTGCCTCCAGCAGGTATCGAACCCTGGATCACTTGATTATAATGCGACGACGGAAATTCTGCTAATGCTATCCCCTTATAATCGAAGGACCCTGGGTTCAGTTTCCTGGTGGAGGTACATTCTAGGATGAATTATACATTGAAGGCTCAGTTCTGATTAGTTCATCTGACCACAAATTACACCTAGAACGAACCCTTGCAATTATATTGATGTGAATGACGTGACGTGTCCAATGGGCGTATATGCTGGTCATAACTCCCCCTTGGATAAGTATTCCTAAAAGAAGAGGGTCAACAGCAGGAGAAGATGGCATATGAGGAACAGCTACTAAAAAGTATACGTACTACCCCCCTCCCCCTTCGAAAACACTGGGCACAACACTGATATAAGGGCACTTTTTGATGTGTCGAATAAGTTGCAAATCTGCACATTATATTTCCAATATTACGTAATGCTTACAGCATATTCTGTGCACGTCCCAGAAAAAAATAATCTAGACCCGCCTATGACTGTCGAGCTGCTGCTGTGCAAAACGAATAGAGGGACAAAACAATAAAGACACAACAAGACTTTCTGTGCGGCCTTACGAGTTGTTTGCGAGCACTTAAAGGTAGGGGGGAGATATTTGCTTTGGTGCATGCCGGTAATGAACACGGTTTTGTCTCAAACAAGACAGTGTGCCGATAAATGTGAAACAGGCCTCCCCGATGGCACAGTGGTAACGTCCTGGTTTGATACCCTTTGGAGGCATATGGTGGTTCGGATCCCAGTTTAACTCCCCGATGGCGCAGTGGTAGCGTCGTCGCCTTGTAATCAAGGGGTCCCGGGTTCGATACCCGGTGGAGACACATAGTGGTTCGGATCCCACTTTAAACTGTAGGTCCAGTCCCGATTAGCCTTACTGTGCATAAAGTGGACTTAAAACGCCATATCAATCAATCGGATCCCAGTTTAAACTGTAGGTCCAGTCCAGATTAGCCTTTCTGTGCAAAAAGTGGACTTAAAGGGGGAAAACACGGCCAACGTACACGATGAAATGGACAGCAAGACGTATGACAAGTATATTCGGGAACAGTTATTTGCAAATCTCCCTCCATGGACCGTCATTACTCTGTACCACAGCCGCATGAAAGAACAGCTTCCCATCAAATCATGGCGAAAGGATTTTTATTCTTGTATTGAACAGTGCCCGTTCTGTTAATCACTAACTTTTGTTGCGGCGTGTACTACAGCAGAAGTTCGATGCAAGCCGGAGCCTTCTTCCACTGCGCACCATGCGGCAACACTGTCCCCATAAGCCCCATACTGAACTCTTAAGTTGGGCTCACCAATAGTAGCATTTCGCTTGGTAATACGTGGTCAATCCTAATCGTGTTCTTTTACGGTACTGGGTTAATCGCGACGCGAATGAGAAATGAATTGGTGGAAGAATAATCACTAGGGAACTTTAGGTAAATAATTTTTTTTTCTGCGATAAGATAGACACCCTCGTTTTTGCCAAAATTCTGATCATAGCCTTATATGTCAAAACAGCAAATTTTATTTGACATAAAAATACATATTTTGCAGTTTTCCGTATGTAAATACATATTTTGCAAATTTTCATTTTAAATACATAAAATCGCTCATTGACTTCAGCTACCTCGAAATCCTCGAAGGAAAAATGTTTATTCTCCGCACCTCTTTCATATCGAGAGTGGTAGGTTTGTTTTGTCTTTGAACACGCTCGCTGACAGATTTCTGGCGCCTCGCCTACAATCGTATTGGGGGAGAATATTACCCCCACTGGATCTAATGCACAAGTGCTAATGTCTAAATGTACATAATTTTTGGGGAAAACCCAAGGTTTTCAAACTTTGTGCCAAATTGCACGTGTTTTGGAAGGTGAAGTAGAGGAAGAGGAAGCTTTGGAAAACTTCAGCGTAAGTGACATTTCGTGCTTCAAATATGCAAGAATTGTTTCTTGTGACGTGGAGGGATCTTTCTCACAATATAAGATGCTTTTTAGAGATAATCGTCACAGATTTACAATGGAGAATTTGGAAGAAACTACGTTAACTTTTCCAAAAAATAGCTCACTAAGAGGTAAGCATATAGAAACTTGATTTCAGGTGTTTAAAATGCATGTAATATATTTTTTTACCAAATGTTTTTATTTTTATTTTTGTCACATATTTTCCTGATTTTATCACATATTTTCAACATTTATGACACATAAAGTTCCGTTCCCTAATAGTCACAAAGGCTCATGCATGATTTGCCCGGAATTCGAACCAAGACACCTTGGATACGTTGCGCTAAATACTACTCTAAAAAAGTTGGCCCAGATAAACCTGCACCCCCCTCAAGACGCACGGTTACAACTAAAGTGCCCGAAGTCGCATTGTAATCAAAGTGTCCCCGGGTTTGAATCCCAGCATGGTATGGGTGTTCTTTTGGGAGTATAACTTCATCAATGTCATCGTATCATCGCTCATCCTCATCGTCGTGATTAGACAAAAGAGGCACAAAGGCGACGTACCAGAAAAGTTGGACTCAGACTTTAGACTGTACGTCCACTCCATATCGGCCTATCTGAGCATATAAAGTGGACGTAAACAACAACACGACAATAACCCATGCACTGCAATATTTGAGCTTGTTGCAGACTAACGAGGCTCTGGCGCATAGTCCCGCAGCCGGTATAACCTTCTGTGGGGTTTGTGACTGTCCCTGCATCCTTTTCATCTTATGAGCACTCATCCTCATCCTCGTGGTAAGCCGAAAATGGCAGAAAAACGAAGCAAAATAAAGCATTTCAACCGCAATGTTTGAAATCAGATTCCGATACTTAGGATCAAAAATGCGATTCAATGTCACAAAAAAGATGAAAATAACTATACCTGGGAAAGTTTACGCTAGTACAGTTCCCGCCACTGGTTGGAGCGCTATAGGCATCACGTGCTTAGTTCTCTGACAGCCAGAGCTCGCCGTTCTCTATGCGCGGGGGATTTGAAAACTTAGTTGCTGCATTCACAACGTACGGGGAGACTCTTGGTTATACAAACCCCAGCTCCACCTTAAGCTTAGCAACGACTATTTAAACCTTTCTACTTAGAAAGAACCATGTAGCTAGCCTAAATTAAAAAAATAGATCAGATTAGATTGGCTAATCGATACGATTCGAACCCGGGACCCCTAGCGCGCTGTGCTAACTACTCCCTCACACAGGTCGGCAGATGAGACAGAATTCTCCCAAAACAGAAAAGCAATCTACTTGAATAATAATCTTCTAAATATTCTACATGCTATTTTTTACCAAGATTTTCGTAGCAGATATGAATCGACCAAACAACCTCCTATTGAAACAGATAGCCATCAACACCAGGCCCGTGCCCAGAATATTTTTGAAGGAGGGGCCAGACCCGATATATACACATACAGAGAGAGATAGATAGATTAAAAAATAGTTCTGTTTCCGCAAATGAACAATGTTTTCAAATTTTCTTCAATTTTCTTATGCGAGTGCCATTGAAAAGTCATGATAATTCTATGTTTAGCAAATAATATATTTATAAATTAATTGTTGGTATTAGCAATTATTATTACAATAAAGAACATGTCTTAAGGTGAGTTAACAAAAAAAATAATAAAAGAGAAATTTTCGTATCACGACTGCTGTTCGAAAAAGTCAAGACCGGGATTAAAAGTAACTCACTGTTCTGACTAAATCTGTGAATCGGACGTCTGATAGTCTTGCATCAATTATTATAAAACTAAAACGACCCAATATTGAGGACTGGAGACATCTACACAAGAAACACATTCATTTATGCAAGAACAAAACTAAAATTTTTACAAATTTCAAAAATCGACGATGTTATTTTCGTACTTTTTAAAGGTTCACATTTAAATATTTCAGGGTTAGAGTGGGGGGATGGCCCCTCCCCTGGGTACGGGCCTGATCAACACCACTCAAAATCGTTAAGAGCTAATAGCATACATGACTACATGATGTGATAAAATCTATTGTGTGAAATAATACACAGGTTTGACCTGAATGATTTAATTCCAGAGGTTTGACTAACACAGAGTTCAAACCTCTAGACCTAGAAAACTGAAAGTTTAGGGGTGCCTTCATATTATGACGTCAGCATCCTCTTGGCAGGGATTTCAAACCTTGAGGAGGAAAGGGGGGTGCTAGAAAACTATTTACCTAAAAATGCGAGTTCTTACGCACTTGGACGAGTTGTTGTTCATCTTGAAGATCAAGAGACGATACAATAAAATTGGGATGTGGTGATGCTTAAATAAAAAAAAAAATATATATTGATGTACACCTTGGTCATACATCTCCAACGGTTGGATTTTCACAGTGAGACACAAACATGCGCTGAAATGGTTACAAGTTACGGTTTCACATCTTGCAGATGTTCATCGTGTCCACCTTTCGTCACAAGGCACACATTTATCGTACAGTCTATTTCAGTGGTTCTCAAGCTCTTTTTCTCATTGTACCCTTTACGCATGGGCGGAGTTTGAGCTTTTGCTTTTGGGGGGGGGGGGGTAGACTCTGGGAGAAGCATATGATGTACCTGAGGGTTATTTAATATCCCCTATTTTGTAAGGGGTTCGGAGGCCTTCCCCCGGAAATGAAAAAAAAACAACTACTTAAAAACACTTAGTTTTAGGCCTTTTACATTTGAAAATGTTAAATTTCCTCGCTTAAGTAAACAAATATTAATTAGTATACTATTGGTTGTAAGTTTTAAAAGAAGCAAAACAGTACGATTATTAAATTTTGCAATAATTTTTATCGATACAATACTCGTATTACTTTAAAACATTTACGGTACAATAGTAAGCTTCAGAAATTTTAGAAAAATTAAATTGAAAAGTTCTTTTGATGCCCCAGCAGTAACTGTTGACTCAACAGAAAGTCATTTTACGTTTTTCTTTGTTCAAACTGTACACATCAATCAAATCGTCTAAGACCCACTATTGCGGTGCAATTACCGCACATGCAATCATGACAAACGTCAAGTTTTGCGGTGTGGTTTCATAACAAAAATGTAGTAACTGAACTTCATCATATGTTATCTTTTTAGTATTTTTTTAAGATGGGGGGCCAGACCCCCCTGGTAACTCCAGAACTCCGCCTATGCGCCTTTAGTCGTAACTAAATGTCCAATGTACCCCCCACCATAGGTTTCCTGCGAATAGTGGGTTCTGAGGAAATTTTTTTCGCTGTCTGATTGGTGGGGCGTTTTGGATACGTTGGAGGCGTGTATCTGTAATAGACCTTGTGGAAAGATGGTAAAGAAATAAACATTATAATCATATGTTTATTATTTTGGGGGTGTTCCTATGTTTACAGTTTACATTACACAAAAATGTGAAACACATGTATGCTAAGAATACATAAAAATAGCACATTGTCAAGCACAATTTAGGAGGTTGTTTTATTGTAAATACTCCCACTTTCTAATGAGAAGGATGTGCCTGCATAGCCTGACAGTTTATTGAAGTCTGGCTGTGCACTTGAAACTTTCAAGTGGAGATTTGGCTCCGAATTTAGTCTATTATACATTTCAAACTAGTATTTTATTCCAAAACACATGAAACAAATACCTCTAAGAGGGTCAGTGACAAAATCAGCCACATTTTCCTGTTGAGTGTTAAAGCAATGAACTCTGCTCTACACACCTGCAGGAAAAATGTTGTCGTGTGGGTTGGGTATTCTCTACATTTGTCTTCCGAGCGTACCTCCTACAAGTCGCTGACGTACCCCTGGGGGTACCCGTACCACAGTTTGAGAACCACTGGTCTATTTCACTCCATACCCGACGCAGCATCTCAGGTGTGATTTTGGGATTGGCAGTTTTGAAGAGGCTTTGATTGATTGATTGATTGATTGATTGCTTTATTATACTTTTGTGCCACTTTTGGCTAATTTGCGAAGATGAGGATGAGTGACGATATGATGAATGGACACTCGCAAACATCCATGCCCAGGCCGGGATTTGAACCCGCGACCCTTGGCGTCAGTTGTGAAGAGGCATCACACATCCTGGAGTTCCTGAGGCAGGGGTGGATGTAGATTCTTTCCTTCACAAAACCCTACATGAAGAAGTCTCATGGGGTAAAGTCTGGTGATCGAGATGGACAAAACTCTTTCCCAGGCTGTGTCAATGTCATTTTGGACCTGGGTGAATGTGGCGCTGCAGGTGGCCGCCAGCGAGACTACGTCATAATTCGGTGAGTGTCTTTCATTTGTGAACACCCTGTGTCTTTCATTTGTGAACACCCTGTATCTATATTAGAGTTAACTTTAGCACAAAATGGCACCTTGTTCTTTATACGAATTTCACCGTGATAAATGGGATAAAGCTCCTAAAGAGATTCAAACACACGAACCTAACTTCAGCAGTTGCACGGGATACGAACAACCAAAGGCACACCCTTTCGATATACAAGAGGCACGTGCGTTTGGGGTGAGATTTTACGGCTGTTGATATCTCTGCAATCAGACGCCCATTGGGACGGGGAGGAATCCGTAGTTTACATGTGCATATGACGTGTTTATATATTGTACATGATATGTTCAAGGCACTTCGACAGCTGCGCGCAAAGGCCTGTAGGTGGCGGTACTCGACCAGCTGGAGATGTTTGTGTAAGTCTCTGCAATCGCTTTTTTCTCCCCCCGTTCGTCACATGTTTGCACGATGTGCTTCTTGGTTTGGTGGTAACGTAAGACTATATTCCGTCACAGACATCTAGACAACGTTGAAGCTAAACCGCGCGAAAATCCACTTCAATGCTGTAGACAGGGTAATTCGGGAAGAGTTGCCCCACCCAAGAAACCATTGGCTAAAGAAACCTATATTTTTTAATACACTGGTACAGTTATATTTTTAACCCTAATTATGTCTTGTTCCAATGGATCATGTTATAATTTCTGTAAATGAAATAAGACCTGAAATTTGAGCCATTTCTTGAAACGATAAGTTTGGCCATCTCTTTTGAGAATTAAAGGTGAGAACCCGTAAACTGAAATAGTTTTAAAAGGGTTTTATTGTGAAAACATAGCTATGCATTTTTGAAAGTAATCTTGTTTTTAATTAAAAGCAAACTATTTTAAAATCATTACATGCCATATAAACCTAAGAGAAAACTTGAAAAAATAATACTTATACCCCGCATTTTCATGTAATATCAAAGTACAAAATATGCACAGAAATATGTAACAACTGATAAAATATGTACCTAAATACGTATTATCAAAAGCATATGTAGTTGTTGAGTTAGTGTTTTAATTTCACTTTATGCACAGTAAGGCTAATCGGGACTGGACCTACAGATTAAAATGTGCTTCCACCGGGACCCCTTGATTGCAAGGCGACGATGCTCGCGCTATCGGGGAGGCCCTCTAAATTAGTAGTATCAAAGAATATGTAATATTAATATCAATCTAGTATCAAATTAATTTCAAGAATTCTGCTAGATATTTATTTTATCTTAACATAATTTTAAGGACATAGTTGTTCAAATTAAAATTTGTATCAAATTTATAAACTCAAAAAAGCAAAGCAACGTGTACATATTTCAGAAACCAATTTTGTCAACTATTAATTACTCTTCACATCGCTCTTTGTAACTTTCGAAACAAATTGTAAAAAGAAGCATCTACAAAAAGAACGATCGAATGAAAATACATAGTTACATTTGTATCTTTTGTACAAGGGAACATATTGTGTAACTCGCTACGTACAGGAAAGTAGCTTTCTTGTCCACCGATGCCGAGTTTCTAGGTGCTTTGGCTAAACCTAAAAGCGAAACGGAAATATGTAACCATTGATTGATTGATTTGTTGTTTTAAGTCCACTTTATGCACAGTAAGGCTAATTGGGACTGGACCTACAGTTTAAAGTGGGATCCGAACCACTTGTGCCTCCACCGGTATCGAACCCGGGACCCCTTGATTACAAGGCGAAGACGCTACCACTGCGCCATCGGGGAGGCATGAAATATGTAACCAGAAAGGGGATGGGAAAGAAACTCCAGCATCTTTCGATAAATAACAGTTCCCGTATTTCTTTTCCTTCTTCAGCCTGTATTTCGACTTGGCAGTAAGCATCTCATTGATTAGAAAATATGACATCACATGAGGTACAAATTTCCATCATCACGTTTCAGAGATCGATAATATAAGAAAAAGGATCAAGATAGGAAAAATTACAGAAATATGTTTTTCTATGTAAATTAGCAAATATGTAAAATCCTGGTAAATATGTAACATAAAACTTATGCAAAATCATGTCAGTTATCAAGGGCGCCAGCAGGATTTTTCTCAGGGGGGGCGGTGTCATACAAACTTTTATTATTATTATTATTATTTTGTTATTATTATTACTACTACTTATGTTGTTTTTTTTAAAAAATACATACATTTGTAATTTCCATATTCTGTATACCTATATACAATTTGCATAACTGTATACTGACAAAAACTGTTTTTGTAGTTAGATAATCAGTGTAAAATATACCGTAAGCTTAAATATAACCCTACTTGAAATAATAATAATAATAGGAATAGTTGCTGTAACTTATGACCTGTACAGGCCTCCCCGATGGCGCAGTGGTAGCGTCGTTGCCTTGTAATCAAGGGGTCCTGGGTTCGATACCCGGTGAAAGCACATAGTGGTTCGGATTCCACTTTAAACTGTAGGTCCAGTCCCGTTTAGCCTTACTGTGCATAAAGTGGACTTAAAACGCCAAATCATTTATGGCCTGTAATTCACAGAAAACTGTTTTCTTATAAAATATGGCTACAATTTCATCATTCCAATTACATTAACTCTTTTCAGACATCTCAGGGCGAGCAAGTGCCCCCCTTGTCCCCTCCCTCAGTTATATAATTCGTTGACATTTTCCTGTTCAAGGTATGTATCTAGAAAGGAATAGAATATGTAATTACATACAAATCCGGGATCTACTTATTAGAAACACGACACCCTTGGAGAGGCAAAACACAAACCATTACAATCACCTCAAATTCTCATCAGCCACTCATTATAGTCCGTTACCCTCAGCAAGGGCAACGTAACGCGAGCCGAAAGGGGTTAGGAACCCCATCACTCGTCCCGAAAACGAAAGGGCTGACTCCCCAAGTGGAAAAAAGTACAAGCAAAACGTGACCCAATCCCGCCGCTAAACCTTCCAAGCGGAGAGAAATAAAAACACGAGGCCGCTCGTCCGGTTCGAGACAGGCCACGCGAAGGGCTCGCCGACTTTGAAAACGAAAGTTGAGTTATCATCGTCGGCCAATTACTTCTTTAAGGAAAAGCGAAGGCGGCAGCGTGGTCTCCTCAGCACGCGAGGCGATCCGCCAACAACTCAACGTCTGGAAAAACTCCCGAACGGGAACTGGAACAAAAGTAGCCACAAACATGGCTAAAAGGCTGCATTGCATTGGTGGGCAGGCCCGTACCACCCCCCCCCCCCCCCCTTCAAACTCTGCAATATTATAATATGAACCTACAAAAAGTTACGAAAATAACATTGACGATTTTGTAACAATTTCGATCTTTGTCGCTGCATAAATGAATGGGTTGTTTGTTGAGAGAGGCGGGCGGAAGTCTAGTCTGCAACACTGAGTAATTTTAGTTTTACAACCATTGTGGGGAAGGGAGGGGGGATCTATCGATGAGTTAATTTTTTACCCCTGTTACTTTGAACCATTACATTGGGCCATTCCACGAAAAGTGGTCCTACTCCATGTAAATAACAAATGAATTAATATGAACCTTATAAGTGTTATTAATTGCATTAAAGTTTAGATGTTTGTGAATGCATATAATTTACACATTTCATCAATAAAAGTTACTAACATCTGCAGCCTTCACAGACAAATGAAGTCAAACTTTGTTACATTTTTAACGCACTCGTGTTAATGCATTTCACGCATTCAAGCTATGGCATTATACTCAAGTTCTTTTTTTTTCATTTGTTAACAGACACCATAAAGTATATTATAATTCCATGAAATCTGTTCATTATAACTATTTGAATCCAATCTCATGTCTAGAATGTTAAATTTTGCGTGTAAAATGTCACACACGTAACGCTGGAATGTCCCCATTGCAAATCTACAATTGTATAGCCAACGGCAAAGATAATAGTAGGCAAATATTCCTTCACTATTTTAATTCTCTTTAATTGTACATCTTCTGTTGTTTTAATGGATTGAATTCTGTTTATACGAAGCTGATGTTGACATCCATGATCATCACACTGTGGAAAAAAGACGGAATGAAAATAGTAATAGACAATTCACCTAATATTACTATCGCCGTTGTGTGTACGCTAAGCTTTAGCTGCAATCCTACCATAACATTGGTGGTCTCATCTAATACTCCGACAGCATTTCGCCGACCACCGTAGCAGAGTGGTTATCACAGCGCACTGCCGCCATGGGTTCCGGGTTCGAATCCCTGCTTGGTCATGGGTGTTCTTTGCGAATGTTCCTTCATCAGTTTCGCCTAATATCACTGACCCTCGTCGTCGCGATGAGACAGAAAAACGACGAAGAATAACCTAACTCAATCTATCCATCGCATTTCGGATCTTCTCCTTGTTCCACACTTTCGAATATGGCCCCCTTCAAATTCTGGGTACGGGCCTGAACGTGGGAGCTCCTCTCCAGTATTCGCGATTAAAATTACCACCTGAGCGCTAGTGTCGCTTCTAATATGGCCGCTCTACGTAGGATAGATCTTTGTTTACATTCAGTAGTACTACGTAATAGCAGTGTGTTGTCATTGCTGAGATGGAAGAAACGTTTAAATTACGTGTTATATTTAAATATTGCGAATGAGATGTGAATTTCAGAACTATAACGAATGTGAAGCTGTGCTGAGAGCGAAGCATTTAATTATGATAATAAAAATAACACGGGAAACGCACACGAAACTAATGTATACGCACTGGTTTTTCAAAGCGGTGCTGTTCCATCTGCACTGCACCTCGGTTGCAACTGCCTAACTGGGACTCTCAGAAATGATTTGAAAATAAAGCAATTCACCTGTATTGCAAAGCTTGGGAGGAAATAAATGAAAACATGCTGTTGCAGTTTTTTTATTTTCCAAAGAGGCAGGCTGGTTTTATAACACCACCGGATAATGATAATAATTTTAAAAATAAGATCCTTAGGAAAATCTTTGGACCTAAAAGGGATGAGGAGACAGGTGAATGGAGAAGGTTACATAATTTAGAACTACATAATTTGTATTCATGTCCAGATATTATTAGAATAATTAAATCAAGAAGACTTAGATGGGCACGCCATGTGGCACGAATGGGAGAGGAAAGAGGAGTTTACAGGATTCTTGTTGGGAAACCTGATGGTAAGAGACCTGTAGGAAGGCCAAGGCGAAGATGGAGGGACAATGTTGAGATGGACCTAAGGGAAATCGGTACGGATGGAAAAGAGTATAGAACTTGCTCAAGATAGGGAAAGATGGAAGGCCTGTGTTGCTGCAGCCATGAACCTTCGGGTTTAAGAAGGCTAGGGAGTTAGTTAGTTAGTTAATTTCATTGAGGCTATTTTCAGTCTTCTCTTCACTGAAAATTGACATACTGAATGAAACAGCAACATTAGCATGTCAATTATGTTTTTCTGACTTACCTTTATGATTACGGACATTAATTAATTGTCAAACTATTTTCATCTTTGCACTTAATTGACTTGCACCTGTTCCAAATTACATACATACTACATTGTTTTCGAAAAAAATGTTATATTCATAAAGAACAATTTAAAACTTACTCTCATGGCAATTAAATCATCTTTCCGAAAGAAAGATGTGGAGTGGTTCCTGAAAATCTCACCAGGTGGCATATCGGATAATTTTAATCGCGAATAGATCAACCAAGATGAGAACCACCCCGGCCAAGTCGTGAACGACAGTCATTTGTTTTCTCCCCTTCGGTTGCCACAAGTAAAACTTCCGTCCCTTGCTTTTGTCATAAAGTTCAAGAACGTTAAATATTACGCCTCTACTTCCGCCTCGATACAAAACCAAATTAACTACCTGAGAACCAAAGTAATAAAGAATAATATTTGTGATTTTCTAAATGTAATAGTTCTTTAGTAAATAAACGCTATTTACATGAGATAAAACTTTTGGAATCTGCCCCCCCCCCTCAAGTTACGGCCATGTATTACATCAAAATATGCATTTGGAACCCCGCCAGAAATACTTACGAAGTCCAAAATTAAATAAGAACAATACTTGTTTACCGTTGTATAACATGAAGCTGAATTATTTCCGTAGAACGTTCATGAAGGAACGGATTAGATTGTGATTATATAGCTTTGTGTTGAGAGTGCCTGCGAAAATTTATGTGTACCACTACTAATAATATGCATAAAAACACAGAAAATTATCTTTCATCAGTAGGGCCTAAAAACTTGTTTTGGTATTAAAAGAAATATCCCATTTAAAAAAATGACAATTTCTTTGGTAGGGCATCTTTTATTATACAAATTTTACTGGTCTTATTTAGACACAAGCTACATAATGAATACATGGCGCTGTATCATATTTTTATCTCTTCATGTAATAACAATAATAGTTATTATTAACTGACCTATTTTAATATTAGTAATGGACCTATTCGCCTATTCACTATAAACTTTATAACACTGTTATCATTATTATATAAGGAATGCTATCTATCTAATCTATGCCTATATACAGGGTGTCATTTTAATGGCGCCCACGGACCACAGATTTGTATAGAGGATATCAAAACAAACAACTTTTCTCAGTAACATTTTTCTCGTTGGTGCGTCGATTCGACGCTACAGCCATTCAAAAAAGACAGTTTGCCGCCTGGATGCTGGCAACCCAACACAACATTTGATCGTATCTGTGACGTCATTTCCTGCGGCGAAACAGCGCACGGCACGGTTGCAAGGAACACGCAAATTCTGTAAAAATGACAAACTACCAACCACATTATTAGCTGTAAAACGAAGCGAGAAACGCGTCCAGTAGACCGAAGATCATAGCCCACAAGTCAGAAGATCAGCAGTCATCCCAGGGGAACGGGGAAGTGAACCAACGATATGAGAAATGGTAAGAACGTAGCTATTCAAAACGAAGTGCCAATATCTCATTTGTCTCAGCCTACATGTCAAATATCAACAACAATCAATTTTACTGGACTTACAGATTACATGTGGCTGTTTACGCCCAGCTACATGTCAAATATTTGCAAATCTCGTTGCAAGGTTGATATCTACAGGTTTGTGTGCAGATGCCTTGTGGTACTTTTGGGCTGATAACGGAAGTATCCGAGGTTCACGTTGTTACATTACGGCTAATACACGTACAAATGATGAATCAGTAGCGAATATACTGCCCTGTTCACAGTTGCAAACTATAGGGTGTTTTTTTAGAGTGCTAGAACTTTGAATTGAAATAAAACACATAAAAAATAAGTTTGAAGCCAATTGTGTTTTCATTTGAAAGATAACTTTCTGACATTTACTTTTTGAAAATAATTTCCGGCATATGTCCACCACGACTAGCTGTGATGAACCGGATTCGATCAGTCCAATTTTGAACCACTTTTTCAAGTAATTGGGGACGTATGTCGTTAATAACACGAGTTATGTTGGCTTCCAAAGCGTCAATTGTTGCTGGTTTATCAGCATAAACCAGAGACTTTAGATATCCCCAAAAAAAATAATCCAGTGGCGTTAGGTCCCATGATCTTGTGAGGCCAATTCACTGACAGCACCGATATTTCCGAAGTGCTCAGTAGTTGTATTTACGATATTATTGGCGCGAGAAAGTATGAACCCCCCTCAAGCAGAATTGCCTACACTTAAACCTAGCTCAACATGCCCATATGAGCTTTTTGCTCAAGTGTGGAACCCTGTCTAATCCAAGATTTTTGTAAAAATGCCCTCGGGAATTTCCCGGGAAAGTATGACCCCCCCTCAGATTGAAGTGCCTACACTTACAAAAGGCACTTCTGTGAGATTGTTGTCCATAATCCTGTTAAAAATATGCCCCTCTTGATATTTTTTTTGACTACACATAAAAGTAGGCCAAGACACACACACACACACATATTTACTTCCGGTCTAAGTTCAATTGGATACCAGGTTCAACTTGTATATCACCCACCCCACATACACACACACACCCACCCACACATATTTACTTCCGGTCCACTTCCGGTCTACTTCCGGTCCACTTCCGGTTTGACTACTTCCGGTCTATTTGTGGCCAAGTTGTGGCCTATTTCTGGTTTATTTATATTGCATCATGCTGTGCAACAAATTATTATCCAGTATGGAGTTTTGATTTGACCCCCAAGAAATTTTATATAAATACCAAAGCCAAAAATATTAACACACACACACACATACACACACACATATACACACAGCACAGTGCTGAACCCAACTGATATTTTTTATCCAGTATAGAGTTTTGATTTGAATCCCAAGAAATTGTATATAATAAACAACAACAAAAATTCCATAGCCAAACATACATACACACACACTAGGTATACAAAACACAGTGCTGAACCCAACTGATCCAGCATAGAATTTTGAATTGAATCCCAAGAAATTGTATATAATAAACAAACAACAAAAATGCCGAATCAAAAATATTGTAATCAATGCAATAAGAATATATCCAGCCCCAATTGGGCCAAGCACCAAAAGATTTGTAATCCGGACAAATACAGAACTCCCACAAAAATTTGCCCCAAATGCCATAGAGAATATAGCATGGAATATTTCACATATAAACATAAAGATACTTGTTCTGCACAGCCATCAACATTGCCCCCACAAGCATCTACATCTGGTCTGAAAAGAAAGCATGAAGCACCTCTTAATGCCAGAGCAGCAAAGCAGCTATGCTTTGCACCTATCCATAGCAGTTTTAATGCCCAACTTAGGGATTATCGGTTTGTATCAGAGCCAAGATGTGGCATTAAGAATTTTTTGAGCAGTGTAAATCCTGATCTGCAGGCAATTCTAAATGCACAAAATGGCCCTTATAAGCTGTCCCTCAAATTGTATACTCAATATAAGAAACCAAATGGCACAAAATTTACACAGCCCCACATAACAGAAACTGTACCGGTATATTCAAATACAAATTCAGACACAATAATAAGCAGGTTGATGGATCAATTGAATATTAAACACTCTGAATTTGCGGCAAAAGAGTCTGGATGGAGTCTATGCGGCTCTCCACACAAGTTATATGTTAATATTTCTGAATTCAGCCCATTACAAGGATCTACATATCTGCCATTACCTGCCAATATTAAAAACAAAAGAGCCGTGGTTAATATTGAAAATAATGATGATAAATGCTTTTTGTGGTGTATATTAGCTGTTTTCTTTCCAGTTTTAAGGGATCCAGAAAGAATAAGTTATTATAAACAGCATGAACATGATTTTGATGAAGCAATGGAGGGTTTGGAATATCCAATGTCTGTACAGAATATTGATAAATTTGAAAAAAGAGCCAGGGATATGAATGGCAAACAATTATCTATTAATGTATTTATTTGCTCCACTGGCAATTGCTCGATAGAACCTCTCAGAATCAGTACAATTGATGATGAATCTGCTATTCCAATTGATTTGCTCTTAATTGAAGGGGATGGCAAATATCATTACACTCTGATACATAATCTTGAAGCTTTAGTGAGAACACAACTTGACAAATCTAATAGAATATTTAAGTTGTGCAGAAGATGTTTAAGTGTATTTGATGGTCAAAAAATGGTGAAGAGGGTTCCTGAAGAGAATGCAGAAATTGCTAAGAACAAATTAATTGAGCATCTGAAATACTGTGGGAACCATAAACCTGTTCATATGGTGATGCCCAATCCAAATGAAAATGCCAAATTCAAAAAATTTGAAGCCTTGTTGGAACACCCAGCATATATTGTTTATGATTTTGAATCAATCCTCAAATCTCTTGTATCCTGCAATCCAGATCCTGAAGAATCTTCAATTACACCATACCAGCTACATGAACCTTCCAGTTTTTGTTATGTGGTTGTACAGGATGGTGTTGTTAGTAAAGAATATTCATACATGGGGCCAGATGCTATCAAAATATTTGCACATAGAATAGAGAATGAGTGCCGTGACATAGCATCTAACATCTTATTAAAATCAAAACCCATGTTGCCTTTAACAGAGGATCAGATTGAAGATTTCAACAATGCGGAAAAATGCCCGGTATGTGGTTCTGAATTTTCAGATACAAATATCAAAGTGAAACACCATTCTCATACAGATGGTAAATTCAAAATGGCCCTGTGTAATAGCTGTAATATTAAGATCAAGAGACCAAAATTTATCCCCATATTTTGCCATGGAGCATCCAATTATGATTTCCATCATCTAATCAGGTACGAGGGGTTTGAGAAGCAGAATTTAAATATTTTAGCTGAAAATGATGAAAAATATATATCTATTAGCAAAACAATTAAAGTTAATGGTGTTCCTATTCACATAAGATTTCTTGATTCTTACAGATTTTTATCTGCTAGCCTGGATACACTGGCCACTCAATTACCTGATGATCAATTCAAAATCACACGTGCATTGTTTCCAAATCAGGACCTGAAATTAATTAGGCGGAAGGGTGTATATCCATATGATTATGTTACAGATTTTTCTAAATTTGATGAATGTTCTTTGCCACCACAACATGAGTTTTACAGCAAAATCAGAGGATCTGGAATCACTGATGAAGATTATCACCATGCCCAATTGATGTGGAACAATTTAAAATGCCAGACATTTGGTGATTATCACATGGCATATTTGAAACTTGATGTGACCCTCTTAGCTGATATAATGCAGGCATTCAGAAAATCTTCCATGAAAAATTATGGACTGGACCCAGTGTATTTTTACAGTGCCCCGGGCCTAGCATGGTCTGCAATGTTTTTGAACACCAAAAAGCAATTGGATCTGATCCAGGATCAAGATATGTATCTGTTTATGGAGGAAAATATAAAAGGAGGTATGGTGCAATGTTCTCAGAGATATGCCAGAGCAAATAACAAATATATGCCTGATCATGATCCAGCACGGCCATCAAATTATATATTGTATGTGGATGCAAATAGCCTCTATGGTCATGCCATGATGCAAAAACTGCCATATGCAGGGCTTGAATGGTTTGAAGATTTCAATATTGAGGATCTTCAAGACTTTGATGACAGTAATTATGGCTTATTCTTAGAGGTTGATTTGGCAATTCCAGATCATTTACATAACAAATTTTCTGATCTGCCCCCAATTCCCGAGGTTCAGTGCTCACCTGGCTCTAAACAGAGGAAATTGATGATGACACTGGAGCCAAAACAGGGCTATGTTATATATTATAAAAACCTCCAGTTCCTGATGAAACATGGTGTCCAAGTGACCAAACTTGGCAAAGCTTTGAGGTTCAGGCACTCAGAATGGTTGAAATCATACATTGATACAAACACGGAGCTTCGAACATCTGCAAAGAGCCAATTTGACAAGGCCTTGTTTAAATTGATGGTCAATTCTGTATATGGCAAAACAATTGAAAATGTCAGAAAACATACCGATGTTAAAATAATTACTGACCCCAGCCTGAGCAAAAAATTGGTTGCAAAGCCTAATTTCAATTACAGAAGAATTTATGATGAAAATATGGCACTTTTCAACATGAAAAAAACAAAAATTAAGTTTGATAAACCTATTTATGTAGGGGCTGCAATATTGGAATTGGCCAAATCACATATGTTAACATTGTATTATGATGTGTTGAAACCTTTTTATGGTGATAATATAAAATTGATGTACATGGACACGGATAGTTTTATTCTTGATATTAAAACAGAAGATGTTTATAAAGATATGACCCAGCCTGAATTGTTTAAATATTTTGATACCAGTGAATTGCCAGGCCATTTGAATATTCAACCCCACAACAAAAAGGTGCCCGGCAAGTTAAAAGATGAAACACTTGGTGATGTTATTGTGGAATTTGCTGGGTTAAGTGCCAAGATGTACAGTTTTAAAACATGTAATGCTGTTGTCAAAAAAGCCAAGGGTATTGGCAAAGTAGCTGTGGAAAAAGAGCTCGAATTTGAAGATTATAAAAATTGCCTCAAATCCCAGAGTTTAATCAGAACATCAGAATCCAGAATTCAGAGTGTGGATCACCTATTGACTTCAAATGTTGTAAGAAAAGTGGCTCTGGATCCACATGATGATAAGAGATGCATTTTATCATGTGGCATACATACTTTACCATGGGGGCATTGTGATTTGAAAAATGGCAATCAATGCACAAGCACAGAGCATGATTTGAAATAAATAAACATGCCTATGAACTTATTTGGGTTCAAAAAACAAGGTATTATGGACCTGCCAACACCACAACCCTCTTCTGATATGCTGTCTAAACTGAGTGGCTTGTTAATTATTCATCTGAACAGCATACTTACAGATCTTGATGATGAAACAGGTAAAATATTGTACATATTTAACAATAATTTAAATCATTACCAATTACCTGTAGGTGGGCAATTGCAATTTATTACAACCCCTGAGGGTGATGTCAAGATTTCAGTAGGGAGAAATATTTACAGAATTAAGCACTCAAACATGATTTCTGGCACTGTTTATACTGTTTCTGCTGGTGACTGCTTATATATTGAGGTCCCTGGATCTTATGATAAGCTTATACCCTTTTTTATAGAATTAAGAATCAGGTATTCAATAATAAATAACTACTAAACAAAATGCCTAATGATATTTTTGGCCATACACGACATGAAGATCACAGTGATGAGATTCTGATGCTTGATGTCAGAGTCAAGAAATTAAGAAGTGATTTACAAGCTTTACAAACCACACTCAATGCCAGTCTTCAATTAGAAATTACAAATTTGCAATCACAATGCATGGACCCTCTTCTTAAAATTGATTCTGAACTCAAATTATTGCTTCAGAAATATACTGACCTGGCCACATTGGATAATTTTCAAAGTTTAGAAGAAGCTGTTGCAGCTCTTCAAGCCAAATTTAAGACCCAAGCTAACAACTCTGAGCAATTGAAACAACAATTGGAAGAGCAGATAAATAATGTCCAGGCACAGCTCCAAACAATTGTCAAAAGCATAAAATCACAAGAAGATTTTGATCTAGTGATTTCCACTCTAAAAGAACAGATTCAGTCACTCCAAATACCTAATCTGGACCCTCTGAACAATGCCATAGCCGAGGTTAAAGAAAAAATTGAGACACTTGAAAATTTTATGAACAATTTGCCATCTTCTGATGCTTTGAATGCAATAACTCGGAGTGTAGCAAATATTAAGCTGCAACTTGAAACATATGAAGATTTTGGAAAAATTCAAAGTTCCATAACCCATCTTGAAGGTACAATAGCAGCAGTGCAAAGTGATTTGGCAAATGTACTTGAATCCAGATTGCCTGGGATTGTAGATACTCTTGTCAGTGTCCAGCAACAAATCACAAAGCTTGAAAACCTCAACACTGAATCTGAACTGTCTCATTTTCATCACTTGATAGATGATATCCAAACAAAACTTGAAATTTTACAACAATCCACACCCACTCAGGCTGATATAGCCCTGCTCCAAGATGCTATGCAAAATGTGGCTCATGCTTCTGAATTACACAATGTGAAATTGGCACTTGAATCTTTGCAAAATACAGTATCAAATCTTCCTACATCACAGGAACTTAAAAATATTAAGAGGGCAGTGAATAGGATATTGAAATCAGAAGATATCAAGAATATCCAAGCAGAGATCAAACAACTCACTCAGACAGTGGCCACTCTACCAACCAATCAACATATTAATGAACTGCATGCCCTGTTTGAGGATATCAGAAGGCAGGTCCATGATCTTACAGCTCAAAATTCAAAATTGGCAGTTGTTGAAAATTTGCAACAAATTGTAGCTAATATCAAGCAACAGCTAGGGACCATGGAATCCAATCAAGCAAATGCTCTGTCTGTTTTTGCCACCCAGCTACAAGAAATTGTGCAACAATACAAGAGACTTGCTGTGGACATAAAAATTAAGCCGGGCCATGATGATGTTGTTAGGACCATCAATGAGCACCTTGAATCTGTAACAAGCAGATTGCTCACAGCAGAAAAGGAAATAACAGGCATAATTGAAAATCCCAAACATACAGTAATTCTTGAATTGTACAGCATCCCCAACAAAGAATATGATTCTCCATTTACACCAGGTGGTAAAATATATATGCTGTCCCCTGCACAATTTTATTACCAATTTTTTGTTGGGGGCACATTGAGACCAATCAAGATCAAATATTGGCTACAGCCACAGGCACACCACTACCCTACCTTATCAATAACAAATGCTGATAACAAAGTAAAAATCACCAGTGTAGAGTTACAGGATTTTACAGACCCCAATACATTGGAAACAGCCTATGTTGAAGATGATGGCTCTTTGGAATTTAAAATACATATAGGGGACAAATTATACCTAGAAAATCCTGCAGTATCAGCTGCTGAACACCCTATAGTTGCAATATTCTTGTTTACATATTATGTCTAGACAAATTATTGTTGATGAATTACACAGACAGGCCAGACATAATTTTAAGAGACTCCCAGTAGTCACAAAAAGCATAGATGATTTATGGCAGAGCGACTTGATTGAAATGGCAAGTGGACAGTTGAAAAACTTAGACAAAATCAACAAGGGCTACAAGTATCTACTCACTGTAATAGACACATTTTCAAAATTTGCCTGGGCTGTGCCACTCAAATCCAAGACTGGGGCATGTGTTACAGAAGCTTTTAGAACAATCATCAATCAGAGTGGAAGATCCCCGCGCTATTTGCAAACAGATAATGGCAAAGAATTTTATAATTCAGTGTTTCAACAATTTATTAAAAGCCAGGCAATACAACATTATTCGAGTTACAGTGATCTCAAAGCCTCAATTGTAGAGAGATTCAACAGAACCTTAAAAAATCTTATGTATAAACAATTTACACTGCAGGGTAATTATAAATGGGTTAATATTCTTCCAGAACTTCTACAAAAATATAACAACTCGGTCCATTCTACAATCAACATGAAACCCTCTGAAGTAACTTCATCTGATGAGCAAAAATTGATCAGCACTGTTTATTATCCTAAATACCGGCCAACAACAAGAAAGGCCAAATACAGGGTGGGTGATCAAGTAAGAATCAGCAAATATAAGCACTTATTCAAGAGAGGCTTTACAAGAAACTGGAGCACTGAATTATTTACAGTGGTTCAAGTTAAACCTGGGACCCTTAACACTTATATAATAAAGGATCACAGAGGAGAAATTCTCAAAGGCCGATTCTATGAACAAGAGCTCAGCAAAACTAAACAGCCTGACACATATCTCATAGAAAAAATCATCCGCAGAAAAGGCAACAAGTTATTTGTCAAATGGCTGGGTCATCCGGAAAACAGCTGGATCGATGCAAACAAAATAATAATATGAGCACCTGGGATGTTATAAAAAGGCTGCCAGAACCTGAACAACAAAATAAGAGAAATGGCAACTTGTTACCTGATAATATTAGGTGTCTTATTGTTGGGCCATCTGCTTGTGGTAAAACTACACTATTAGTTGATAATTTTTTATTGGCACCAAACTGGTTAGACTGGAAAAACAGGCACTTGTATGTCTTCTCTAAGAGCTTGGAACAATTAAAATATCAACAGCTGATGAAGCTATATGATGGATTGGATATTGCCACTTTTGAACCAGATGTTAAGCCACTTCATGAATGTCTCGATAATTCTGTTGTTGTGTTTGATGACATTATATTGGATAATCAAAACAAGGTTAGAAATTTCTTTACACAGGGCCGGCACAAAAACATTGATTGCTTCTACCTGGCACAGACTTTTTCAAAAATACCCAAGCAGCTGATCCGAGACAACAGCAATTTTATATGTGTGTATCATCAAGACCATACCAACCTCAAACACATACATGATGAATATGTAGGTGGGGACCTGAGCTACAATGATTTTTCCAAGATTTGCAGCAAGTGCTGGAACCAGGACAGTTATGGGTTTGTCACAATTGATATGACAAGAACACCTAAGAGTGGTAAATACAGAAATAAAATCAACAATTTTCTAGACATTGAAACATAAATAAACATGAAAAGGCCAATCATTGATGATCTTAAATTAAGAGATTATCTTGTAAAAAGATTTAAGGGATGGAAATCAGAGAACCGAGGAATTTATGAAAAACACAAACAAACAGAACAGCCTGTAATTGATGCTATTAATAATTTAGGTAAGAATATCAAAACTGTTACAGAGCAAAATCAAAATTTAATCACAGATCTTGTACCTGTAGCTGCAAGAAACATATTAGATTATCCATTCACCCCACTTTCAAGTATTCATACACCTAGTCCTATTGCTCCTAGAAGAATTGAAGCTACTCAGGATCCTATTGAATTGGGTCTTCTTGCTCAAAAATATTTAACAACACCTAAAGACAATAAAGATGAGGTTTTTGGCTTATATGCTGACACAGAGCTTGATGGTAGCATCATACATAGAATTGGCAATTTCAGAGTAACATTTATGGGAGATGATATAATTGTATATTCAGAATCTCGACTTGGAGAAAAAGGTGCTTTTGTTAAGTACTCCAGAACACCTGGATTGTGGGAACTGATGACTAGGAAAAGGCCTGGCAGCTATACAGATCAGGATTATGAGGATTACAAAGAAATATTAATAAAATCAGATGCTCTATACCAGAACAATGATCCCACACAAAAAAGAGTCAAGTCGAGCAGTGGAGCAAAATACAACAATTTAATCAAGCCCATATGGTCCCAGATCAAGACTGGCAGTGGAATCAAACAATACAACACCCTGCCTAAAGAATTTGTGTGGGTTGATGATGTCAGGAAACTTGTAGATAGGTTATTGGTGATAGCTGGGGAGGAAAATGCTGGGAACCACAATTTTTACAATGAAAAAGTTGGAATTATGGACATGATAAGCACCAAATTGTCTAATTTTATAGTGAATGACACTAAGGGGATTGGATATCTTATAAAAATTATTAATACTCTACCACCTAAATTTTGGAATATTTCTGAGGGCCGGGGCCTTGTTAATGACATTATAAACAAACTGCCATTTGAACTACACATTCCAGGTTATCAGTATTGTGGTCCAGGCACAAAATTGGACCATAGATTAAACAGAGGGGACCCTGGTGTTAATCCCCTAGATGCTGCTTGTAGAGACCATGACATAGCATACAACACACATTCTGATCTTGACAAGAGACATGTTGCAGACAAGAAATTAGAAGAGGCTGCATTTGGCAGATTTGTAAGCAAAGATGCTTCTTTGAGTGAAAAAATAGCAGCATTGGGTACTACCATAGCCATGAGCACCAAACAAAAATTGGGGTGGGGGTTGTGAATATGTATATAATAAACCTACAATGAGGGCTAAGGGTGTTATGTATCAAATACCTTATGCAGGTCTCAAATCTCTTAAAACTATTGACAGCCTTTTAACCAAAAAGCAGCGCAAGAAGAAAAATTCTTGTATTGCCAAGGGTCATGGTATGAAATTGTTACTTAGTACCCCCCAGTTAAAAAAATTACAGCAATCAAGAAAAAAATCACATGTGGGGGGATTTATATTTACCATCCCTGCCATCTTAGCTGCTCTCGGGGCTGTAGGGAGCTTGGCCGGGGGATCAGCTGCCATAGCAAAAACAGTAATAGATGCCAAGAAAAATAGGGCAGAATTAGATGAGCAGAGGCGCCATAACCTGGCCATGGAGAAACAAGGCAAAGGTGTTAAAAGAGCCATGAATAAGTTTAAAAAAAACAAGAGCCGCTTACAAACCAAGATATTGAAGCTTTAATCAAGCCACTGGGCATCAAACATTTTAGAGGTGTGTACATGTCTGATTCTTTACCAGAACAACCACTCAACAAAGAGTGTGGCATTGTTAATTTGGATGAGTACAAAAATCAGGGCACTCACTGGATCTGTTATCTTAAATATTTAAAAAATGAGGCATTTGTGTTTGATTCATTTGGAGGTGTTCCACCTGAAAATTTAATAAAATATCTAAATTCAGCTAATCTTTATTACAATAATGCCCGTGTTCAAAACTTCAAAGATGTTAATTGCGGACATTTGTGTTTATCTGTTCTTAGATATATGTCTCAAATAAATAAACCATCAATTGAAGATTTTCAAAAGGCCTTGTGGTATCTGAAACATCATGGGGGTATTTCATCTCACCAGCCAAAATTCAATATTGAAACTCAAATTGCATGATGACATTGTATATCCCAAAACAATAGCTCTCAGGGCATTTTATGGCATGTACCTGATCCCTAATATTACACACCACAACAACAAAATTGCAGTTGGGGATGAAAAAATTGTCATCACTCCAGGGCAATATAATCTGTCCACTCTAAATGCTCAATTACCCAGAGGTGTAGTGTTAAGTCAAAATTCTGTCACTCACAGAGTAGAGATTGTATCTGCCACAGAAACAGTGGATCTGGGTACTATTGGAGAGCTGTTAGGATTTGAGAACAACACAAAACTTGAACCAGGCATCAAACACACTGCTATGAATATACCTAAATTCTTAGCCATAGAGACTCTGAATATTCACTGTAATGTGGCTGAGGGTATGATTACCAAATCAAATGGCATAGGCACTCACAAACAAACAGGCATCATTGCAACATTCAAACCTAACTCTGAATTTATGGAGCCTATTATCTACAATCCATCCCCAACATTATATTTTCCTGTGTGCCATAATAGAATAGATTATATTGAATTGATGGTCACTAATGAAAAAGAAGAATTAGTTGATTTTGCTGGAGCCACAACAACTGCAATCATAGAGATTAACATTTAAATAAAAATACATACAAGAAAAAAATAGAAAATATTGAGAGTTATGAGCTACAATCATTCCCTCCAAACAGGAGGACATTTGCAAATTTAAATCAACCCAACACAGAGATTGAGGTTGATCTTGATGTAGGGGATGGATTTATACACCCTCACAGAGCAGATCTATACATCAAATTTGATGTTGTAAAGCTCGATGGAACAGATTATCCGGCAAATTCAAATATAAGATTGGTAGATAATTTTGTGCCGCATCTATTCTCTGAAATTGAGATCAGAAAGCATGGCGTTGTTATAAACAGAGTGGATTATCCCGGCATTACCTCCACAGCTTTGGCCACATTAAAATTATCCAAAACCGAGGCTTCATATTACAAAATCGGGGGATTTGAGGCTGGTGATAAGATATTATCTAAAAACCACACAGTGCTGTTCCCCATGCGCCTGTTGCCAGGATTCTTCTCAGATTACAAAGAAATTATGTGGAAGGGTGGGTTAAGAATTACATTTAGAAGAGCTGCAAATGATAACAATGCTTTGATGAGGTACAGTGCAATAAACCCTACAGGAGAAGCTCTGCCTAATACCCTACCAGATGCAGGCAAATGCATTATTCAGACTATGGAGTTAAGAATCCCTGTTGTTGAATACGAGGCCAGTTATGCTCTTAAATACAAAGCAGATATAATAAAAAATCCACAGATTCCTCTGCAATTTTATACATATCAATGTGTACAGAAGCCCGCATCTGGTACATATTATGAGTTTGATGCTACAAATTCATTCTCCAGCATACAATATGACATGCCTGATTTTGTAGTGGTATTGTTTCAGACTGGAAGACACAACAATCAGGAAAAAAATTCAAGTAAATTTGATAACTGCAACATCAAGAACATATATCTTAAAAATGGCAGAAATGAGGTATTTCCTAGAGAGAATTACAATTTAGACATGTCCAAGGATGATTTCCTCAAATTATATGAAGCATTTACATCCTTCAAGAGGGTCACTACAGGCAATATTGAAATGTATTACACACCAGATGAATTCAAAACACAGAGACCCATGTTTGTAATCAACACTTCAAAAAGAAAACAAGTTGTGGTGAATGACAGAACAAACATTAAAATTATCTGTGAATTCCATGAGACATTACCTGATGACACCATATGTAGTGTTATTCTCATAGGAGAAAAATCATATGTTTATGATGTAAGAAATGAGAGAGTCACAGAGCAATTCTAGAAGAATTATATTATCTTAATACTAGATATACAAGTTGAGCCTGGTGCCCAATTGAACTTAAACTAGAAGTAAATATGTGTGTATATGGGTGTGTGTGTGTGTGTGTGTGTGTATGTGTGTGTGTGTATGTGTGTGTGTCTTGGCCTACTTTTATGTGTAGTCAAAAAAAAATATCAAGAGGGGCATATTTTTAACAGGATTATGGACAACAATCTCACAGAAGTGCCTTTTGTAAGTGTAGGCACTTCAATCTGAGGGGGGTCATACTTTCCCGGGAAATTCCCGAGGGCATTTTTACAAAAATCTTGGATTAGACAGGGTTCCACACTTGAGCAAAAAGCTCATATGGGCATGTTGAGCTAGGTTTAAGTGTAGGCAATTCTGCTTGAGGGGGGTTCATACTTTCTCGCGCCAATAATATCGTAAATACAACTACTGTGCTCTATACGTTTGGCGAACAGAACATTGATTTTGGAAATATATTTCCACAATTTGTAAACGTTGTCGCGGCGTCAGTCTTTCCATGATCATTTGCCAATGCTCACTGACATGAAATGACAAAACAACATGTCATCAAAACAAAACAAATGACAGCTATCCCTATCGAAAGTTCTATCACTCTTAAAAATACACCCTTTTTACTATTATATGTATATTCAATGCATAGATAAACACAGTCGTCGGAGAGTTTGTTGTACTTCTACTTGTATCCTTGTATTTTCAACCATTTTTGCCACTTGCCTCATAATGCCCTGAATATACATTATATTATGTATGTGTTGCTTACCTTTGAAATTTTGAGTTCCTTCATTTCTATTTTGTCATCTGTTCAGTGTGTCACAGACAACTAGTATCAGAAGGACGAAGTGGATAGACGAAGGTGTAGATGCCAACTTGGTAACTAGATTTGCAAATATTTGACATGTAAGCTGAGACAAGATTCGATATGACCACTTCCACTTGAATTATTTTTTCTTTCTACCATTTTTCGTATCGTTTGTTTACTTCCTGTTAGGTTACAGAACGTGTTTTCTCGATTTGTTTTACGGTACGTAATGTGGCTGATTGTAGCTATGTCATTTTTTACAGAATATGTGTGTTCCTGGCAACCATGGAACGCATTGCTTCACAAGGGGATATGACGTCACAAATGCAATCAAATGTTGTGTGTGGTTGTCAGCATTCAGGCGGCAAAACGAGTCTTTTTGAACGACTGTAGCGCTGAAATGATGCACCAACGAGAAAAATGTTATTGAGAAAAGTTGTTTGTTTTGATGTCCTCTATATGTTTCCGTGGTTCGTGGGCGCCATTAAAATGACACCCTGTATAAAAATGTATGTATGTGTTTGTTTGTTCCGCCATAACTCTCGAACGCCTGGAGCGATTTCAACCAAACTTGGTAC
Organism: Lepisma saccharinum; assembly: GCF_977018435.1. NCBI lineage: Eukaryota > Metazoa > Arthropoda > Insecta > Zygentoma > Lepismatidae > Lepisma > Lepisma saccharinum. Next base: position 34,151,495 of record NC_139240.1, on the reverse strand, counting down.
ACATATCACTTGCAACATGGAAAGAAATACTGTGGGGGTAAGACACCCTGGCACCCCTAGAGGTGGGAAGGGTAAGACCTGTAAAAATAATTAATCGAAAACGACCGATATTATTGTGGAATCCATAGCTTTCGGGGTCGCTAGGATGAATAGTGACATTTCCACTGCCATTCAATTTATTTATTCTTGCTCCTGGAGGCGAAATTAAAAATGTTCATAACCAAGTTTTGAGTTCAATTAATATCATACTGAATTTGTAAAAGATTTTACTTTATAATTTGTATGATGTACTTATTCTTTTAAATACCTGTAAATAAAATTAGTTATATTTCACACTATAGTTAGAATTCATTATATTCCTGTCTAATAGAACATTGGGATAAATAAATACCCTGGCAATTCAGAGTAATCAGCTAGTTATACTATATAAAGTACCCGGCCATTGATGTGCCAGTATAAAGTAACAATACAACAATTATTACTTAAAATGTAAATATGTCGTGGCTCTCACTATATTAATCATCATCTTACGTTTTTAAATTTAAGAGGGTGGCTCTTTTAAGACACACAAAATTCAAATATAGTCCCAGGTTTTCAACGTAAAAATAATATATATTCGTGGAAGCTATTCAGGTGAAATAGATGCAGTGGAAATTCACCACATATTCATCTACAAAATGTTTTAATTCAATTATCCTTATCACATATATTAGTGTTAAAAGAAACGTCTTTGTGCTCTTGTTTCTACACAGCTCTGAGGCCCACCCAGCTTTATATCAATGGGTACCTGAGACAACCCTGAGGGGTAAAGGCAGCCAGGCATGATCACACCATCCAAACTATGGCCGAGATCAAGAATATGTGGTGTGATCACATCACCCCATATGCCTTCATGGCATGTCAAGTAATGTACCAGTGCATTTTTTTAAAAAAAATATTGTTTGCATAAATTTTGGATAGCATAAACATTTCTCTACTGCATTGTGAGAATTATATTTTAGGACAAAATTCCTGAATATGTTAGAGCACCTTCACTACAAAACAAAATGTAAATTATTATTCACCAAAAAAAAATATCCTCCGGAAGAATATTTTACCAACACTGAAACATTATTATAGTTGATATTTCAAACTATATGCAGGTGACCGTATGGTTTTGGTCACAAAGTGAGGACCACACATACATGTTTTATTTCTGCCACACTCTCATGTCACCTCTCTTTCCAGAGTCAACAACACAATCTTGTGAGAAATTGAACAGCCTGCAACATACAAGTTCCCCCACAACTTAGGACAAATTAAGAGAGCAACACAACATTTTGCAACAACAAAATAATGCTGTCATAGCTATGGAAAAATTATGTTGTCAAGGGCAAATTACAAAATAAACCCGAACAAAGAGGAATTGATAATTATCATTATTAAATATTGCATCTATAACTTCCTTTTGCAATGTATCCATCTGATAACGATTGTAGGCTCAGAAACTATTGTGATAGTAGATTTCACAGCTGAGAACAAGGCTAATGCTACCAAGTCCTGAGGTATTTTCAAGCACCAGATATGCTGTGTACTTTAGTTGCATGTCCACCATCCATGAGGAATTTGAAAGTAAAAACAGTGTAAATGCCCTACATTTTGAGCATCATATATTTTGCATTACTTAAGTTAAAGCATCTTTGTGCTGGGAAAACAATATATGACAAGGTAAATACTTCTCTCCTAAGGCAATGTAATTATTCAACAGTCTGGTGCAACTGAAAAAGTGAATTTGATTGACCAGTTCAACTCAGCCTTGCAATACTCATGAATGCTAAAGTTAGACATCAAGGAGCAGAACACTTTTAATGGTCAAAAAATAAACTATAAACATAAAGAGATTATTGAATTCACTATATTGATGGGAGCATTGGAATTTTCTTTACATAACTCACTCTTGCTTTAGAATCTTACAGATTTCATTACTTGTTGAGCCAATAGGACATCTTGCATTTGACTTATATGAGCCAGGCTTGATTAATTCCAGCACGAGCAATTCTTGGGCTCATTCAGCCCATCAATGGATGGATGTCGGGTGGAGGTAGCAGGATATTGGTGATAATCACACCATCCTCATTTTACCAACAATAATGTGTGCAGCCACAAATCCACATACATATATGTATATATAGTTACTAGCATGTTTGTTCACCACATGTGACTTGGGGTCTACATGGAAATAAGAAAATCATATTAAATTGGATCTGCATGTCTCAAATTCTCGATAAATATTTTAGCAGACAGACGTTTAAAAGAGTAAGTATTGTCTTCGAGGTAGGCCATTCCAGCATAAAAAAGTCATGAAAAGACTGGTAAGAATTTAAGAAAAAAATCCTTCATTTGTGTCAATGCAAATCAAATTATAGAAAAAATCAAAACCAAACTGTGAAGTTCAAGTCATGTTGTCAAGATAGAATGAATGAGTAACACATAATTATGATGCATTAGTTCGTTTAAGATATCTTATCTTATCTAATATCTATTAGAATTTATAGGAATAATAATGTGTTCATTAGTCTCTTTGAATAGGTCTCCGTAAAACACAATCATGTAGATATATCTGTAAAACACAATCACATCAGTATGCATAATACACACAGGGCCATATGTTGAGGACTTTTGTTTTATAAGAATTTTCATGTTTCCAAAGTCTAGGGGTTTGAGCTGTTGATGTATCATTTTAAAAAAAAATAATAATAATAATAATAATATCCTTCTTAGTGGGTGCTTACAATCTCTCACGCCGAACTCCATAGCAGAGTGGTTAGCACAGCATGCTACAGCACCTGGGATCCCACGTTTGAATCCTGGCCTGGGCATGGGTGTCACTTCATCAATTTCATCTCATCACTCATCATCATCTTCACGTTTTGCCAAAAGTGGCAGAAAAGAGAGAAGTAAAATAAACAAAATAAATCCTACTCTTTCATGCTTCTATGTCCACGACATTGGACTCTATGTTAATGCAAGTGAACGAGAACACTCTTTTATACCTTACGATGAACACTTCTGGGTTCTAACAATCCCATGAAAGGTCACTAAAGTTGTTCGAACTCACAAGTGCCCATGGATGTGCTTTCACGGCAGAGTACAAAGCACAATAGTTTCACAATTTACTTTAACTCTCCCTCCATATGGCAGAACAGTTTTATGAGGGCCAAGGCCTGCTAAGCAGCTTTCTCATTGGGTGAAACATATTCAGCACATGGAGTCCCAACAGGGGCGGCAACTTATGAAAAACATTGGTCGGCTAAAACCCATGAAAATTCACAAACAAAATCTTATATTCCCAACAATAGGCAAACTTTACACAACAACACTTTTTTATTTCCATCATAAAAAATACACGGATGCACCAGCATTCCCCGAACTTGGTAACAGGCGATTTACGAACCGAATTTAAATCTACAGTATAGGAAAACTTGGTGAGAGTAATGTCCACCTGCAATTGCATGGTGTCGAAAGTACGTCAATCTCATAATCATCCAGTGGTGTTTATTAGGCTCTTAGATACTTTTTTTCAAACGAAAAACATAGGAACAAAATATATGTAGTGATGGCGTGAAGCTCATACGAAAGGAAAATGTAATATGTAAACACACAAAACGTCCAATCAAGGTGAAATAACAATGCATAATCGGAAAATTCCCAAATATACAAGATAAATAATGCATATGCCAAATCATAGGACAGGAACAAGACTGTTAACCTTTTGACACAGCATTAAATCGAGGAAACCCTAACTTCTATGAAACTATGGAGGCAGTGCCATGAGCAGTTCTTTTGATATGCAGCATAGTATTCCATCTATGGACTATAGAAACAAAAGGTTGATCAGGAAACACCGTTCACATAAAATAAAAACATACGTCTATAAGTAGTGTGCCAAAAAACACAAACAATTTTACACATGTTTTTTTTAAAAAAATTACAAACTGTGACTTACATTAAAAAAAAATATTTTTTTAAAAAAAATCATTATTTTCATCCACCCTGTCTCACATTATTCGCATCACACCGGAAGTGAGGCTAAGAAGAAACTAAACAAAAGTTGAAGATAAATCTTCACAGTAAACAAATAAAAACTGCTCTAAAAATAAAGGATCAGAAATAAATTAAACCCATCCATAGGCACCTTTCAGACCGAAATGACAACTGACAGGGGTTGCACACCAAAATGACAAGTGATACAGGCACCTCAGGTTCATAATAAAAAATTCCACTGCCTGTGAGTGACCACCAGATGGAAGCGACACGATACTGAGAAAACGGCCCAGTACATGTGGCATACAAGAGACAAGTGGCACATTTAGGCTGTCATGCCAATTCAGTATGAAAGATTGCATTTAATTCTGAAGGCTCACTTTCAAGTAACATGGGTCATCTGTTGTGTGCTGAAAGCTTGGAGAATATGCAATTCAAAAACTCAAACAGATCCAGGTTCAACGGAAAGAACCCTTGAAACTGGCATCACACAAGAACAATTGAGCTTAACTGCATCCTGGCATTAGTATTATAATACAGGGTGGTCCATAAATGGGTAACCCAAATACTTTGATACAAACACTTTAGAATTAACTTCTTTCTGGACCATTCTGTATTTTCTATCTATACAACAAAATTATATTCCCATACGGTACTCACCGCTCTCTGCGTGTGGTTGAAGGCCACCACACTAATGCCTCAGTCACAATGGTTCGTGAATTTTGTGCCACATACCTGGAAGAAAAATAAAATGTCAAGACACAGCTTCTACATCTATTTATTTTGTCTTCCACAACAAGGTTAATACTGTGAGCCTTCCCTGCCACCTAACCATGGTAACATCTACATAATCTTTCACAAGCATGTAAAAATATAATAAATAATAACCAATGGCACAACAGCCTGTGCCTACCTACCAACTGCTGGTGCTGGTGGGAGATCATTCAACCAGTTACGGGGTGACGTGTGGTCAACATGACGAACCCCTACTCATCGGCGTAGGTTTTCTATGATGAGGTTATGCCACTCACCGGGTTATGGTACTCATTCAAATCTCCCCAAATTGCCTCACAATGGTGGGTGGCCACCAGTCCCACAGGAAAAGTTGCTACGCTTCTCCCAGGATTGGTTGATTTGCATTATTTTGCTTCGCTTTTTGTGCCACTTTGGCTAATTTGCGAAGTGGGAATGATTGATGATATGATGAAATTGATGAATGGACACTCACAAACATCCATGCCCAGGCTAGGATTCGAACCCGAGACCACCGGCATCGTAACCACACTGCCATGGGGGCTGGTGCTTCTCCCAGGAGACCTGAATAGCCAGAGTCCAAAGCTTACACCTTAGACCACATGGCCACACTGCAAGACTTCATAAACATATAAAAAGAATAAAAACAAAATAGAGGAATTCTACACAAGATAGTACAAAGCAAATTTCATAAAAGGGAAAAGAAAAAAACAAAATATCTAAACCTAGCCAAAGACACACACACACATATACATATATGCTCGTAGAAATATTGAGGTAATATTGCAGTTTACAGAGTTATGACAAGTTGACGGATATCAGTATATTTCTGCAGTTGGTATGATTATTAGCTTTAAATTGATGGGTTATTGCTTGATAAGAAATATCTTGCATGTTTACTAAAATACCTACTGACAGGGGAAGACAAATACAGGGTCACCTGAAAATTTTCACCTGGTGACTGAATTCTCAAATTAATTCTAAAGAAAAATATTCAATAATATTCCAAGTTTGCTTATGGAAATTTTCTTTATGTTTTTTTTTTAAAAAAATAGCGAGTACAGTATGTGATTTTAAAATCTCCAGCAATATGGTAAGAGTCTGCCATATATTACAATTCATATCGTTACTGTTAGAGCCTTGAATACAGAGTTTCTTAAGAAGGCTACTCAGGCAAAATAATTAATTACTTTTAATCCAGTCTTATAATAATCAATAAATTAAATGTTTTAAGGTCACGTTTCAAAATGAGTCACTTTACCATAGTTGGGTTCATGGCTTTATTAGCCTGTATTTTTCATACAAGGAGTTTGAGTGATCTTTGTATTTTTAGGTCAAATATAAACTGGATGCATGTGAAGGTACCACAGATTCAGTAGTAATGCATCAACAAGGCAGCTTGCACCCTGAAAATATCTCGTGACAGAACATGTTAGGGAGGAAAACTGACCAATCCCATGCTAAATTTTCAAAATGGAAGGAAGCATCTTCAAGTTCTAAGGAAAAGATTTACAATGAATGGCAAGAAACTTTAAGGCCATCCTGGTTGCCTTCTCAATGACAGACGTGCAGGAAATAACCAATCAGCAATCGGTTCCATTGTGATTGGTTCAAAAAACAACAACTGGAAACACTCCATATTCAGGGAAGTATTGGCTCAATGATGTCTTTTTTAGCCAACCCAAGAAAAACTAAAGGAAATGCATGAAGTCTGTTCTGTTTTTCATGTATCTCCCGTTTCAAAACTGAGGAGGCTGATTTCAGAAAAACAATAAAGTGGGCCATGTTTGAGCCAATGCTGTAAAAACGGGTTGCATTTCTAAGCACTGATACTTTATATACAGACACCCTGCAGGCAGGTCTACACATGAAAAAATCAAAAAATCAAGCCATAGACTAAGCCCCTCCATTGAAAAATTGGGCTTAAAAATGCAATTTTTTAACTATTGTTACCCCAATTTCCACCATAATTTTCGTACTTACGATGCAATTTTAAGCAAAACATACTCGAATACCATAGAAAGTATGCTTCATTAACTACAAATTTAATTTTGTTTCAGGATTCTAGCTTTAATGGTTTTTGAGATATCAAGGCAAATTTGCATGCAGATAAACCATGCGAAAACATCTAAACTAATCTGCCAGTAGCTTCATCACATATTTGCAAAGCTGCATCATCACTGATATTAACTAAACTGCAAGACTTCTCATGATCTCTACAATTATTTCTGGAATACTTTTACAACAAAAAGTGAATGCAAATTAAATAACGATAGGGAGCAATTATGCAGCAACCTTTAGTTCTACAAGCAATGCAAACCTAAGTTACCAGTCTGATTATTCAGTTGAAAGTCTCATGTCCATTCTAACGCACACAAAAAACATAAATGGACTATATGTGTGTACCATTTTAAGGACTGAGAATATGCACAAAAGCACTGCACAAAAGCACTTGGGGACCAAAGCCCACCTAAACACCTATTAATGATTGAAGCCCGATGGCATAGTGGTAATATCGTAACCTTGTAATCAAGGGGTTCCACGATCAATACCCAGTGGAGGCACATAGTGGTTTGGATCTCACTTTAAACTGTAGGTCCAGTCCATACTGTACATAAACTGGACCAAAAACACAAACTCAATTAATCATTGTTTTGTGCATCAACCATCCTCACTGTTATTTATCTTACTATGCCAACGTTGAAAGAAAAACCAATTTATTTAAAATAATGAACTTCCATATGGTTACATGCCTTGATTCGTTTGTTTATTAAAAATCATAATGCATGCATCAGTACTAATACTATCTGCACCCTCCTATAGAAACGTAATCCCATTAATTAAATAATTATGAAATCAATTTACTTGCTCGTAAGTCAATAAAATAAACAAATATTTAAGAGATGAACTTCTTGACCAACAAACCAAAACACAGTTAAAAACAAATTCAAGGTTGCTAAGATTTTTTTATTATGAAATTCCCTGACATTTCCAGAAACAAATTTCTAAACTGATATTTTTTGGGAGTGAAATCACAAGACTTGAATCCAGTAGTGGAAGTGAACTGCTTGTTCATTTTACAACATTTTCTCTTGCAGACTCCAAAATGCATGCAAATTCCAGACGATCTGCAAAATTCCCTGTTTTCCAGATGCGTAGCAACCCTGAAATTGTAACACCACTATAAAAAACTGTATTGCACGACAAGAATTGGAAACACCATGGCATTGATAAAAACTGCGGCTGTAAACGATACTCACCATCTAAATGAACAACAAACAGAACAAATACAAGATCCCACAGATTATTTTACTAGCTTCGATTTGATTTTTGTTATATAGTGTAGATTTTCTGCCAATGAAATTGATGAAGGAACACTCAAGGCTGGGATTCGAACCCAGGATCCCAGGCATTGTAGCATGCTCTATACCAGTTTCGAGTTAGGTGCCAGAACATTGCTTGGGTGCACTACATGGAAGAGAGATTGACATTTGGGTGCTTTTGAAGGAGGTCACCCCTTATACATTGGAATGAAAACAAGAAAATTTTAAAAAAACAAGAACTGAAAGCATTTAAATCGTAGGAGCCATAGTTGAGCAATGAGAGAACTATACGAGGGATGAAACAAATGAACATGACCGTGATTGTGTAGTTCGTGCTACTAATCATCCCAACATGGAGCACATCAACATGGAGCAGTTACATGCCTTGCAAGTTTAAAATATAGCCTATTGACTGTTGACAAAAAATAATGTAAAAGAAAATATTAAAATTTAAAAAACTGATAGGAAAACATTATGTCTTTTCAGATTTCAAAACTAGCAAGCATTATTTTTTTTTTAAATACCCTCACAGATTCTTCAAGGAATCTTCATCAGTAATGATGTTGAAAGATGAGGAGGCTGGGAGGCATATAATATAGTTTTATTAATATGAGGCGATAACAGGGACATTTTAAATTAAGTGAATACATTTGAGAGCAGATTTACTACAGTAATATTGCCAGCCAGATGGCAGTCTTTCAACCTTGCCATTGAAGTTTTCAGGTTCAAATCATGGCATGATTTGTTCTTTACGATTATTCATTCATGAATTTAATCTAATTGCTCATCTTCATCATGATTAGCCAAAAGTGGCAGTACAGGATGGCCACATTAGGACAACAATTAAATTCAAGCATAATTCCCGGTTGACAAGACGAATTTTCAAAAAATTCAAGGGTACAAGCAGATGTTTTCTGTATTTCAACATTATGAATTTCCGTCTCTCACCAACACACAAATATATTGAGCGATTTTACAATACCGAACACTTCCCTAATTTCGTTCAACTTTCACATATTCAATAATTTAGGGCTCTTAATTGCGAATCTGCAGTTAAAATTTGGCACTCACGTGTGGAACTTGCAAAATAAGGGGGTCAGTGATCGCAACCGACACTGCACAATTGCTCATTATTTATCACAAGATTTTGCGTTTCGAATACTTAAAGAACGAAATATATATTCCTGATATTACTACGACCCCAAAATTTAACTATGTTTGCCTAACCTAACCTTGCATGGTTCGTGGGGCTACGCGTGCATGGTTCATGGGGCTAGCCATGCATCCTTCGAGTGGTTTAAGGCTAATTGCGACCAGGCACCTTAAAAAAAATGTCAGTTTCGTAGCACTTGAGCGACAAATTTTAACCACAGAAGCGTGATCAAGCCTCCTAAATTAGTGAGTATGAGAAATATGAATGAATGCATCCATATTATTACTATTTACCCAACCTAAACTGACTAAAAGAATGGCTTTCCCAAAGCAAAACTTACGGAAAAATGGACATTACTTTCTTCCTTCATAATACACCATCTTGCTCACATGAACAACTGACGAACTGAGGGTATCACTAATCGCACAACACTTTATAAACCTTCTTGAGTACTGAACGCAACGTAACGAATAATGGGTCTCACTTATCACACAACACTTTAGCAACCTTCTGAACGCAACGTAACGAATTGTGAACATCACTTGTTCACATGAGAAAACATGGTATCTTCGTTCTTTATGTATCGACAATGACCATGGTAATTCACAACGTTATTTCACAACTTCTACACATTAATTTACAATTTCTACACGTGACCACCAAATCTTAACAGCAGATACGTCATCAGGACTCCATAATTCGTGAGTATTCGAATTATTAACGAAATTATGCCTTTTTGTATTGTAAAATCACAACCTTCTACACGTTATTTTGCAAGCTCCACACCTGAGCGCCAAATTTTAACTACAGATTCGTGATTAAGAGGTCTAAATTAGTGAGTATGTGAAATATGAAAGAAATTGGGAAAGTGTCCGGTATTGTAAAATCATACCAAACAAATTAACAATATAAAGGGTCTGTGTGATTCCAAAAATTCTAATTCAATTTAAATTAAACGGGTGCATACATTTAAAATATTTAATTTAAGGTGTGTAGTTTATATTTGCCACTTTACATACTCAAAGACTCGAAATACATCTACAAACACAAGTCACAAATGTTACGGGATACATTAATTTACGAAAAAATAATTAATTGTTTCAAATTCAAATTTACGTAATCATTTTCAAGATATCTTATGTTGCAATTATCTTCTGTCCCTCAGATAGATTGTCCTGCAAAGGGCACTAACGGATTGGCATTTATAAATATGTATAAAGTCAATGGGATTTGGATTAATAAAATTTACGGAGAAAAATTCAAGCAGAATTCGTGCATAATACGCCACCCTGCAATAAATATAAAATCTAAGTGCAAACTATAAAAAATACAACGGTATGGTACTTCATTCTGCAATGGTGATGCACATGCCAATATTATACTGATTGCATAATGTCAAGAGTTTTACTATTTTTGAAAAAATAAAATTATAGCAGCCATGGCCATATTTTTCTGTTCTATGTAGTTAATCACCTTTAGAAGTTAGTTACACAGTATTAGAAAGCAAGTATTCATGTGTGAAAGGCAAAAATTGTTTCTGCACAATTACAAAAGAATTAATGTATGCACAAAATGTAACCTTATTGCACACATCACACACTGTAGATACTGGTGCTACTCACAACCCTTACAATAGTTATTTATATGTTATCCAAGTTTTCAATTGACTTAGGCACTTTATGAAGGGAGGCAGTGATGGGGCTACAGCCCCTCCTGAAATTTTGAGTAAACAACGTTCTGAAAATCTTAGAAAAAGCCAGTGGCAAAGTCAACTTAAATACCCATAGAAAAGTTAAAATGATAATTCCAAATATTTTATAGTGTATCTTCCCCCACCCACAATATCTTAATTATTGTTGATGATATACTATCAATGCCTTCCAGCATATCTCCAGCTCTGGTCTATAATCGAAATAAATACTGTTAGTCCAAACAGTGTTGTTATTTGAAGTGGTGTATCTCGTTACATGCTTTCTAATGGCACAAGCTCATAAATTGCAAATACATACTTCTGGACAGGTCTGAGGCCTCTGGGCCCTATACAGCTGTCATAGTTGCTGTTCAGGCTGACAGTATGTGATAAAGAAATGATCATTATGTCAAGAATCCTAAGTTTCTTAAAAGCTATTTCGAAAACTATATTTTTGTTAGGTTTATGTTATTATATTGTCATATATTTTTTAATGTCATCAAACAATAATATTGTATCCTTGATAGACAAAAAAACGGATGTCTTTCCCATCTTGAAGTAAAGCATGCAGGTTGTTCCGTCCCCAATAAGAGAAGAGATTGAGATTTTCATAGGTACAGATATACTGTGCTTCTTTAGAGGTATAATTGCAATTAATCTAGATATGCTCTGTATGTTGAATATGTATGTTTATGTAGGGTTACCAGATCGCTGTAAGGGAAATGTAGGACACAAAACATTCTCAATAAATAGTACATATTTCTATAGAACACTTTAGAAAGTAGTTGAAAAGTGACACTTTTCAGTTTTAGAAAAATGAATTCTTAATGAATTTTTAAATGCAAAATTTCAAAACTTGCAATCATGCTAATCAATGCACCTCTCACTACATGATTTAAGCGGTACTTCTCAGAGGAGACAATTATTATCAAAATTTCAGGTTTAGCCAAACTATATTTATGTTAGAGTGGACAATCAAACTCTTTGAAATTATAGGGACCAGTACCAAACATTTTACAGACTTTATGAAAAAATAATTTCTGTTGTGTTGATGGTAATGAAAGTACTCTCGCAACATTTGAATTATGACACTTAATGGCGAACAAATATCCAGCAGTTACCGTAATTGTAAATGGTTCGAGAAGTTTCATCTTGAGTAGTGTCCAGGGTGTCTACCAAAATAACACATCCAGAATTCTTGACTTTTTCTGGATTTTTCTATACCTTTTTTCAGTTTTTCTTAATGTCTACTTATTCGGCCCCTACTTAGGTAAAGTTGAAAATTAGTAATTAAGAAAATAAATATTTATTTAATGAAAAACCCTACCAAAAGGCCAGTTAAGATGAAAACGGAAGCTGAATTTAAGAAGAGAATTAGATCTGCTTTCTCGTATTAATGCATCCTGAACTGTGTTTGGCAGACAAGCGAGGCTTTGACGTCTGGACTCACAGCCAGTATAATCTTATGTGGGGTTTGTGTCGGTTGTCCCTATATGTTTGTGACTCAATTCATCCATCTTATCTTACCACCATTCATCCCCATCTTTGCGATTAGCCAAAGGGACAGAAAAAAGTGAAGTAAAATAAACTAAATCAACCAATCAGTCATTATGATAGTAAAAATTCTTGACCACAAGAATAATTTATTGCCTTTTTATTGACTTCTTGACCTACTTGTTAATTTCTTTACTTTTTCTTGACTACCATGACTTTCTTTACTGGCAGACACCCTGAATAATTTTGTTCTCTATACCCCTGTTTTACAATCAAATTATATTGAATAAGAATGGGCAACACCTTGTTCCATCAGTATAAACCCTAAGGCAAGAAATTCTGCTCAGGCATTGAACAGTGCATTATCAGAAAGTGGTCCCAAAACTTTGTTCATTAAGTGATTCCGTTTTCCTGTTTGTTTAATAGCAGGACAAACTTTTTCTCTTTTTGGGCAATGATTCAATGACTGAATCAAAATAAATTTCACTATTGAGTTTGGAAGCGTAGATTTGTAACTTGCATGATTTCTTCTGTTAACCTATTTTCCTAATTAATATTATGTGACGCTCAAAATGTAGGACATGTCCGGGAAAAATCGGACGTCTGGTAACCCTATGTTTATGCAAATATACTAACAAACACAAACATAAAGTTAGTTGGAAAGATCTGTCACGGTAGTCATTACTTCTGTATGCCAAGTTAATATCTAAAATTAACTCATCTAACACTAAAAATAAACTCTAAATGAAAGAATTTGATGACAGATGAAAAACAATCCATCTTCACAAGAAATATTTACATAATGCACAACTAATGTTGAGTGTCTTATGATAAAATAATGTGTATCAAGGGGAGGGACCCTGACATGATTAAATTCTCATGCATAAAATATTTTCTGAGAACGAAAGTGCCTAGCCATCAATAAAATAAAAAGCACAAAATAAAATCAATGCTTCTGAAGCATGCTCTCTATTCTATAGCTGAATACATGGAAGCGACTTTTACATAAGACAAAATGTACATAATGTAGTATAATCACATATTATTCTTGTAAATTTAAATGTCAAATGAAGGTGGATAATTAGTATCACCTAGAAGTAGGCTGTAATGTTCTATATCTTCTCATGTTATAGTTTATTTTGTGATTTTGATATAACACCAGAGTAAGACCCAATTTTTTACAATTTTTGGCTATGTATTTTGTATTTGTAAAATCTATTAATGTAGTATTGTATTGTAATGATAAATGTTTACTATCCTTCAGACACCTATAACATCTGAGTTTCGTCAATTTTTGACATTAGTACTTATCTATCTGCTTCGCGGATCATTTCTTAACGTGTTTCACGTTTTTTGATCATTTTTTTTTTTTTTAAAAAAAAAGTGTTTTTGTAACTGAAGAACGCACGTTTCCGCAAATGGTTTGTGGGGCTATGTGTCAATGGTTCGTGGGGTTATGCGAAAATGGTGTGTGGGGCTATCCGAGAATAGTGTGTGAGGCTACGCATATTTTTTTCGAAACCAATTTTTAACTATTGGAACCTATTGTGACCCTACCTAACCTAACCTTACCGGAAATGGTTTGTGGGGCTATGTATCAATGGTTCGTGGGGCTATGCGTCAATGGTTGAATTTCCACATCACACAAAACACCTTCCAGATGTTAAACAATACTACAGGAACTTATTATGGTAAGTAGTTTCTTCTGTAGAAATGAAGGAATCTGTCCAAAGGATAGTAAACTAGTAACTTAATTTGTACACACCGGTAGTCCTTGGATGCAAATAAACTAAACTAAACTATATGCAGTGATACTGACATCAAGTAGAATGGTAAGTTTGCCTAAATTGAAATATTTTGCAAAGAGCTTGATGAAGTATGTTTTGACCTGGTGTTCTTAAACCCATACGTATCAAGAACATATGATGTTCATATTTTCCCTCATTTGGGAGAGGGGGGTTGTTGCACAACAGGAATATGTATGGGTTGAATCTAGTGGGAAAAAATAAGTGAAGTTTCTTAAGTGAAAAAGAATATCATATCTGAAAAACCTCACACACAAATCAAGAAATTAAAATATTACATAAATTATTCGAATTATACAATCTAAGAAATATATCCATAAGATAAAAATCAAAATATACCTATATCATAATAATTGATAATGTCGGTATCATGTGAAATGTGGGGGAGGGAGGATAACGTAAGTTAATTTTGAAAAATATGAATTTCATCCCATAATACTATTGTCCATATTGGCTGTCAATTGAAATAGAATTACGAGAGTGGATAACGAACGCATCATTCAGAAACTATTAAAAATATATAACTCTCACACGAAAAGTTCATCATTCCATCGACACCTGCTGTCATCACGACATACATCTGCATCTTCTACTGAATTTCGTATATTCGGGCATAAACAGATTATTATGCATTATATACCACGTATTCTTTCATTGAAGAATTGCCATTTAAAAAAATGCACTGGTTGAATTCTGTTCTATTCACCTCACATGAGTACATCATCTTTAAGGCCGACGATGTTCAGTTGTTCGTGTGTAGTAAACAAGATGATGGTATTATCGCAGCCACATTCAGCCATGCATTAATAGGGCTTATTTCGAACATACATGCATTTTGTCCCTGCCACTGTTATGTCACAAGTTCGACACAGCAATGCAGTTTAACAGGGAAAGGTTCACTACTCGTGTTAACAGAAAGTAGGCTACGAACGAACATAATCCTTGTCAAAGCAGAACACATGCTAGAGTGTGCAAACAATCGTGTGTTTTGTTTGTAGTTGTGAGAGAGTATTTGCCCGAGTTACTATTCTCCCTGCACACACACAGAGATTCAAGCAGATGAGGCAAACTGAAATCTCTGCCCAACATTTGAAACTAACAATAATGTAAACATAAATTGCAATAGCAACAAAGTGAGAAAAAAATGACGTCCTTACCAACTCGATAATCACAGTCGTCACTTAAACATAACACTATTCGTTATTTCCACGATTTATCAGCTGTCTCACGGCACAAGCACATAACAAGGCATTAAAGTAGACCACACACGAACGCAAATGTACACACAAAATAGTACATCACATAGAAAAATTCGTCCTTGTCAAAAAAACTAACTTCACGCTTTTGTGTACAACTCGCCCAGTAGACGCGAATCTCGCAACAGCTGCCACCTAGTGGTAAAGGCCGCGTACTACTTCGACCTCCAGGCTCTTGAAAATGATGGCCATTGGTTGCGCTGTTGCCACGTTGTGCGCTCACATGATATTTGGACGGCTGCTGGCAAGAAAGCGACGTTGGGTGGCAAGGTCGGGAGGGTTACGACCGGGATGGAATTGAATAGGGGGTGTCTTTTATTGATCGTAACACAGAAAATACTCTGTCTACGTAGAGAGCAGTAGAGAATAACATCTGTTCCTTCATGCGGTGTCAATTGTACGAGATTTGAAGATCGAATTGACATTCCAACCCCAGTCTTCTTGCCTTTATAAGCGCAACAAATATTTCAGGCGGTGAAGCGACGTTAATCTCTGAAATGTCACAAACTCAAGCTAGATGAATAACTTGCGCCACTTTTTTAGTCAAAAGAAAAAGACTGTTGTATAAATCAGTGACAACAATAAATGAAGGAAGTTCAGGGTAGAAACGAAATGCTTTGCATTGATTGATTGAGTTGCTGTTTTAAGTCCACTTTATGCACAAAAAGGCTAATCGGGACTGGACCTAAAGTTTAAAGTGGGATCCGAACCACTATGTGCCTCCATCGGGTATCGAACCCGGAACCCCTTGATTACAAGGCGACGACGCTACCACTGCGCCACCGGGGAGGCGGAACGCTTGCATGTTTTCCTTTTTGTCTGGTTACTAGACCATGAGATAACAAGTGAAATGATGCGATATAACAATTAATAATAGTTAATATTAAAATATGTGCATATATTGGACACGAGTTTTCTGGAATTTTCCTCCCTTTTTTAAAATTTCAACAGACGGAAATCAGGGATGCTAGTCAGAGGGAAATAACTGAATTAAATGTATAAATCCTAAATGTTGTTTTAATAATAAAAAATCAATTTGTGTAAAGTAAAATATATTTCCATATTGTTATTTTGCGTATAAATGAGTGGATTTAATGTTTGACTGAATTGAAAATTTACTGTTGGACTAATCTGTGAGAAAAATCGAATATACAGGACACGACAAATATAATTAACAAATATAAAAGATAAAAACGAAAGCCATAATCCACAAAAGATGAAAGCACTATACACGTCATCATACTCTTCTAAACGTCCTCGCTGCAACAACCATTTTCATGTAGAGTGGAATCTTATATGAATGTTTCAGTGTTTCTGAAACTGTTGTAAGTGTACCCCAAGGGGTACATGAACTACTTGAAGGGGGTACGCAATCAGCTCGGAGGGGGGTTTTCATCCATGGTGTATCTAAAAAACAAGCACCGAAATAGACTAAATTTGGAGCCGAATATCCGCATGAAAGTTTCAAGTGAACAACCAGACATCAAGAAATTGTATTAGGCTATGCAGGCACATGCGTATCAGTAGAAACTCGGAGGATTTACAATAAAAACTCCAAAATTGTGCTTGACACTTTGTTCACAAACTTATTTTTGTTCTTAACTTTTTTTTCAATAACTCTGGGAAAAATATGTGAAAATTAATGTATTTTACACGCATGTGTTTCATTAATTTTTGTAAATCATCATAAAGATTGTACACCCAATAAAATATTAAACGTAGGATTCTAATGGTTATTTGTTTACTATTTTTTCCACATACAGCCCGAATGCCACTTTGCTCTATTGCAGATACACACCTCCATGGACGTCCGGAAGGTGGGGGCAAGGGGGGCCGTGCTACCCCCCCCCCGGAAAATGAAAGTCAACCAAAAAGTATGTATTTTACACATATAATTTCATTTTAGCCACAATAATATGTGTTAATTATTGCATGAACATCATAAATTCAAATTTAAGCAATTTTTTTAGGGAACAACACTATTTTTGGAGAAAATGTTCACATTGAAAAGGAAAATGTAGTGAAATATCTAAAATAGTAAATGAACTGGAACAAATCTCGAACGTAACAAGAAAATTGAGAATTTATTAGCCAAGCTGAATGTAATAATACAAATCCTTTAGGTGTGTGGATTGATCAAAATCTTTCATGGAATGGATGAAAATTTTAAGAAAATGTTTAATTTATAAATGAATTAAAAACAGTTTAGTTTGGACAAATACATCCAGTGCTGTTATATAGTCTGTTTTGGGGACAATTCATCAAAATTGCAAAAAGTGTTTCTTTGGCAAAAAATAATAATAATTTAAAAGTCATTTCCTCATTGTATGGCAAAACAAAGGAAATCATTAAAGAATGCAAATATTGCCACGGCCTTTCATGCACACATACTTGAAACCCATTCATAGATGTGTCGTATACGTCAACATGTTTTCGAAAATCTGGATATATATAAATACAATACCAGAGGTAAAAAAAAAAATTCATTTAAGCTCAGTTCGCACAAAAAAACACAAAATTCACTAGGATATACAACAAAGTACCACAAGAAATAAAAAAACAGCAATAAATAAAATATTAATGTCGAATATGTTTTATGATGCAAAAGAATTCCTAATCTCTGATCTGGATCGAATTTATGAATCATAAAATCAAGTGTATTAAATTTTAAGGTACATAATCATGATTTCTTTATTTCTATTTTTATAAATACATAAAATACTCCTGAACAAGTATTGCAATAATTTATTCTGTCTCATCTATGTACGTACAAATTATAAGGAATTGTTTCTCTTTACTACGTTTGTAGCAGCTTGTAACAATCATCTTGATTGATTATGTGTTTAAACAGTATTGTGTATTATATTTATTTGAGTTGGTGTTTTAAGTCCACTTTATGCACAGTAAGGCTAATCGGGACTGGACCTACGGTTTAAAGTGGGATCCGAGCCACTGTGCCTCCATGGGTATCGAACCCGGGACCCATTGATTACAAGGCGACAACGCTACCACTGCGCCATCGGGGAGGCCGTATTATATTTATATGTAATGCAAAATGTAATATTTTAAGTGTTTAGTTATGTAAGATTGATCTGTTCAATATCAGTGTACATTTTGTACTACATATGAACAAACAAACGGAAATAAATCAAATCAAATAAAACCGGAACGTCGTTCCGGTTCGCTCCGGTCCATTTCGAACCCTGAGGAAATTGTCGGTTGATATTTTTGTACCTTTTCTTCGTCCCGTGTGTTTCAGGGGAACGGGATTGTACTTAAGGGCGAATAGCACGGAACTGGATTTCCAGTAGGAATGCCCTAGTTGGCGCTGGACTGGCTGGTTTTGGCTACTAGACCGTGTTCTAATTGTAAACTGGCTTCTCTGCTAGATTCTCTAGTAACAGCCAATCAAAGCGAAAGTTTGGTCGTGTGAAGATAATCTGCGAGTTTGGCAAGAAAGAGTTTTTTTGTCTTTGGTTTCAGAGTGTTTGGTTGTTTTTTGTTGCTCGATGAAAGAAAAACAGAGATGAGTTGCATTCTTGTTTATTAATATTTAGGAATTCATCCAAACCGATGAGATTTGTACACGAAAGATGTGATTAGCCGATAATGAAATGAAAATAGTTACGAGCGTTTTAAATATTTAACATATTTAGTTGAACAAAATATTTTTTTATGAATAATGAATCCTGGGAATGCCACCATGAATGAATAATATACATATCCGAGATCATTAAAAAGCTTGTTGAGTACGCGTTGATTATCATATTTTATTTCGAGCCAATTTCTAGCCAATGCTTTTCTTTACAGGAGTAAATTAAGTGCCAAAACAGGCAGCTTTCTAGAAATATATTTCGGTAGGATTATATACATGTTTAAATTAATACGTTAATATAATTTGTAGACCTAATCTTTATAAAATGTAAATTAATTAATATTGTATTGTTATAATTAGATGAATAGGTTAAAAGGCAATGTAAGAATAGAGATATAACAGCACGTGTTGTATATTTATTATTTACCTTACGTGTAGGCTAATCGGGACTGGACTAGAATATTATTACTCCATATAAACCATATACATTGGTATTTGGAGGGTTCAGTACATGTTTAAGATTGTATGTAATTTTGCTTTCCGCTCCTCATTTGTTTCTTTTTACTCCTGATGGGAACTTCTTGTGAGAGAGCGGAATTCTGGGAGTGCGATATTCATAGCACAGCGGCATGGTGCATTTCGGCTCGCGACAACGGGAAGGACATTTTCAGTTAACCTATCAGACAGTGGCGTACGCAAGGGGGGGTTTACCGGGTTTAACCCCCCCCCCTTGAGCTTTTGAAATATTATGGAAAATGCTGTAGAAAAAATTAAAAATGGTTAATTTATCACAGTCAAAGATCTGCGACAGTAATAATAATAATAATAATAATAATAATAATAATAATAATAATAATAATAATAATAATTTGAATTATTATTCCCATGCAGCATGAAGAAAAACACAACATTCCAAACACAATGTAAGCGGCCGCAAAGTTCAATTTTGCAATTTTTTTTGCAAAATGTCGCGCAGTGACTCTCGCGAGAATTATGAAAATTCCTTGCTTCGTCGCAGTGTGCCGACCTTATTGCAAACGTTCTTCCCGGTACTGATTTCACATCCCCTTGTGAACTCTCAAGTGATGCTGAGTCTACATCCGCATCATTAAATAATGTTGAAGAAGTGCTTTGTGAATCACCTAGAAGTGATAAATGTGTTGGAATGTCTATAAACTTACTTTTCAACGAAAACATAGACTCAGTGGAATTTAGCAACATGTATTCTCGCACTTCATCATCATCCTGGGCGAGTTCCATAGGTAAACGTAATGTAAATTCCCCCGTGCATATAGTACCGTACCATGAAGGCACACGTAGTGGTGTGGTGGGCCCCAAAGATTCTCGATCTCTAACTATTTTGCAGGTGATGTGATCAGCACCATGCTCCGGCAGCCTTTATCCCCCAGGGTTGCTCTCAGGTACCCATTGCTATGAGGCTGGGTGCGGAGACAAGGCTGGATAAATTCCAACCAATTCCGGGAATCGAACCCGGATATCCCACGAAGTTGTCAGACTAGACCAGCGTGGCTCCTAAAATAATTTTCATATATCGATTATTTCAATAAATTTAATATATTTGCTTGCTTTTATGGATTTTCTTCACACTTAAAATGTCTCACTTATCATATACAAATAACCCTTGACTAGACAATTATTTTGTAACAAAGAAACAAAAGAAATGTAATTTTGTTCTATTTCTTTCATAAATAGCAGCTGCATTAGTAGTAATTATTAGTAGTAATTAAACTAATTAATTAATTAAATATAAGAATTATTCATTAATTTATTATTATTATTTATTAAAGTATAATAAAACAATGGTAATGTGAATTTGTAGAAAGTTTTCGAAATAACACCCCCCTTGATGAAATCCTGCGTACGCTACTGCTATCAGATGTGGGCTTTTGTGTATTTTATCAGTGTGAAAACGTATTTAATTATTGTGTAATGTCAAGTGAATTAAAGGACCTGTATGATACCCAAATTTGTTGCTGTGTCCGTTGTTCCAACTCTATGGTAAGGTCTTCAATATGGCGTCAGCCCCAGAGGTGTTAGTTTATTTTGTTCTATTGAACTTCGTAGCGTAATATTTTTTCTCGCATAGTTTAAAGTGAAATCCAAACCAGTATATACCCCCACGTCTTACGTGTAGTTAAGATCGCTAAAATTATGTACAACTGTCCTGGCAAGGAAATTAATGTCAAAAAGAGAAAGAAATGAATATTTATCGAATAACGAGGAAAGGACGTTTGATTCAGTTTACGAATAGTAAAGTTCATGATTATGTGAAAAATATGCCGTGTTGGGTAATTGTAAAAAGTGCTGACCCCAAAGGGCTCGTAACCTTTTGGGGGCAGAATTTTTCCTTATCTTCCTGCACTTTGATTTCAGTTGTTGTTATTTAGCTTCGCTTTTTTGGCCTCTTTTGGCTAATCGCGACGATGGGATGAGTGATATGATAAAACTGATGAATGAAGACTCGCAAAGAATGATTGATTTGGTGATTTAAGTCCACTTTATGCACAGTAAGCCTAATTGGGACTGGACTACAACTCGCAAAGAACACCCATGCCCAAGCAGGGATTCGAAATCAGGACCCCCTGGCGTCGTAGCGCACTGTGCTAACCAGTAAGCCACGATGGCCGCTTGCTGCACTTCGAGACAACAAAGTTTACCTTTGTATGTCTACCAGTATCTGAATTTTGGATTCGTTCGTAGACGTAGTCACTTTTCATGTTAACCATGGTCTTCTGGGAGGGGGGAGCAAGGTAGGCCACGTCCCCCCGCCCGCTTGGAAACTTAATATCAACCAATTTCACACACATTATTTCATTTTAGTCACAGGAATTTATGTTAATTATTATTAGAATGGCGTGGGGTAAGAGTATTACGGGGAGATATGTTTCGTTTGCCTCCCTCTTTGAAAAAAAAAAATCTGCCATTTCCTCTACAAATACCTCAAAACTAAAATTAAAGTGTTTAATCAATCCATTTCTAATGATTCCTTTTCTAATATTTTGTTCTAAATTCTCTTTCGTGTGAAACAATGGAAAAATACAATTATGTGTATTCATATTCTTTTTGTTAAGCACACAATAACGTTTTTGTACCTCTATTAATCTTCTCTCGATTTTATACCAGCAAGCAAATAATATAAAAATATAACTTTCTGTCTCTCTCTTTCTGTCTCTGAAAATACCGTGAATTACTTTTTTCTATACTTCTTATGCTTTCATAACTGTTTAAATAACATGGAAAGTAAACGTTTGAATCCCCCCCTTTCTGTCGTTTATAATCTCTTTCCATGCTTTAATTAGTATTGTTGTTAATGTTAATTTCTTGCCCCGGATATACAGGGCGTCCGTATTGAAACGCCCTAATTTCAAATACTTATATTAAACATACTATACAGGCAAGAATAGTGTGGTAGGTGGTATATGGTAGCTTAGGTGTGGAAATTTTAAATAGGTAATGAAATATAAGGATTCGTTTATTTTGTACCGTTCCAGGTGGTTTTCTTTCAAAAAAGCAAAAATCCCAAATTTGACGATATTTTGAAATCTTTAAACAGCTGTAGATCAAAAACAATTTGACCTACAGAGCTCGAATTGGTGTCATTCTCTTCTGCTTGTAATGAGCTTTGATGTGAAATGCAACATGACTGTGGTATTTGAATTTTGTAATCTTAGAAACACTTGAAATGTCTAAAAAATCTGAATCCTAAAGGTTCAAAAATATTTTTTATCGGTTGATTTGGCATGGAATGACCCTATACCGAAAAGGAGAAATTATTGAAACATGCAGTATTGCTGTGTATAAAGAGGGAGATGTAGAAAGTGGCACAGAAATTTACACTATTAATTTTTAAAGATTATTTATTCATGAAACGGGAGATTCAAATCAGTTAGAAGAATTGCAGGAATATGATGATAGTGCATATCAGGCATATTTATATCCTCCAATTAAACATGAAATACATCGACAGAAACTAAGCTGAGGAGAAGAAGACAATGCTACCAGTTCGTCTTCGAAGGGAGGAAGTAATCTTGGAACGTCGTTAATGGGAAGAAAGAAATCTCAAAGAATAAAAAGGCCAAGAGTATTTTTATTTTATCCCTCATGAGTTTCTGTTTTCTCTGGAAGGGCAGAAGAAGATTGTTATATACCATAACAGGCATTATTATGCATGGGGAACTGGCAGCAGAGGCGTGCCCAAGGGGGGTTTGATGGTGGCTGTAACCTCCCTTTGGTCCAGTATTTCTAAAAGATAATATCGTCAAAGCCAGAAAAATATGGCAAAATGAGAGCTGACTATCAAGAAAAAGTATACACAACCCCTCTCTTTCGAAAATCCTGGGCACACCACTGACTGGCAGATATGGCCAATGTAATAGTCTGTGCATAGTAACTATGATGCACCTTCTTTATGTATCTTGATGTATGAATTTATGTGTTAAGATGTAAATCCACCTTGTTATCAGTTTAAATATACGTACTTACAGTATTTATGAAATTCCAATCTTGACATGTGTATTTATGTTTATGTCAGTAAGATTAAGACATAACAACAGCTCAACATAGACATGAGACATGAGACAAAGGTCTTCATTACTAATTAAAATTATAAATATGCAACATGGCCAAGGTTCCAATTTGGAGCGTAAGGTGGACGCCAAATATCTAACTAGCTAGGGTGAGAATTTAATCTTGAGCTGCCCGTAAACTCTTTAACCCCTACAGCACGTGGCAGATGCATCAAGGTTGTTGGCGTTTGCCATGGAGGGAGTTGGGGGGGGGGCAAAGCATCCTGAAGGAAACTGAGAATAGCCATCTGTGACGTCGGTTGCAAATTCTGAACGTCGTTTGTTCGCAGAACCGTGAAGCAGATCATAAAAAGAATGTTTTCTTTTTGTCGCGACGGGAGTTGTTTATTTACAGTCCGTGAAGGGCAAAATCTATGCTTTCTCGCCTCGCTCATATGTTCAGTGTTCATGCACATGGAGCAAGTCGAGTGAATCCATGCGTGTAAGGCGACTGGCTTCTTTGGTGGTAATCTACACCATGTACAATCACTCGAGACTAAGGCGCCGACCTCCATGCCGGAGTGGTTAGCACTAGGGATGGCCATAAAATCCGGTTTTCAAATTGTCCGATATCCGTTTCGGATGCAACAGATAATCCGGTATCAGAATATCCGGAAAAATCTTTCCGAATAATACACATTTTCGGATATCCGGATATTTAGGATAATCCAAATGTCCAGATATGACGGATATATGATATCCGGATAATTCGAATAATCCGGATATTTCGGATAATTCAAATGTGCATATAAGACGGATATAGGACATCCGAATAATTCGGATAATCCGGATATTTCGGATAATCCAAATGTTCAGGTAAGACGGATATCCGGATAATTAGGATAATCCGGATATTTAGGATAATCCTGATATTTCGGATAGGAATAATACAAATATCCAGGTAAGACGGATAGGTATAGGATATCCGGTTAATTAGGATAATCCGGATATTTCGGATAATCCAAATGTCCAGATAAGACGGATACTGGATATCTGCTTAATCCGGACAGTTCAGATATCCGGATAACAGAATATCCGTATATTCGGATATTTAAAATTCGGATAATAATATTTTATCCGGATTTGTCCATCCCTAGTTGGCACAGAGCGCTACAAAGGGGTCTGGTTTCGAATCCAGGTCTGGGTATGGGTGTTCTTTATGAGTGCTCTTCATCAATTTCATTGTATCATCACTCATCCTCATCGTTGAAAATTGCCAAACGTAGCAGAGAAGCGACACTAACAACAAAAATCCCAATCAAATCGAGACTGGGCCAGACCTTCGAGATGGGTGTTCTTAGAAAATTTAGAGTCCAATTCGAAAAGTTAGATATGTTAACATAATGTTTACAGCTTGACCATGATAAGAACACCCCCGACAAATTCCTGAACTAAGTGCACAGTCATTTGTTTTCTACCCTCGCTTCCCTTTCTCTCGTGCCTGTGAGCCCTGCGACTACAGCGCCATTCTTAACTTGGACAAGCTGGCTGTACAGCGGGATCCATGACTATTGCTCAGCAAATTGTCCATGACTAGTTTCGTTGGTTTTTATCTTTATCCTACGTATTTTTAAGGACTGTAGTTTTACGTATACTGGTTCAGATTGTTTGGTGTTTTGTGTCAGTTCTTGAAGCTCTCGTTGCATAAAACAAAGGGAGTAAACGTGGTGATGGACAATTTGCTTGTACATATGATAATGAGAAAAAGTGTTTTGGAGGCAGAAATAAAGAGAGACGAAAGAAGGGGTAGAGAATGAGAGAAACGGAGAGAAAGAGAAGAGAAGCATAACTGACAGACATAAAGAAAGAAAAAACGCGTGCGAATTGCCGAGGCGCCGCCCTAGGGGGCGCCAAATCGGGGTTCCCCCTTGAGAAGCGCCAAAACCTTAATTTTGATTACGTAAGCACGGCTATTTGTTTTAAAAAGAAATGTTACCAATCAGATATTTCCCATTGGAAAGAAATGAGTTTCGGAAAAGAAAATAGATGGCAGCACAAGATAAGAGAATATAATTAAATTGTTGGAGGATAATTATCGATTCAATAAAAGTAAAAATATGATAGAAATTTGTAGAGAAGATGAAAGAAATGTATAAAAATATATAGTAGTTGAAAAGAAAAATAGAAATGGTTTTCATCATTCAATAAGTTTAAGCCTACAGTTAATTATATGGCAATGTACGTACAAGGAAGCATTGAATGAAGTAGGAATTGTAGATTTCAAAAGTGCAGCTAGAGAAGCTTCCAAGGAAGAAATCTTTGAATATTGCTGCATAATATAATACAAACATCACAAAATCAAGTAGCAATCGAAGCTAAGAGATTACTGTTATTTTGATGCAATTATAATTACATAATATATTGGTGTTAAATACACGTATACCTACAATAAACGCATTCTTTAACAGTAATACTCGAAGTATTTAAAAATAAGGCTATTATTTTTCTTATTCAATGGGTGAGGTAGGTCAAGTGAGTTTTAAATCACCATTGATGTCCGTAATGAGGCCACGGCCCAAAGGAGAATGAATGTCAACCTGAAATTATACATTTAACGCATATAATTTCATTTCAGTCACGGGAATTTGTGCTAATTATTAGAAGGTCGTTACAGGAGCATGATAACTTCAAGCGGAATGCGTGTTGTTCGAGTATTAGGGGAGGAGTGTTGTTTGCCCCCACCCCGCCTCATTGTAAAACATTAACAGGCTTGATTCCTGCCTGGAAAGAATCCTGCGTACGTCCATGTCTACCACTGAGTTATCAAGCCATCCTCTGACTTGCTCACAACTTCGGCACCTTAGATCTCGTTGTAAGTTCACAATAAAAATTGCACCGAGAAGTTACAGTCAGGCATGTATCTAGAAACACATTTCGGGCGGCGGGGGTCCGACCAAGAGTCTCAATAATAATAACAACAACAACAATAATAAAATAATTAGCATAATTATATTAAATTAATATTAATTAAATATGTAAATATGTAATTAAAAGACGATAAATAATGTATTCCATATCAAGCTTACGTGTAGTTAAGATCGCCAAGATTTGCACAAAAACAACTGCCCTGGCAAGGAAATGAATGTCAAATAGATAAAGAATTGAATATTTATTGAATAACGAAAAAAGAGTAACCAATTGTAATATGCAAAAATAGTTGTACGGTGGTCACTTTTAATTTCCTATTACAATTGACGAAAACTAAAGTTGTTGATTAATATTTCATGCATATTTTTCATAAGTAGTAGAGTGCATAAATCTTTGGAACTGTCCTTCAAAGCCGTGAGAGGCAAATTCCATGCCTTCCAATAAATTCAGCGGAAATGAATAACCATTGGTTACTTATATAACAAATGGTAAACAATTACATTTTGATTAATTAATTTTAATACTTTGTAGCTAATTTTGACCCCCTGGACCCCTTTAATGTGTCCTTGGTTACAGTGTACTTAGAAATGACACAGGGATATAAGTTGTGGGGAGGCCAGCAGTTAGCTTGGTTGACACTCTATATTGCCGATGTAGTCTCTAATTCCGCTAACCACTAGGCCACGGCAGATAAACCCAAGGAGCAATTAGATCCTTTGCAAGGCCTGATGAAAAGCCAACGATTCTCCCTCCTCCTCTACTCTCTGAGGTGAAAGTGAGTTATGTAATTCGTCTTTAACACCTTCTTTACTCCAGCTGATGCACTTTCTCCTGAACAGCAGGGAACAGTGCCAACAGTGTTGCAAGAACATATCTGTGTGCTCTCTCTGACGTCACGGACCGTGTCCGAATCGGGAATTCTAAACTAATTCTTCCTCCACTTATGCTACAATTTATATTGCTATATTCGCTTGAATTCTACACTGGACTGACTTAAAAGGTTTGGGACCATTGCTATGCAAGCAGCTTCCTTAATCTTCCTTAGTTTCCTATTTGATTCTTTGTGTAGTACTGTTACGATGCTCCACTGAATTCAATGTGATTCACTCCATGCATGTTCAGGCTACTTTGGCCTATCTGTTTCGCCTTTGCATGTGTGTTGCTCGTTTGGTTCAATCCATGCTTTAAGCTCACATTATGCACAGATAGACTTAGCCGGACTGGGCTTAAAATGGGATCCAACGGGTATCGAACCCGGGGCACAACGCGACGACGTTGCCACTGCACCATCGGGAAGGCCCTGTGTGTTTTTCGTCTATCCTCTTCTCTATTGGTGAGCCCAACATAAGAGTTCAGTATAGGGCTTATGGCGACAGTTTTGCTGCATGGTGTGTAGTAAAAGAAAGCTCCAGCGCGCATCGAGCGTCCGCTGAAGTACTACACGTCGCAATAAAAGTTAGAGATCAACGGAACGGGCACTGTTCAATACAAGAATGCAAATCATTCCTCCATGATTTGGTGGGAAGCTGTTCTTTCTTGTGGCTGTGGTCCAGAATAATGACGGTCCGTGGAAGGAGATTTGGAAATACCCATTCCTGAATGTGCTTGTCATACGTCTTGCTGTCCATTTTATCGTGCACGTCGGCGGTGTGTTTTCTTTCTTTTAAGTCCATTTTATGCACAGAAAGGCTAATCGGGACTGAACCTACAGTCTAAAGTGAGATCCAAACCACTATGTGCCTCCACCGGGTATCAAACGCGGACCCCTTGATTACGAGGCCAGGACGTTACTACTGCGCCATCGGGGAGGCATCACATTTTTCGTCATACTGTACCATTTGAAACAAAACCATGTTCATTACCGGCATGCACCAAAGCAAATCTCGCCTCCCGACTTGTATGTGCTCTCAAACCACTCTAAAGGCCGCAAAGAAAGTCTTTATTGTTCTGTCCCTTCATTCCTTTTGCACAGTAGCGCCAGCATTAATCCACCACAAAATATGCTGTAAGCATTACGTAATACTGAAAATATAATGTGCAGATTTGCAAATTATTCGACACATCAAAAAGAGTGTGCTCAGTGTTTTCGAAGGGCAAGGAGGGGAGGTACGTATATTTTTTTAGTAGCCGGTCATAATTTACCATCTTTGCGTTCAGATTCTTCTACTGGATGGGCACAATTGATGTTGCTCTACTTAGAGCACTATGGATAGTGGCGTGCCCAGGATTTTTAAAAGGGGGGTTATGTACACTTTTCCTGGTAGTCGGCTCTCATTTTGCCATCTTTTCCTACCTTTGATGCTCTTTTTTTTAGGAATGCTGGGCTAAAGAGGGGGGGTTATAACCCCCACCAATCCCCCTTGGACACGCCACTGACTATGGTGCCCGTTCGAAGTAACGGATTGGCTAGAGAGGCTATGGAGACCACGGGGAAGCGAATGCTGGTCAAAAAATTTGAAATTTTCACCACTAGCTTGAAATGTGGCGCTGAAGTAACAACAACCAGTAATTTCAGCTTATGTCGGTACAGCAATGTTCAATATTCACCCTGTTAACACGAGCAACCCTTTGGAAGCATACGACAGTGTGATCAATGGTCGCACGAAGAGTTTCCCGGGATGTCGATCAGCGACACATTTCAAGCTGGTGGTGAAAATTGGAACTAGTTTGTTCATCAATCAGCATTCGCTTCCCTATGATCTTCATAGCCTCGGCTCCAGAGGGCTCTCAAAGAGGGCAACTTTAATTGTAGTCACCCTGTATGTAAGCTCGCCAACATTCACCTGTTATGTTGTACATGCATATTTTGCTAGCTTGTATGGAGTCTTCTGGTTTGTTTGATTGGAGTTATTTTACTTCGATTTTCTGCCACTTTCTGGTTTGGTGTTTGATAGTATGGTTCTTAGTGTCTTCTTGCTGCTGAATGATGTCCTAAGTCGGAATTGGTTCAAAATTATAAATTCTGACCCAGTTACACCTCACTCACTATACTTGTAAGTTGCAGATAGGGCTCTTCAACGAGCAAAGCCAAACGTTTTTGCCCTTTCAGGGAAAATGGACATGGAACGACAGGGTTTTGTAAAAGTAAGCCCTGTTTCTGGCATTTCGGAGTGTCCTTGCTGATAACACCTTCATTTACTTTCTTCGCGGAGAAAGTCAACTCTCTCTCCGTGTGTTTGCTCTGTGGTCGCTCGCAATTTCCACCCTCTGCATACGCCTGCTCCAACCGCCTCATCCCGGAGATCAGACGAGAGTCACGTGAAGGCGTGCTGCCGCAAAACAAATTCCTCTTCGTAAACCCTCGGATCTGTGTTGTGCTGGCCGTAAAAAAGAAGATCAGAGGTTGCCAACTTCCAAAACATGTTACTAGTTTGCATTCTTTCTTCGCGCCACTCTGCTATACCGCTCGCAATTCAAACTGGCGGCTGTGAAACAGCGAATCAGCGATCAGTTGACTCCTCTTCGACTGACATCGGGCATTTTCGAGTCACAAGGCACCGGAAGTTCCTGGCGGGACGAAACAAATGAGCATCGGATACATAACATGTTGCCAAACGTACTGTAAAACGGGGGGGGGGGGGAGCTGATGAGTGCCGTTACTGGATAAAATATGTACAATAGTACACAAAACACTGTACAAAGAAGCCAATAAAAACAAATAACAAAAACAGACGTGCGGTTAGCAACATTGGAACGGAAGTGCGATGTTACCCCTACATCTTTTTTCTTCGCAACTTAGGTTGTTGACACTCATCGAGCCACACACCCCCGAAGACTATTGGTGAACAGATAGAGTTATGTACACTCTGTCCCAGCTAACTGTAGAGCAGGCAAACGAAAGCAAGTCTCTGGGCAAGTAGTGACGGGAGACGGCTCCACTAATGAACACGTCGCAGTGGTAGCGTCGTTGCCTTGTAATCAAGGGGTCCCGGGTTCGATACCCGGTGGAGGCACATAGTGGTTCGGATCCCACTTTAAACTGTAGGTCCAGTCCCGATTAGCCTTGCTGTGCACAAAGTGGACTTAAAACACCAAATCAAAGCAAACCAAACTAATGAACACGTGAGAGAAACGGAATTGAGTGGAGTGGGAGGAAAGCAACTGCCTTCCCAGTAGCATGTACATCTTCGCTCTGGCCAGTCAATTTCCCTCGCTTCTCTGACGCAATGCGCGGCCTTGCTCCACAGTGTGACAGGGTATATATAGGCCAGCAACCAGTTGGGCCTGCGATCAGTGAAGCAAGCATGCCAAAAGAAAACAACAACCAGATGGCGCCAATGAAGCAGGTGTCTGACGCTGAGTGGTGGATGCGTGTCACGTGTATGATTTTTACGTCAAACGTTTTGGCGAGAAGAGAACAGAGTTATGCGTCATAGACTGCAACTAAATTTCGTACTATACCCACGGCCATGAAAACAGGCGGCAGTGCCATCCCTGGCCTTGCGAGCAAATACTGTCAGTTAGTATCACATGGATGACAAAGACCAACTCTACAACAAAATCTTTATTTCTCTTAAATCTCCGAACACACGGGGTTGTGCTCTGATGCCACCCGCCTAATTTCATGACCGTGAATACAGTAAGCGTATTGGCCAATAGAACACAGGAGGACTGGACCTACAGTTTAATGTAGAGTAAGATTATTTTCATAACATCCCCGACTGTTGTGCATTTGCAGCTTGGGAGCGAGTCACAACTTCCAAAGCAGCCAATCAACAAGCGAGCTACTGAAGTCATTCCAACCCGGCACCAATCGCGGACCCTGTTCCTCACGCTCCTCGCTGTCGGTAGGCTCACTAGCTAGACTCGCGCAGTAAGCCAGAGCTGTTCCGAAAATAATCTGACTCTAATATTCTAACAAGTACTGAATTGTTCAGCTATTGGGATTGTGTGATATATTCACGCACTCCTAACGGACCCCAAATTTCCTCATAGCACCCTTATATTTTTAAAAAAGGCCTAAATTTTGCAATTTCGCTTTAAATTTACCCTTACACCCCTTAGATGAAGCGCTTGAAGTGTAAATGGCTAACTGGGGGATGTTTGTTCGAGTATGGGGGTAGCTGGAGAATGCTATTATGGTTTAACATGGAGACAGTGAGACAGCTGAAGGGATGCTTCGCGAAAATTTTGCTAGCTGGGGGATACCATCCCCCTGCAGCCTCCTCACTTCGTGGACAAAACCCTGCATCAATTCATCATTCGGTTCGATGACCCTCAAAGGGAAAGCAACATAACATTTTGCAAATCTGTGAACTTAACCTCACCACTTAAAATCGCAGTCAAGGGACACCGAGTTTTTTTTTGCATACCTTATAATTTGGTCGATTTACGTCATATTTGTACTTCTCTAAGTTAATTGCAATGTTGGGGTGGTTATCGTAAGGAGCACGAAGCCAGATGGTCTAAGTTTGAACCGCCGACGTTCGTGGCAGAGTGGTTAGCACAGCGCGCTACGATGCTACAGGTTAGAATGCCGGCCTGGGCATGGATATTCTATGTGAGTGTCCCGTCGTCAATTTCACAATATCATCAATCATACTCATCGTCGCGATTAGTCAAAATAGGCACAAATGCGTCGCTAAATAACATCAAGAAATGTATGTATGAACCCAGAGCAAGGCATGATAAGCAGCGTTCGTTAAGAAAAACAAAATAACATCCCAGAAAAATTGTTAACAACTGGGCATAACACTTCATACAGAACTAACCCCATCACGTCAGGCAACAAAGCACGACGACCTTCAAGCAAACTCTCAAGACACTCGGGCAACGTCACTCTGATTAGGGAGAAAGGAAAGGTCTTGGTGGGAAAGGGACTGCTGAAGGCGCGTAACCGGAAGTTGAAATGATACCGGCTCAGCAGGTGCAGAGAGTTGACCCTTCCACCTTCTCATGCGTTCGTGGCTGCAAGCAAGCTGCAAGAAGGCAAAGTTGGGAAAAGGAAACATATGCTTATCTTGCAAGCTGATCATTTTTCGTTCATTCAACGCTGCAGTGTTGCCAGAACGAAGAAGCTTCGGTAAGCAAACAAACAACTAAATCCATTTATTAAGATTTACCGTGAATAACAATACCGAATCCAGAAGACTGCGCCTCCCCCTCCTCCTCGGCTCTACAGTCACCAGTCAGGGACAGAAACTTGTCTCCCTCTTGGGCCATTCCATGTGAAATCAACCATTGAAGAGGCACTTTTAAACCTCACATATTTTGATTTATTTGAAATTTGACATACTGAAAGGACCACCTGAATATGCCAAGTTGCGGATCCATATCTTTTGCATTTCCGAAAATACAGTGTTGCAAACTATGCGATTTTGACAATTTTCTCCATCTTGTTAACTTTAAATTGCAATATTTCGGCAACCAGGCCACCTATAGAAGTGATTCGGACGGCGTTGGAAAGGTCGTGAAGGGTTATTTCACACGAGATATAACATGTCTATGCCAAGGTAAAAAAAACAATTGAATGTGGTGTAAAGAAAATGTTGGTAGACATTTTCTTAAAAATGGGTATTTTAATTTATTAAAAAAAATACATGTCATACATACGCTATTACTCAATAATTGTACAAAATTTTAAAATGGGACACTAATGGGATCCAAAGTTATGTTAGATTTAGTTTAGGGTGGGTTAAGTAATGCATGATAACAGATTTTGATAGACAAATTCCTAATATTGAAAATTAAAAGTGTAACAGACATGAAATACAATATTGCTTGAATTATCGTACATGAAACTGATGTTTACATACCCAGTTATTAGAAATACAGGGTGATTCAAATGTCCGATCCCGTTGTTAGTGCACATACCAAAAAATGTAAAGAGGGCAAAGTCGTTGACAATAGATGAGTTTCAATGTAAAGTGCTTGAATTTTCAACGTATCGTGCACCGTTCAGTTTATACACTGGTACGAGCCTCATTGTTAACAAAAAAAGCCACATGATTGTATCGGAATACTGTGTGTCATCGCAATACCATACGTACTGGGTAAATGAATTGATGACGATAATTACAGGTCAGGTAAACAAGTAAAAATGTGAATATGTGACACTCGCAGTGAAGTACTTGCGTATTGCAGCCTGATTCTCATTTGTTCGTCTTCTAGCAATCGGGAGACCCTGACATATTATATCTCGTCTGAAATAGCTCTTCAATACCTTCCCAACGCCGTTCGAAGCACTTCCATAGGTGCCCTGATTGCCGAAATATTGCAATTTAAAGTTAACAAGATGGAAAAAAATTGTCAAAATCGCAGTTTGCAACACTGCATTTTCGGGAATGCAAAAGATATGGATCTGCAACTTTGCATATTTTCCTACCTCAGGTGGCCCTTTCAGTGTGCCAAATTCAAATAAAGTGAAAAATGTAAGGTTGAGGACCTTTTTGATTTCACGTGGAATGACCCACTTACCAATTTCTCTGCCTTTTCCCATAATCCATTAAAATCAATGGGGCCATGCAGGATTTTTTCTCAGGGGGCAGAGTAATAGAAACTTTTTATTATTATTATTAATAATTACTAATATTATTATTGCTATTATTACTGCTATTATTATTGTTCTTGTTGCTGTTATTATTATTATTACATTACTATTACTACTAATACTATTTCGTATGTTTTTGTATGTTTTTACTTAATTACATTCATTGATAATTTCCATATTCTGTATATCTATATGCAACTGCATAACTGCATACTTAACATTAATTCATGTAAGGCAAAAAGCTGTTTTGTATAGTTATATAATCAGTGTAAAATAAACTGTAAGCTTCAATGTAACCCTATTTCAAATAATAATAATAATAATAGTTGCTGTAACTAAGGGCCTGTAAGTCACAGAAAACAATACTTTTTGTTATAAAATATCTCTACAATTTAATCATTCGAATTTCATTAACTCTTTCCAGAAATCTCAGGGGGGGAGGAGCGCCCATGATCATTTGAGATTTCCCGAAGAGTAGGGGATCCCGAAATGTCTGTGTTTGAGTTTGGTGCGATAAGTGAACACGTAAGCACGTCTTTCTCATCACAGACGTCGTAGCAGTTTCAGTTCGCAGACGAGAGAGCATGCAATGGGGACCGAATGTCGTGAACGATTGACACCCGCGTGCAGTGCGACAGGAAATGGCCTTCATAAAGTGCAAAAGAGCGTATCTCACGCATCTTGGAAGGACGTTACATTTCTCTCCCCCCTTCCCTTCCCGCTATTTCTCTTTCGTCCGTGCGTGAAATCCTTCCGAAGCGTTTTATGTTTGTTTCGTGTCCGAGTTTCATCCTATTTATGAAAATTCGGAGGAGGTGACGTGCGTGCGCACCGAGACAACGCGCAGGGGTTAGCGCGATTTGACGCGTCGCCGATGTCAAGACATGCGATGGGAGGTTCAGTTCGTTTCCAGGAATCGTTTTCGGTGAACCAGTTCGCAGGTGGGAGCCGTTCTGGAGGATCCGTTCGTATAGATCACATGCTTTTATTCTTAAACATTTCTTTTTTACTTGAGCACGGTCACCATTAGGAAAAACAGGAGCTGCATTCTATTGCAATAATAAACAATATGTAATAATTTATAAATTAAATAATAGGTATAATTTGTAAAATAAATAATTGGCAATACTTTATTATTTCTCCTTCCCGTCTACATCTATTTATCCTGCAGAATCTGCAACCGATGCAGCTTCTGTGTTAAATTCTTTACATCGATTGATTGATTGGATTTATTTTATTTCGCTCTTCTGCCATTTTTGGCTAATCGCGGAGAGGACGAATGGTGAATGATGATGAAAGTACAATCACAAATCAAACACTGGCTGCAAGTCAGGCGCCAGAGCCTTCCAAGTCTGCAAAATACGGCTCAGGATGTACTACGCGGAAGTGACTTCAGAAAAGTCCGCCCTTTACATCCTCAATTCTTTACGGTTTACAGCCTCCTCAATGGAGCAGTGGTAACGTCGTCGCCTTGTAATCAAGTGGCCCCGAGTTCGATACCCGGTGGAGACACATAGTGGTTCGGATCCCACTTTAAATCGTAGGTCCAGTCCCGATTAGACTTTCTGTGCATAAAGTCGACTTAAGCCCAATACTCAAACTCTCTACAGTTCACCTATCAAGTGGGTTGGTATAGTGTGAATCAGTGGGGGTGATTGGGTTCCAAAACCGGAGGGGGGGGCAAGGTGCCGAAACTGAGGGGCAAAGACAGTATATTTCCCTATCTAGATAAGGTTTAGCATAAGGGGGCAAAAGTGGCGAAAAGTGCGGGGGCAACTGCCCCCCCTCTCATCCCCCTAATCGCCGCCACTGGTGTAAATGCAAGAATATTAACTCAGAAGGTAATGACATGGAGATTGACGAGCGTTGAAAAATATAGTCATGCATGTAGAGTGAAGTAAGTGTACAATGGGTTCGTTATTTATGTATGTGGTTTTATTAACCGCAAACAACATTTTACACAATCCGTGCTTGTACGTTAACCATATTACCAACTCGAACAAAAACAGAATATTCCCTGACAACATGCAAGTTGTCTTCTTCTTCTTAACAATGTAATGTAGCACATGTATACGGATAATAAAATACTAAAAAAGGCAATGTCAATAAAATTCTCACCTCTAGTTCTAAATCAAGGTGCGAAAATCGAGTGGAGGGACAGGAGGCACTTCCCCAACAATCTTGTCCCAAAAATTCCGGTGGGGGAGAGTGTTTGTTATAAGAACGAAGATATACAACTAGTTGTAAGTTCAAATTTACTTTACTAAGAAATAATTAAAAACACATAGAAAGAACGAAGGATAATGGCTGTCTCGGTGTGTCTGTAGTATGTGTGTGTTTGAGTGTTGCATGTTTTCTGTCTCTCTCTTCCTTTAAAGACACCATTAACATATCTGCACCAATAATAATATATGTACAATAAAAAGTAAAACAACAACGCAAGTTAAACAGGTGTATGAAATCTAATTGGTTTGTATTAATAAAAACTAAACATTAAATAATAACTTCAATATAATAAGATAATCTCAAGTATTTTGCAATTTATTGCCATCTTTAACCAGTTGATAAAGTTGGTAAAGGATTTAGTTTGCCACAAATGAATTATTTATATGTATTTAATGTATTTATATGTACAGTAAAACCTCGTTAATCCGAACTAATGGGGGGATCCGTTGACCGGTTTAACGAAAGTCCGGATTAACTGAAATAACCTAAAAGAACAATAGAAAGTGCATTAAAACTACGTTTTTAGCAACAAAACACGTTTATCATGGTGTATTTAAAGGGCATAGGCCTAAATACACTATACAGTACAGTACAAAGTCTGCGGGAAACAGATTTTCATTAGTGGTTGACTGCCTTTTGTTTGGGAAGTTCTCCCATGGACGTTGGATATTCGTATTCTTAGCCGTTACGGAGCAATATGACGAATGCTATTGTTGACTTCTAGCCACATTTAAAACCTTACATTCTGCTTTTTTTTCTTCTTTTTTTTGCCTTTGCCCTGATTAAGCGAAGTCCGGTTTATCGGGGTCCGGATTAACGAAGTTCTGCTGTATTTAAATATTTAGTGATTTACCATTATATGCAGCACATATTAAATATGTACGTGTGTGAATTAAGATTCCCCCTTCAATGATTTCACACCTTACTCTAAATTATAGACAAACGAAGCACACTCTTATGTTTACCAAACCTGTTCCGTTAATTGCAAACCAATGTGTAAAAAGCCAACCATCTTCTTCTTCTTTCTTCTGGCCCTATCAACTTCATTTTGATTTTGGCCAACTGTTCTGATTATCTGTACTGAAGAAAAGACCAACCAGTGCCATCTATGGTGTTCAGTGTTATCCAAAACAATAGAACAACGTCGAGCGTTATAAGTTAGTTGTTCATAACACTCTGTATTATCATATGTAGTTTACAGTTCACTTATATTTCTATACAACAAATCCACGTGTAATCATTACGCGAGTGTATTTTCGTATCATAATATCAGCGGTAAGGATGCACAACAGTCCGGAGCCGCAACAAAATCAGTTTCGCTTATCGGTAAAGCTAGAACAATATATAGAAAGAGTGCTTTGTAACTAGCAAGACCTGTGGTCGAATACTGGTCGCATATTATACATGTAAACATTTCAAAAGAGAGCTCCATAAGTCCCCTCACAATTATCTTCTGCTGCAGACACAGCCAGGCTAAGGCTATAGGGACTGCACCTAGTGTTAAGTGGGATCCGAACTACTATATGTACCAATGGGTATCGAACCCACGACCCCTTGACTACATTACCACTACGGCTTCTGGGAGGTTCAAGTAATTATTGTTCATTCTCATCGTCGTGATTAGCCGACCTACGTGGCAGAGTGGTTATCACAGCGCGCTGCGATGCCAGGTATCCCGGGTTCGAATCATGTCCTGGGCATGAGTCTTTTATGAGTGTTCCTTGATCGATTTCATCGTAGCATCACTAGACCTCGGATATTTAGGCTAAAAAGTATGCTTTTAGGTTCCTGAAATAAACTGTAAAAATCCTATAGGTTCGAAAAATCCTAAAATAGGCCCTAAAAATCTTGTTAGACTCGAAAAATCCTGAGGTAGGTTAAAAAAACTTAAAATAGTTCAAAATTCCTGAAAAATGCTGATTAGGTATAGTCACCGGCAATGAAAATGGGACACCTATATCCTGAAATACGTACTATCTTGCATAACGTTATGTGTGTTGCTGTTGCCTAACCCTACGGCGATGACAGAACTTACGGTTGGAAATTTGCTATTAAAATCTACTCTTAATCGCCTCATAGTTAGGCAACAATCTGTTTTTCATGTTATCCACAGTCAAACTCCGCAATTTTGTCTGTGAGGATCATTTTATATGATGAATTTTTTTTTTTCAACAAAAACATAGTCAGTGGTGCAAACTTCAATGTTTGAAATGTTAGTTTGCAAGGCGTGAATGCCACAAAGCACCGAAGTGACGGGAAAGTGAGCAAGACCACACAGATCAGACATCTTTGGATTGTACAGATAACAGTGGCACCAGACATTTTGCTTTGTTTAGAGCTTTGAAAAATCACCATGGACTTGGAGGAAGGGAAATCGACGAAGAGTACACGTTCGTCATTGAATTTTTTCGTGACCAAACAAAGCAAATGCCTCTGTGTGACATAAAAATCCTGTAAAACTTTTTAAAACATATAAAAACCTAAAAAAAGGCTTGATTTAGACACATAAACCTAAAATAGGTTCTAACAAGCAAAATAGGTTTTTTTAGGAGCTATAAAACTTCATCAGTTGTTGGCGGTTTTAATGAAACGCTGACATAACTTAATATTTCTTACATACCTGTAAAGGAAAAAATAGGTTAAAAACCTAAAATCACTCGCACCAATCTTTGCGATTAGCCAAAATTGGTGTCCCCTCCCTTAGAGTTCTTGTAAATATTTGATTATCATATTCTATAGACATGAACGTCTCTAGCTGTTGCCGTTCCTGAGATACGGGTGGCAAACAGGGAGAGTGCTTCTCGCAGCTTCGTCAAATGAAGTGCTGACAAAATATTTACCCGTACACCGAGTTGCTGAAACGGGGGGACAATGGGGAAGGTCCATTTTTCAAGACAATGCACCTTCGCATACCCTGTCGTCATAGCAAATTCATTATCGCCCCACCACATGCAACCACTTGCCTCCACCAACATTCCTCGTGTCCTCATACGTTCGCATTGACTCACGGTGAAGCCGGCCACCAGGTATGATTAATCAATCAACATATCGTTCGTTCACCAGGCGTGATTAATGCAACAGCATGCAACGGACACGGACAAATCGCTTCGATCGATCCCCCCTCCCCTAGCTCCGTTTTGCTCCGTTTGGTCCACAAGAGATGACGTAGTACGGTTCGAGCATAGCGGCAGGGGCAGGTTTCAACTTGATTCGTGCGCCGGATGACATGTTTTCGGAAATCTCCTGGGTTCGAAAGATTGCGGCCCCTCACAGAAGGCCAGTCCCAAGCTTTTCATGGTGAATGCTGCGGTTACAGCTTCAAACGGAATACAGAGTGTCCCAAAATAGTGTGTACACTTTTTGAACGTTAATGTGGCGGAGTGGTTATCACAGCGCTCTACGACGCCAGGGTCTCGAGTTCGAATCCCGACCTGCGCTTCGGTGTTCTTTGTGAGTGTCCTTTCATCATATCATTCATCCTCATCTTCGCGATTAGCCAAAAGTGGCAGAAAAGCGAGTAAAATAAACCAATCAGTCAATCAACCAATGAAACATCGTCTGCAACGTTGTAGGACAGATTGACAAACAGAAGTTTTAGTTTCCACGGGAAGGTATGTACAGGTAGTCCCAATCCCATGTCTCACGTTATTCAGTGTCTGTGACTTCGTGGCGTACACGTCATTCTTCACAGTTTCCCCACAGGTAGAAATATAACGGTGTTAAATCGGGAGATCTGGGTGGACATTCGATACTTCTTAACGTTACTCGAAATACAATTGTTCACCTCTGCCACTGTATGCCTACCGTCTGGCGGGCTGTGACGGAACTATAAACAACAGAAGGCCTAACACACTCAGCATGGATATTGCAGCTTCACAGCTTCTCTCTCTCTCTCTCTCTTATTAACCTTCAAAGAGTGCAAATAAACACTATTTTGGGACACTGTAATAATGATACGTCGTCCATTAGTGTAACATTTTCCCCCCATAAAAGTTTTCTTTTTAGTTTTAGTTGTAAGTGTATTTGTGCACAGACAGGCTAATCGGGACATGGGCCTACAGTTTAAAGTTATTTCTAACAGTTCTCGTGGCAATTGCAACGTTTCCTATGTTATTCCATCACAGGTAAATATATACGAGGAGCGGTTGAAAAGTTCTTGGCTCGGCAAAGAAGAAAATGCTCTAGAACCATGAAACTTTCCTGCCGTTCCACTTATATACCACGAAGTTAAGCACACTTGGCACATCATGTCTCGAGTTTCTTTAATCCTCACAAAGATAATTATTTTGTCTGGTCTACAAGAAACTGCTCGGTTGCTGTTATCATCTCAGAATCCTTGCAAAACATCTCTTCGTTTAAGGTTAGGTCCGACGGAACAAGATCTGGTGAGTAGGGTGGATGGTCTGTGCGCTGAAACACCAAGTCCCTGAAAACATCCGCGTGTGGGGGAGCATTGTCCTGCAGAAACTGAATACGTTTTCACATTCTTCTTCACCATGGCTACTTCAATGACTGAACAAATTAAAAATGGGGTTATGATCTTGTAAGTTGGCACATTATGCTGGGAGATAACAGATGCCAAAAGAGAAGGTGGTTTGGCCACTTGCCTATGTACGGTTCTTTAATTTCTCTTCCCTAACTTTCTAGGATAATCGCGACAATGAGGATGGACGCTAAATTGATAATTGGGGAAATATACACAATGACTTACCCACCATGCGAATAACTGCCAGAACCAGAGTTATGTTTACATTTGTTCTATTCGATCAATAGGCCTTTTGGCCAATCGTGACGATGATAAGATGAGACTGATGAGGGGAACACTCATAAAGGAACACTAAACCAGAACAGGCCTATAGCCGGAATCGACCACTTAACCTCTGAGGCTACAGGAACTGACGAAATAAGTGACCGGATCTCTGGCTTCATAGCGCACCGTGATAACCACTCTAGAACGGAGGTAAGAGCTACACCGTGTCATTTCATGTGTCTGTGTATAGACATGTTAACGTACAACAGTTTTCCAGCAAAATTAGCATACATCAACTGAAGCCCAATTATGCACAGTGGTCAATCAGGCCTGAACTACTAAAATGTGCTTCCCGGAATCATTGATTACATAACGACACTAGCGTACGGATTCCTTCCAGGAGACTGGAATTGTCAACATCCCTTTGAGATGCTAAAGGGATATTAGTTATTGGCTATCTTCAAGAGGGAGAATGGATGATAGCGAACAACTTCAATCACAATCCAGTGCGCCATATTTCGAGCTTACAGATCAAATCCCGTGTTGAAACCATGCTGGGTAAGCATTGTGCGTATGATTATTGTGATCACATGAGAAATATGTGCTTTTTACCTTTTCCGAAGCTCTACAGAAACCGTGCGTAAAGTGGTTAAATTAAAATTTTCTCGCTGTGAGAAGACTTCTCATACGCTTTCCTTAACACACACGAATCTGTTAGCCCGATTTCTTCCCAGAGTTCACTGCATGGTGACGTCAAGTTGAATATAATCCATACTATTACAATGCTTTAAACCGACTACATAAAAAAATCGCGGAGAACAGACCCGATTTGCAGAAAGAAAATAACTTTTCAGCAAGGCAATGCACCTGCCCACAAGTGTGTTTTGATGGGATGGAACATACACCTTATTTCCCAGATTTGGCTCTCTCCGACTTCTATCTCTTCCCAAAACTAAAACTCTTACTCGCTGATCAGCTTTCTTCATCCAATCAGTGATTGAAGCTGTAGAGAGTTATTTTGCAGACAGTGACGTGCCCATAGTGGGGGGGGGGGGTGGTGTCATAACCTCCCCTTTGACCCAGTACTAAAAAAAAGATTGTCAAAAGCAGGAAAAGATGGCAA
The DNA here is from genome assembly GCF_977018435.1 of Lepisma saccharinum. Classification (NCBI taxonomy): domain Eukaryota; kingdom Metazoa; phylum Arthropoda; class Insecta; order Zygentoma; family Lepismatidae; genus Lepisma; species Lepisma saccharinum. The sequence goes on along the minus strand of NC_139240.1, from coordinate 34,109,361 downwards.
AATGAGGACTTCTACTAAAAGGATTATGCGTAACCCCACCCTTTCGAAAATTATGAGTACTCCACTGTTAGCAAACCTTACGCAAAACCACTTCAGATACAGGATAATGGCGTCGAAGCATCGCTGGTATAAATGTATGGATTTTATGCGATTATGTAATAATTTTGAAATTATTAATTTGTCCGTTCATTGTTAGGCCGAGAACTTTTCACACCACCCTCGTATTATGGTAATCAACGTTTACTTTTGTTTGTGTTCTTAAAAATGAAGCCTTTAGTTTTAAACTGTAAGTGGTTAAATAGGGGAAACAGATTGTGAAACATAACAAAGTTGTAAAAACAGGACGTCTGGCAACACTGTATATGCGCTACCGGGGGCGAGAGTTTATCTAAAACAGTAAGTTCACCTGCGATGGTTAGCGTACTAAGAACTGTTTCATTAAACACTTCTACCACCTTCCTTGTCTCCATCATAACGACACGTTCTGTGTCATTCGTCCAACACGCCGAGGGAAAGGTTGATGTAACGTTTTCATTTAAGCCGGGAAGGGGGAGGCTGCAAAAGCCTGGCGAACGTTAAGCTGTTAGCCGCCAGATAGCAGCACGTGCTCCACATTAAGCGTAATTGTGTAATCTGTTAGGAATTCTTGGGAAAGAGTAATGTGTATGTGTGCGAGAGTGTGTATAATAGCTCTGTGTCAGCGCGCAACGATAGGCATTGTGGGGAACACGCTAAAGAGGAGATATCAAGAGTTAACAGTGGAGAATCAGCAACGGGCAGTCCAACAGCCCTTCATTTCGGTTCATTATACAGTAAACACTCGTTAATTCGAGATATGCTTAATTAAACAAAAACACTTCATTCTAATCAAACTTTGATGAAAATGCAAGGTGCAAATTCACAGAGAACTGGGGGTAATTTTATGCACAGAGTGAGTCAGAATAGTGTGCACACGTTTGGTCGCATGCTGTGCTGACAATATTGTGTTAGTATTGCTATATATATTTTATTGATTTAAACTGTTTATTTGATTGATTTAGTTTCTTTACTTCGCTTTTCTGCCAATTTTGGCTAATCGCGAAGTTTGATGAAGGCATACTCACAGAGAACACTCATGCCAAGGCGGAGATTCGAACCCGGGACATTTGGCGTCGTAGCGCGCTGTGCTAACCACTCAGCCACGGAGGCCGGTAAAGATGAGGATGAAGGGTGATAAGATGATATGGGTGAAAGGATAATCAGAAACTTATAGGGACGTCACAACGCGAATCTCAGAGGATGAAACTGGCTGCGTGTCCAAACGCCAGAGCATCGCTAGTCTGCAAAATGCAGTCCAGGGTGTTTGCAGGCCACCCCTCACACTTCGCTTTCAGCTGTTGTCTGTTTACATCAATACATAAGCGTCATTGGCGTAGACAGCGTCTCCTGACTATCCACGTCAGTACTTTAGTACCCAGAAAGGAAATACTAAACGCTGACCTCCGTGGTGAAGTGGTTAGCACAGCGCGCTATAACACCAGGGGTCTTGGGTTTGAATCCCAGCCTGTGTATTGGTGTTCTTTGTGAGTGTCCCTTCATCAATTTAATCATACCATCACGCATCCTCATCGTCGCTATTAGCCAAAGGTGGCAGAAAAGCGACGTTAAATAACAAAAATTAAACATAAAGTTAAAACCCAATCACTAATTATTTACTAAAGATAGGAGTTGAAAGAAAGACAAACACTGTCTTATACAGAACCATTTTTTGGATTCCTTCCAATGACCTTTCGGCTACCATTTAAATCGCTGCAACCAAGTTCTAAGCCCGTTTACCCCCCCCCCCTCCCTCGCCTCATCTAGTGACCTACTTTGCATCTCCCAGTTACTGCGAATTGTGTGGGTAGACATTAGGGAAAAATGCACTTTACCAAACTGTCCCATGAGGGAAGATCCTACTTAGCTTTATTTGCCTGTTACCTACATTTTCTACCAGAGGAATTTTCTGACCTTTAAACAGGAGTTTTTTTGTTGTAGAGAAGCGTATATATACAGTGTCATTAAAAAAAAATTGTCCGGGTTTCAACATTTTTTCTCAGCAGCTCATGAAACATTGGCATGCATAACCGCATCAATTCATGGAGACACCCTCGAAGTTTTCTATCTTAACAGGCAGTGCCCTGTAGTTACACATTTGGCCGCTAGGAGGCAGGTTTTAGAAAATGGCGTGTCACGGATTTTTTCTGCCCTCCAATTATATGAAAGTCAGTCAGTTACCGCTGCCCAACGACAAATCACATCCACTGGTGAAATGCACAGTTTCAGGAGACAGGGTGCAAGAAGTAAGGGGATCACGTTAGAGAGACTTTCCAATGGAGTCCTAGAAAATGAGAGTTAACTCGGTAAACTAAAGCGACTAAGAATGAAGCCATAGTGCCTATGCTGCTTCGAGCTTTAACACCTGAAGATCATGATAGAAGTGTGTTGGTCAAAGGTAATTGACTGGTAATTGTACTGATTTTTATTGGAATTCGAGGTCAAAAGACGCTTTCTCAGAGCCGGGACGCGCCATCTTGTAAAATCTGCCTTCTAGCGGCCAAATGCGTAACTACAGGACGCTACTTATTACGAAAGAAAACTTTGAGAATGTCTCCATCAATTGGGTCGGTCTGCTCATAAAACAAAATTGAAACTGCGACAATCATTTTGAATGACCCTGTATATGTGCATTGTGCATCACAGAGTCCTGCATATGCGGAAGAAGAGTGTAAGTTAGTTGGACCACAAGCAAAAGAATCTGCGCAGAACCGCGTGTTATGTGCATCGTGCTCACGCACATGAGCAGGCTGAAGTGGAGCAGGGTGAACGGATGGAGGAAAGATGCGCACTTCTGGCCGAAGGTTTTTTTGTTTGTGGTCACTCTGTAAGAAAAAATCATTTGTTCCGAAAGGAGGAAGAGCGAATTCTGTGCGGTAAGTGCCCCCCCCCCCCCCCATTCCGGGTCAGTGTTCGGAACTGGACCTTGATACCTAGCTCATTACAAACCCATAGCAGTATTACAGCGCCTAGAATAACGTAGTGTGGAAAACGGCATGGTTTTGCTCTCTCTCGCTGGTTCCACTCGAAAATGAAATCCGCTAGAGGCGCTGGTGTTGACCAGAGGTGGTCATTTTCGTTCAACCTCCCTCACCCTCACCCTCACGTCTCGGCTTCGCCCTCACCCTCACACGCCCTCACCCTCACGACTCACCAGTCGCCCTCACCCTCACACGCCCTCACCCTCACGATTTGCCTTTCGCCCTCACCCTCACAGGCCCTCACCCTCACGACTCACCAGTCGCCTTCACCCTCACACGCCCTCACCCTCACGGCTCAGCTTCGCCCTCACCCTCACACGCCCTCACCCTCACGATTTGCCTTTCGCCCTCACCCTCACACGCCCTCACCCTCACGGCTCAGCTTTGCCCTCACCCTCACACGCCCTCACCCTCACGATTTGCCTTTCGCCCTCACCCTCACGACTCGCATTTCGCCCTCACCCTCACATGCCCTCACCCTCACGACTTGCCTCTCGCCCTCACCCTCACACGCCCTCACCCTCACGGCTCACAAGTCGCCCTCACCCTCACACGCCCTCACCCTCACGATTTCCCTTTCGTCCTCGCCCTCACACGCCCTCACCCTCACAACTCTCCTTTCGCCCTCGCCCTCACACGCCCTCGCCCTCACGGATCGATCTCGCCCTCACCCTCACACACCCTCACCCTCACAAGTCTTCGGAGGGTGAGGGTGAGGGTGAGGTCTGCCCTCATGAGGGTTGCCCTCCGTAGAGAGTTAGCGATGTTTGAAGAAATAACTGGTTCCTTTACCACGTGCATTTCATACATTGAAATGACACGAAATTGTTAACTCATTCATGTGATGGAAGTTAATAATAATGATAATAATAATAAATTTTCTTTATTAAGCAATAAGGTTTAACAATGAGTATCATTTTGGACTAAGATTATTTGAGTTATATATTGGATAATTAATTTACATCAAATATAATTATTATTTTTAATATATTTATTATTTTTAACTATACGTTGTCACAAAAATCGTGTCATATACAGTATTGTGGGTGGGCCACTGACAGTAGCGTCCACTTTATAAACACCTTATCAATGGAAGATGCAACTGCTCCGTCTTTATTTATTGTTGTTTATCACACTATAACAATGATAATATACAAGCATCTGAGTTGTATCAATTCATTCTCTGCCCAGAGATGTTGGACTCGATCTCACTACGTCACAATTACCGGAATTCCATAGATGAGAAAGACTTGCCCCGCAGGCGTTCAAAGCCCCTACCCCCACCCTCTTGTCTGCAAGGACAGTTTGGATTTGAAAAACATTCCATTCACTGATCTTCTTGGAAACCGTGATGGAAATCTGCACCGCGAACAGGAGTATTTAGAGTAGCTTGAAGTCAGCTTGGAAATGGAAATATGTTCACTAAATAGAAGGTAGAAGCTTTTAAAAGGGGGAAATATATTGACGAGGCATAAATTTCGTGGTTATGACGACAGAACAATCAAAGTACAGTAGTACTGTGCTACAATTTTGAATATGTCAGTCAATTTCAAAAATTATTTTTCATTGATTCGTGAATCGCTGATTGTATCGTGTCGTGGTTAAATAAACTTTCCTTTGTCAAACAGACTAGTGCCCACGCTGTGTTTTTGACAATGGCGCAACTACAGGGGAGCAGGGAGGCGCATTGCCCCCCAAAGCTTCGACGGAAGTCAATTCTAAGGGCAAACGTTGACGGCCAAGGGCATTTCCAGAACGCACATAGGAGCAATTGCCCCCCCCCCCCTTGATTTCAAATTTTGTGCAAATAAAAATACATTTCGTAAAATGTTCTTGCTCGCTTCGCTCGCACTACCTGCTTTTCTCAATTTCGTCAAGTTCAGAGCCGTAGTTAGGGGGCGGCGGGAGTCGGCCATGGACGCTGAGCGATCGAAATTTAAAAAAAGCTATAAAAGAGAGAATGCCATGGCGCGCCGTGAAATTATTTGCGTCATATTAAATCAATATTCTTTTCAGTTTGGAAAAATTGGATCTAAAAATTTTCATATACGCTTTGCTCGCAATACAATTGTTTTCTGTAATGTAATATATTTAGGCAATATACATCTGTTGTACATATATGAATTGAATAAATTTTGAATTTGTACACAATTTAGTGGCAGCATGTTGCATATGTATTTTCTTATTTTATGTCGCTCCATGTTGCATATGTGTTCAACATATGATGTACATGAAAGTTATACATGTCATGTGTACGAAAATAATTATAATCGGAATGCATTTATCGTGCATTTTCTGCCATTCAAAAATACAGTTTGTGTGATTGTTTTCCATTATTAGCTAATGTGAAATTGAACGTGTTGAAAAGATATTTCAAATCGTTTGACCAAACAAATACTTTAGCACCGACTTCTACCCCCTTTTTGCGTAATTTAAGAGGATAATAACGTTTTTTGATGCTGCTGCTACTACTACTACTACTACTAATAATAATAATAATAATAATGATGTCATTTTTTACTACTACTACTATTGGTACTTTTACCCTGGTACTTGCCCCCCCCCCCCCCCCCCGCCCCGACAAAAATTCGTCGTTGCACCTCTGCGTTTTGGAATCCAAGGATTCCACTTCTAGCTGGTGGACAATTTAGTACTTCTCCCATTGTAATTGTAGGTGCAGTAGATATTAGCTTATTTGAGCATAAAGTTTACGTCTAACGAATATAAAATATTACTACCTTGTTGATGGGCAATGTACATTGCTTCTTTTTCTTCTTATTTTGAACCGGAGTGGTTAGCACATCGCGTTACGACGCAAGGGGTCCCGGGTTCGACTGTCGGCTTGTGCATGGATGTTTGTGAGTCACCATTCATTAATTTAATCATATCATCTCATCACGCATCCCATCTTCGCAATTAGCCAAAATTGGCACAAAAACGGAGTACAATAAAGCAAATCGATCAATCAATCAAATCGTATTTTGGTTTCTTCACGTTCCAATTATACTTCTCTAGAATAGCAACGATAAAGATACATGAATAAGGAATAGGCGAGGGAACACAAAGAAAAACCAATATCTGGGCACATGAAACTTTTCATTTCATTTTCTCTCCCCAAAAAACTATTTCACTTCATTTTTTTTCGGAAGAAATCCGTCATAATACACGGTCAGTGTTTCGATTAATAAATAATCACATAACAATCACATGCGTTTAACAGAGTGGGTTATGGCAAAGATACTACGAATATCATATGCTACTGCTGCCTACACCCCATGTAATTCGTCTCGATTTTAAGAGAACACAACGTTGCAATTACCAAACATTTAGTTTAGTTTATTTTCCGTCAAGAAAATTTGTTGATTTAACCTCTACCAGGTAAATGGAAATCTGATCGTCATGATATGAATGCTGTTCTTTTAACGAATGTGGTTACAGTAACGTCATTGTCAATAGGGGAAACAGTCGAGTACTCGCTTGCTCCTACCTGTTTGCATATGAGGCATCGATACTGAATGGGAATTATTAAATTATTTCTTTCCCATTCTCAATTCCTTTGCCTCTGTCTACATATCTATACATAATGTGAACACTGAGAAATATTTGACGGCATATATTTCACAAGACCTGGGTAGTATGAGGGGATAGCAACAACAAGTAAATTAAAAAACGAGGAACATAGATAAGAAGAGGAATAAAAAGGACTGATGTGGGGTGAGAGGGCAATATGTTAAGAGAAACAAGTATGTTGTAAAAGAATGCATGCAAATACACACACACACACACACACACACACACACACACACACACACACACACACACACACACACACACAAATATATATATATATATACGTATATACGTATATATATATATATATATATATATATATATATATATATATATATATATATATAAGAAATGTAACTGATACTATAATTGAGGAAATATTTAATTAATTAATTGTCAAGTGCCAAAAAAACAATAGGAAAGTTAAAGAAATATACGATTGGCATGCGGACACTGCGATGTTTTGTTTCACAATGTCGAAAACATTGGCAGACTACTTTTAGAGTTCTATCTTTATTCATCACATCAATCAACAACTTCTAATATTTTTTACGCTTGCCAGATCTTATCCACGACATCTGACAAAAACCGAATTTTTCGTACCCTTGGTTTACGACATAGTGGGTACATATGTTTTTTAAAACTAAACTTGGTACTGTAAGACACACCAGGATCCGTTATTTTTTCTCCTCTTGTTACTTTGCTTTCCTCCCGTTTGACAGTGAAAGTTTTTATGTTTTATGTATGCGTCAGATATTTGGCCTCGAAAGCACTGGAATATTACTAAGTTCTCATTTTTATTTAAAACACAATCGATTTATGATAAAATTACATTACATGATTATTAAGGGATAAATGTTGAGAAATATGCAATACAATAAAATAGACAATACAATAAAATTGGTAGTTATCATTCCATGTACATAATTGAAGGGAAATTGGAAAGATCAAACTCCACTTTTCAGTTTTTAAACCGAGCCCGGAAAACAGTAGATATTAATGTGTACGTGTATAATGTCTAACAATGAGGGTGCAAATTTAAAAGCACTAAAAAGCCGTCAAATAAGCAGACAAATGGGCACAAAAATAAATAAAAAATAAGCACTTAAAAAAAACACCCTAAAATCAAAACACAGATTTATATTTATTTCCCACATGGGAAAAATATGTAATTTTATGTAATGGCCTTGTTTAAAACTATCAGCTGGTTACGTGATTTTCGGCTACTCCGAAAACGTATCCAGGACAGGGTTTGTTTTTCTACCTATCACTTTTAAAAAAAGAGGATAAGCAGTGCTCGAAGTGAGGGGGCATGGTTTCCCCGAGTTAGCAACATTTTCACAGATCATCCCACCCGCTGCCACACTGTTATCATGTCACCACATTAAAGTTAAACTAGGTCGGTATTGCTGCTACAACCGTTTTTCATCTCCTTCTTCTAAGAGAACTACTCCGCGGCGGAGTAGTTAGTACTGCGCGCTACGATGGCACAGGTCTCGGGTTGGAATCCTGGCCTGGATAGGTGTTCTTTGTGAGTGTCCCTTCTTCAGTTTTAAAGTATCATCACTAGGGTGCGGATTTTTGCTTATTTGCCTTCTTTATTCCTTTGCAGAAAAACATAGGCTTCAATGTTTAAAGTTCGTTTATAGTCCGGAAACGCATTTAGTGCGTATAAATGCCTATTTTGAGGGTTAGTGTCTATTTTGCTTAATCGTGGCTAAACATGCCTATTCTGCCTTTTTTGATAACTTCAGCTTGTTTTATGCGTCTTTGGCTTTCCCTACATTGAAGAAGGTAAGCCATTAGTTACATTGAACTGACTGAAATATGGTATTCTCCAAATTTGAACCCACTACTTCCTTTTTTTCCACCAGAAAGCGTCTGGTGTCAACCAGTACTCATCTGCTTTGTTGAGCGTGTGATAGGAGATAGGCAGTGTTCATATGTTTAAAAATGCCTAAGCACAAGCAGCCAGAAGTGTATTAATCAAAAATGGATTGATGCAGAAGGTTGTTTTACGGTTGAAAACTTGATTTTTGTTATTTAGCGCCGCTTTTCTCCACGTTTGGCTAATCGCATCGATGAGGATGAGTGATATGATGAAACTGATGAAGAGACACTCAGAAGCAGTGGCGTGCACAAGGGGGGCTTGATGGGGGTTATAACCCCCTTTCGCCCAGTATTCCTAAAAAAAGAACGTTAAAGGTAGGAAAATATGACAAAATGAGGGCTGACTACCAAGAAAAATATACATAACCTCTCCCTTTCGAAAATCCTGGGCACGACACTGCTCACAAGGAACACCCATGCACAGGCCGGGATTCCAACCCGGGACCCCTGAGTTGTAGCCTTGTTGTACTAACAACTCCACCACGGAGGTCGTCCCCACACGGAAAAGTAATTTTCTGTCAAGCTTGTATGAAGCAGACATCTTTACCTGTTAAATTACTTCCAAATAAACAATTTCTTTCACATGGGAAATATCACATGTACCTAGGTACTACATATGTATAGTTTTATGTATTGCACTTGTTCAAAACTCTGAGCTGCTCACGTATAAATTCCCACTCCTCAGAAAATATTTTTCTACCTCTCACTTCGAGCACTGACACTAAGTCAAACGATATTATTTATTCTAAAATGTTATGCGCATACACAGATGAACAGCTCATCTACTCGTGCAAAAAGTGCAAGTAAAATACATTCAAATAAATAAATTAACCAGGTTGTGTTATCCCAGCTTCCCTGCAAATGATCATTTCATTCAAACTATTGTCAATTGTTTGTGAAATATATGTGCGCAATTAGTATAGTGGGTAACAGAAATTCATTTCTCCGGAGAAATTTTAATCGGAACATCCTTGAAAATATTTTTTTGTTAAAATGGTACAAATTCTTTTTTCATCACTTCAGAACAATTATTCACGTAACAATCGTTAGCTCAAGTTATTTCTGTGAGAATTACTTTAACTGACGATTCTCTGAAATTTGTGAATTGTTAGAGCACTTTTATATGTAAACTGGAATGCTAATTCAGTATGCATGTGCATTGGAAGTAAAAAAATGCCTATTTTAATGTATTTTTATTTTAGTTGCCTATTTTAGAGTCCTTTTTAAGTGCCTATTTGCATCATTTTGGTGCCTATTGCCTGCCTATTTCAGAGGTTTTTAGTGCCTATAAATCCGTACCCTAATCATCACACATCCTCATCTTCGCGATCATCCAAGAAAATTTAAGTAAAATAAACAAAATCAATCAATGGAAATTCGTTCATTAGGCTAAAACTTAATGAAGAAGATTTCAGGCTTAATTCTGCTCCGTCCAGTGTGTCCGGTATTGAGCTACATGTGCAAGTAAATATATCTGCAAAAAGATACCATTATATTAAATTTTAATTTTAAACTGTGAAATGCGAGAAATTTCTCAATTTTCAAGTAAAATCATAATAATTGTATTTGCCACTTTATTCTCACCATTTTTATCGTTGCCATTTTATCCGCTTGCCATTTTCGATTTGCCACTTTTTCCGTTGCTACTATTACCTTTGCCATTTTTACGTAAATTCCACCAGTTTCATGCCCAATTGTTTGCAACTTATGAAAAAAAATTGCACCCTTAAAATAAATTGTGGATGTTCCCAATAAAATGTATCTGAAGAAATGAACTTGCGTTACTCATTGCGCTGATTGCGCACATTACACTAATACGTGAGCTGTTAATTTGTATGGCATTACATTATAGAATAAACAGCATCGTTTGACTTAGCCTATGCAACACAAAGGCACTACACTAAGTTTTTCACATAACTTAGCATTGTTTCATTCAGAACTGAGGCAATGTAAGAGGGTTCATCTCGGTGTGCATTGTTCACCATTTACTCTTGTTTCCTAATAACGCGATAGGTAGAAAAACATTTTCAGAGGAACCTAAAATCACGTACAGAGAACCTGAGTTTTGAGCAAGGATATTTTGTAAAACTATATTGGTATGTGTATGTGGGATAGAATATTTATTTGTATAGTAATTTAACACCAGCTGTCAGTGGGGCCGATATCCGTGGGGAAGTGAATAGCACAGCAGGGGTTCCAGGTTCGAATCCTGGCCTGGGCATGGATGTTCTTTGCGAGTGTTCCTTCATAAATGTCATCATGTCACCCCTCATTCGAATATTCGCGATTAGCCAAAGGTGGAAGAAAAGCAATGCTGAATAACAAAAATCAAATTTTCCGTCGGTGGTTAAACAAACATTTGCAGAAATCCATTTTTAAATCAATACACATCTGGCAGTCTTGTGCTTTTGGCATTTTTAAAAATATGAACATGATATCTCCACAGATAACTGTCTACTTCCTTTCACACACACGCACAACAAAGAAAATGAGTACGGATTGACTGCTACAAGATTTCAGGTGGAAAAAAGAAAAGGGTAGTTAGGCTGTAGGTGTCGTTATGTCCACTGTGATGACTGATGAGTCACCAACAGGTTGTCCAGTTTGCTTACCCCGATTGAGGCTTTGTCAGTTCAACGTCAAAGAAGGCTTACATTCAACATAGGGAAATCCAAAGGTTCATAACGAAGCTGAAATAAGCAAAAATGGCAGAATAGGCATTTTAGGCACGATTAAGCAAATTAGGCACTCACCTAATAGGCATTTATAGGCAATATAAAAATGCGTTTTTGGACTAGAAACACCATGAAACGAATTAAAATTATTAAAGCCTATGTTTTACTACGAAAGAATGAAAATGGCAAATACGCAAAAAATCCGCAAGCTATTGATATGTAAACATCTAAGTTGTGGGATCACTTCATCCTCTGCACAAATATGTTGAACTTGATCTCACTACGTGGCAATTACTAGAATTCCATGGAAAAGGAAGACTTGCCTCGCAGGTGTTCAAAACCCCTACCTCCACCCCATCCTTTGTTGTAAGAGGGACAGATTCGATTTGAAGAAAGACATTTATTCTTGGAAACATGATGGTAATCTCACAGAAGGAACAGGAGCATTTACTATAACTTGGTGAATGAAGAGTTTTGAAGACAGAGTTGACATGGAAATATAATGTACTGGGTGGAAGTTTTTGAAAAGAGAAAATGAATAAGACAGAACAACAATCAAAGTACAAGTACAATAGTACTGTGTTATCATTTTAAATATGTCAGTCAATTTCTACAATTATTTTCCATGGTTAATTGTATCGTGGGGTTCCCTTTGGTTAACTTCCATATAATGTAATGCACACGCTGTCGCTTTGAAATCTAAGGAGGATCTCGGGAATCCACTACTAGCAGACACACAATTTGCTTAGCCCACTGGCGTACGCGGAGGAGGGGGGAATAAGGGGCTACAACCCCTCCCCGAAATTTCTTGACACTAAGAAAATCTAAAGAAGTTGGGAAAACTTCCCTTTAAATTACCCTCCAGCAACCATTTTTTTCTTTGAGTTACTTCTGAAACGAAAGTTTAAAATAATTATTGGAGCTCCTATGTCATGAAAAAGGAAATACAACAGCGAGGCAGTGGCGGCGATTAGAGGGCGAGGGGGCAATTGCCCCCCAACTTTTCGCCACTTTTGCACTCGTACTTTGCTAAACCTTATCTACAAAGGAAAATATACTGCCTTTGCCCCCCCCCCCTAGTTTTGGCACATTGCCCCTGCCGGTTTTGGAATCCAATCGCCGCCACTGCACCGAAATTGATTTACGGTGATGCATTCTATGATCCGAGCAAATTTAATCTCACTCTGATCACTAAAGGTTAGATTCATGGCACTGAACTGACTACATTCAGGTGTAATTGGTACAACTTCGATTGAAATCTCATAATATTTGAGTGAGGTAGAACCTTCTTTCCGGATCAAGTAAAATACGGAGTGACGTGCACTGAGGAGTAGCTAGTCTAGCAGAGATAGATTAATCAATCTCACATATCTAATTTTCAAATCACAATATTTATTGTCCTGTTGAAGCCACAGTTCACATACAACACTTTTCTTTCACATGCTTCTCGTCCCTCGGTGAGATCAGCTGGCAATGAATAGTGTGCTTCCGTGTGCTAAACAAAAGCCTAAAAGGTAGTACAATTTTCTTGCTGAAAAATATTTTTTTGATTTGTGGCGATTTTATCTTGATATCAAGCCAGAATTGCCAATAATGTTATTAATATCTTGATTACTATTTGTATTCTAATTTAAATAAATAGTGTGCTTTCATGTCCTAGCGAATGCCTAAAAGATAGTACAATTTTGTTGCTGAAAAATATTTTTTTGATTTGTGGCGATTTTATCATGATATCAAGCCAGAATCGCCACAATAAACTCATTAATATCTTGATTAATATTCGTGTGCTTATAAAAATTCATAGTGTGCATTCATGTGCTAACTATGTGCAAACGTTTGAGATATAATTTCATAATTTATTAATATGGGGCGATTTCCACTTGACATACGTTTTTCCACCGCCTCACCACTCACCATCAGAAGTTCCAGATAGAAACGAAAAGGCCTTGCCACTGTGAAGGACTTTTAATTCAATGGAAGCATCACACTGTAAATTGTTCGCGACAACCATTCATAATGCGCAGCTCTTCTTGGATGTATCCAATTAAAATCGTGTGCAATGGCATGCGAACTTCTCTCCCTAGACATCACTTTGATCTCGATGCGTTACCGATGCGCTAAACAAATTTTAAGGCATTTTTCTAACACCTCGAAAAGGAGAAAATTGGTACAAGAATTCAGTTATAACTTTTTACTGGTTAAAGATACGTCGAAAAAACCTTCACCATTGCATTTCTCGTGAAATTCTAGCCTGATTTGATATATCATATCACCCCCTTCCCATTTAAAATTCTAAATTTGAATTCAAGATGGCTGACATCAAGATGGCCGTCGACCACGCGGGTGGCGTCAATGTGGTTCCCCCTTGGCCTGATAACGATTGGTCATCACCATTTCCATGTTGCGCGCTGCAGTACCGGGTGTGTTAAGTGACTTTTTGAGCCACCCTGTACAATTAAATTCAACACATTTTTGTACTTAATACGTCATTTGTATTTATTCTTTTACAAACAATATACAGTTCCACTAGAAGGGAATTTTGCAGCATATTTTACTTGCCCTATTAGAAAAATGTTACACCTTTATGCCCATTCGGTTAACCTGCTCATTGTCTCTCCTACTAAATAATATAATTCTAATAATTTGGATAATGGCCTCTCTTGGCTCACCAGAACATGTGCACTTAGAAGATCAAAATCAAATCTTTCTTATTCTATAATTTGATGCACATACACAGATAAACAGGTCATATAATCGTTCAAAAATAAAATAATGCAAATGCTTTCAATTAATCAGGTTATGTTATCTTAGCTTTCATGCAAATGAGAATATGATTAAAATTATAATCCATTGTCAATGAAACATTTGTGCCCAATTAGCGCAATAGGTAACGCTAGTTCATTTCTTCCCAGAAATTTTAATTGGAACACCATTTAAAATACTTTTTTGGTTAAAAGGATGCAAATTGCTTTTCATCCCTTTTTGTGCGTACAATTGAACACAAAATTGCATGTAGTCCAGTTTCGCCTAATCCCCTTTGCCTAACTGCTTATCGGCACAGTACGCGTATAATGTGATTTATGAAATTTAACGGTCTCTCCACAGGCCGAAATGCCTGTTTTTTCATGCTGCATTTATTGAAAAAATGTGTCTTAATATATGTACATTTAGAAACTTTTTTGTTTTACCTACTTTATACCGTACTGCCTATATCTTTACTTTTTACGCCTATTTTTTTTAATTTTCAATTACAGTTTTAGAATGTGTTTTTAAAAAATTGTACATAGCTTAGTTTTCTTTCAAAAACATTATTTATTAGCACATTACGATGTTGCCAGTTGCCAGAAACAATTACAAAGCTGGGAGAAAGAGGTGAAACTCTTATCCATTAAAGTCTTGGAGGAATCGGTGCAGATACTAATTGAAGTGTCAGGAGAAAAAGTTAGCTGTTGCAGAAAAGTGCAAAGGTGTAATGAGTAAAAATGTGGAACTGGAAAACTTGAAAACGATTTGTGATATTCTTAAACCAGAAAAAATATTTTATTCACGATATGAATCCAGTTCTTACAATAGCCTATTTCATGGGTGGTCAAATGAGATCATTCTCGTTATGAAAATCATTCTTTCTGACAGACGGCTATCAATGAATGTTCAAGAAAGTAAAAAACAAAAAAAAAAAAACTAGTGGTTGTGTGTAATCAAGGCAACAAATGAAAGTAAATATGTTGTTTACATGTTGATTTTAAAATGAAATTATAGAGATAAATTATTTGGAACTTTCCCACTTTATTTTTGTTTATTGTGCCTATTTTTTTAATTTGGTGCCTATTTTTTAATTTGGTGCCTATTTTCAACATTATAAATGCCTTTTTGTCTGCCTATTCTAACCAAAATAAATGCCCGAACTCCGGTGCAAGTTATGAAAGTCATTCTTAGTTATCCTTGATATCACACACCTGGTTAGGTTAGATAAAACAAGAACAAGCAGAACATTAAGCGTCAATGAAGCAGCTTAGAGTTTCTAATCCGACTAAAGTCAGAGATTGAAGGGGGACGAGTGGAGGATTGTTTCTGCCTACTAAAAGATCGACCAAGAAATGGAGTCCTATTTTCCTTTATCTTATAGAAAATATAACAAACACCCCCGGCTGCTGGATTGTGTGACAATGCTCCTTTTTCGGAGCAACACCTGACTATTTGGCATGGGCACATGTTGGGAATTGTTTGGTGTTTACTTGGATCAAAATTTCCCTCATTCGCCCTTCCGACCGGTTTAGGCGGTTAGGCGAAATGGGATGCCATCCGAAATTGAGGTATTTGTTCAAATTGGCCAAATGGTTAATGCAAGTTCTTTATATCAGAATTACTTTATTTCACAATTCCCTGCGAAGATGAATTTTTAATTAATACCAGTGGCGTGTCCAGGATTTTCGCAGTAATTTCTATCATTTACTGCCTTTCACTTTTTTAAAATAATACTGGAGCAAAGGGGAGGGGTTAAGATCCCCATCGATCCCCTCTTGGCACGCCACTGATTAATACATTTCTGGCTGTCATATCCCTTGTCATTTTGAAACACATGATACCTCCTCATACAACCACATTTTTTCACAGGCACAACAAAGCAAATGAGTACTGATTGATTCCCACAAATCTTTCAGGGGAAAAAAGAAGAAGGGGAGAGCTGGCGTCGTTACGTCCACATATATGATGAGTCACTAACAGGTTGTCCAGTTTGCTTACCCCGATTGAGGCTTTCAGTCAGTTCAACGTCAACGAAGGCTTACATTCAACATAGGGAAAGCCAAAGGCGCATAACAAAGATAAAGTAAGCAAAAATTGCAAAATAGGCATTTTAGGGACGATTAAGCAAAATAGGCACTCATCTAATACTAATAGGCATTCATAGGCAACATAAAAATTCGTTTTTAGACTAGAAACACCATGAAACGAATTAAAAATATTAAAGCCTATTTCTTACTAGACCCGGTGGAGGAGGCACATTGTAGTTCGGATCCAACTTTAAACAAGAGGTGGTCATTTTCGTTCAATCTCCCTCACCTTCATGCCTCGCCCTCACACGCCTTCACCCTCACGGCTCGCCCTCACCCTCACATGCCCTCACGGATTTTCCTTGCCCTCGCCCTCACCCTCACACGCCCTCACCCTCACGACTCGCCTTTCGCCCTCACACACCCTCACGACTCGACTTCATCCTCACCCTCACACGCCCTCACCCTCACGGATTGACATGGCCCTCACCCTCACACGACCTCACCCTCACGACTAGCCTTTCGCCCTCACCCTCACGCACCCTCACCCTCACGGATTGACATGGCCCTTACCATCACACGCCCTCACCCTCACGACTCGCCTTTCGCCCTCACCCTCACACGCCCTCACCCTCACGACTCACAGGTCGCCCTCACCCTCACACGCCCTCACCCTCACGATTTGCCTTTCGCCCTCACCCTCACACGCCCTCACCCTCACGACTCACCAGTCGCCCTCACCCTCACACGCCCTCACCCTCACGGCTCGGCTTCGCCCTCACCCTCACACGCCCTCACCCTCACACGCCCTCACCCTCACGACTCACCAGTCGCCCTCACCCTCCAACGCCCTCACCCTCACGGCTCGGCTTTGCCCTCACCCTCACACGCCCTCACCCTCATGGCTCGGCTTCCGCCCTCACCCTCACCCACCCTCACCCTCACAAGTCTTCGGAGGGTGAGGGTGAGGGTGAGGTCTGCCCTCATGAGGGTCGCCCTCCGGAGGGTGACCACCTCTGGTGTTGACACCGGGGTACAGCGCTCGACTGCTTATAATGGAAGTAAATGGGGTTTTTGCTGCAACGTCTGATTCTTTTCTTTGCATCTGAAAATTGTTATGATATTTGGTACAGTAGTCGCGAAAATATTAAAGAATATTATGAACCGTCTATCATGACCTGTCCTTGAGTTTTTTATTAACAATACGGAAGAAAACATAGGTATGGATTGTAACACGTAACATGACAATTGCTGCGAGAATTAGTATTGTGTATGCATTATCCTGAAAGGTTCATTAATATTGTCATTGTCACAAATATTATTTTTATGGAAATTCACACAGACAATACTCGTTTATTTTAATTAATTAATTTATTTATTTTATTATTAATTAATTTGCGGTTTATTTTCATCAAGTACAAGGTAGACATTTTACAGCCAAGTCACGAGTAAAAATGCACAGTCCTTAACACCAAAGTTCTACTTACCAATCGACACGAATGTAAAGCAATTTGTTGATAGAGATGACAAGGTACATCGTAATCGGCTATTTCAACTCCATGGAATATGAAATTAAATTCTTTCGAATATCTGCATTTCGGGAAATGACTTCATAATATGTACGCCACGAAACATTTTTTCCCCTTCATGACACTATTTCAATTTTATTAGTATACAAAAATAAACTTGTGTACACAATCCAACGTTTGACGTCCAGCCTCACATGCGATATGTTGATGCTCGTGTTGCGTTGCACATAAAACGTATTTATGTTACTTTTCTGTGTAAATTAATACCATTTCGTGACTGCAAATCACTCCACAAATATAACTGTTTCCATCAATTCACTTACCGCCTTTCTAGAGAAACAAATCTACACAATATATTCCAAAAACTAACTAAGCCGCATTACTTTCATAACAAAATTAGCCGCTGTGTCGATCGCACTGCCATCTACTTGTCATCGTCTCGGGGAACCAGTTTCTTGGGTCGTTTTCCACACTACGTGATTCAAGGCGCTTTAGCAGTATGCTTGCAATGGTGTCCCTCCGGTTCACCGAAACCGAAGAAATTCAAGCAAACACCATCACATGGCAATATCATGGCAACCGTGTTTTGGGACCAAAAAGGTGAAATTCTCGTGGAATTCCTGGAACCGGGACGAACCATCACAGCAAATGTGTATTGCCAAACACTCTAATCTGCGACGCTCCATCCAAAACCGGCGAAGAGGAATGTTACGTTCTGGAATTCTGCTCATTCATGACAACGCCCGCCCACACACAGCTGACCGTACTGTTCCGAAAATTCAAACATTCCGATGGGAACATTTTAATCACCCACCATACAGTCCCGATCTTGCCCCAAGTGATTACTTTCTGTTCCTTCACCTCAAAAAGTGGCTTGCTTCGCAACGTTTCGATGATAGTGAAGTTCTCAAGACATCAGTTCTCGACTGGCTGAGATCCCAGGCAGCAGATTTCTATGCAGAGGGTATACGTAAACTTGTTCCACGGTACCAAAAATGCTTGGAGCGTCATGGTGACTATGTAGAAAAATAGCCAGAGTATGCACTTGCATTGCATCAAAATAAAAATTTTCTCGCTTGATTCTCTGTAATAACCAATCGGCCCTTTCTTTTGACATGCCCCTCGTATGCAGAGAATACAAGTTCCACAGAGGATTATATTGGTTGAGAGCCCAGACGCCAGAACCTCGTTAGTCTGCAAAACGTAGCCACGAGTTTGAGTTTCTTTCAAGGTTCACTTTATGCAGAGAAAGGCTAATTGGGACTGGGCCTACAGTTTAAATTGAGAAACCGAACCACGACGTGCCTCTACCAGGTATCGAACCTGGCACCCTTTGATTACAAAGTCACGGATGACGTGATGAGTCTAGGGTGTTTTGTGGAAGAGATGATTTGATTTGGGTCACTTTTCTGCCACTTTTGGCTAATCGCGACGATGAGGAATGATGGAAATGATGAAGGGACACTCACAAAGGATTCTTATGCCCAGGTCAGGATTCGAACCCGCGACCCCTGGCAGAGCCGCAACCACGAATGTTTGTCGGGGGGGGGGCCAAGTAACAGGATAAACGTACCAATAATAATAATAATAATAACAACAACAACAATAATGGCATTATTGTTGTTATTATTATTACTAGTGGTATTATTAAAATACGTTATTATCCTCATCAATTATGCAAAAAGGGCGTAGAAGTTGGTGCTAAAGCATTTGTTTGGAACAAACTATTTGAAATATTTTTTCAACAGCGCCAATTTCACATTAGCTAATAATTGAAAACAAGCAAACAAACTGTATTTTTGAATGGCAGAAAATTAATGATAAATACATTCCGAAAATAATTCCTTTTGTACATATAACATGTATCTTTAATGTACAACATATGTTTTACACATATCCAACATGGAGTGACACAAAATAACATACATATGCAACGTGCTAACACGCTGTACGTGTTAACGTACATGTTGTGTACGTATTTACAGTTTATTCAATACATATATACAACACATAGAGGAGATCTAAATATGGGCGAAGGTTTAAATATGGGTTTTGGAGTTGTCAGCGCTCCTGGGTGCTGCAGCCTGGTAGAAACTATGGGAACTGGTTATCTGTCAAGGACAAAGGTTGCGACGCCAATTCGCAAGAGAAAGTGGTGATTAGTTTCGGCCTTGGACGCTGTTATAGAATTGCGACCTCCAAAAACATTTTAATAATGCCATGATTTGTTTGTGAAATATGTACCACACAGAGCGAAAATAAATTGAAGAAGAAAAATAGCGTGATGGTCTAAATATGTTCTATGACAGATTATTATTCATAAATATGAATTTTATAATGTTTTAGCGATAAGTGACTGTTTTTTTAAATTTTAATTGCTTTTTGTGATATTGCCACTTGTAGCCCATATTTAGACCACAATTTTGAAATACGTCATTTTACCATTTTTTGGAAATCCCTTTTTTTTTTTCAAAAAAATGGAAACCTTCTATGCTTTAGCATGCTTTTACATTTAAGTATATGTGTATTTCATAGATAGCTATGCATTTTAAAGGCAGGTGCTTGATATATTATTTTTTTTCTTCCGAAAATGACAAAATAAAAAGGGGGGCCCATATTTAGACAGAAAATAATCATATTGCGAGCGAAGCAAGGTAGAAAATTTTTAGATCCAATTTTTGCAACTGCACAAAATATTGATTTAATAGGGCCCAAATAATTTCACTGGACGCCATGGCATTTTCTCTTTTACAACATTTGTTTAATTTAGATCGTTCCGAGTCCAGGGCCGTCTCCTACCGCCGCGCCCTAGCTACGACTATGAACCTGACTATACTCTGTCCCAGCTAACTGTAGAGCAGGCAAACGAAATCAAGTCTCTGCGCAAGTAGTGACGGGAGACGGCTCCACCAATGAACACGCGAGAGGAACGGAATTGCGTGGAGTGGGGGAAAGCGACCGCCTTCCCAGCAGCGTGTACTCCTTCGCTCTCTTCTCTGAGGCTATGTGCTGCCTTGCTCCACAGTTAGCTGGGACGAGTATAGACTGAGAGAAGAGGCATTGCGAGCGATGCGAGCAAGAACATTTTACGAAATGTATTTTAATTTACATAAAATTTGAAATCGAAGGGGCATTGCTCCTCTGTGTCCCCGTGCAGGTGCCCTTGGCCGTCAATGTTTGCCCTATTTGCCCTAATAGGGCGCAAAGACATTCTCTCTTTTAGAACTTTTATTTTCATTTAGATCATTTAGGCGCTCATGGCCGACTCCCGCCGCCCTCTACTGTGGTTCCGACGAAAGAACGGACTTGGAAATTCTATTTTGGTCTTTTCTGTCGAAAGCCATGGAGGGTCAGATGAACCGCTGATGAACCAATCGCCAGTTGCCGTGGTGAGGGGTATTTCTCGTGGTATTCTGCATTGCCAAATTTTTCGTTTTGGGTCGTTTTCGAAACAGGTGGCACCCTCAACAAAGCCAGCACAACGTATTCAGCGTCGGGCAAATATAATTTGTCCGTCAAAAGCAACCACTGTACAGTGGGCAAATATGGCGACTTGAATAACTTACATAGGCGCAAAACATTTTGCGACTTGGGCGATTTTGAACACTGGCCCGGTGGCTGTTGCATCGGAGAACACGACATGATCACGAAAGCCATTCAGTTCCAGAACGAGAGCTCTGCAAGTGTTGCCACCATCTGCGCCCCCAATTTCCCTTTTTTCCCCCAACTTTTCCCTTCGCCTAAAGAAATTATAATAATAGTAAGTAGTGGTAGTAGAAGTGGTGGATTCGTTGGCCAGCCTCCTAGCTACGGGGACAGAGGTCCCAGGTTACAAACCTGTACAATTATGTTTGTTCATCATCCCATGTCATTAGTTCATACGTCGCTACTAAACTCAAAATGTAGAAAAGCGACGTAAACCGTAAAAAAGAAATATAAATAGAATTGATTTGATTTTGATTTGATTTATTTTACTTCGCGTTTTGTGCTTCTTGGCTAATTTGCGAAGATGGGGATGAGTGATGAAATGATGAAATTGATGAATGGACATTCACAAACAACCAAGCCCGACCGGGATTCGAACCCGGGACCCTTGGCGTCGCAGCGCGATGTGCTAACCACTTTTTTTTTTTTTTTTTTTTTTAAGGAAATACCCCCTACACGGAGGTATCCCCCACCATTCACTCTTTTT